>NC_090450.1:778754591-779379591 GCF_031143425.1 Pleurodeles waltl | reverse complement strand
CAACAATCAGAAAAGTGTATTTATACTAGGCGTAAAATATGTACGTTAGTAAATATACACACATATTTAACTTTGTGAATCGGACCCATCAGTGCTTAAGGTAACCTATCGGTGCCTACATTCTTCATTGATAATGGGCATTGTATTTTCAGATTTTCCTGAGGTGTAGAAGTGGCATCTAGACATCATATCCTATACGCCATCTCATCTAAATTTCAAACCAGACTATTGTGCGATTGTATAGAAGTTTACTTCATACCCTGATAACTAGTATGAGCTAGGCTCTCAGTTTTTTCAGTCAGGAATACCGGTATGGCAATGCAGTCGCCCCTCAAGGCGATTACCTATTCCACCAAACAGTCATGAATGACTTTCAGCCAGGCTTAATTGTAAAGAGATTATGTTGTTACCCTTGCAAAATGTCTTCCATGAATTCTGTTTTTGGCAACTTATCATCGTCTGCAGACATTCAAACTTGGTGGCATCACGTGTCCTCAAGTCAGATGGCATTGGCGTCCATCTCTTGAACCATGAACCTCTTGTGGAACTCAGGGTCTTCTGCTAGAACTGTTACACCTGGGTGCGAGAACAGAGATGTTGAGACAAGGAATTCATCTGACTAGTTAGTCCTGACTAGTATTTAAAACACTCTTCCAGCTGTAGCATTCATTTATACATATGTAGGGTGGGCAAGCAAAAGGTTCCAGAAACAGGGTTTGTCACCGGCTTCTGGTGTGTGATGCCCGGGCAATGGATGTGCAGTATAAATTCATTTAAGCAGCCTCACTTTATAGCAATCACCTTCTCTTCTATTTCTGAGTATCCAGGCCATATCCATCACATCATAGGAAAGCTGACGGAAGTACTGCATGCCCACTTGTCAGGTTCCTGTCATGTTATAGTATAGCTCCTGGAATCCACTACTTGTTTAGTGGCTTTAGTGGATAAAAGTACTTGGTGATAGAATCATGCAACAGTGAAAATTTTGAGGCCTGGAGTGCTTTTCTTGTTTTCCGGTTGACAAACCCACCACATTCAGGGGCTTAAACGTTTTTGTAAGGCAAGTTTGTGGACTATGGCTAACCCAACCAAAGACTTCACATCTAGAATGGGTAGTGTATCATCACAAAGTCACATTTCTGACACAAAAATAGGTCAGGCTGAATTCCGATGTGTGATTCATGATGTTGAGCCAGTTTTTATTCGTCTGGAATTTTGGAGAATTTAGGAGAGTTAGTATGGAAATTTAACAGATTGATGAAAGGATAAATTATGTTTAGGAGTGTGTTAGGTGATGAACCTACATTAAGGAGGATAGCAAAGAGGAGAACGGATGTAGGAAGATGAATGCCGCAGAGTGAATTGGTAGGGGTAAACTGGAGGAAGTGATGAAATGTAGAAAGGGCAAATATCTCTCTCCTCTGGTCAAATTGAGGGGCTATAAAGAGATTTAAGGCCTGATATAGGGTATGGCAAGCGGTCCACTGTCTGTCAGGGTGGTGAAGGTCCAACTTGGTTGGATTATATCCTGCCATATCTATAGATGTCTGCTGGCCCTGCGGTGATATGTCTTCACAGGCACAGATGCCCTGGTGCCTTCTGTGAAGGTACAAAAACTATGAGAAGAGAGAAGGGGAGGGAAAGGGGAAAGAGAAGGAAGTGATGCGAAGAAAAAGATGCAAATAAAGGATGTTAGGAAGGAAGTGCAAGGGAAGGGAAATGGAAAGAAAGGTATAGGAATTGTAAGGGGATGGTATGGGGAGAAACCAGGAGTGAAGGAGATAAAAAAGGAAGGTGAGTAGGGGTGGGCATGTGGATGGGGGAAAGAAAAGAAATGGAATGGAATGGATGGGATAAGACAGTAAGGGATGATAAAGGAAAGTTAGTTAAGAGAACAGAGAAATGGTTGGGTTAGGTGTAAAAAGAAAGGAAAAGGTGGAAAGCGGAGAGGAAGGGAAGGTTTTGCAAAAGGAAATGTAGAGAAGGAATGAGAAAGATAGTGGTTTGGAACGAGAGAGAAGGTGACGTGAATGGAAGGTAGAGGGTTTGGAAGGGATTAGGAGTGAAAGGAAATGGACAGAGAGAAATATTACAAAGAAGTGGGGGAAGGGAAGTGTAGAGTTGGGATATTAAGAGACATTTAAGGGAAAAGAGGAGGCAGAGGATGGGGTGGCCAGGACATAAGGAGGAAATAATACGTATGCAGAATTGATTGATGAGAGGAGACATTATTGGGTATTGGGGTATTGCAGATGATTGAATTGGAGGACAGAATGGAAGCGATGGAAGGAAAATGGAAAGGAAAAGGGAAGAAAAAGTTTGAGGAAAAGAAATTGGGAAGGAAATAGGATAGCAAGGCAGGTGTAGGAAATGAATGAATGCAGAAAGGGTGGTGATGAGGAGGAAGGCAGAGCAGTGGGAGGGCAAGGCAAGGGTGGAGAGGAAAGTAGGAAAAGTTAGATGGAGGGAAAGGGGAAAGGGTAAGAGTAAGGCAAAAAAGGGGGCAGGGGTAAGGGGGAAGGGTGAAGGGTGAAGCGTACGGGTTAAGTGAAATGGGAAAGGCGAAAAGAGAATTGGGCAGGGTAGTGCATGTAGTAGGAAGAGATGCAAAGGGATAGAGATTTACTATATAAATTAGTAAAAAAGAGAAAATGAATAGGAAAAGATGTATGTAGATGGCATGCGGGATGAGGTCAAAAGGGAAATAGAAAGGGATATGAGAGGAATGACAAATGTAAGGAGAAGGTGTTATTTGAGGGGGAGGGAAAGGAAAGAATGGGGTAGGGTAGGTAAATTTAGGGTAGGTAAGGGAAAAGGAGGGGTGGATGAGAAGGATGGGGAAGAGAATTGGTTATGGATGGGATGGTGAAGGAATGGGAAGAGAAGTGTTGGGGTTTGAATGGAAGGGGAAAGGGGTAAATAGAGTAGGGTACCTATATATATTGGAGATGGAAAAAGAAGTGAGTGAAAGGAGGTGAAACGAATGGGAATAGGACTATTAGGAAGATGGGGAGGAGAAGAAAGAAGACAGAGGCAAAGAGAAGGGAAAAGATTAGTAAAGTTGAGGGGGAATGGGAATGGAAGTGCGAAACAGATGGGCAGGAAATAAATGAGTCGTAGAGTAATTCAGAGGATGGGTAGCATAGGAAAGGAAGCAAAAGGGAGGGGAGAGGAGGTGATGGAAAGGTATGTATGAAAAGGATTGCTGGGAAAAGGGGCAATGGGATGGAAGGAAGCAAGGCTGGACTGGCCATACTGTGCATCTGACATTTCCCAAGGTAGGCTGGAAGGGTGGGGGCTGGTTTATCACTCAGCTTGGGGGCACTGTGTTTTGCAAATTGTTATAGGTTTAAAAGCACCCAATGCAGAGTTCTTTTTCTGTCCAGCAGTTTTAAGGCAACTATAGCAATGTCAAGATAACGCTGGTGACTAATGTCCCTACTGGAAAGGGATCAAAGTTTTGACTAGTGGGAGTTTTGACTCCACTAAAGTAACACAGAGGGTTAACATGACTGCTTCAAAGAAACTGTACTATGCAGATTACAGAATTGTATTTTATGTGGATAGTTCAGTGGGTTGCTGCTTTTTTCATAGAGATCTTGATTACTTGCAGTTCATAAGTTACAATCTTAATATTGCACAGTGACCTATGAACGGTCAGCAAGGAGCTGCATGCAAGCTTTATGATTCAGTTGGAAAGTTATGTTTTTACCCAGTCTTTCATTATTCTAATATCTCTAAAAAGGCTCTGCTTGGGTAGGAATAAATTATTATTAGTAAAGCCAACCCTAACCACTGTGTTCCGTTTTGAATCCAGAGTTTGTGCATCTCCAGATCAAGCATCCTTAAAAATGCCTACCAGAATGGATGGCATTTGAATCCTGTACCTCGTAGTCAGCTTTGTTTTATGTAACATTTTCTAAACACTGATGTACACACATTCATTATCTCTGTATTGTTGAGCGAAGTAAAGTGCCCCAACACCCTGCATTACTATGAGGGGCGCTACAAAACAAATGAAATGAATATGAGAGGGGGCTATGGAGAGATGAGGGACACTGTTGGAGAGTGATAGTGAGAGACTCTGTGGAGGAGGAGGTTGTGGCTGGGTGGCCAAAAATATTGTACCAAGCACTACCAATGCTAAAGCCAGCCTAGCTGCGCAGCTTAGTGGGGTGGAGGATGCTAACGTCACTCGAAATATTGTGTTTTCAGCCTCTTGGCTGTGTTTAACAGTGAATGTGTGCCCTTACGCTATATTTAAATTCACATTTCATACTTGACATCTTTTTTTTTAGTTCTCTGTAAGAATGCCTATGGGTATGTCTGGGTATCCTGGTTCATTGCAAGGTCATCATTTACAAAGCTTCAAAAGATAATGCAATTTGATATACAATGAATATGTATTGTTGAATGCACCATTTTGTCCCACATTTTCTTGTGGAGATATCCCCAACACCCTCTTGTAGTGGTCAGACACACTCCCTCTCTAAGCACTGGATGGGGGCTGGTCTGATGAAAATTGAAATGGCTGCTTTGGGTTCCTACTCCAGCCCTGGAAAGAAGGGTAAGAGGAAGAAAATGGCTGAGTAAATGTGTGCCCAAGAGTTCTGCTGGCTTAAGCGGTTCTCACACTAAAAAAGGGAAAAAACTGTACTGAAACCTTCTTCATAAAAAACCCTATGTAAGGTGAAGGAGCAGAGCCACATAGAGACAAAGGCTAGAAGATCACCAAGAGCCAAGACTGCCAGGGCCCAGCGGCACAACCCTCCCGATGACATTGGCTGGTAAGATGGCTGCTCCACCTCATAGGTGATTCAGCATCAATCTGGGGGAGGTGATTGCAGTTAAATCCAGAGGCCGGACAGTCAGAGACAATGCTCCACAACCAAAGAATTGGCTGGTTAGAACCCAGCGACACTGGTGGTGCTCCCACAAGCCATTAAAGTGTCTGTCCTTGGGAGAGAAAATACTTTCAGAAGGCTGTCTGCCCATGGGTGAGTGACAGAAACAGCAGCCGACAGTGAGGCCTGAAAAGATGGAGGTTGCTTAGCGGAGCTCTGGCTGTGGTGGTGACCCCAGGGCTGTTGGCAGTTACAGTTCTCCAGGAAACTGAGAGGTAACCCGGAGCTGTGAAATTGCATGCTGGGGCTGCAGGCGAGTAATGTATATTTGAATATGATATGGGAACTGACAGTGGGGCCTGAATGAACTGTGGAAGGATTCTGATCAGAAAACAGTGAAGCCAGCAGGGGTGGGCACTATAACAAAATCCATCTAAAAAGAGCCAGAAAGAGTGGCTGCTAGGGAGTGGCGCACTAACTTCCTATCCCAAAGTTGCCTTGATCGGCACATGATGTAAAAGTCACTCAATTAGACTTGGGCAAAAAGACATTGAAAGAGTATACTTCTCAATGCAAATACCTTGCTAGCCTTCTCTGTGACAAAATGCTCTGTCTGCATTATATCATAAGGTGGAGGTCTCTAGAAAACTGAGAGGCAGAAAATCTGCTCCGCTGACCACATACTAGGTGGCCCTTGCATTGTATTCTCTGCATGTTTCACCCGAGACCGGCACCCAGAGTATTGGCAAAGCAACATATGCTGCCTAAAAAACACCTTCAAAAGAAAGTCTCTGTGCCCTTGTACCATTCAATGGTGACTCCTGTGTTGTCCTTGGATATGTTTTTTCCCAACTCCGCAATGGCTCTAACAAAAGATGACTTGTAGGCGTCTCTTCATACCTCTAAAGTAGAACTTAGTGGTGAACTGTAACAAAAGTACTGCAGACTTAAAAGCTGACCTTAGCAGTAAATTGGTTTCCCTAAGATACAGTTTGGTCTTTATTGGTACAAAAGTATTAGAAGCAGAAGCAAACATTTAAACTTTGCTATAAGGGGATGAAGCTTCCCAAGAGGACATCTCAGAGTTCAAACTACAACTAGAGCAAGGCATGCTAAAAAGTGAAGAACTGGAAAAAAGATCATGCCGCAACAATCTGAGAGTACAGGGAATTGTAGAGAACACAGAGGGCACAAGCTTGGAAACGTTCCATGTTGGATTGTTTCAGCAGATACTGAAGGATCACAACTAAGAAATCTCCACTGAACGTGCACCTTGAGTAGGCCTAACGTGCCTCGAGATATCCCTGCGTGCATGGGATGATGGTTAAATTCAGCATTTTCAAAATGAAGGAGTAAATACTTGCCACCTCCAGAAAGCTGAACAACATCTCCTACCAAGAATACTTATGCTCAGTCTATCAGGAGATAGCTGCTTCCATGTTCATGAGGAGACACCTCTTCAAACCTATCACAGATCACCTTAGGCAAGGCAACACTTGACCTACTCCCTTAGTCTACCCTTATAAATGGAAAAACTACAACTTCTCTGGTAGGCAGCAGGTGGCCGACCTTGTAGGCATACAACTGCCGGCACTGGATGACTCTTTCTCAGCCGAAGCGAGAAACTACGAGGGAATCCAGACAACACTGATATGAGAACCTTAGATGAAGACGAGAAAAGAATGCAGAAATGCCATAAGGAGTGTGAATCTAATGCAATCTAACACAGTATGTATGGCTGCAAGAACCTCTGTCCAAACATCCTCGCCTAACTGTTAAATCATCCAGACATTGCTCTTGGATGATGCTTCTATCCTTGGCTGGCTCAGAGGGGTGGGGCATCCCCCCTCTGCTGCTTATGAGGTAGAGAGGACTCAATACCTCATACCACAGTTTTTCTGTGATGTTAAGCAATACTATAATGGGCGCTTTTTGCCTATGGAACCTGCCTTGGAGAGGACCACCATGCTCAGAGGAAATTAGTAAACCTCGCTCTCTAGTGTTATACTCTTTGGATTCTGTAGAATGCTGAACATTGCCTCAAAAATAGCTGTTAATGGATGAAGTATTGCAAAATCCCATGAATCCTGAACTATAATTTAAACTAAACAACAAAAAGAAGTGTGGTGGCTTGTTGGCAGGGCATACAAGACAATCGGTTCCCCATTGCAGCATAATGGCTCATTTACGAATGTTCCATGACAAGGGATCACATTGGATGCTCCTCCGTCCTCTACACTATTTCCTTTTAAAAATGTTTTCTATGTCTGTCATTGATTTAATGTTGTTTCTTAGTTCAAATACTGCCCACAACTATGCAGTCAGCTTACATAAAGCTGAACCCAGGGTAGAGCAGGCCCATACTACTTGTGACTATGATATGGGTGGTCTGGACCCTAACAAACAACTGAGAGCCACATTCTAATGTACTGGGTGGATGTTGGACTCTTACAGGCACAGACATTAGATTGGTTTCTTGCAATGTCTGGGATGTTAATTCCTCTGGCAAGAGAACTAAAATCTGGCACACTTTATTTGAGAGTCAGTATGGTATTACTGCATTGCATGAAACACACCTGAAGAAGGCAGACAAGCATATGTTGAGACACAAGGCATATCACTCCACTGCCAAAACGAAGCACAATGGAGTTGCCCTGCTGCTCCATGAAACACTGGGTTACATTTGCAGAAATCAGACAATGAATGGAGGTTCATTATGATCACTGGCTTTCTTCAGGGGCATCTAATCACTATAGTGAGAGTGTATGTGCCAGATTTGGGTCACAAAGCTTTTCTCATAAAATTTCTAGAAATCTTGGAAGATTGTGCTGTAGGGCCTATGTTAGTGACAGGAAAATTCACTTCAGTATCGGATTCTCAATTAGACAGATCAGGAGCATCTATAACTTCCACAGGCACAATCTCTAAAAAATTGAAAGCTGCACTAAATAATCTGGGCCTGCGGTATCACGACAAATGGATTATACTTTCTATTCTCATGTCTATAGGACTTACTCTAAAATAGATTATATGTTATAAAGTACTGCACCATATTCACAAATAAAAGCCATTACTACACAACTTATCACTGTTTCAGACCATGCACCCGTCAAATTAAGCCTGTATTGGTGAATAGAACAGAAAAGCTTGGGCTGCTTGATATTTTATCTGATTTTACCTAAGGACCTCGTACTGAAGGCTGAATTAAGGGATCACATCACACACTACTTCGAAGATATCGCAGACTCAGACACTGGTAGGGCTTGCATGTAGGATCCATTCCAAATAGTTCTATGGAGGTATGCATAATAGCATCCTACAGACACATTGTTTTGCTAAATCTAGATGCTAAACTCTACCCAAAGATTCTGGCTAGTAGGTTTGAATCCATACTTCCTGTACTAATCCACCCTGACCTATCGGGCTTTTTTAGAGGGAGGCAAACCCGTAACAGCATCTGCAGAACAACATAACTCATAGAGAAGGCTCGAAAGAAGCATACTCCAGCAATCATAGCATCTCTTGATGCCGAAAAAACATTCAACCGAAGAGAACGGAACTTCCTAATGCTAACTCTAAAGCACTTTGGTTTTGGGCATTTTTTTATGCAGACGGCAGGTCACGTTCAAGGGTTCCAGTCAATGGCTGGAGATCAAACTTTTTTTTCACTCTATAGAGGCAACCAGACGGTGCGTGGCTTAGTGCCGTACGAAGATGGCTGCCTTCTCCAGAGCTCTGTGACCGCAACCAGTGCAGGGAGAGTCGGCTGGTGTTCCTGAGGATCTTTTATGTCTCCCGAAGAGTAGAAAAGTTAGGGGAATATGCCTGGGCAGCTTTATTCCCCTTAAAATGAAGTGAGAGGTATTTTTATGCCTTATTTGAATGACATACATCATCTGAGTAATTTATTGCAACGTCATTTTGTTTTTTAAGTTTTCACCTCACAATTTCATTTTTGGCTTTATTAATCGCAGCCTGAGAGTTTCTTTTTGCGCTTTTTGGCTTAAAAGTGTACATTTATGCTCTCTATTCACCGTATTTTGTTTTTTGTAAGATTTGGTCCACTTTAATGTGTGTTCTGGACTACTCTCTTTTCAGAGATGATTCTCACTTCATAAAATATATATTTTACTATATATTGGGCAGAATTATAGATTTTTGCTTATGGGCAGATCTAGGAACCTTCTATTGACTAACAATAAAGTACAGAGCAATAGAAGTTCTGAAAATATTCCTTTGTCAAGCTTGTTTGCTCCTTTGTAAAATATGGAGCTTGCGGGGGCTAGTACTCTTGAGGCTACACTCTCAACACCTGTTTCTCCTTCAACTGCTATTAATAAAGTGTCGTCCAAGCTTCCAGTAACGGTTTCGACGTCCACGAATAAAAGAGCTAAAAGGATCGTCCATCTCCTATTAAAGTTGTAGATACCATATCTATGGAATTACTTCTTGAGGAAATAAGGGCGCTTAAACCATATATGGAAGATACAAAGTAACAATTACAAATATTGGACGACAAATGGTCTCTTGTGGAGAACAGAGTCTCTTATGTCGAACGAAGAGTGGAAGTGCTTGAAGAGTCAACTACATCTATCCAATCTTCACAATCTGAAGTTACTATGTTGAAAAAGCATGCAGAATATATGGAAAATCAGAAACGAAAAAATAATCTACGTATTTATGGTCTACCTGAAGGAATTGAAGGTTCAGACTCTTTATCTTTCTTTCAATCGTTTCTGCTCAAAATTCTAGAGCTGCCTACTTCTCCTGCATTAAATATAAAGAGTGCATAGACTTGGTCATCCTTCCCATTTGGCTTTTACGTCAAAGAAACCAAGAGGAATGATACTTTATTTTTTGGAATATGTAGACCTACTAAAGGTTCTCAGAGCAGCAAGAGCTAAAGGTCGGATCACATAGTCAGGTTTCAATGTATTTTTTGCTCAGGATTATGCTAAGTTGACGGCAGACAAACAAAAGATATTCCTGGATATGCGTCAGTCATTGAAGTCGCTTAATATTCAATATGGTCTCTTACATCCATGCTTGTTTAAGGTGACTTATAATAATAGGACCACAACATATGAAGATCCAGTATTACTTCGTGTAGAGGTGAAACAATGGATACTTCCAAAATATCAGAGACTTGACTAATATATTGATTTTGTTTTTCTTTTTTGCTCTTATTTAAAGGATATGCCCATTACTGGTTCGTGTATTCTTAAGTGTGTAAGATTAATTTAAGGAATTGACTGTTTCCTATGTTTCTCTCTTTTTAGATCTTCATTCATTAACGTTCCCATCTTTTATGGTAGCAACCTGTGTGGCCGGGTCTCTCTTCCCTTCCGTATTTGCAGTCGTCGTCTTCCCTTTGTGGTTTGACCACCCTCGTATTGTTTTTGTCTTATAGGTATGTTTTTATTTCTTGTTTTGTGTTTTTTCTGTAGTTTTAATGTTTCATTCTACATTATATTCTGTTTGTATTCTTTAACTTCATCTCCTCTGCTTTTACAATTTTTTCCTCCTTTTCTTTTCTTAATCCTGTTTTTTCATGTTGTTAATTCTATTTTCCACTTTCTGTCCATCAACTTCTTTCTTTTGGTTAAATTTCTTCATATTAATAATTGGTCTATATGCATTATTTCATGGTTATATTACTTATTCTCTATATTAACTGACAATTAGATTTCTTTCATGGAATGTTAGAGGTTTGGGATCCCCAATAAAGCATCAGAGAGTTTTAACACATATTTTAAAATTGAAAGCTGATATTGTCTTGTTGCAAGAGACACAAAATAACGGGTGATGACGTGGCCAAACTTAAAAGACAAGGAGTAGGTTATGTTTTTGCATCTCCGGGTACGGGAAAAAGAAGTGGAGTTATTATACTGTGTCATAAAGCTTTGAATATTTCAGATTTTTCTCAAGATTTTGATGTGCAAGGCAGATGGGTTATAGTTTCAATGAATATTAATAAAGTACCTTTAACTATCTTTAATGTTTATGCTCCAACCGAACCGGACACATCTTTTTGGAATGTAATATTAAGAAGTTAGTGGCTCTTTCAGATAAATATTTGATTTTTGGAGGAGATTGTAATATGGTTATGGATCCGTTTCTTGATCACAAATTCAATTCTAGATTTGTTCCATCCACCATATTTTCACAGTATACCTCCATGATTAAACAATCAATCAGTCAATCAATCAGAATATTTATAAAGCGCACTACTCACCCGTTAGGGTCTCAGGGTGCAGGGGGGAGGGGATGCTACTGGTTGAAAAGCCATGTTTTGAGGCGCCTCCTGAATGTTAGGGTGTCTTGGGTCTGGCGCAGCTGAAGAGGTAGTGAGTTCCAGGTCGTGGCGGCGAGGTGAGAAAAGGATCTTCCTCGGCGGTGGAGCGGTGGATGCGGGGGACAAGAGCAAGGTTGACGGAGCGAAGAAGGCGTGTGGGAGCATGGAAGGTAAGTCTGTCGTTGAGGTAGGCTGGGCCGGTGTTGTAGAGAGCTTTGTGAGCGTGGGAAAGGAGTTTGAAAGTCATCCTTTTCGGTACGGGTAGCCAGTGCAGCTCTCTGAGGAGAGGGGAGGTGTGGTTGCGGCGCGGGGTGTTAAGGATGAGGTGGGCGTAAGTGTTCTGGATTCGTTGTAGCTTGGATTGTAGCTTGGCCGTTGTTCCTGCATATAGGGCATTGCTGTAGTCCAATCTGCTGCTGACCAGGGTGTGGGTGACGGTTCTCCTGGTCTCGACGGGGATCCATTTGAAGATCTTGCGGAGCATGCAGAGGATGTTGTAGCAGGAGGAGGAGACTGCGTTGACCTGTTGAGTCATGCTGAGAGTGGAGTCCAGGATGAAGCCTAGGTTGCGAACGTTGGTGGTGGGTGAGGGTGCAGTGCCTAGGGAGTTGGGCCACCAGGAGTCATTCCATGCTGAGGGGTTGGAGCCGAAGATGATGATCTCTGTTTTTTCGGTGTTAAGTTTGAGGCGGCTGGATTCCATCCAATTGGAGATGGCTTGAAGTCCGTTGTGTAGGTTGTTTTTGGCAGTAGTAGGGTCTTTTGTGAGGGAGAGGATCAGCTGGGTGTCATCCGCGTATGATACTATGTTGATGTGGTGTGACCATGCGATGTTGGCGAGGGCTGGCCATGTAGACATTGAAGAGCGTTGGGCTGAGGGAGGATCCCTGAGGGACGCCACAGATGATCTTGGAGGCTTCTGACAGGAATGGCGGAAGGCGGACTCTCTGGGTTCTGTCGGCGAGAAATGATGAGATCCAGTTGAGACCCTTGTCGCGGATTCCGGCGTTGTGGAGTCGTTTGCAGAGGGTGTGATGACATACCATGTCAAAAGTGGCAGAGAGGTTAAGCAAGAAGAGTGCTGCGGTTTCTCGAGCATGGTTCTTATGTTGTCTGTGGCAGCGATGAGTGCGGTCTCGGTGCTGTGGTTTTGTCGTAGTTTGGACCCTTTTTCTGAGCAAGACTGCTGGTCTCAGGATGACAGTACTTTCGTTTGTAGGTGACTAAGTCTCTTCCTACAACTAGTTGTAACTGTTGTCCAAACCTTACCGGCTTACTAGCAGTACCTCACCAGAAACACAATAGTAAAAGGTGATTTTGTAGCAGTCGCTTACGCATGGACTCAAAGTAAGATCTCTCAGGGTTGTCGTGGTTAAACGGAAATTACCCTTTTCTCACAGATTTATTATGTCTCATACAAACAAAGGCAATAACACAGATGCAGTGAATTTATAATAGTTTTTATTCAACATAACTGCAATTTGTGATAAGTTGCATGAACTGCAATGATTAGGATAATGAATATACCAAGCAACAGTATTGTAAAGAAGAGAGTCATTGTTATAAAGACCCCCACCATTGTGCAATATATAAAAGAAATATATGTATATGTATAAGATGGAATATGCCCTAATACCCTAAGGAGAATAGGTCTAACCTCCTACCTAAAAGGAGAGCTGGGTTCGTTAAACCTAATCTGCCAAAGCTGTGTCCATGAGAGGAGCCCCCAACCCTTGTTACCTTGGAATGAGGTCTCTATCTCAGACTCCGCAGGGACACGAAGACTGGGTCAGCGTCAAGATGACTGCAGCATCGGTATCAGTGATGGTGGCGATGCCCTCTGGTCGGAATCCCTCTGATTACCTGTCTAAAAGTGTGTTGTATTTATACAGATCTTCAAGGTCCCCTGACATAAGTGTTATTCATAACAATAGTAACAGGCATGCTTGGGACGGCAATTAATATCAACAATCCCTCGAAAGTATAGAGAGGGAAAATCCCTAAGTGTGAATGCCTACTGTATGTTTGTCTTTCGTGCTTGATCTTGACGCCTTGGCGCAGTGACACTGATAATAGAACCCATAACAAGTGGCCTAACTATAAACAAGGCCGCCATCTTAATGGAAATAAATAATTAAATGGACTAAGACAGAGCAAGCTATGTAGGTTAAAAGTCACTGGGTGACGGGGGCACGAGTTTACAAGCCTACAGCTAAACTAACTCCTGTTATCCCGTTAAAACAAACTAGGATTCACTACAGTTTTTCCGGAAACCGGATTGGGACGTGTTGAGCGCCTTACTGTCTTCTAGGAAATGGGAGAGCTGGGTGTTGATGACTTTTTCGATGACCTTGGCCAGGAAGGGGAGGCGGGAGATCGGCCGGTAGTTCTTCGGGTCATCTGGGTCCGCCTTGGGTTTCTTTAGTAGTGCGTTGACTTCTGCGTGTTTCCAGTTTCCGGGAAGGTGACTGATTCGAAGGAGTTGTTGAAGATGTGGTGAGGGGAGGGGTCCGATGGGGATCCGGAGTGGATGGAAGCCATGGTGTGAGTGACGATTTCTGTGTTGATGAGGGTCCAGTTGTGGAGGAGGTTGGTGTTACTCAGGACGTTGGGTTCGTGAATGTTTGCGGTCTGTTTGGGGTTGAAGCTGTTGTGGGTTTCTTCTATCTTGCGGCGGAAGTTGGTGCCGAGGGAGTTGCAGAGATCTTGTGACAGAGGGGGTTCGTTGGAGCAGGACTTGGAGTTTGAGAGATCTCTGAGGATGCAGAAGAGTTCTTTAATGTTGTGGGCGTTGTTGTCTATGCGGTTCTTGACGTGGGTTCTTTTGGTGGTGTAGATCAGTTGGTGATGCTTGCGGATGGATTCCTGGAGTGCGATGTGGTTGGGTTTGGTGGGATCCGTACGCCAGATCTTCTCTCTTTTGCGGCGTTCTCATTTGGAGTTCTGAAGATCAGGGGTGAACCAGCTGGTCTTGGCGCTGTGCGGGATGTTAGAGGGTATTTTGAGCGGAGCAAGGGTATTGGCGCAGTCCGATAGCCAGTGATGCAGGTCGATGGCGACTGTCGGTGTCCGAGGTACCTGGCGGTGGGGTCTGGGCGAGGGTGGAGATCAGTTGTTCTGTCGAGACTTTGCTCCAGTTGCGTCGGGGGGGTTGTGTGCGGTGGTGGTGAGTAGTTGTTTTCTGGTAGGTGAAGTGGATGCAGCGTGGTCTGTCCAGTCCAGCTCAGAGGTGTGGCTGAAGGAGACGTGGCTGTTGGTGGGGAAGATAGGGTCGAGTGTGTGGCCTGCGATGTGGGTGGGTGACGTGACGATTTGTTTGAAGCCAAGGTTAGCGAGGTTGTCCAGCAGGTGGTTGGTGTTGACGGCGTTGTTGTTTTCTAGGTGGAAGTTCAGGTCGCAGAGGAGGATGTAATCTGCTGAGGCGAGGGCCTGGGTGCTGACGACGTCGGCAATGGTGTCGCAGAATTGTGCTCATGGTCCTGGGATCTGTAGATCAGTGTTAGAGCATTAACAAAGAGCATTACCGGATGTTTGGAGATTGTGTAACCCCACATTACAGGAATTTTCCTTTTTTTCCCCAGTACATTCTTCCCAATCGAGTATTGATTATTTATTTGTCTCAGAGCATCTCGTACAACACGTTTTGAGTTCGGAAATTGGTTCCATATTAATCTCGGATCATGCTCCAGTGAGTATGGATCTTGAGCTTATCGCACATAATCAGCCAAGTAATAGATGGAGATTTAATAATTAATTCCTTCTCAATACTAATTTTATTCAGGTTTTTGAGAAGTTTGTCACACAATTCTTTGTAGAAGATGATACCCCTCCGATATCTGTTCAAATTATTTTGGATACATTCAAGGCGGCCTCTAGGGATTTTATTATATCTTATGTTGCCAACAAAAGGAAAACGGCTAATAAAAAATTACTTAGTTTAATGGATCTTATCAAACAATTAGAAAACCTGTACTACTCTTCCAAATCTACAAGTTGTCTTAATGACTTACTTCAAGCTAAATTTACTTTCAATAAAAACTCAACTGATATTGCTAATTCTTAGCTTCTTAAGTCCAGTGCTAAGTATTATGGGGGCCAAAATAAATCAGAAAAACTTCTAGCAAATTATCTTAAAATCAAAAAAGATAGAACAACGATAGAATCTATTTATAATTCCTCCAACCTTTTATTACATAAGAACGAAGACATTTTGGATGAATTTGTTCATTTCTTCACACAATTGAATACTCCTGATTCTGTTCCCACACAGGATCTTATTGATCAATAACTTGTCTACCATTAATCCACCTGTACTTCCCTCTTCTGATTTTTCTGATCTTGCTAATGATATTTTGATTAATGACATTCTCAGTGCACTAAATCTTATTAAAAAAAGGTAAAGCCTCCGGCCCTCATGGCTTTACTATTGAATTCTATTTACGTTTTTCTAAATTATTAGTTCCAAGATTATTTAAACTTTTTACCTATTTTGTTGATGCAAAATCCTCTGGAGGGTCTTTTCAAGAAGCCTTAATAGTTCTTATATCAAAAGATAACAAAGATCCAAAGTTTTGTAAGAATTATAGACCTATATCTCTAGTAAGTTTGGATTATAAAAGTTTTGCTAAAATTATTTCTATGCGTTTGGAATTGATTCTCCCTAAGTTAATTGGTAAAGAGCAGTCTGGCTTTATTAAAGAACGCTTACTATCTGACAACACATGCCTACTTTTTAATATTTTAAGTAAGTCTGTGACGTATAAGGACGCTCTATCTGCTATTGCTCTAGATGATGAAAAAGCTTTTGATTGTGTTGTTTTTTTATTTTTTCAACGCTTTCATGGTTTGGCTTTGGAACTAAATTCATAAATGTAAGCTTGTTATTGTATTCCTCTCCTAAAGCCGCTATTTTTCTAAATGGTCTCATCTCTCTACCTCATTCTCACTTCATGAAGGAGTTTGTCAGGGATGTCCCTTGTCACTGCTTTTGTTTGTTCTTGCCTTGGAATCTTTTTTATTGAAACTTAGAGCTAATCCAAATTTGCATGGTTTCCAATATGGGGAAAGACAGATAAGATTTGGGCTTATGCTGATGACATCTTACTTTTTAAATCAAATACGAAATCTTCAATTCCTTCCTTTCTATCAGAAGTACAAACTTTTGCTTCTATTTCAGGGTATAATTTAAATAAAGATAAGTTTGAAATACTTCCATTAAATAAATTCTGCTTTCCTGAAGATTTTAAATCCTCAAATGTTCACTGGAACAATGATAAAATTAAATATCTAGGTCTGTGGTTTAAACCCTCTTTTAAAGATACAATTTCTTGTATTTTTTGCAATTATTTTCTGTTCTCGATTCTCCTATATCTAAATGGAACCCTTTATTTTTATCCTGGTGGGGTAGATTAGATTCTCTTAAAATGATGTTACTGCATGTAATTCTCTTTTATTTATCAAACGTTCAAATTATTATCCCATGTTTTTCTTTTAAGAAGCTGAACTCTATTTTAATTAAATTATTATGGAATAATAAGAAACCCAGAATGTCCCTCCAAAAGTTAATGAGACCCAAATGCAGCGGAGGGGTTAATTTCCCAAATCTCTGCTCTTATCATATGGCTTTTTCTCTTAAGCAAGCTTTTTGTTTATTGAAGGATGATAATTCTACTTTTTTACCTTTATGGGTTGAAGTTGAAAAGTCTTTCGTTGTTCCCTTTACATTTCCGGAGGTATTAACTCTGTCAAATAAACCAACATCTATCTCCCTCCCGATTTTGAACAACTCCTTTAGAATTCAGCAGCCTGTTTTTGCTTCATTCAACGAAGATAGGGTGCAGCTTTTAAATTCGTCAATTTGGTACAATAAGCTCAATAAGTTGAATAATAGAACCATCTATTGGAAATCGTGGCATTTGAAGGGGTTAAGATGGGTGCATAAATGATTTGAAAATGATTCCCCTCTTTTGTACAGGCACAATTTATTTTTTTGTTTCCATCCTCTTTTCATAAAAAATATGACACTCTAATACACGTTATAAATAGTTTATATCAATCTTTTCCAGTTCAGCAAGAACCTTTGGCACGTCCTCTTCCAATTAAGAATCTGTTATTACAATTTGCATCAGCTTCTTCTCTTTATCAAACTATTATGGCTCTTCTTGAAGATAGACCTAAATCAGCAATAGAAATGCAATGGGAGAAGTATTTGGATATTTCACTTTCACCTTCTTTATGGAATAAAGTGTGGATTAAAATACGAAAGTCCTCTAGAGCAGCTAATGCAATTTTTTTTTATATATAATAGGTTATTAATTACACCTTGCTCTTTACATAAAATTAGTTTTAACCTTTTGTCCTCTTGTTGGCCGTGTAATAAGCCGGTATCCAGACTTAAACACATGCTTTTTGAATGTCAATATACATTTCAATTTTGGGTTAAAGTATGGAGTCAAATTAATACTATTTTTAAAACTCAAATTCCCTTAAGCTTTGCAAATATATTTCTAGGTGGCCTTGCAGCTGATTGGTTTCTTTTTCCCAAAAATTCTATTGTAATCTTGCATTTATTGTTGGCTGTTGCTTTCCAACAAATTACGAAAAATTGGAAGGATTCGTCTCAATTATCCTTTCAGACTTGGTGGTATGGTGTATGTTATAATCATAGGCTGGATAGAGCTTATGTCTCCCCCGTATCCCTTGCTATTAAAAGAGACATGTTATGGTTACCTATTACAAATTACCTAAACTCTTTGGCTTATTCTTTGTGCAATCATATTCCTAGAAATGAGGAGGTCTCTAAACCCCCATGAATTGTGTTTCTTTCTCTATCTTATTGTACTTACTTATATTAAACTCTCTCTCATAATATTTTTAATATATGCATATATACTTAGTGAGCTCTTCAAATACGTGTTTCTCATGAAATTGAACTGCTATTGTATTATTTCATTTCTGTTATCAAACCTATTTATATTTCTTGTATATTGTATTATTTTTCAATAAACTTTCTCTTTAAACGTAAAAAATAGAGGCAATCAGAAAGAGCTGCTCACTCTATCCCCTGTTTTGAGCCCCTAGTATCGAACCTTTTGCTGCATAGATTAAGGCAGAAGCAAACATCCAGGGCATCCTGTTCGTTGGCCACAATCACAAGATTATCCTGTTTGCCGAAGATGTGCTTCTCCCACTTACATCACCACACTCCTTGCTTATCCAGGTGTAGGATCAATTATCACAACTTGAATCTGTTTCAGGATTTATGATAAACACCAATAAATCTAGGCTTACCACAAGCAGAAGCCACCAATCTTCAAAACAGCACCACCTTCAAATGAGCGACTAAATCCATTAAATATTTGGGAATTAATGTCACAGCACACCCAGGACGTAGCTTGAACAGTTAGATTGAGGGGAGGGTAAGCTTCAGGTTTTCCAACAATCACGCTGGCATATAATCGTAAAATACATTATACAACAAGCAGGATGCATGAGAGGTGTTTAAGGGGCAGTAAAAAGGGAGAATAATGTGGATTGGTATGGGTATTAATTGAGAGAAGCCTTTCAAAACAGAGAGAGGGAGAGTTTTGGGTGATTTTTTGTCTATGGGTATGTAAAAATTACTGGTGAAATCTGACACACCTCCCCATACCGGACTGAAAACACCTGTACCCAACCATTTACCAGAAAATGCATTTACTAGGGGTTGTAACACCCCAAACACTCCGCCTAAAGCTATGCTCCTGGCCAGATCTTTGGTGCTAGTGTCTACTATTCTTCTTGTGGTTAGGCCGAATGCACACTATAACAAGCATTGGCAAAGCTAATAGGTCATGCCTATGCAAGTGCAATTGGCTTTGTCAATGTGTTTTGGCCACGTTGTATACTAACGTGGCTGCTGTTCACCATGGCTATAATTTAGTGCCATAGAGAAGAGTGGCTGGCATGGAATGGAGAAGAGTGGTGTGTGTAGAGTGGTGTGGTGTAGAGTGGTGTGGTGTAGAGTGGAGTGTTGTAGAATGGAGTTTTGTAGAATGGAGTGTTGTAGAATGGAGTAGTTTCATCAAATTTAGTGGTGTAGTGTGGTATAGATGGAGTAAAGTAAAGTAGATTAGAATGGTGTAGAGTACCATAGGGTGGTGTAGAGAGGTGTAGAATGCCAGAGTGGAGTGTCAGAGTAGATGGGTTTGGAATGTGTGCTCATAAACAATTACATTTTGTAGTGTGTAGTAAATAAAATACAATATTTTGCAACTGTAATCTTACATAGGCCCCCAACCATCAAAATGTGTAAATGCCTAAATCCAACAGGATTCAGAATTTGTTTTAAGGGGAGGGGATATGGCAGTTATGCTGGAAACATTTAACTGAACTCTTGGGGGGAAAAAAACAGATTTTAACAACACAAATCTCAGATCCGGAAAGGGCAAAAACCATGGTGTTGCAGTACCACTAATTGCAACTTTTGTGTGCCCAAAAATATATGGTTTTATAGAAAAGAGAAAAATACAAATATATATCCATTCTGTGAAGAGGGTTTCAGTTAAGCTCTTTTAAAAGTTGTTTTCTTTGCAAGTTCCTCGATACTGTGCTGCTCCTTTATAAAACCGAAATTACATTGCCAGAGATGCCAAGACGCCCCATGTCAGGTGTGAGTAGTTTATGTCCATTATGTTCTGGGATTTGCAGTTTTGCTTTTTCCACTACAGAAGATAGACTATCTTTCCAGAGAGATGAAAATGGAAATAGATGGGCAGTGTAGTGATCCACCCAGAGAGTTTTGAATGCTGTGGCGACCCGGATGTACATGACACGAATCCTCAGGCCAGGCATGCTTTAATATTAGGCTTCCCAATAAAGCCATGAAAAGAGAGAGGCACCTGACCCCAACCATGAATGACATCATAGCAGATCTCAATGGGCACGAAGGTTCTGAGGCTCAACCTAAACTCAGGCTACCACCAGCTGCTCCTAGTGGAGGAAAGCCGCTATATTAAAAGATTCTCGACCCGTCTAGGGCTCCAAAGATACATAAGGTTGAATTTTGTAATCTGTTTAGCTGCAGATGTGTTCCAGACAGCCATTAAGGAAACCCTCTCTGCACTCCAGGAAGTTATGAGCATAAGTGATGATATTTTAATAATCTCAACAACAGCAGAGAAACACCTGAAGACTACATTGAAACGCCTCCAGGAACACAGAGTTACGCTACACAAAGACAAATTGTCTTTTTTTTTTTAATTCCATTGAATTCTTCGATTATGTATTCAACCAGGATGGCATATGAGTGGACCCAAGAAAATTGCAATCCATCAAGCAAGCCCCCGGCGCCTGTTTGAAGTCCGCAGCTTCCTGGTAATGGCCACATACTTTGGCCATTTCTTCCCCAACCTAGCCACAATCACAGAGCCTCTGAGGACCTTAATGAAAGAAGACAGCACGTGGAGGTAGGGACAACCAGAAGAACAAGCATTTCAGAAAGTCAAGACAGTTCTAGTGAGCAAAACTACGATGGCACACTTCGACCCCACCCGACAGACAGAACTTTTGGTAGATGCTAGCCCAGTGGGAGTCAGCGCTGTGCTAACACAAGAGGTGGAATCTGGCAAGTGGGTGCTGCTAGCTTTCGCCCCCTGGGCGCTCACCCAGACAGAGACCAGATACGCCAAGGTTGAAAGAGAGGTGCTGGGGATCAAGTGGGACTGCACTCATTTCCACTTATACCTCTGTGGTAGACCATTGAATGTGGTGACCGACCATCAGCCCCTCATCCCGTTATTCAGTGGCACGGCTCGACACCCACTGCCTCGGACAGAATGTTGGGCTACCCAATTTCAGCACTACACTTCAGCATCGTACACAGACAAGATGCCAGGAACTCCGCAGATTTACTTTCACACCATCACGTTGATGACTTCAAAGGAACTGAGAAGGAGCCCAAGGTATCTGATGACTATGCCTACCTGGTGACACAAGGGGCATGCCTGAGAGTGATGAGCCTCAGTGAGGTCCAGGAAGCCACCATGAAGGATACCGTGCTAGCAAATGTTTTGGATACACTTAAACAAGGGTCCCGGCTGAACTTCCTCAGAAATGCGAACCACTGGCAAGGAATGGAAAGGGAAAACCTTATACAAATGTAGAGGATTTGGTGATCCCTGCGAGCCTGCAACATCATGAAACATCCCTCACACATGGAGGTCACCATGGTATGGTGAAAATGAAGTCAAGTTTCAGAGGCAAAGATTGGTTCCCACACCTTGAACGATGGTGGATGAGCTTATATGGCATTATCCTGCCTGCCAGCTTACAAGCACCCAAGAGATGCCAGCACCCATAGTCACAGAAGATCCATGCCCGGCCCTGTGGTATAAGGTAAACATGGATTTTGGAAGTTTCCCAGGTGGAAGAATGTCAGTGTCCTGGTTGATGGGAAATCCAAATACCCCATAGTTGGTGTTGTGGAATCGACAGCATTCGTCGACGTGGCCCCCTCTCAGGAAAAGATATTCACATTATTGGGACTACCTGATGAGCTGAAGACCGACAATGGGCCTCCGTTCCAAGGGACTGAGGTCAAATAATTCCTAGAACACCTGGGGTTCCGACACTGCTGTATCACCCCCAAATGGCTGCAGCCGAATGGGGATGTGGAGAATTTTATGCACACTCTTAACAAAGCCTTGGGATAGCAGTCCTGGAAAGAACAGGCCCAGTCTCCACAGGTTCTTGAAAGAGTATACACCACATTTCACCACTCAGCAAGCCCCATGGACCATGAAGCTAAAAAGGAACAGACGGGACACGATCCCAACATATCCTTAATGGTACCCACCATCCTACGATCCACATGAAACACAGAACTGGCATCAACAAAACAATGTTTGAGTCAGTGAAAGGAGACATGCCAAAGTCTGAAACATCATACCTGGCTATGAAATGATACTGAAAGATAGAAGACCTGGCTGGAAATTCAAACACCCTTCGAGTCTAGAAGGTTGACAATTCTGAGTGGAATGATGTTACAGCTCACAAAGGATTATAGAGACTGTAATGAGGAACGTATCATGGTTCCGCAAAATCTTGACTCCTATCACTCCAGCAGCAGGAGAAGTTGAACAGACGGAGACGATGGACAGTTTCATCGATGGGAGCGAGGAACACCACCTGACCCCTATGACTGACAATCCACACCAAAGCCAGAACAGAAAATTCACGAGTGAGACCAGCCAGGCAAGAAAGCAGGCAGAACAGACAATGGAGAGATCTCATTATCCCCGATATGACCCGAGACTCAATCCCCTATCGAACCAGAGGCTCAGACACTATGGGCCTGATTCTAACTTTGGAGGACGGTGTTAAACCGTCCCAAAAGTGGCGGATATACCACCTACCGTATTACGAGTCCATTATATCCTATGGAACTCGTAATACGGTAGGTGGTATATCCGCCACTTTTGGGACGGTTTAACACCGTCCTCCAAAGTTAGAATCAGGCCCTATGTGAGCATAGTTCAAGGTTAACAAGGGAAAGGTTGATACCATGTTGGGGATGGATGTAGTGAGCCACCTGAACCATTGTGACCCAGATGTATACAGCACGCATCCTCTGGTCAGGCGTGGCCAGAGGCTATAAATAAAAAGGTTGTAGACTGCACAGGGTCTTTACACCCATCCATATCTCGAGTTGCGTCCATTATTGTCAATGACTATTAGATGTAGGCCTCTTAGCATTGAGGCACATTGGAGAGGCCAGTTAGAGGCAGCTCACATCACATGTGGGCCAACTTAAGTAACTGAACTCAGAAGCACATTTTATTACAGTGTTCAGGTTCCACATTTCTTATCCTAAAATCAGGACTGCAAGCACCACATTGCAATGCAAATTGATGTGGCATGGCTGAGTTAATCAAATGGAGGGCCATTTGAAATGAATGTGGTGTGACCCACATGAGAGGGGTGGGGATAGTGGAAAAAAGAAATAGAAAGCAACCTCCCTCCATGGAGTAGAAAATGGGATCTCCTGCATTGAGTGTGCAACAAATCAGCAATAGATTAAACTAGGGCTTTTTCTTTAACATTAGAGGTCATATATTTTTGTGAAGACAAGAACATATTTAGCCAGAAGGGTGGTAAGAAGACCTCATAAAAGAGCACAGTCACAAATGTTTAAAATTAATTCCAATTTTATAAAGGTTCAATTAACCTGAGTCCCTGATGGAGTAATATTTTTGCTTTATAAACCCTGATTTGATTTGATTTGACCTGCTCTCACTTACTTAGGGGTCCGAATGCACACACAGAAATCAGAATTGAGCCCTGCATGTTAAACATGAAGGCTCCAAAACGCTCTTCTGTGGGTGCCGGCAGCTGGAGAAATGTTTAAATTTGGGCGAAGGATTTCAGACTCACTGGCAATGTCCACCCCTGTGCCTTCTGCCACTCCCACTGACACAGGCAGTATGTGCATTCACAGTATCCCAGTTCAGGTCAAAACTGCAAGCAACACATGCCCTTTTGACCCCAGGATGAAGATGGTTAAATACAAGGGTCAGTAAATGGTATCAACTCAGCTACAACATGAATGGGCATGTAGGGGGTACTAAAGGGGAACTGATACAAGGGGACAGCAAGTGGCGTACACTAAGACAGTCCAGATGAACAGCGGAAATCATTTTAAAATATATGTATCAACTTCGAATGCGCCTTTCCGCTTGCTCTTGTCCCCACTGCACTGTGTGGCTGAGACAGCAGACTGGATAAACACCAGCACAGCGCTCTTCTAACCTGCATTTTAATTCTCCATGAAATGCGCAAACAAAAACAAGCGATCCTCCAGAGCTTCAGGGCACAGACCGAGGGCTTCCCAGGGCACAGAGCATGCACAACAACATTGCAGCATTGTGCCTTTCATTTGTTAAACAATCATACACCACTCCAGAAATAAGTGTAAACGGCCTTTTATTAAGATAGGATTGCCACAAATAAAAATCAAATCAAATCAAATCAAATCATTAACATTTATAAAGTGCGCTACTCACCCGTGCGGGTCTCAAGGCGCACGGGGGGGGTTACTGCTGCTCGAAAAGCCAGGTCTTGAGGAGTCTCCGGAATGCGGAGTGGTCCTGGGTGGTCCTGAGGCTGGTGGGGAGGGTGTTCCAGGGGTGTTGCCGAGGATGAGGACTTCCGTTTTGTCAGAGTTCAGCTTTAGGCGGCTGAGCCTCATCCAATCTGCGACGTCCTTCATGCCCTCTTGTAGGTTGGTCTTGGCGCTGGCGGGGTCCTTGGTGAGGGAGAGTATAAGTTGGGTGTCGTCGGCGTATGAGGTGATGATGATGTTGTGCTCGCGTACGATGTCGGCAAGGGGGCTCATGTAGACATTGAAGAGTGTTGGGCTGAGCGATGATCCTTGAGGTACGCCGCAGATGATCTCGGTGGGGTCTGAGCGAAACGTTGGGAGGTAAACTCTTTGAGAGCGGTTTGAGAGGAAGGAGGCGATCCAGTCCAGGGCCTGGCCTTGGATCCCGGTGGAGAGGAGCCGGGTTATTAGGGTGCGGTGACAGACGGTGTCGAAGGCAGCCGAGAGGTCGAGGAGGATGAGGGCGACTGTTTCACCGTTGTCCATCAGGGTTCTGATGTCGTCTGTGACTGAGATGAGGGCGGTTTCAGTGCTGTGGTTGGTTCGGAATCCGGTTTGTGAAGGGTCGAGAAGGTTGTTGTCTTCCAGGAAGTTGGTAAGCTGTTTGTTGACGGTCTTATCTAAATGAAATAAATATTTTTATCATAGCATCAAAACCGCATCTTTTAATGCAACTTTCCCCACATTCTCCTTTTACCCTGAACTTCCACTCCCACACACCCTCTCGCTTCCTTACTTAACTTCATCCACTCGATAACCACTTACCATTTCCAATCTCTTTCTCATTTCTGTAACCTGAGCATCCTCCAGTAAAGCCTCCTTCACCCATCCCAAACATGCTGCACACATTCATCGTTCACCTGTGCTCCCTTCCTCCCTCTGTGAGAGAGTGGATACACCTGCATGTGACTCTCCACCCCCCCAAACTACAGTCCCACTGTCAAGTGCATCGTGCAACCTGTCCTATCATGGCAAAACAATTCAAGAAAAAGCTTTGCTCGCCCCTGCCCTATGTCTTTTGTAGGGCGGATGGGTGGATGACAATGTAAAATCCGTCCGATAGCACTGCATTGCCGCCAAAGAGAGGAACATCCCTTCCTCTCAGCAATATATAAACCCCTAACTAACCCTCCCACCAAGCTACATTTCCTGTCCTGGCCCATTCTGTTCTCACTATGACTCCAAGGGGAAGACTAGACTTCACCCTTCACTTCCCCTGGGACCCTTCATCATGAAACAATCATACACCCCTCCAGAAGTAAGTGTAAAAGGCCATTTATTAGAACAGGATTGACATAAATTAAAACATAATAAACATTGCCATCATCTCGCTTCCTCACGAAATGCCATCCACTTGATAACCACTGACCATTCCCGATCTCTTTCTCACTTCCTTTACCCAAGCATCCTCCAGTGAAGCCACCTTCATCCTTCCCAAACATCCTGCACACTTTCATTGCAGGGGCGGCTCCTCCGTTAGGGCGGAGGAGGGGCAGCTCCTCCGTTAGAGCCGAGGAGTGTCGCCCCCCGCCAGCAGCAGAAGCTGCAAAACTATGGTTATTATCCCCTTGTTGTGAAAGAAGTGAGGCATCTGGGATGAGGAGCAGTGAGGGGGAGTGCTCAGCACTCCCCCTCACTGCGCATGTATGTTTGGCCAGCCGTCTCGGGCCAGCCAAACACACATGCGAGGTAGGCTCTCTCCAGCCCAGCAACACAGTTGCCGGGATGGAGAGAGCCTGCACAGGCTCCCAGTCTGCCTGGCTTTGAGCAGCATCAGGATTGGCCACAGGGCAGACTGGGAGCCTGTGCCTGCGTGACGCCAGATTTTCCATGATCACGCTGGTATCAAATGTTAGTCATTATATTAGAAGCAGCGCATGAGGGGGCTTAAAGGGGCTAGTGGAAGGAAGAGTGAACTGTGAGTGTTACATAAAACACAGCATTCTGTAAAATAACCATGTTTTAAGGCATTCAAGACAAGAGTGTGTGTGTTTTTGTCTGAGTATTCAAAAATCCCAGGTGAAATGCGACAGACAGTACTATACCTCCCTGAAACTATGCCCCTGCCCACAAGCAATTTGGGGAGGCAAATTCGGTCCCTCAACTTAAAAAAGCCTGCAAGAAGGGTTGGACGGGCAGACATGTCTGCCAATAAACATTCTAGTACACCGGCATGCCCTGTGTATCTGTAGGAAGTGGAGCACTTCTGTACCATTTTCAGGATACAAGCATTCATAAAATAAAAACACAAATGGCACACTGGACTGTGCTATGGGGAGGGACACACTGCTATGCCAAGGGGAGCAAAACTGTGAGAGCAAATTGGATTGCATGCACAAAAGAAAACTAAACAAGAAAAAAAAGCTCTATGATGGCAGGCGTTGACCATGCCATAGCGATTGCCTTTTTTACACAAAGGTTGCACAGCAGCCCTTGCTGCTGTGCAATACGTTTAAAAAACGTGTGGAGGGGGTACTATGGGGCAAGCAAGACGAGGAGGAAGGAGGGAACACCTGATTGGTGCAGGAAGATTTGGAGGGAGGAAGAAGAAATAATACCTCAATCACAGCATGAACAGTGGACAGGTACTAATTAGGTTGAATCAATATGTACTTGGTCCAAGCCTCATAAAAAGGAACACAAGTGATGCTTGCGCTGTGCTGGCAAATTAGGAAGCTGCAAAGAAGAGTGACACTAAAGCCAGCAAATAGTAAGCAATGGGTGAGTTCCAAGCCCATTACTGAACACAAAAGTCTCACTGGCAAGAGAGCATGTGTTTGCACATGCTCATCCAGGTTCGACCTAAAAATTTATATTTTACCAATAGTACTATAACACTTTCAGGCCGTCCCATCTCAGTCCGGTAAAACTGCTTTGCAGCATTGGTAAGTGCAATTCTACGCATTTTATGGCAGGAAAGATGGCCATGACTAAAATATAAAGTAGTGTGCAAAGCCCTATGGCTAAACACTGGGGCAGCATTGATAAAATCGATAAAGCTATTGTGAGAGAGACAATACAGGAATTGGCCTGGAATCAAAATGTCGTAGACCCCCTAATGTGTATTTGAGCACGCTCCCACACGCACTGCACTAGAGGTTTTGGATTATCTCACTTGACAAACTTCAGAAGTTTCATTCGCATCCCAGCAGACACCCATCCATCAAAACCCAGTGTATACCCCAGCACTGAACCCAGATTAATTGTTTAAATGAAAGTTGGCACCTACCTGACTGTCTTAAAACCTTTTTCAGGGCCAGACCTACTCTCCTTTATGAGTTGTAGGCAGAGGTTTCACTTGGACAATGTGGAAAGCTACCAATTTGTTCAGCTGAGACAAGGAGTGATGCTGCCTGAAATTAAATCAGCTGCTACACGAGATCTTACTCTCTTGGAAACATTTGTTAAAAATGCTCGAGCTACAAAAGGTCATATATCAATGTTCTGTCCCATTTTACTATAGGTCTTGAATTTATTTCCACATCCCTACCGAGACCACAATGCAGCAGTTCTGGTGAAGTCAACAGATGACAATCAATGGATCCTCCTTTGGCAAGACTTAGCCAAAAATACACATAGCAATCTAGGAAGAGAGGCCCACTAAAAATTGCATACAATTGGTATTTTTATCGAGCTAAATTGTAGAAGTACTATCCCCAAGTATCTGATGCCTGCTGGAAGAGATGAGCACTCCTATGGGACTTCAAACTACCATAGCAAACAGCGAATTGGAGGAGGAGGGAGCCTCCTCTGGTGGTGCATTGGTTCATAAGATTGTGGATAGTCTACCAATGGAACACTTCTCAAACACATTCACAAATAGACATGTAGGTTTTTATACTATTTGATACTCTCCGTGATTACCTATTACAGTGACTATTGATGGCCTCAGGCCCCCAGTGAGTCTATGAGCCCTAATCCTCTTGCATTCGATGGATATACCACACTTGAAGGGTACAATGAACCCAATCAAACACATTAGCTCACTGAATTATAAGGGTACATATGGCTGCCTTTCGAGGGTTAGACCACCACTTCCTAATCACTGAACTCAGCCTAAAATGATTTATTATAAGAAAAATCAAAATTGATTGATCATGGCTGTTTTTGTTTTTTCTTCTTTTTCTTTCTCTTATTGTGGAAGGGAGGGGGATATGGAGCTTCTGTTTATTATGGTAATGTGCACCTGGAGACACATGTTTAAACCACTAGCTTTTGTTTATGTAACCCTAACTGTGATATGTTCACTTTTCTCACAAAATGATTAAGAAAAGAGACATGATTTAAAAAAAAAAAGATGAAGGAATTGGGACAGAAAGAGTAGACGAGTGTAAAGGTTAGGGAGAGAAGGGAACAGGAGGAGATAAGGAGAGTACTTTAAGAGAGAAGAGGCAGATTAATGGGATGGCTACAATGGAAGGGGTGAGTAGGGATAGAAGGGGACCGAAGGGAATGGGTTTGGGTAGGATAGGGAATACGGGTTAAAGGGAGGAGAAAAGAAGGGAGGGGTGTGTATGGATGAGAAGGAATGACAAAAGGTAGGTAAAGGATATAGGCCCATATTTATACTTTTAGACGCAAAACTGCGCCGACGCAGTTTTGCGTCAAAAATATTACCGCCGTCTAACACCATTTATTTGCGCCGTGCGGGTGTCAAATTTATACTTTGACGCACGGCGCGCGCAAACCACAGGTGTCATTTTTTTTACTTAAACCACTGCGTGACTGTGAGCCGGTTTACGACGCCGCAAACACTGCAAGATGTTTATAGGAGAGCCAAAATGGATCACAGATGCTTGCACAGACCCCAGGAAGATGACAACAGACCAGGAACCAGCCAGGAGGACCCACACAAGACCCAGGACAGGGAGAAGAAGTAAAGAAAGTGTTGCTTCAGTGGCGAGGAGCAGGAAATTCTGGTGAAAGAGGTGACGGAACACCAGCACCAACTGTTTGTCACCTCAAAGTTGCCAAGTAGTAGGAGAGAGTAAAGGGGCATGGCACGGGGGCATGGCCCGTTCAGAGGAAACCTGGGGCACAGTACTACACTACACTAACAACCTTTGCATGGGGGTATGCTGCCATGCCAAGGATGATGGAAAGGTAAAGCCTGGCCAGGAGGGTAGGGTACAACGTAAAACTGGTCTGCTGTCACACGTCAGCCAGTATTCTCCCTACATGAACTAGGGCCCAATTAACAATCTCAGGCCATATCTTCAAGTGGAATTTAACATTGACAACAGTTGCCACTACCACCTCTGCTGTGTGTGCATGTCAAGAAGCTAATGGCAGTAACGTCCGTATGGATCTAACACACCCAAATTAGAGGGTTCAGGATGACAACGTTATCAACCCCCTGAAATCAATACAAATGTTCCAATCCTGTCAAATGTGATTGTCCAGAGTTGCTACAAACATCAGCCTTTGTCATAAACATTATGAGGTACTCAGCACTAATGTCATACCCATGCTGCATATGTCAGGGTCCACCCTATGCCTGGGTCACAATAGCTTCAATGCCACCATGCAACATCCCAAATGTCATACTGCTCAGACAACAGCATTGAGGAGGAGGACATATGTAAATGGCTAGTGAAATACACCCGCAAAGTCAGAGGGGGAAATGGAACACTGCTAGGACCATCAGTGCAATCCAATGTAGCACACATTTTCCAACATCAGCAGTACACACTACCAATGCTGACACCCGTATCATGCATGCCAATGCAATACATAGTATGTGCTAGGTCTCAGCAACATATAGGTGGATGTGAAATATCTGAGACTGGATCAGTTCCAGAGTGTTAAGTGTGGTGCAAGTGCCATCAGAACACCCACAGCCAGTGAAAGGCCTCACCATGAGACTGGAAGTAGACGGAGGGTTGAGTAGGACAAGAAGGTAGCAATTCACAATCTTGCCAGAACCAACACCTAGAGGATGTGATGCAGACAAGTCCACAAACTGACCACACTACTTGTGGGGCATAGGCCTGGGAGAATGCTAATATGAAAGACAGGAACAATGAACAGGAACCAAAAACACAATGTTAAAATATTTGGAAGGCAGGCATGTCACATTACAAAGCCCACAACACAGACACACTAATTGTACCGTATCTCATTGCAGAGGACGATGGCTTCCCTGCAGATATGCCTGTCATAGACTTCCCTGATGACAAGGATGACGAGCTGACAAACATATGCCACCAGACCCTCCAAGATGTCCTTGAAACCCTACAGAGCCCACCTTCAGTCACAAGGAGGAGAACAGATACAGCAGACATTACAGAGGACCCAACCACCACCCCAATTGTACAACCTGCCAGCTCCAACCCAGCTGAGGACTCTGACGACCCTGGCGCCAGGTTTGCACGAATTGTAGTTGGAGTACAGCAGGAACTGGCCAAGGAGGTGCCAGCTCCTGCAAACTATGGCAGCCAGCCTAGAGGGGGTGCGTTTGTGCATGATGTCAACTGAAGAACAGGCAGCAGCTATGCAAGGGCGAACAACAATCATGCAGGAAGTAGAAAAAATGTTGAAGGTAATCAGCACAGCTGTAATACAGTTGACCCAACACTTACAACAACAATCCTGTCAACGCGTGCACAAATGCAATATTGAACCCCTTAGGTCTGACCTGGCTGCCTACCACCATCATGTGGCTGCTATTCTTCAGAACCAGCAGCTCCTCCTTGCTGCAGTACTGCCCTTAATAGACCCACAGTTGGCAGCTACCGGGATGTCTGATGCCATGTCTTCAAACACTGAGGTGTGTGTTGCCCCTTCACAACCACCACCACCAAGGGCAGAGGAGACAACACACACATCAGAAGATGAAGACATGGAGCAGATCACCTTCACCCATAAGAGTACCCGGTAGCACTAGTCCCTGCCACATGGCCACCTTATACCAAGGTCCTGTGCTTTGTAACATGCCAGTCTTGCAACAACTGTACTCAAGCACTGTTCTTCAACCCACTGTTTATCTTGTCACCCTGCCCTGTGAATGTCTCTCACTAACTGATTGGCAAATCCTGTCCCTCTGCACTGTCTGACACTTCACCCCAGCATGTCCAATGACATGTCCTTTTGCACTTATGTAGCATCACAATGAAAGATGTCACACTAATGGACTCACAATAATGGACAATGTACATATAGCACTACAGCACTTTTAAATAAATAGCACTTACACAACAAATTTGTCTCCGTGTAATGTGACACATCAACCGTGATGGCCATCCGTGATGTTAACCTGAGGTCAATGAGCATTGATTGTCTAGACACCTGACCTGAAAAGTTCTTGGCTGATAACTATGCTCAGTGGCCTGGATTGTACCATCATCTGCCCTCCCTGTGGATTATTTCATAGCAAAATAGAAACTATGCACCAAAATGCTGTGTTGTACAGAATAACGCCTCCTCAAGGGATGTCTAAGCCAGAAAAAAGTCCCTTCGATTGTTACCGAAAGTCAAAACTTATGTATGTGACATATTAGCCAAATTTTACCTAACACACACCAAACAGCATGAAGGGATATGTATGAGTTACCATACAAATAAGTAACCGTGCTGAACATTGTAACAAATGATAGGTGTGAGTTATGTATACCATACTACATGAGGCATACTACCACTCACCTTATAAGGATTTTCTGGGACATCAGGCTGCAGGCAGACTTTACACAGTGTCCCCAATACCAAATGTGGTAGCAAAGTATGAGACCTTGAAAACATACAGCACTAAATAACCACACTTTTGGATCCATTGTAACCGTGAGTGGTGGGTGCAATGGATGGACGAATCTTAGCTAAGTAGCTTTGGCGTAGCTGCCAATGTAACAGATCAGTTGGGATATGGTTGCAGCATGGGACACAAAAGCAAATACCAAAGAGACACTGTTCGCTCATGGCAAGGCCCTGACCTACAAGTATGTGACACATACTGTAAAGGGTTACCTAGACATTTATTAAGCAGTAAAAACAGAAGCTAAAACCAGGGGAAACACCTAACCTAACCTATTCTACTCTAACTACACATTACCCACAACTGTCCCTAACTAACCTAAGCTAAACTTACTTATCACATTTAACGAAACGATCTAAACATCAACCCCCCACCCCTGTTATGAGACGGGACACATGGAGGACAACAGATACTAACCTAAATACATACTATCTTATACTAAACAAAGATATATTTTTTGTTTTAATTTTTTTGTTTTACATTTTTTTTTTTTTTTTAAACACCAAAACCCCAACATTGCCCAACACACATAATAAACAACAGTTGAAAAAAGTATGAAACCCCCACCCACTACCACTAACTAAGCTAACAGCCTATACTAACCTAACACTAAGCCCCCTAAACTCACTAAGTTAAAGAACCAGGAAAGAGGAGGGAGGGAAGGGAATCATGTCAGAGTCGAAGCCTACAAGTTGGCCCTCCTCAGGGTCTTTTTAATGGCATGCAACCTCCGGATGAGTCGTGCCACCTCCTGCTGCAGTCTGGTCATTTTACGTAGGACACGGTCCAAGTTCCTTTGCATCTGAGCAAAAGCTGCAGGGTCTATGGCTGTAGCAGGGGTGGTCTGGGTACCAGTCGATGACGTATGGGCCCTTGTCAGTGCCATGTCCATAGGCTGAGGTGCAGGTGGTGCTGTGAGTGGTCCTGGAGCTGTTGCTGTAGATGGTCCAGCAAAGGACCCAGCTACTGTTGGGGCTACCTGGGTGGTAGTGGTGGTGCTGGTGGTGGTGGCTGTGGTGGACACGGAAGAGCCCCCGTGTGCAAATCCCCTCCACACTCCGGAGGCTCTCTCATGGCGATATCATCTTGCCATGTTGTGGTACCCAGACTCCACATCCAGAATGTGGTGGTAACGCATTGCCCTGCATTGAAACTCTCGAAGCTGGATGGGAGTCATATTGGCTGCTGTTAGACAAATAGAAAACCAAACATTAGGTACTGCATTGTGTGAAATGACTCAAAAAGTAAATCAGACAATACATCTAATGTACCTGTAACAGCCCATATCATCATACAGATCACTGATAGTCCGTGACTAAGTACATGGCAAGCCAGCCTACAAATGTCCTATCATCAAAAAGCACATCCAAACCCTACAAGATGGGTAACAACTGGAATGACTTTGGCATCATAGTTCTGCCAGTTGTCAGCTACAAATCATGCTGCATATCCTCCACCACTGACAGGACAACAAATTTCTATGTTCTGGATGGCAATCTAGGGCCACAACATCTGCGAGTTTTAAATGGACTTGCCAGTATAGAATGCATGTGCCAATCATGGGTGGGTATCCTAGGTATGGAGAAGTGAATTACTGATTTACATGTCTGTGTACCACACTTGGATCATCAGTCCTAGGTACACTATTCACAACCCTACGCCTGTGTCTGATGGAGGGGGGGGTGGACATGCAACTAATCATTTCTAACAACAAGGACACCCAGGAAGCTTTGGAAAGCTGTACATGTGGTGTGTTGGCCAAACCCAGGTAAGGAGGAAGTCCAAATAGGATACACCCAAACCTTGGACAATCCCATCAACACTTATCTTTGGAAATGCAGACCATTGTCTACATCATTCCCTCCCAGTAAGCCATGACTTACATCAAACAGATAGATGCAAGCACACTTCTGGCCATGAGCTGCATGCACACCTAGGCCATTGTACTCAAGTGCCTCATACTCGTAGCACAACATGTGGAGCTACATGCTGCTAGGAAGTTAAACATACAGTCCAACATGTTCATTAGTGATTATGGAAGCTGAAGTCTGTGGGTAAGACTTTGGCATCTCTATTATGTGAAAATCAGGGTCTGACTTGCTGACTAATTAACTAAAATGGTACACTGCTACATTTTCTGATTTCAACCTTTATCCATATAACTCATCCCTTTTCACATTGCTGTGCCTACAGGACTGACCTAGGATCCCAAAATATGCCAATAGGATAATGATTGCCCAACTCAAAGATGGTGATATAATGATACACTTTGCTATGTGTCCAACACACAAGAGTCAATCACACATCATCAGCAAACACAACACAGAACAGGAATATCAACACTTACTGGAAATGTCTGGGTCCGCAAATTGAGCCACCTCGCCAATAGCGTAGGGTGCAGGTCCACCTGTAAGGCATGGAAGGGAGAAATGTGCTCAATGTCTGTGCACTGTACAACACTTCAAAATACAAATACTATGTGTAATATTAACTCAGAAAGTAAAGCCTATCAGACATGATGATACTGCCTCCTACATACCACTGCAAACATGTACAGACCCGGGGACTCCAGTGAGTGATACACACATATCCGCACACATGCAGTGGCCCCAACTATCATGTGTTGGCAAAAGCTCCTTCATTGGTGAGCAGACAAAATCATGGAGTGTATTCATCTCATCATGTGTATCCATGAGAGACATCCAAAGCCACTTTCCGTGAGGACTGCAATACCAGTCACCCAACATTATGACAGACCAATTTTAGACACACAGGTACAATGTACAGAGGGCCAGGGACAGTTGTCAGCCCTCAATTTGTATCATTTTCTTCATTTTATGTGCCACAGCTATGGTGAGTTGCACCAACCATAGAGATATGAACCCGTGTGCATACCTTTTGCCAGCCATCCCAATTGAAAAGTGGCACTACAATCTCAAAATATCAGTCTAAGATGTTACCTAAGGTAGGCTATTACTTTTTACGTCTGTGTCAGAATCCAGTTCAGACATGTATCCGAAAACAATTGAGGGGCACAATATTTACGAAAAAAATCTGGTTTCTAAGATATGTTTCCTGATACACTCATCGACCACACCTGAAACATATGTTTCAGCCACATTGCCATCATCAATTGACGTGAAGCCAGCACTCATTTTCAGGCTCATGTTGTGTTTAGAAAGTTAGTCTATCTGTTGCATCAACAAATGATGATAATGTGTAGGATAGTTGTATACCTCACAGGCAACTGTGGCTCATATCTATACCTAATTTGCACCACATTTGTGTTGCTGTTTTACACAAAGGTGGTGCAAACTTACAAAATACAATTGTATTTGGTAAGTTTGCACCCCTCTTGCTTCAAAACAGGTCGCAATTGCAGTGCTAACAAAGTAGAACTATGGCCCTCTATGTTTCTCTAGCATTCCACATGTTCCAAAACATTGCCGGCAGAATATGAACAATTCAGCTTCTGTCACTACAGAGCATTTAAACATGCACATTACTCTGATCTGATTTTTACTCACCAACAGGGCCACCAATTACAATCCCCAGGTGGTCCAGAAGATCTTGCTCCCTGGCAACAAGGTCAACCCAGCGGTGCTTCAGCTGGTGGTCATTTTGTGGCATGTTGTATATTCTCTGCAGATGGTACAACACCTTTGCCCACCAGAGCCTCCTTGCCTCTGTGTGATAGCCTTGGATCACAGGACCACCTGCCTCTATCATCAGGGATAGGAAGTGGCACACCAGCCAAATAAACCCACCTAGCTCCTCCTCTCCCATCCTGCCAAGACGAGGCCTACCCAACATTATAGTACCAAAAATAAAGAGGGGATAAAGGGGAACAAAGGAGAATAGAGGGAAAGTAGGACAGGAAAATGTGAAAAACTACAAACACAGCCCAACTATACCCAAACTACCACTACCCACAACAGACTCCCAACACAACAAAGACAAATGTTGACAACACAACTGACCACAAAAACACTCAGACAGGATACCACAGACAGTTATTATACACAAAAAGACAATTTAAAGACCACACTGGAGACAAAAATCACAAAATGCACAAAGAGACAGGTCTATACACAGCCACACAGTCAGGAAATATCACAGACTGCAAAGTGAAAGTGAAAGTACAACCACTGTACCAATTCTGTAAACAGGATATCCTATTACATCACTTCCTGCCTCAAATGCGGTGCGTTTTTATTGTTATGCGTCAAAATATAATGCCACTTACAGTCTGTGCGTCATTTATTTTGACGCACATGATAAGAAATAACCCTGCAGCCATATTGTTAAATATGTGTTATACTTAACCAATTTCCCGGGGGGACAGTGTGGGAATTGCCGCTCAGGGCCAATGGATGTTGCAGGGCATTGTGCGGCATATTTTGACGCATAATTTTTAGACGCATGTGCCTCTTTTTTTGACGCATATGCATCAAAATTTCTGTCATTAACAGGGTTTGGGTCATTTCCCATTTTGAATGGGACATGACAGTTGTGAAAATACAGAGATAGGCTGATTGCACCCACATTGGGCATTACGGTGTATGGGCACATGTGACAGATCATACTACTGCAGACCATGATCCTCTACTTGGTGTACCGGATTTTCACGCATCACTGACGCAATACATGGCCAAACGTGTGGAATACAATTATGTATTACCCAGTTTGGGCATGTTTAGCATTGAGAGGATAGCAAGGCGACGCAACTCACTACAATAACTCAAAGCCTATGGGTCAGTGTGTGTGAATTGGCTATTACTATTGTTGTTGACCCACTGTGTGAACATCACAAGATGCATTTTTGCTAATCTGCTGGTATGCATGTGGAGTCAATGTGTCCAACCCTCAGATGCAAGTCAGTGTGGAAATGAGAGAGGACATGTGTTTGTCATACAAATAGCAAGAACTGCTGTGTGCACTTCCTAGCTTCTTTGGAACATAAACACCACAAATGACAAAGCATGCACTGGAGAGTTAGCAGACGGTTGTCAATGTTCCAAAACTTAGCCATCACATGTCCTGGAATATCGGATACTACTTCCTAGGCACTTGTTTGTTAACACACCATGAGTCAGGCATGGGATCATACAATGTGGGTACCTTGCTTGTGACACGCAGTCACTTCTATAATACACAATTGTAATGTTACACCGCAGTTGGAGTCACATAAATGAGCCATGTCTCTCCTGTGGCAGTGGAGGACCAGCAGACCAAGCAGCATGTGTTCACATATTTCCAGTGGTAAAACGCACAGAGGTGTCTGGTTCATGTGTGTGGGCCAATGTTTAGCCTGTATAATTATTGGGGTCTAAGTTGTCACAGTTACATGCAGGTCTAGTCATGAGTCCGTGGAGCTATTTCCTGCATTTACAAAGTATCCTTCCCAGATCTATAGAAGGAAAGCCAATGGGAATGTGAGAACACACATGGGAATGGTCCAACCCTGTCACTGCAGACGTGTTATGAGACTGTCAACAGGGCAACCTTGGTTTGCTGACAAAGTTTATCTCTGGAATCTTATACCAGCAGGTTTCCTGACAACATTTGTACACAGGTTGGCCTTTAAAATTCCCACAGCATCTGGGAACATAAGTGCCTCTGTGCTGATAACTCTCACAGCTATTCACCATACAAGCCCCATCAATATGTTGGGAGCAATGTGAATCAGCATGCGGACTGTCAGGGTCCTTAGATGTGTAGACATTTCATGCACAATATCTGACGTTGTTTGTTGTGCTGGAGGCACCACACCCAATCCATGTATACAGCCATGGTACACTGTCACAATTTGTCACTCATGCATACATGAGACCCAGACAAGGGATAGGCAATGATTCAGCTATTTGGAGACAAGTTCCCCCCCATGGTGCAATAAATAAACTGATTCTGCCATACAATGTATTTGAGTATGCACTGTAGACCCACCTGAAACAATACCCCAGGAGGATTATGAGGGTTGGGAAAGCAACTATGATACAAATGTAGGCCCAAGGAACCTTTAGGCTAACGCTAAGACAGGAGCCAGTCAGGCTCATAGGGTCCAGGGTCAATCAGGTTCCAAACATTTCACAAGGTAAATACACAGTGGTCAGACAGAGTGGTCAAAGGAGGAACAAGACAGTGGAAATGGAAAAGTGTGTTTGTCCTGTGTGTTGGAAAGTAACACATTAACCCAAGGGCTGTGTTACACTGCTGATTTATACTGGAAGGCATAACAGTATTATGGATGAAATGACAGCTTCTATTCTGTTCCAAGCAGTTGCAAGGGCAGTGCATGTTCAAATCACTGGTGTCTACGGAGGTGCTCACAGGTGTGTGCAGCATCAGTCTCTCGCAAGTCCTGTAGGTGAGATCAAGTTCAAATGGCCAACAGTACCTTTCACATGGGAAGTAATGTACAGGTGATAACAGGGTTTAGAGACTACAAGCCAGTGCATTATTTAACCTGACATCCATGCAGACAGAAGTACAATGACTATGGCATACCATATTAAAGAGGGTAGCACACTGGATTTACATTGTTAGTCTGGAAGTGTGTAGAAGAGGGATTATCTGGCAACACATATTATCATTCCAGGAACCTCTGACAAAGGGTGGCGTGAGACTGGGAAAATGTGTGTGTCAGGACTTAGGACATGGGCTGCCACGTGCAGGGGATGTCCTGTGAGCAATGCTAGTCACACCTGGGGCACTTGTGCTATGACTTTGCTGCTTATATGTAAATCTAGTCACACATAGTCCTTGCAAAGATAGGTGATGTAACAGTTACTGCTGTCCAGAGTCTGGTCATACATTCCTGTTACCAATGCAATAGCACATCCACTGCCTCATGTATGATGCATTTTTTTTCCATTATTGATTGATGGTGACATATGCTGCAATGAACCATGTTGCCAACATGTATGTGTGAAGTAGGTGTGGTCCTCTGCAATTTCCCTTCAAATGTGACATGTACAGGATATATGTAATTTACAGTGTGAGTGAATGTGGCTGTACATTCATACGCATCTAACTACTTGTTCTGTGTCCTAATTGGTATTTCAGCAATGCTCCATGAGGCTACACTCTGAAGCTGATAATGTTATGCAAAAATGATTATCCAGACCATGATATGGTGATTAGTATAGGTGTTTATTTACATATGGTAAGACAGTGGTGATGGTTAAGTAGGGTTAAAAGAAATTTTGGGCAATATGTTGTCTCCGACGCAATCCTGCAGCTGTGTTTGGATGGTCCCCCTCATGTTGATGGCCAGCATCCTCCTCTTCCTCCTCTTCAGGCATTTGGGGGTCGGGTTCATATAGGGGAATGTTCCTTCTTACACATATGTTGTGCAGAATGGCACAGCTCAAAATTATTTTGCACACCATTTCTGGTGAGTATAGGATAGGATAGGAGGCTGCCTCCGGTGATGTCAAGGCACATGAATCTTGACTTCAGGATGCCAAAGGTCCTCTTGACTATGGTGCATGTCCTCCTATGTGCCTCATTATAGGCACGCTCTGCTGCAGTGCTTGGGTTGGCAAATGGGGTCATAATCCATGGCTGGATCCCATACCCCTGATCAGCTGAAAGAGATCATGTTGATGTAGCTTGCCCCATTAATATCACCTTTCATGGCAGTAGTTATCTTGTGTTGTCTGTGACTCATTGGTGTTTGTGTTATTGTGTGGATTCCTAGGCTTCAAGAACGTACCATTAGCATTGGGTTGTTTCCTTATCTGAACGGGTGTTGGCTGTTGACCGGATGTCAGCAATATTTTTGGAGAGTTGCAGTACAGTGTGTACTCCCTTGCATTGTGACTTGTGAAACAGGTGTCACTGTGTCTTAACTGGGGTGAGAATGATAGCTCCATACAGAGAATCAATTTGACATTGGTGGTAACACGGTTGCATCTCTGTACCCTGGACATCCCATACAATTTGACATATGCAATAGATTAATTTAAGCATCAATGAGACACTTAAATTTTGAAAGGTGACAATGAGCAAAACATCTCCATACGTTGTGAGCACTAAAGTGTTAACAATTGACTATGCACTAATTTCACATGTGTGACAAGTTCACTGCAGACCTATTTCTCTGCCCTTGCTAAGTTGACTCAGGTTGTTACGTGTTCCTATACTAGTGAACATGTTCAGGTTCCGATGGCTAACTTGGTTGTGAGGTTGTCATTTAGAGTTTCAGAAGTTCCGTATGGCAGTACATCTGTTGTGTGTGTGTTAATTTGTCGCAATGCGTATGTGTAGGAGTGTGCACTTTCAATATTGTTCCATCAAGATGTGTTCTTTGCACAGTCCACTTGCTTCTTGGTAGTGGGCAATGAGAGAGCAGGAGTGATGTGAGACATTGGAATGGCCTCTGATTGCACGTGACCTTCATTGTAGTCATCATCATGCTATGTGTGTCATGGTGTTTGACCTGCAGCAAAAAACATTACACCCCCCTTACACAGTACATATTGATTTGAAGGGTGTTGGATTGGGTATTATTGATGTAATATTGAAAGTTTAATCTTCCCAGATGTACTGCCAGTTGGGGCCATGTGTTTGTCATTGTGTTGTTTTACATTTTTCCCTTGTGTCTGTGGAGTGGCATCAGTTGATATTTGGAACGGTCATTTGTCCCTAGGTGTGTCTCCCATTGGGTGAAGATATCAAACATGCCTAGCGGTGTCACAACCTCACTGTGTTCCTGTCCACGTGACAATGTCGTGGTGTATGTGTTGTGTGTCCTAGAGGGTTGCTGTGCAGTGTGTACATAAGTAGGTTTCTGTACTTACCAACAAGTAGTCCATTTCCATATTGTCCATCCTGAAAGTGTTGATTGATGGTGCAGTGACGGAAGATGAATGAATCATGTACACTCTCAGGATACTTTGCCATGTTGGTGATCAATCCCCGGTGATCGACAATGGCCTGCACATTAATGGAGTGTGTGTGTGCTTCCTGTTGCGGTATAGATGTTCAGTTGCAGCAGGTAGTACAATGCGTACGTGTGCAGTCAATGGCACCAAGGACGTGTGGGAAGCCATTAATTTGGTAAAACCCCTGTTTTGTCTCCTGCTGCTTCTGCTGTGTGTTGGGGAAGCTGATGTGAAGGGGTGTGAGTGAGATGATGGCATCCAGTACCTTGGGTAGGAAGCCGGAGAATGATGGCTGTGAGATCCCAGCAACCAGGGCGCCAGTGGTTTGAAAGGAGCCACTTGCCAACACGTGTAGTACAGCTAGCAGCTTGGTTTCTGGTGGAATGGTGCGGGGTGTCTGCAAGGTGGGTGCCAACTGTGGCTCAATGTTGCGCAGCAGATGCTGAATGGCTTGCCAGTTAATCCTGTACCTCTGAATGATGTCTTGTTGGCGGAGTCCCATAAGGGTGGTCCTGGTGCGGAATATCCTCTCCTGCCTTCTGCGTTGCCTTTGGGGTCCCTGCTGGTGTTGTGGAAGCTGCTGTTGTTGGTCCTGTGCTCTGCATCTGCATACATGCTGGATGAAAAGCACCTCCATGTCTTCCTTTTGGAGCTCTGCTTTTGCTTCTGTGTGTTTTAATTAAATACAGGTGTTTGCCCGATTTTAAGGCCTGCCCTGACCCAGGCGTTATTTTTTTACGCAAATCGGGTTGTGCGTAATTTTCTGACTCCCGGCCGTGCATCATTTTTGTGTGGTAGCATAAATACAGCGCACAGGTGTTTAAGTCATTTTTTGAACGGGAACGCCTACCTAGCATGTCATTAACAGAAGACGGTTTCCCGCATCCAGAAAATGACGCACACAGCAGGATTTTGGCGTTCGCGGGCGTCAAAGTTTAAATATGGTGCACGGGTTGCGCCGATTGGGTGTCAAAATTTTTGACGCACATTCAGCGCAAACAGAGTATAAATATGCCCCATAAAGAGCAAAGGAAATACATGCGAACAGAGAGAGAAGAGATGGGGACGGGCGTTAAGATAATAAGTGGAGTAGAGGAAGTGGAAAGTTTCAGGAAGGTGACGGAAAATAGTGCTTGTGGTAGGGTAGGGGTTGGGTTTGGAAGGAGAGTGGTGGGAAAGAAAGAAGTTGGGATGGAAAGAGGGCATTGGACGAGTTTGGCATGGAAGAGACTGAAAGCAACAAGGGAGGGCAGTGAAGTGGTTAGGTGAGAGATGGGAATATGAGAAAACTGAAAGGAAGGTGAGTGGTAGAGAAAGGCATGGGAGAGTGGGGAAGGAGGTTGGTTATGGAAGTGGAGTAAAGTGAATAGGGTGGAGGAGGGAAAATGGGAGCGGTGTGAAACATAAGAGGATGGGAAAAGTGGTAAAGGGCTGAAGGAAGAAAGGTGATGAGATTACAAGTGAGGTGACCATTGTAAATGCTGACTGAATGGAAGGATAATGAAGGAACTGTAAGGCCTAGGAAGTAAAAAAGAGTTTGGTTAGGTGGCAGGGAGCAATGTAATTAATCAGTAAAAGGGAAGCAGAGTGTGAAGTGGGGGGTCGAAGAAATGGAAGGAGGTAAATAGGGAAGTATATGAAAGAAAAGTGAAGAATAAGGTTGGGCACGGTTGGGTTGAAGGGTAGAGGGTTGAAAGAATGCAGGTTGGAGAATATACGGCAAAGAAATTGAAGATTTTTATGTTATCTTTATTTGTAGATTGGGTGGGTAGCCCGGTGATTAGAGAAGGGGGTGCTGCCTTAACTGGGGCCCATTGGAAGAGCCATGTTTTCAGTTTCTTTCAGAATTCTAGCTCTGAGCTGGCGGCTCTAATGTGATGGGAGAGTTCATTCTAGGTTTTAGGAGCCAGGAGCCAGCAGGCACTGTTGTCACCTCCAGCTCTTCAAATGTGAGAGACGGAGGTGAACAGACGGCTGGAGGATAGTAGGTGTCTGATGGGGGTGTGAAAGCTGGTGGAGCTGTTCAAGTAAGTGGACCTAGGTTGTGCCATGCTTAGTATGATTTATTTTAAACCATTGTTATTAAATTTCAGAGGTACAACTCCATATGGCATACATTCTTAGGTTAACAGATTCTCATACATAATACATCTCCATGTATTATGCAGAGTTCGTAACCTCATAGGGAGAAATACTTCATAACACAAAACACCCTATTCCACCCTCCTACCTCTCCCATATGTGCATCTGTTCATGAAAAGACTGTGCCGTGGGTGCCAGCCGGATTCCCAGATATTGCACATCAGTGGTCTCCTGTGGTATTGTCAATCGTGGGAGGGTTTCAAGAGTCCGGCCTGCCAGTGAGCCCAAAGGTAATAATTTAGATTTGGAGAGGTGAATTCTTAGAGGTGAGACTCTCAAAATCCTGCAATAGTAACATGAGATGGGGCACTGAGACTGATGGGTTGTGCAAATATACCAAGGTGCCATTGGCATACAGAGACTACATGTGTGGCCTCACCAACTGAAATGCCCCATGGGTTCAATGCTTGGTGAAGGTGTGCTGCTAGCAGCTCCATAGCCAGCTCAAAGAGTAACAGTGGAAGAGGGCATTCCTCTCTCGTTCCCCTATCAAGAGTAAAAAGCGACAAGACATTCGTCCTAGTCTTCAACCAAGCGCATAACTCCGTATGAAGGAGCTGGACCCATCGTATATCGGCTGGTCCAAAACCATTGCAGAGAATCGAATGCCTGTGCTATATCTAGAAATGCCAATGCCATTTCCTTCGGATGAGATTGTGTGGAATGACAGACGCCGGCTAGCCGGCGTAAATTATGTAAAGTGTTGTGTTTAGGAATGAACCCCGATTGGTCCGAGTGCACCAGGGAGGACACATAAGGTAGGAGGGCCAAAGCACCACTCAGCACCTTAACGTTATTGTTCAGGAGGGATATCGGTCGATATGCCGATGGTACAGTGGGGTCCTTATTCTGTTTAGGAACCATAATCATAAGCGCTTCCTGCATTGTGGGAGGAAGCTGACCAAGATTCAAGCATTCCTCAAAAACTACAAGGAGTTTATCCACCTAAATATTGGCATATTTATGATAAAACTCCACTGGGAAGCCATCGTTACCAGGAGTCCTCGAGGTTTTTTAGGAAATGGATTACTGTTACTAACTCCTCCTTAGTATTAGGGTGATCAAGGGTCTTGCAGGCCTCCGGGGTCAGCCCTGGGAGAGTCACCAATGCAAGGTATGCATCAATGTCTCTTATACGTATGGAGGGTGGTGGTGCATCGCAGGTGCTAAGGTAAGCGAAACACCTCATTGATAGCCTCTTGAGAGTAGTATGTTTGGCCATTGGTGTCAGTTAGGCAAAGGATAGGAGTGTCCGAATTTTCCTGACTTACCAACCTAGCCAACATCGCCCCGATCTTATTGCCTTCAGCGTGAAGACGCTGGCAACGGGCTGTATAAAGATGCTTTTCCAAATGGCCCCATGCTTCTAGTAGCAGCTTGTGGGTTTCATTCCAATCTCCCAGGCGATCAGGTGTAGTCAGGAGCTCCTGTTTGATTCCCCCCAAGTGTTTCTCTAGGGTTTGTTTATCCTTCTCCAATTGTTGCTGAGCCCCATGAGACGTCTTAAGGCAGACCCCATGAAGGAGGAATTTCATTGCATCCCAGTCAGTGGCTCTATTAGCCGAGATGCCCCAGTTTTCCTGAAAGTAAAGGCCTAAGAACTGTGCAATAGTCTGCTCAAAGGGAGGATCAGTAAGGGTTCTACGTGCATGCACCACAGCGGTATAGGTGGGTGCCCCAAGATCAAGAGGACCAGAGAATGGTCCGATAGGAACCTCAGGAGATTCACTATATTATCTACATCTATAGCAGAGGTTAAACCTTCTGAAGTGAAAAAGTAATCCAGACGACTGTGAGTTCCTGCCGTGGGAATATAGCAGGAGAACTGTAACGTGGCAGGGTAGCAAACCCTCCACACATCACAGAGCCTCATTTCCTGCAGCAGGGAACGGAGGTCAAAAGTCATATGTGGCTAAGTGTGAGGTGTGGGTGGTGAGTGGTCCAGATCTCCGTTAGGCACACTATTGCAATACCCCCACTATCACCTCAGCACTGAGAAAGGGAGCGGCTGCTTGTGCTGCTTACGTAAAAAAAAGTCAGGGAATCCAAATTAGGGGCGTACACATTAATTAAACACATTTTGTGTCCATTAAGCAGACCGTACACAATCACAAATTGACCCTCGGGATCTAAAATATGATTCCGGTGTACAAAGGGGATGCCCGGGCCACCCGTATCAATACTGCCCTGGAAAAGCCTGAATAGAGTGTGGAGTATAGTTGCCCCCTCCAACTTTTATTGAGGGACCGGATGCATTCTTCCTAAATTTGTGTCTCCTGCAAAAAGTCTATGGAGGATCTATAATGTTTTAAACCTGCATAAATCTGTCTACACTTCTCCAACTGAGCGATCCCTGGACATTCCATGTTATGGATTTAGTATGGAGATCCATGTTGTCGTGGAATGGTATGTGTGTTTCCCATTCTTTGCCTGCACTTCAATCGATCAATCATAATATTTGTAAAGCGTGCTACTCACCCGTGAGGGTCTCAAGGCGCTTTTGAGGGTGTGGGAGGTGGGGGGACTGCTACTGCTCGAACAGCCAGGTCTCGAGGAGTCTCCTGAAGGTCTGTAGGTCCTTGGTCTGCCGTAGGTGGATTGGGAGGGTGTTCCAGGTCTTGGCCTCTTCCCTCATTTTGCACTTCCCTCATTTTCCCATGAGTGACAGACAAATGAACCAGGTGTCGAGGAACATGACACCTACGGATGCACAGAATATGAACAAGTATCTCAAAACCAATTTCATCATCCAAAACTGTAATACCCCAATCCCCCCACCCAGGTGGGCAGCTCTACTAAATATACCCACCTACCCTAAGGCCAGTAGTGAACCCGGAGGAGCCGCCCCATCACCCTGATTATGTAAAATCAACTAAAATCGAAAATACAACTATTCATTAACAATAGTGTCAACCTTGGTTGTGAAGCTAGAGGGGAGAAACCCTGAGGGGGGCGATGCAGGCATGCTCCACCTCCCCCTCTGTATCTCCCCACTCATAGATGTAAACTCTAGTTCGTCAAGGGACCGATGATAGAAAAGAGGAGAGACAAACATATGCACTAGCATCATTTACAATGGTCCCATTAGATGTGCCCCCCGATCCCACTCAAAGCAAATTCAGGATAACAAGGTAGCATGAATCCTTATTTGGAGGCGAGCCCTCCACGTCAGATTGATAAGGATAAGCAAGCATGCAGGGTCTGCCCTCCCCCCCCAACCAGGGCATGAGTCTATCTGCCAAGCCAGAGCCAGCAGTGGACATGCATTTAAAAAGTTATCAGTAACCATAATCCAACAAAGCTGTCCTAGGATTATTCAGAATCATTATAGCACTGCTGGGATAAGTCTCCTGGGCCACCTTGATTACTGGATTCCCGCAAAGTACCTTCCGGGCACACTCTAATCGTACTGGAGGAGTGGCCGCCCACCTTCTTTCTCGCTCGAGGCTGTCGATGGCCGGACGGGGTCGCCGTCCTGAGGCTGAATCCCAGCCTCACCAGGGATGGTCTTGGTCCGACAGCTGTGGCAGTGAGTTTAGCCACTCGCACGCGTCCGAGGAGCTATAGAAGAAATGTACCGTCCTTTCATGCTGGACATGTAGCTTGGCAGGAAACAACAGACTATATTTCAGGTTTCTAGTATGCATCCATTATTTAACAGCAAGGAAGGATTTACGCTGTCCTGAACCCGCTGGGTGTAGTCTGGGAAGATGGATATCGGTTTCCCCTGAAACATTCGAGAACCTTGGGCTCTCACTCATTGGAGGATTGCGTCCGTGTCACAAAAATTTAATAGACGTGTAATGATCGCTCTAGGAGGGGCCCCGGCCTGGGTGGTGGGGCAGCGCTCTGTGGGCCCTCTCAATGGTGAAGAAATTTGACAATTTCTTGGGCATGAGCAACGTTGTTATCCGTTCCCCCAAAAATAATTCCATGGAGGGACCCTCTGCTTTCTCAGGGAACCCCACAAGGCGAAGGTTGTTCCGGCGGGAGTGTCCCTCTGTGTCCCCCACCCTGTCATCCAAGCGAGCTGTCATTTTTTGGCAGATCCTGCACCACAGATAGTAGGACTCCCATCTCTTGCTGTAGCGCCTCCACGTATTTTTCTGTCTGTGCCAGGCCCTCTGACACTTTGCGCAGGTCCGCATGAAGTAGATTGACCTCAATGGCCACCACATCAATTTTATGTACCACTTCAGCCTTGGGGCCCTGTATCGCCGCCATGAAGTCAGCCATTGAGAGGGATGAGGTTCGTTTGCCCCCTCCTCCCCCCAAATGCCACTGAGGGGCTGTCCCCTGAAAGCCCTATGTCCTGCTACTGGGGGCGAAAGTACCTGCGTGTAATTAATAATTTTATTAGATTGCGGCAGCATTTGACCTTTATCTTTCACCATTGTGTCTCTCGCACAGCAGAAACCTAGACGGTCAGGGCATCCACTCACCGTATCTAAAGTCCAGTATCAATGCTGCACCACGCAGGACTCAGCACTCCTCCCATGGGGACATAATGGACCAGAGCAGCGGCCCTCCACCTGTAGTCAATGGGATCACCAGGCGCGATAAACGAAAGCCCGGTATCACAGCTACGACTGGGCTGTCATTGAGGATCCCCAGCACCACCAGGTAAATATGGGGGCCTCGGGTGACCCCGCAGCTGTGCCTTGAGGGCCCCCAGAGGGTCCAGGGCCGGGCGATCCACACTGGCCCACCAGCTCATTGCCCGGACCCCAGGCCACCACTTGGACACAGCCCGGTGCCAGAGGGGAGATGTCCCTTCACCCCAGGGCGCCGGACCAAACCCTTCTCGCATCGGTGCAGGTCGGAACGCGGGGCTTCAGGGCACTCCACAGCAAAGGAGGGCTGTCCCGTCTCCACTGACCCAGTGGGTAAGAAGGGTTTGGTCCAGCACCCGGGGATGAAGGGATGTCTCCCCTCTGGCACCGGGCTGGGTCACGGTGCTGAGGCCTCCCCTCGCTGTACGCCTCTGCTCTTTACTCTTTATCGGCAGGGAGGCCCCCTCATGCCTCCGAGCGTCCACTTCAAGGGGGGCTGCCTCCATTGGGCCCCCTTTGGGATTCTCAGTTGCACCCTCTGAAACATGCCAACACAGCTCTGTGGGGGCACCCCAGCTCAGAACAGGCCGCTCTGCCATTCCGGGCCCAATAGGCCCTCCACACCGTGGCAGTTCTCGGCTAGGTTTCTACGCTTCCTCGACCGGAGTGCGGGGACTGGGGCAACAGCACTCCTTATAATGGTGGGGTGGGGCTTCTGGAGTTGCGTTAGGCCAGGTGGGCACCAGGATAAGCAGAATAATCCCGAACAAAGATGGGAGCTAACAGGGGTGCAACTACCCAGCCATCTTGCTTGATGCTTTGTATGTTTGTGTGCAAGTAGGTTGAACAGTGGATGCTTGTGGATGGGGGAAAAAGTGGAGATCTTTGAGGTGAGCGGATATGAGGGTGCAGTGTGGGAGGTTGACAGTGAGCCTGGCCTCTCCATTTTGGATGGTCTGGTTCCTTTTGGTGAATTGGGTGGAAACTCCAATGTAGAGTGTGTTCCTTTAGTCTATCTTGCTGGTGATTAGCACGATTAGCCGTGATTGTTCGACTTATGTAGGTGAGGAAGCCGTCTGAAGATTTTCCTGAAGATCTTGAGAGTGTGGAAGCAGGAGAAGGCAATTGAGTTAACTTGGCTGGACCTCAGCATTTGGCTTTCCATCACAGTCCCTGGGTTAAAGGCATAGCTGGATGGTTTGGATGTTGCTCCTAGCTCTGATGATCACCAGACAGAGAACTTCTGAGGAGTAGAGCTTTCTTCATATCCAAGTCGAGCATCAGGCCATTGGCTTTCATCAAAAAGGTGACTTTGACACCGTTGATAAAAATCACTTAGGTCCTGGGGGTGTTTATGACATCTTGTATGTCATCAGCATATGAGATGATCTTGGGTTCCCATGATGTTGGCAAGTGGGGCCATGTAAAAACTGAAGAGGGTAGGGCTGAAATATGATTCCCTGGCCGCCAATCCAGATCAGGTTGGAGGGTTCAGAAGTGTAGAGGGCTAGGCTGACCTTGTGCATGCAGCCTGTGAGGAAGGAACTTCTCCATTGAAGACCTGTTTCTTGAATTCCTGTCTTGCGGAAGCATAGGATGAGGACTGGGTGCAAGACGGTGTTAAAAGGCAGCAAGGAGGATGAGAGCTGCAATATCACCCTGATCCATGATGAAAGGGATGTCGATGGTGTCAGCATGAGTGCAGTCTCAGTGCTGTGGTTAGGTCAGAATCCTGACTGGGATGGGTCAAGAATATAGTTGTTGTGGTGTGCTAGTCTCATGTTAAGTTTCTCCAGGACTTTCACCGGGTAGGGTAGCTGGGCGTTGGGTCTGTAGTTTCCTTGTGTAGTCTGATCTGCTGTAGGTTTTTTCTGTAGTGGCGGGATAGTTGCATGTTTCCAGGCGATCAGAATGGTAGCTGTGATGATGAAGTCATTGAGGATCAGTGTGAAGGTGCTGCAGGTGGGCTTAAGGAAAAAAAAAAGTGCAACTAAGTGTCGAAGGGAGCTCCTCAGTGGATGCAGCAAATGGTGGTGGCGGTTCCATTGGGTGATGGTGGGACAGCAAATCAGGGTGATTTCTGGCATATTCTCATCATGATGGATGCTGCCAGAGTAGAAGGGTTTAGTTAGGGTGTGAAGTTATCATAGATTGCTCTTTACTTCTGCGACAAGATGAGCACAATCTGAACTAGTAGGCAGAAAATCAGAGAGGGAGTGATGGTCATGAAGCAGACTTCAGGGGAGGTAAATTACTTCACTGTGGAGAAGATTTTCTTTGAGTTATTTGTGCTGTTGTCAGGGACAGCCTAAGGATTTTGGGGGCTAAGGGCCAAACATATTTTGGGGGCCCCTGTTCGAACAACTTTGAATTTAAGATGCAGCTTCAGTTCTTTCATTTATGGATGTTGTAGGAAACAAAGATATTTCTCTGCAAAACATCCGCAATAGACTCCCACACATCTCCCACATTAAAAATAAATTTAAGGAAAACTGTATTTTAAACAAACTTTTTAAGAATTATTCAAGGTCATCAGCGTGAGACTGTTACAACTCTGTTTTTTCTCCTCTGGGGGATGCTGTACACGGATCATCTGCAGCCTGGGAATCACCATTACAACACATCCAGAGCCCCTTTCCAACTCCCACTTGCTTACCATTTTGATATTGTTTGCTACTGAAAACCTACAGTTTCCATGGACTTCAAGACCCGCAATGCATTGCCTACTAGTCCGTATGACCTGGAATCCTGTCCATTGCTTCCTTTTGGAATAGTCCTGCTGTTCCTCTGTACTGGATTCTCTCCTCCAGGACTTGTGAGAGACATTAATTGTACACACCTGTGATCAGTCTTGTGCAGGCCAGCCATGTGACTCTGCCCTGGGATTGCTGCTGCCTGGAACTGCTTATAAGCGGTCATATCCTGAAGCTCCCTGTTCGTGCATTGAAGTTTTTTCTTTGGTGCACCAAGCTCTTGTTGGTTTGTTTTCCAGTCCTGTTCGCTTCAGCCTTGTTTGCTGTCCCTGTGCACCCTGCTTCAGATTTTTCCCAGTCCTGGTTGCTGTGCCCTGTTCCTGTGCAGCCTGCTACAGATTTCTCTAGCCCTGCTTGTTTTTTGTTTAGTCTGGCCTTTTGTACTCTTGGTGCAGCACTTGAGCTGCTCCCTTTCTAATTGTTCTCAGTTTGTTCCTTCTGATCCTGCTATTATTTTTAAATTACTTATTCCTTTTGCTTGAACTTCTGTAATTTCTCCTTTGTGTCTTAGATTTTGTTCCTGGTTGATATTCCCTTTCTCTGTGATTCTCTTGCCTGTTACAGTTTCCTAGAATCCTTGTAGATCTTGCCTGTTCTCCCGTTTTGTTTCATGCATAACCTGTTCCTGAAATATTAACTACAGTTGTTAGGCTCCTCTCTACCACTTGCTCTGTATTTTCCTCCTGGGCTATTGTGTCTGGTGTGTACTATTAGTCCTCAACTGTGAATAAGTGTTTTCACATGTACAGGGGTTGGCTCTGGTTTTCAGGAGGCAATTTCGGCCCCATCCTTTGTCTTCTGCTGTATTGAGTCTCAAGTGCTTTATCTGTGAAAGCGTGTGATTGCCTGTTTACCAGGAATTGCCACTGCGTCCCTAGCTGGACCCACAAGGGCTTGTCTCATGTATGTAAGTACAATCCTTGCTTGTGCTCTAAGGGTTCAGAGGCAGAATCGCTTCTACTGCCTCCCTTCTATGGAACTTGTGGGGTGATTATCTGTAAGAGTAATCTGCACAGAGGCATTGACATTCCCCGTTACTGTGGGAAGTTCTGAGCCTTACCTGAGTACAACCTTAGTGGTTGCCAGTGTGTTGTCCATTATTGGTTTGTTCTCTATTTGTTCATGCTAAGGGTGCTCTGCCTTCACTATCCTGTTCTTGTGCTCAATCTATAAGTGTTCTTTCCTGGTGTATGCCTTTTTCTGTTGTGGTACACTACGTCCATAGGGAGATATTTTGTGGCCTCGAGGGGTGCTCCACCTGGAGTCTTTGCAGAACAGAGCTGGCTCTAAAAGGGGGCCCCCTGAAAGGCTGGGGCCCTGGGCCAGAGCCCACTTTGCCCATGCCTTAAAACATCTCTGGATGTTGACCTGTTTGGTCAAGGCTGAACGCTTGGTAGCTCTGAGTTGCTGGTGGAAGTGTTGGAGGGCTGATTTTTAGGTATGTTTGTTGTTGTCCTTGTGGTTAAGTCGCCAATGGCAGCACTTAATTTCAGCTGCTGGTTGTCAGTGGGGGCCACCAGCACTCAATACTGGGGACAATCAATCACTTATTTTTCCTCTTAAAACATTTCCCAAGAGCAGAAAAAGGGGGAGGGCAAAGCACAGAGAGGAAAGACAGATGAAAGAATACCACAAAGGGAGAAATCAGGAACGTGTAAGAGATGAAGAGGGAGGGTTTGGCAGTGAATAAAGATGGCTGGGTGGATTCAAGGCTACGTAGCCTTGGTAGTCAGCATGCTCACGTTTAATAGTGTCAGATGCAGGCTTTTGATTAGAGATTTGGCACTGCTACAAATTAAGCACTGGCCTTAGATCATTGTTGTAACAACTAGCTAGAGGTCTTGTTTGTGCAGTTGTGGTTTTTAGTGGGGCTATGATGTCCATGAAGGAAGTGATCCAGGTGTTGAAGTTGTCAGTAGTTTGGGTGAGGTTGAATTGGTGCTTTGGGTGGTGTTTTAGCAGTTCTGTGGTCTACGTTTCCTCAGAATTGGCATTCCTATTGCATCAAGTGGTTTTGGTTGGTGCATTTCTTTGTTGATAAGGTGTTGGTCAAAACAGATGAGGGAGTGGTTGGTCCAGAAGAAGGCAGGAGAAATTTGTGACCAGCAATGTGGAGGGGGCCTTTCACTCATTGGGTGAGTCTGTGTTCCTGTTTTCTAGGTAAGTTGTTTGGGCTATGGAGTCTATGGAGGAGGTGATCTGGTTGTTGAAAATGTCAGTAGATTGGGCATAGTTAAATTAGGGCATCATGTGGTGCATTAGCAGTTCTGTGCTTCAAATTTCCTCAGAGATTGAGTTCCAATTGCGTTGGGTGGCCTTGGTTAGTGCTGTTCTTCACTAGTGGTTAAGGTATTGTTCAAAACAGATGAGGGAATGGTCAGTCAGACGGGTAGGTTTATTTACTGTGATGTTGGAGAGGTTGAGGACAATAAGGTCCAGGAGATTACCAACAAATTGGGTGGGACCACGCACTTGTTGGGTGAGTCCAAGTGTGTTCAGGTTTTTAGGTCGATTTAGTTCTCATGGTGGTTTGAGGTCACTGAGCAGGATGAAGGAGCCGGAGTTGAGCATAAGGAGGTGGCAATGATGTCTGCAGTGGTGTTTCTGAAGCAGGCTCTTAGCCTCAGTGGCTGATAGGGTAGGGATCCTCCCACTGTGATGTTGTTGGAGATGCTGAGTTTGAACGCCAATTGTTACAGTTAGTTACAGGAGTTCCCTGATGTGAGGGAGCATTGCATTTGATCCTTATATGTATGATAGGGATTCCTCCTCTGAGTTTACTGATTCTGTCCTGTCTTGTGATCTTGCAGTCTGGTGATAATGGCTTTTGCGATGCCTAGACATGAAGTGGCCTTGAGCCAGATCTCAGTGAAGAAGAGTACTTCTGGGGAGAGGTCATACTCTAGGTCCCAGTTTTCAGTGCAGTTCTCAGGAGGGCGCAGGGCATTGTGGATTGGGTGATGTGTGAGTGTGTGTTGCGAGGCACGATGTGTATGTTTGGAGAGGGGGAGATGTGGGTGGGATGAGCTAGAAGGGCACAGGGAAAAAAAGCAGGGTGCACAGGAGAACACACCTGGCAATGGCCAGATAGAAGCACAGGGGGAGATGCCCAGGATTCAGGGCATGGAGGACTTTGGATGGGTAACATCTTGGAGTTTTTTGCTGGGTGGGATGAGGACAATGTGATCCTAGTGCTGGGTGCAGGTGGGGCACACAAGGGCTTGCCTTTGTTGCGCCTTTGGCATGCTTGCCATGTGTCCATGCAGCAGTCACTATTAAGAAGGTTTGAGAGAGGAGCAGAGATCTTGGGGAAGTGGATGGGGCTAGGATTGGCCACAGCATGTTGAGGGTGAATGCATAAACCAGTAGCAGGACAAGTACGTGAGAGCATGGGGTGGAAGGCACAAAGATGGGAAAAACGGCTATCGAGGATGAAAAGAAGCAAAAAGAGGGTACGGCCAGTGGACCAAGGTAATGAGTTAAGGCGGTCAGATCAGTCAGGCAGGGCCAGGCAGAACCTTATCAATCAAAAAGAATTAAGGTGAGTTGGGATTTCAGGTCAATTTCAAGTCAGCTTACATTTCAGTTTTGTGTTCGGTTTTAACTTCAGTTTTACATTATTTTCATTTGGTTTATTCACTCACCTTTGTCCTCTTGCTCCTTCCTTTTTGAAGCCTTCTTAGCCCCTGCAGCTTTCAGTGTCACCAGCTCTAGTCACCAGCAATAGTAATTTCAGTTTTTGTGTCCAATGCTGCAGATCCCTGGTCAACAGCGTTTTATTCAAAGGACACGTCACAATGAATATTTTTCAACTTGTCATCATACATCACTACCTTGTGAGTAATATCATTTGGTCTGAGTTAGCAGTGTAAGGCATGGACAACATCCAGTTTTTATTAGCTTTATCCAGAGGCAACCATGAACCTGAAAAGAAGCTATCCAACATACTTCACAAACACTGTCCTCTCATTTTTTCTACTTCAGTGGAAACCTCTCCTCTGCACGTACCATGGGTCAAAGGACATCTCATTGCAGGGTCTGTGATATCATAAGTGTTCCACTCACAGGGTCCTTCTTCTAGTGCTGCTTGTAAGGGACTAACATTTTCAAATTAATTGCTGGAATGTATGTTTTTATCAGTTATTGTATAAAATAAACTATATTCAACATAATGCCTATTCTCACAACCTGTATTCCTAGAGCTCTTCATCTGTCTATAAGGATCCCCATCCGGCCACATCCACACGTCGGCCTTGCTCTTCCATTCCTTTCAAGAAGTGTAACTATCAATGGAGTATACTGTTTATGCGAAAGGTAAATATAGAAGTTCTCAAACTGTGATTATTTAATTCAGTGATCAGAAGGGGTAGGTCTTAGTAGTGCTTATGGAGTCCTGCATGCAGGAAAAACCCTGCGCTGTGTTGGTAACTGCCTCGGGTTATCTCTTATGCTTCAGGAGATGTCTTCTGTGGTTTCAATGTGGCACTCCTAATGAAGTCTGCGGCTACTCCGGAAACCCAAAAGGATTAGTGGTAGATTAGCATAGGGAAATACGAAAACAGCATTAGTATTAGGAAATATGAGTTAATCTGAGTGGTGCTGTTAAATCAAAGGCAAGATGTGTTTGTACAGTGCACATCCTGAACTCACGTATTTGAAGATGATCTCAAATGTGATAATCAACAAAAAGGAGGCTCTGTGAAGTAAAATACTTGCCTATGATCACACAATTTGGTAAAGCAGGGAAGCCAGGATTGATCCAAGTTTTTCAATGTTCTAGCTGTTGAATTCAGCAACTAGATTGGGACCTCATACTGATATCAAAAGTTGCTGCTTTCCCACAATAGACGCCAATTATGTTACATGTTTTTTTTTTAAGCCTGGTTCCATATGTTACATGGTCAGTATGGCCAGCAGAGGTATCTATTAGGCCACATTGCCTTCCGTGAAGGTACTGCTCGTTTTGGGATTGTGGTTCCCAGAAAACCTTGCATTGAGCCAAAGCCAGGCGTTTGGCTTGAACTTTAAGTGGCTCGACCATCTTTACTAGGTGTCCATGTGTTGTTACAGAGAGCAATCCTAAATGGTTAGTTCCATGGATAATGCCGTTTCATTTCCACAGGATGCTTAACATGATGAGTACTTGCGCAGTCACTCTTAAATGCCTGATAACCTTTCAAATATGAATTACCTAGGCATGCATTTTTAGTCGCTGCTTAAAGTGCACTATAGCCAGCATCAGAAGTACCTGCTGCAGGAGATGCTAATGATAAACGTTGTTAATTCGAGGCTTGAGCAGCAAAAACACAACAGGTGTGCTCTACCTCTTTAGAAGCTCAGAAAAACTCCTGTCTCAGTGTATCCTGATTCACAGGAGACCATGAGAACTACAAGTAGTTTGTAATGCTAAGCTGTGTCGTCCCACAGTTGGTGCGCACTGAACTCACACCTTCACAGCCCAGGCAGGCAGTACCAAATAAACACAAGCATTTGCAATGCAGTGGGTCTTGTGTTTACTCGAGTTAAAGCTATTAGCATTCTAATTGCCAAACCAGACTTTTCTCGCCACATAAACTGAAAAGTAAAACAGTTTCACATAAGCGAGCTGACAGCTTCCATGAGCGCAAAACAAACACACAAAAGGAAATGAAAGTTTGCTTGCAGTGAAACGTATCTGCAAAAGTCAAATTATCAATGCAACTGGCAAAAGTGCAAATATCCAGGTAACAGGGTCGATGTCATGCAAAGCGCCCTACTACTGCCCAGCGAGATCACGCTGCCTATGAATTAAAGAGAAAAAATAGGTCAGAAACCATATGGAAAACATGGAGCCTTGTATGTTTTCAGTAGTTGGCCGGGGAGCTCGAGGTGGGCTAAACACCGGAAAAGGCATGACGTATGCATACCTTTCACTAATTAAATCAAGCAAATTTTAAAAGGCAAGCCCACGAACCAACCAAACTGATGGGCTTGACATGGGTGTGGTTAAAAGCCCACAGAGAGATTACACCAGGGACAGAGGGCTTTGCGCTTACCCCTAAAAAATTGAGCAGGTGGGTAAAACAAGTACAACAGGTGCAAGACAAGCTAGTCCCCTGCCCCTCTGGGCCCCAGTGACATTGCACCAGCTGTGACACTGATAGCTACGCTCTTGGTCTGGAAATCTTTAAAGTCCTGGTTGTTGAGTATGCCACCATTCCAGGTTCCTTGCACTGGAGAGGAAAGAGGGGCTTGGCCCTCATTTAAAGAGGGGCCAAGCTTCCCTCACCTTCAAAGTCGGAAGACCAATTCAGACCAAAGAGAGGTATTAAAAAAGACAAGGTCTGTCTTACCTGGAAGACCAGTAAGAGTAGAGAGGGACAGGTACAAGTACACTTGTTCCACCTTTCACCCCTGTGTAAGAGCCACTTTCCTGTGAGTTAGAGAGAAGTTGTCCAGCTGAAAGGAATTAAACTGATAACTCCATAGTCTCCCGCAATGATTTATTGACTTATCCATGGAACTAACAATAGCTCACAGGGATATCTCAGTTAAACATGGTTTCCCATCGCCTAATAACTGACTCACTTTGTCATATGGACGACAGTTAGGGAAACGTATTTATTGGCACCATAAGAATTCACAGGCATGCTGTAATGACCTAGAAACATTATCATATTTTATGTAAATCAAAGATTATAAAATAAAGGCCTTGTTCATGATACTATACAACTGCTGATAAGTCAAAGAGGCCAGCGGTAAACATACAATACCACACTTTTACCAAATGACACCTCACCCCATTATAAAAACAAGTCACACAAAATGTCGTTGTGCCACATGAACCACATCATCTTATAAAACACCATCACCACATCACACCGTACATCATTGGGGTTAGGAGGTGGTGGTCTGGGAGATGCTGAGAAGATATCAGGGTCAGAACAAAAAATTGGAATAGGCAGGGGCTGGAAAGATGCAGAGGTGATGCAGCACCCAAAGACAGGTAATGAAACTAAGTAATATCGGAGGTATGAGGGAGACACAGATATAGGTTGATCATGGGGCATTAAGAATGGCATAACTATATTTAGGCAAGCAACCATGGTGACTGGGCATCCCAAAGAAAATAGAGTAGGGCGACATAAAACCTTTGTGCAAAGCAGCTTTGAGAAAATGGGATTTGGTGACCGGGAAATGCAGGCAGGGGATGCACAGAGACAAGAAGACATGATGACAGAGAGATACTTGAAAAGAAGAAGATAGTAGATGGGGGGATTTTCAGACAAATGGATAATAGAACAAGAGGCACAAGAAGAATAGATAACGTGGGAATTATGATAGATCGGACTAAAGTACAAAGAAGAGGGGTAGCAAGAAGGCACTAATAAGATGTAGATCTAAAATAAGAACTGACAAAAAAGAAAAATCAGTAAATCAAAATAATGGCAGATCAAAGACTCCAACACACCTACATATGTCATATGGATGGGCAATTTAATTGATTCCCGTACAAAAATCTCTCTGCTCCCTCCCCCAATCACTACAATAGAAACACTGGTATAATTGATGACTTAGTTGATAGGACTCAGGATCCAAACCACGCCTAACTTGCATTCCAACTGGATTTTCTGAAATCCAGCTCAAATTTACACTAGTTCGGTGAAAAATTGAGAAATCAGGCCCCTAATCATCCTAATGATTGGCACTTCTGAGAACACAACCCACAATTCTTCGGCCCAAGGGAGTATTTAAAAGAACTTCTTTCTTGGAGCCAATTTTTTGACTTAACAAATTTCAGACTCCAGTCTTCCCTGAAAACCTATGACATCAATGTGACAGGGAATTGGTTAAAAAAAAAGAATAGCATTGTACGAGCCAAAGCCATCTTTAACAGACATGGAATAAAATCCCTGATATTCTTGACAATATTACACTCCTTGGTGTGATAAAAATGCTGGCGGTGTTCCACTGACCAGTTTTCAGTCCAGATTTTAGCCATATTGTTGACCATTTCCAATGCGCATTAGATGTCTAAGCATCTCGATATAAAAACAAAATAGTACAGAAAACAAATATTTATCGGTAAGTTGATCTAAACTTCAATCACAGTAGCAGGTAAATTGATGCCATAGGGGTGCTCCGATAATAAGGTAATGTTGGCATCCTTAGGTCAATATACTGCCAAAACACTAAGAGGCAGAGTTAAATCAGCAGGAAAGTGAAAACGTGAGCACAGGACAGTAAAAGTAAGTCCAATTTAGAGAAACAGTAAAACAGCCATTGGCTAATATTGTTTAATATAATGAAAACTATGACTTTTGCATAGGAGTCCTTGTATAGCCTGTATCTGGGAGCAACCTTTCTGCAATATTGCATGTGTTGTAATAATTACTAACAATTTTAAAAATGTTTATTGGTTTGTTGTAGAAAGTCAGCAGCTGGAAACGATGGACCAAAAGCCCATTTTTAGGGTCAAGCCTGTGAGTGCAGGTGCTAGCGTCTCGCTTGTGAGACGCTTGTGTACAGTAAAGGACTTGGAGCCTGGCTGTCACTTACCATTTGGTGGTTTATGTGGCACTCTTCTTTACAGCCTCGTAATTCGTCAGTACAGGCCAAGCATCATTTCCGTTCCTCTGTGTGGAGCAGGGACCAAGCTCTGATTGATTCAATTTAATTAGTGCCTGTGTGCTGGTCCCGATGTGATTGAGGTACTATTTTGTTTTGTTTTTTTAACTTCCAGTGCCCTGCAAACAGAAGGCTTGTGACTGGCAAGAACGTGCTTAGCAGGACATTCAAAATTGCAAAGCTTTATTTTTTATAGCTAACTTTATTTTGTGCTGCCAAGTCGTCTTTTCTCACTTTCCATTAATGTTTTCTTTTGTTTTTACTTGTGGGCGCTGTTCTCAAAAGATGACGATTATCTTGTTCTAAATATTGCAAAGCGACATTGTTTCTTTATTATGGGTGATTTCTGAACTGATACTTTAACACATAATCATGCAGTACACCCCAATCCAATTTGCCTGTCTACAATCCACCTTAATCCACCCCACCTCACCCATCCACCCCACTACAATCCAAACCACTCACCCCATTCCACTCCAACCCACAGCACTCCAATCCTTCTAAACCACCCCCATCTAATCTGACCCCCTCCAGTTTACCCAACTCCACAACAAAACAATCTGTACCAATCCAAAACATTATGCCTCATTCCAATCTTCCCCACTACAATTCAAATCAATCTGTCCCACTCCAATCCGCCCCACTCCAATCCAAACAATACACCCACATTAATCCACCCTACTCCAGTCCAACCCACTCCACGTCAAAGCACCTTAATCTACACCACTCCAGTTCACCCCTCATCAATTAATCCACCAACACCAATCCAATCCACTTTACACTTTATTTCATCAACCCCATTTTCTTGTGTGCAATTTTATATAGCGCACTCTCAACCCAAAGGTATTGGAGCACTTTATATGAGCACCAGTTACATTACACCAGGACACATTAATTATTTTGGTAGGCAAGGGGAGATTAAGTGATTTGCCCAGAATCACAGGCTGTTGAGCTGATGCCGAGACTCAAACCTGGTTTCACAGCTCCAATGTCGCATCTCTGGCAGTTACACAACATCCTCTCTCTATTCCACTCCAATCCACCCCAACCCACCCCATCACAGTCCACTCTAATCCACACTACCCAACCCTATCCAATCCACCCCACTTAATCGAATCCAATGCACTTCACCAAATTTCAATCAACCCCACTCCGATTGAATCCACCCCACTCCAATTCAATTCACCCCACCTAATCCCAATTTAATCCACCCACTCTATTCCAATCCAATCCAATCCACCCCACTACCTCAATCCACTCCAACGCCACTGTACAACATTCTCTGCCACTGTCCCACTAAATTCTACTTCCCTCTACTCAATGACAATCCACTCCACCCAGTCCACCGCACACCATTTCAGTCCAATCCACCCCACTCCAATCCAATCCATCCCACTGCAGCCCACCAAAACCCCTATCCAATCCCCCCTTTCACATTCTAATCCCCTCCACTCCAATCCACCCAACTCACTCCAATTCACCACACTCTATCTCAATCCCCATCCCAGTTCAGTCCACCCCACTCCAATCCATCCAGTTCACCCCACTCCAATCCACCCTACTCCAATTCAATCAACTCCACTCCAATTCACCCCACTCCAGTCAAATCCACCCCAATCCAATCCACCGCACCCACTCCAATTCAGCCCACCCCACTCCAATACAATCCATGCCACTCCAATCCACCCCACTCCAATACAATCCAGTCCAATCCACCCCACACCTATCCATTCTACCCCACTCCAGTCCAATCTAAACAACCACACTCCAATCCACCCCACCCCTATCCACCCACTCTACCTCAATCCAATCTGTTCCAATCCAATCCACTACCACAATCCACCCCAAACTACTCCACCCTATTCCACCCCAATTCACTGTACGACAGTCTCTGCCATTGAACCACTAAACCCTACTCCCCTCTACTCAACAACGCTCTACTCCTCCCTACTCCACGGCACTCCAAAAAATCCAGTTTACAACACTCTACTCACCCACTCCACTCCATGCTACCAATTTGTAGCCATGCTGAACAGCAACCACACTGGTGTACAAGATGTCAAAACACATTGCCAAAGCCAATAGCTCTTGTATAGGCGAGACCTATTGTCTTTGCCATTGCTTGTCTGTATACTGTGCTGTCAAAATCCAGGTCTCAAAGATGCTGTTAACGAGTTTAGCTGTAGCACTCACAGCAGAGATTAAAGCCGATCGTAATCCATTTGACATTATGGATCAGGCATGTGCAATACACCAATATATAAATATCTTTATTGCTTTTTTGACAATAACGACAGATGCAAATCTGAAAATAGAACAGTGTACATGTGCTGGAAGTTAAAACAAAGAATACTTATTACAAACCATGAAAAGCAACGTCACAGATGCAATTCACACGCACCACATTGGCAGATCTACAACACATTTGAATTTAAAGGGCAGATATATCCACTTCGTCCAGGTATCTGCTGTGTTGCTCTTTTTCCGAAGTCCCTGTCACACTATGAATGCTGCTCTACAGACCTTTAGGCACTAGAAGGAGCGAAAACCTGATCTTCAGAAAACAGACAGTTAAAAACAGACGCCACGGCCGCAGGTGTGCCTTCTGGGGCAGGTGGATGGGGCTTTCGAGGTTCAGAGTTGATAAGGTAGGTAACTTTAAAGAAGAGTGACCGCATATCCGGATTTTGAAAATCTCGACATTCGCTACTGGTAGTCGTTACGATTTGAGTTTAAAATCGTTTGTTCAGTCTTTAAATTGTCATATACTAGCACCAGCCTATCGAAACACCATAACCATCCTACTTCGCCGTGCCCACATGCTGAGACAACGGTTAGCAACCTGTGCAACCATTCCTAATTATGTCTTTATTTCCAGTGTATTATATGACTCTAAAGCTGTCGCTTTGTGGTATTCAGAGCATCATATTGAAACAAACTCTTCTCCAAAGATGAATAAGGTCTACCTATCTCGTCACTCCGTGACAACAGTACTTTTCTGATTTTGAGGACAGTTCTAAGACCAGCCCACACAGGTTTATTTGCAGTGTAGCATACTATATACCTGCTCTCTTATTCTGACTCAAATCCACAAGCTGCTAAATGTGGCATGACAGGCTACCGGGACCACAGTACCCTCCTCAAGAAAGGTTTTCTGTCTCACCACGTGAATCTATGGGAACATAGATGAAATATAAGGAATATACCCAGGCATATTTTCAATATAATTTGCAGACACCAGTCTTTATTACTGCTGTTAAACACTGTGTAGTGCGGCACTGTTAATACTACACAGAGACCATTCCAGCAAAGATTTCTGATGCTATGATAAGTGTACAGGCACTTTAACTGCTTTGCTGACACATGTTTCGCTGTGTAGCCTGGTGGGATCTAGAGCACTAGCAAGATTGGAATATAGCTGTCCTTATGAGCAACATATATGTCAATAAATTAACAGACAGTTCTCAGAGTTGCCAAAGGTTGATGCTTCAAGACACGTTTGTTTGATTTCTGGCATCTTCTTGTGAAGACAGTCAGATATAATGGCGCTGAAAATGCTTTTCAGTTAAAGTGTCCAATCTCCTCCGTGAACACTTCTGCTCACATATTAGCTTTTCATGCTTAAGTTCAACATTTCAGTATATTTTCTTGCTGAAATTAAAGATTTCAGCATTGACCACCTCTCTCTAGAAAAAAGAGAATCACTGTTGTAACGTGTGAGCAGGAACACTTGTGCACTAGGCAAAGCTCAACTGCCTGTAGAGGAAGAGTTGGGAAATCTCTCACCTGAAGATGCTATCTAGAGCTTCGATCACTGCCAGTGGCGAACACCGCATAACTCAAGGCGAGGAGTGGGGGGAGGGTGGGTTGCGACGGAGACGTCCCTGCTGTCTCTTGCTTTTCTTCTTCTGGTGTCCCAGCATTCACTGCTGGGACACCAGTACAGGTTCCCCAGCAATCCTGGCACTGCTTTCATGTAACACCTTGCATGAAAGAAGCTCCAGAACTAGTCTGAGGGCCTGTGACTGCTGCTCAGATACAGCCCTGGGGTCTGTGCAGTTTCTTTAGCCCAGTTGGTAAACACAGCCGAGCTGGAGAAACCCTAGTGCCTCAGACGGCCGGCCAAACACACATGTGCACTTAGGTGCTCTCCCTTTCTTCCCTCCTCCTACCACCCGAGGCCCAGCCTCCCCTCCCTGCATGATTGGCTGTGCCAGAAGCAGAAAAATAAAACAATAGTCAACTATTGTTTTATTTTTCTGCTTATGGCACAGCCAGTGGGGCAACACTCCTTCGCCATAGCAAAGGAGGCACCTCTGGTCGTTGCCCTCCTACCTTTAGAGGAAGACTCTTCCACCACCTGAAGCCAGAATCTCCAGTATTGCTCACTATTCTCCTTCCTTTAAGGGGGGATTTCACAAATGGTCACTGTGGTTTTGGATTTCGAGGGACGCTACTGTACTGGCCATTGATCACCTGCTAATTAGTGAGAAGTTGATAATTGCTGTCCTGCCGTTACAAAGAGGCTCCTGCATAGGTCACTGTTTTTCTGCATTTAGAGGGAGGCAGCAAAATTGGTCACTGTTTATGGGACTTTAGCGAGAGTTTCCTGCCTTGGTTCCAGCTCGATTGCCTGCAGGAGACAACTGCAGTTGTCCAGTTCTTCTACGTACCTATGAAGACTGCTGAACTGTCCACCTCCACCCTATATTTTTTATTAGACTCCTGCACTGATACTGTTACAGTCTTTAAATAGAGGCTTCTGCGTTAATCACTGCTTTTCTGTCTGCAGAAAGCAATACCTTCATTGCTCTCTTCTATCTTGTCTTTTAAGGCAGAACCCTGCTTAGGTCACTCTACTTCTGCCTGACAATGGAAACTCTAGAGCATTGGTGACTGTTCTGCTGTTTGAAAGTAGAGACTCCTGCATTGACCACTGCATCTTTGCAAGAAAAAAGAGGCTACTGCATTGGTACCTGTTGTCTTGCCTTTAGAGTGAAGACACTTGCAGTCACCATCACAATTTTCTCTGAATATGGTGTTGACTGCATTGGTTATTGCTCTCCTGCTTTTAGATCGAGAAGCATGCATTGGCTTTTCTTTTCCTTTATGATGAAACCCTTAAGATATTTTTTACTATTTTTTTTATGCTGAGCCCCATGCATAAGACCCCACAAACCAGTGTAAGGACCACAGTTGTGCCAAAAAAATCTCACACGTGTCAAACATCCATGTTGACTAGAAATCCTAGATCTGTATTATTGGATTCAAGTGGTGTGTTGAAAAACCTCTGGCAATTTACACCATATTTGTGTAGTATGCCAAATCTACAAACATCTGCTTTGAGATTTCAGAGATGCACAAAGTCCACACTTTTCTATAAAAGACTGTAAAGATTCCCCAAAAGAAGCAAATCTTTGTATTCAAAAGTCAGTGGTGCACAGAGAACACATTTCTGGTATTATGCTAAAATGATTTCCAAAAATCTAAAAACTCAAATTAGGGCTCTTACAGTCCCTCTACATTCGATATCACTTGTATTGTATTTCAAAAATGTCCAAAATCCTCCCATTACTTGCACACGTCTCCACTGATGCTGCAATACCTTGAATGACATCAGACTCCATTGAAGCTCCAACATGTCCAGAACCAAAATATGAAGGCAGGCTGGCATCCCAGTTACAAGGCACAATTGTTTTACGTCTCAACCAACTCTTCAAGAGGCACTGTTAATCCCTTCTGGAGGCCGTTTGTCCTTGTGATATCATGGGTTGGTATCCCAGGCAGAATATTTTCTTCTGCAAAGTACATTGAGGGAGAAGGAGGAATCTGGATGCTGAGTTGAAGGAATCCTTCCCAAATGCCACATGACACGAACAATCCATTAAATTCTATCAACCTGAGTTATTCAAAGTTATATTACTACATAGAAGACAATAACGGCTTGAGCAAGATCTACAGACAGAATCAGAGGGAAAAGACAATACAATAAAAAAATTATTTTATGGATATTAGAACAGGGAATACAAAGTTTCTCGAGATAGAATTAAAGTCGGTGTGACACAAAACCAGACAGGAGGTAGGGCAGAATGGTACAGCAATAAGGGGAAAGTAAAGAAATGAGAAACATCGAAATAGGAGAAACCTAAATATTGAATGATGCATAATAACAGTGAAGCAAAGAGGAAAGGAGGGAGAGAGGAGAAGAGTGAGGAAGACTGAGAACTGAAGCTAAGGAACTAACAGTGTAAGAAACAACTCTAATTATGCCAGAGGTTAAAAAACGTTAAAATCAATATATTCCACATTGAAACAGAATGTTTTAATTGTCTTCTCACATATTATAAACCATCCACAAGCTACATATAGAGGATTCTGAGTAATAATGAGCCAGAGGACTTTAAATTAATCCAGAACCACAGTAGAGGCATTCATTTTCTAGATCCTTTTGGAGAATCACAAAGACATAGGTGTGCACACAAAAGTAGAGTGAGAGACAATCAGAGGAGCAAAACCTAATAGGTAAAGACAAACAGCAGAAAATTCTGAATGCAAAAAATACTATAAGAAATGAGGAAATGTGTGAAGGGGGGAGGGAGAGAGGTGAAACTGCATGATTACTATAGAGCCAGAATCAAGAAACGCTGCAGAGAAAGAGTAACTGGACAATTGTCTCGGGTGGCAAGGGGAGCAGGTTACAGGGGAAGAACCAGTTCTAAAGGGTTTTGGAAGAGAACAAATAAGTCAATTAAAGGACCAGCAGAGGAGAACACATATCCTTAGCAACACAGCGTGAACAAGAGAGAAACTGATCTTCCACAATTATATCACGTCTGGCACCAGCGCTGAGTGAAACAGACAACCCATTTTCCGCTAAGCTAAGGATTTCTGTCTAGATTTTAAAATGTGGTTACCTGGAGTAGAAAGAGTATGCTAGCGAGAGAAAAACAAAAGCAACACCAAAAAAGAAAGAGAAAAAATGATAATTTCAGAATAAATAATAAATAAGAAGATAGACTGTGAAAGGTAAAGCAGTAAAGAAATAAATAAAATGAATGAATATCTAAGGGGTCGAAAAAGAGAAAGAGAACGATCTAAATAGTTCAGACTTAACAAGATAAACTGAGAATGAAGGAACACGCTGAGAAGTAGTAATAAGGACACAGTTCATGAGGAGGGGTAAATACCAAAAAGGAACATGCTAATAAGGGGGACAGACCGGGAGGCATTGTGAGGTCAACACAGAAACGTTTTGTCTTGGGCTACACATCAGGACTCAGTAAATCCTCTTCAAACGAATTCTCACTTTGCAGCTCGTTATTGAGACCTGAAAATGACACAAGAAGAGGACCAGATTTTTAAAAAGATAAGATCATATAAATGGTAGCATTTTATTTTGACAAAGCGCCCATTAGGACACATTTTATCTGCCCAATGTCATAAACATCTCTAATCGTTTGCTATCCCTGATTAACAATTTGTTGAAAACACCAGCCCCCCAAATAAGTAATGAGACCTTGTAAAGCAAAATGCTACTTACTTTGTCAGCATCTCTTTGTAACGTGTAGTGCTATAGATACTCATGCTTAGCATACGCACCCCTGCCATCTAGAATTGGGCTCGGACTTTTGCACATTTTTTTGTTGTTCAAAGAGGTCTCGTGAGTCACAAGAGGTGTTGTAATTCCTCTTGCTGTTCATTGCACATGGGGAAGATGCCATGTTAGCTTGTTTTCTGCACAGCGGGTGAGAGTAGGTATGAAGTGTAAAAGTAGGTAAGCTGCATGAATGCCAGTGTGCAGTGAACCTACGAAAACAAGAGATCTGCAAAAGATCCTGGCTTTGGGTGAGGGTATACGAATCAACAGCACTATATGCTACAAACAGATGTATACAGATGTACTTTCAGTTTGTAGCATGTGTGGCTATAGAAAAACATACTTAGCATAGACTGTGGTGACCTCTGAAAGCAGTGACTAGTGTGTGGATGATACAGCTTTCTGAAACAAAGGTTCTTAACACCTTCTGCGCCACCATAGCCTTTTGCTGTGGCAGGATGTCTATACTGTAGTGCTTGGTAAAGGTGTGTGGTGTTGATCAGATGGCTGCCTTACAAAATATCCAATAGTGAGATACTTTCCAGGAAGGCCATAGTTAGTCTTATATTGCAGTAGGTGTGTGCCCTGGACAGAGCAAGTATAACCCTCTTTGTTTTATGAGAAGAGATGTAGCCAAGGCCTACTTTCTGCAAGTGTAGGATGTAGGTAATAATATCCTGAACCGTAGGGTTTAGTGGTTCCAGGTTTCGGGAATACAGTGGTGAACAAACCTTTTAAATGTTGCTGTGTAAAAAGGCAGTGTTGTGGGCCATCTGACTTTTTTTTAATGAAGTATATGTATTGTTAGGGAGGTTTGAGGTACCTGAATTCTAGGACTTTGGCTGCCAAATTTAAAATCTGAGCTGTCCAGAATCTGAATGCCTCACTCTCTTAATTTCTTATGAGGTCTCTAAGGATGGGTGGAGTACCAAGACTTTCTGGACCAGGTTGGTGCTACCAGCATGAGGGTTAGTGACATTTGCTTGTGTTTCTTCACCAAAGAGTAAAGCATAGGCACATCCCTAAGTAATTAATTCATAGTGCTTTCCCCATGGACTGTGGAACAAGGTAACTGGGGAGGAGTTTGGGTGTTCGGAATTGGTAGGCAGCTCTATCTGTAGCGTTTCCAGTGTTGTAAGTATCTGTGAGGGACCTCGGGAAGGCCTTCCTACTTGTGGACTTGTTGATGAGTTGAGTTGCGCTGAGTAGGTCCGTGAAGTTATTGTCTTCCCTCGCAAGGTGTTCCACCAGGAGCTGTACATTGTGGAAGAGTGCCTAATGCCAAATCGCCAGCCCTAAGCAAGAGAGCTGAGGAGACTGTGTGCCACCCTACTTCTGCATATGGTACATATTGGTCATGTTATCCATCTTAATTAGAACCACTTTGCCCTGAATGACTTGTATAAAGGCCTTCAGAACTAAGTGAAAGGCTAGCACTACCAAGCAGCTGATGTGGCAATCCTGTTGTGGAGTAGGCACATTCCCTGCACAGTCATGTTACTGAGGTGCATGACCCAGTTCTGTGACAGACGCATCTGTGTAACAGGCACACGTAGTACAGGGTCTGTAAAAGGCCTGCCTTAAAACACATTGCTATTGTTACACCATTGCAGGGAGTGGTGTGCTTTGGTCTATACCAACATGAGATATTCCCAATGGCCAACCGCTTGAGACCACGAGGCACTCTTGGAGGGGACGCATGTGAAGCGTTGCAATAGGAACAATGGCTGCAGGAGGCCATCATTTCTAGAAGGCACATGACCTTACGTACTGTGAGCTGACAATTTTACTTGAACAAAAGGAAGCAGGTCATGAAATAATACTCTTTGTTGATTGGGAGTACATTTTCCCTATCACTGTGTCCAATACAGACCATAGAAAAGGATAGATTTAAAGCTGCTGCAAGTGGGACTTGGTAGCGTAAATGGTAAAGTGCAGACTGTGGAACAGGGACACGCTGTTTTGGTGCATGCTAGGTACTACAGCTTGCTGCTCTTGATCAACCAATCCTGGAGATAGGGAAAGTAGTGAATGCCTTACCTTTGTAAATGTGCAGCCACCACTGCTAGGCATTTCATAAACACCCTTGAAGCTGTGGTGTGCCAAAAAGGAAGTAATTGAACTGGTGGTGTTGTCCACTTACAAAGCAAAGGAATAGTCGATATTCATGGCAGATGGGAATGTGGAAATAGCTGCCCTTGAGTTCGAGTTCTGTCATGCAATCACCTGCTTAGGGAGGGGGATGACATCCAGCAGAGTTGTCATGCAAAAATGTTCTGATAGAGTATAGCAGTTGAGGGGCCTTAAATCGAGGATGGGCCTAAGACAGCCATACTTCTTGGGGAGGAGAAAGCATAGAGAGTAAATGCTGCCCCCATGGTGTTGCGGGGGCACTGTTCATAGGAGGGAGAGGTATTCTTTCCTGAGTGTGTGTGTACAGGAAAGAATGTTGGGACTGTGGTTGTGTGTAGTTTGAAGCAATATCCATGCTGGACTATGATTAGGACCTACTTACAGGGCAGGAGTTCCTTCCAGTGAGAGATGACCAGGATTGGGGGAGAGAGGGCAAGTCACTGTTTGGAGGTTGCAGTTTCTACCTGCCCAGCTGCTACTCTACTGTAACCCCTCCTGGCTTGTAGGTGTAAGCCTGCTGCTCCCGCTGGCAGGAGTAGGGCTGCTTGGGGGAGGTGAGCTTTGCTCCCCAGGCTACTGCTTTTGAAAGACTCTGAATGGAATGGAGTGGTCTAAAGTGCTCCCATGGACTTTGCTGTCCTTTACTTTTTTAATTTATATCCTGTGGCCTGAAAATGTGCTCTCCATTGAATGGGAGATTGAGGAGATGCCCTAGTCATCTACCTTAAACCTAAGATACAGAGTAAGGCAATGAGTTTGAGTATGAGTCTTGTATTGCTCTTCCTAGGGCTGTGCCCCAGGCATCCAATGGACAACAGATGCTGGCATTGGAGATGACCTTGCCTTCAGAGACTATCTCATCTCCACTCTTCCTGTACTACTCTGGAAGGTGCTTGAGGAGCTCTTGCACCTCTTCCCATCGTGCCCTGTCACAGCATGGCAGAAGTGCCACCGAACTGGATATCTGCCAATGGGTTACTGCTCCAACTGCCACTCTCTTGCCTGCTGCATCTAAATACTTGGTCTCTGTGTCTGGAGGAGGGAACATCTCTAGTGGTCTGTGGCAGAAGCGCACTTGGAGGTGGTGTGCACCACTTGGGAGTTGAGTAGAACCTGCCCCTTAATATATGTTGGGTTTTCGGGAGATGGACTGAATTTCTTTTTGACTCTCAGGGTGATTATCCTAGCCCTGACAGGCTCATTGAAATTGTCAACACTCCGATATGGAGAGTGTCTCCACAAGAAAGTCCTCCTCCTCCTGGGTGAAATGCATGTCAACCCTGTGGAAGGTTGCACCCCTCTTCATGACCCCATGATAGGTTGTGATGTTATGAGGCAGTGCTTCCCTTACTGGGTAATGTTCCACTCTGGGATCATCTGGGAATTCACGCTGTAATCAACTGAAAGATTGTCAGTGTGTCCTTTTCCTGATGGCAACCAGACCATAGGGTCTAAGTGGCTCTGAATATGACAGAGTGTACCCCTTTAGTGACTCTAATAGAGAGAGTCGGGGAGTTGGGAATAGGTGTGGTGGAGGTGGGGAAAGAGGGGGTAATGGAGGTGTGGGTGGACTATGGCGAAGGAAGAGGACTGGAGCTTCTTGCAATTCTTTTTTTTTCACTGGCTCAGGTTAGGGAGACCTGGAAGAAGGTTTGCCCTTGAAGGCCAGTCTTCTCTTTGGGGGAAGAGGTTCCAGAGGTGGCGGTGGAGATGTTTTCACCGTGATTGCCTGTGACTGGGTGGATGAACAAGTGCTTTTGTGTGGCTCCAGTTCCTGTTGCAGCCTCTCCAAAGGTGAGGCGTCAACGTACTCATCTCTTGGCATTGATAAAAGTTAGGTTCCGCGTCAAAGAAGGTTTTGCCATTTAGGCAGATTTCTGCTTGACGGGCTCTTGTGCACTGGTACGGATGAAACCTTCGGTGCAGGTTTTGGATGGGACTGATGGTTTGTAGTGCCTTTGGCTGGAGGCTTGCCTGGCTCTTGAAGACTTCTGCCAGTGTCAAAAGGAACCTGAAAGCAGCTGGGGCCCTTAGCTGGCCTCTTCTTGGTGTTCATGCTCAGGACTCAATGTCAGGCTTCCTCAGGAGTGGTGCTCTGGCCTTGGCATGGAGCTTATCGTGTGCCATTTCAATGTCCGCCATCTGCTCGTCACTGGCTCACTTGGCACAGTTTCTAGACTAGGTGATGGTTTTGGCAGTTGCGTAGCTGGGAGACCTGATGGGCTGGCCTCTTGCTGTTCCTCAGCACAAAAGGGATTTATTTTCTTTGTGGCAAATGCCTGAGGTGTCCTGGTGCTGCATCCTCCTGTGTGCTCAGTGTCATTCCCTTCAATACCGGAGGATCAGAAGGTGAGGCATGAGGGACAGAAGGCATCATTGTGGTTGGGGACAGTCACAGATTGTACACCTAATGCTGATCGGCCCTGGGGTATTTTGAGTGGCCGCATGGACAGGTGTGAAAGGTTGTATGATCCATGACCCTTGTCGCATTCTCTCAGTGCTGCTGAAAGTCTTCACGTGTTGGGAAACCTAAGGCACCTGAATTCAATCAAGTCCAATCTGAAGGGCTGGAAAAGAAACGGAGCGGCCTATGTGATCAGGTCACAACGATCGCAAAGCTAACTTGGGTGTTCACCCGAATCAGACTGCGGGGAAAAAACCCAATCTAATATGGACTCAGTGCCCATGCACAATGTACACGAAGAGGAGACATCACACTACATCTTGTGACTCGAGAGATTTCTTCATACAAAAACAACTTGCAAGTGTTCAAGCCCAACACTAGATGGCAGGAGGACTCCAAGCATGTGTATCTATCACCACACATGCTACAAACATAACCTTTTTGGATCCTAAAATCGTGTAAAACTGGCAGAGAGAAAAGTGCAAACCTTTTTAGTTTGGAGCACATCCTCCACATAGACCGCTGAATATGTGCGTATACTTTAAATCAGCCTCACAATGGACCACTGGATATAATACTGGAGAGGAAGCCATCAGAAGGAGGTTAAGAACTGAGGCATCAGTGCTACAAACGTAAATGCTCCTTTTACATCTAGCACCTTCCCATTCAGAGCTTGTTGGGGTTCTGTCTAGGTTTAATAATTTAAAAATTATACATTTATTAAGTGAATACCATAACATTTCATGTTGTTCTGCGCTTAAGTAAAAGGTGTTTACCCTTACACAAAGTACAACCCAAATGTGATATTTCATATGCCTGTAATTAAAAGAAAAACAAGCGAGATGGACAAAGCATTTTACCATTCACAAACCCTCTGAGTCGGTAAATCAGATGGTTTGCGAATGCTGAAACCCTTTCCTAAAAGTACTAAGCCCACTTAACCATTCAGATTTTTTTTCTAAACTGTTAAATGGGCATAGAAAACCATACCCAATCAGTATTCTGGAGAGGTGTGTTTAGGTAATCCTTCCCAAAAACAGATTACTTATAGTATGTATCATTGTTTTGTGATCGAAATCCAGTCGCAAAACATTGATATTTTAACAACATCTCAAAGGAGTTGGCAACAAATTTGCATATGTAAAAGAGTCCACAAGGCCCCCTTCTCCTTTGTGAACACTGAAAAAATGCTTTTTAGGGGTGGGCAGTGGTCCCTGGAGCCACTGCTAAATCCTAAAAAAAGTTTGTGAAAATTCATTATGTTGGTTAAACATGTTGTTTACCTCTAAGGAAAATGAGCTGCTTTTAAAAACAATTGATTGCTTTATTTAAAAGCAGTCATAGACACTGTGGTCTGCTGACCCCACAAGGCTAACATACCTGTGATGGCAGTAAATCGTAGTGGGCTGCAATTGTCACAAACTACCTGATTAATAGTCATGAAATAGTTCAAATTGCGACCCACTACAATTCTGTATTTTGTGAGCCACCCTATTGGTACATCGGTGGGTTTACAAAATATGAATGCATTCGGTAAAAGCGGGTGTGCAAATTACGAAACCTTTGACCGAATACATTCTTAGTACAACTGGCCCTAATAGCTTGTTTCATTTCAGTGAGCTTTTTAATTCATTAAACATACACACAAGTTTTATTTTCTTAAAAAGTCAAATTGGTAAGAACTAGTTCAGTTTTTCCTCCTTACTTGCCTGGGATGTAGCAAAGGGGAATGCGCACGACTCCTTGATGAGATGAACACTAACTCTTTGTAAGATGATATCGATTCATTTTGGCTACACACAGTTGTTAAGGCTTTCGAAGACATGGGAGTGAACTGTAAAAGAAATTCTTGGTCACAGCAGTAGCCACTGTAATTATTTACAATACTCTGCCACCGTTTGCAATGTATGCAAATCCGCATGAAGTCACCATGCTGCATTTTGTAATTTTTGTAACTGTTTTACGTGATACACAGGGATGCCAAAATGTAATGCACTTTCATATGAAGAAGCTGTGGAATAAACATTGTCTTTGCTTCTACTGTGCTGTGCGATTCTCCATTGGAATAAACAGTGGGTTGGTATAGGGGCCATATTTCAGTTTGAAATAAGGCTACAGCTATATATGCTGGTTAAGCATTTGACCCCAACTGAACTGTGGAAGCAAAGCCAAGGCTGTTGATCTTGGTAGGTCTATAAGTAAACATAAAATAAATATTTTGTCCTAACCTGTTGTCAAGTTGTATATTTGGGAGATGAGCTGTGCATCATATAGATTTATAAACATTTTATCAGATTTACTAAGATGTGTGTATGAATATATAAGGTGTTTTTGTTTACCCCTTTGTTGTAACATTTTGTGTGGCTGAGGGACCAGTAGAGTACACAGTGACAGATAGCAAATTCATGCTGTGCAGCCCGAGAACTCTAAAGCACGCTTCAGCCAGAGGAGTGGTGAGGTGACAGAATATGGCACCTTGTAACATGGGTCGTAAGCCATTGGAGGAAGCGACAATGAACGATCAGCGACTGCATGTAATGATAGCAAGATAGGTGCAAGGGAAATACTTTTTTCTAGGCTCATTAAACTGCTCAGAGCCCAGGGCTATCTCCTTTGACTACACTGACTAGTTTAATGTGAGCCAATAAGATCCAGACGTAGGACTCTTCATTATAAAGGAGCAATCGCTCAAGCTCATTGGCAAAGTGAGAGAGACGGCAAGGAAATAAAACCACACAAGATCATCTAAGAGGATAATGCTTCATACGGGGTGTGATTTGAGATCCAGTACAACATAGAGACCTATTAGATAGCTGAATTTCTGCTGAAAGAGAGCAGACTGATAAGAGAGATTGACACTGAATGATGTTTCTTCACTCAAGAGATTTGGTTCGGTTAGTTGAACACCTTCGATGCAAGGCGTAATACTATGATACTATGAGTAACTTTAGGCTAGGTAAGCCTGTTTAGAAGTGCATTGTAATCTTTCTATTTTAAGTCTGAAAATAAAATAGGTTAAGTGTACATTTGGATTAGGTGAAATCTTGGCCCGACAGTACAAAGGACATATTGCAAACCAAGATGTGCATGACTGTATTGCGAAAATGTCTGTAAGTTGCTAATGTAATCAATTGCACCACAAAATGTATATTCACAAGTAGTCGTAAAATCTTCTGCAACATGAATATGAATTAAGTAGTAGTCATTTTGTGACCTCCTGCAAGGGGCTGCAACTGCATGGATGGAATTCTGCAAGGGACAGCAGACTTCCAGCTATGCAGTCACTTTTCCATTCTGAAAAACGTTTGTAAGTATGGCATTTGAGGCTGATGTATCTGTCTTGCCAGAATATGGTTTTCAAAGAAATCAAACGTAATATACTTAAACAGAGGGTCTTTTGGTTAGTAGGCTTCATCCATTTGTCTATTAAATTGTCATTCACATTTTGCTTCAGTCCACCAAAACAAACAGCATGAGACAATGGGTCAGCCAGCACTACCCACTGACTCCCTTCACTTTGTGTGACTGCACAAAGCTTGTGCACATTGCTCACTGCAGACGAAACAGTTCCTTTCTCTTCAGTGATAAATCACTTTCAAAAGTGTGCTTGTTTACATTTCTTTTTGTATCTAAAATTAAAAAAACGGCTAATTCATACACTTTGTGGATCTTGTGAATTATTTTGTGCCTTCTTTTAGTCATGTGCGCAAGGACTCTGGCCCCGTTGTAATCTCTCTGTGGACTTTTAACCACACCCATGTCCTGCTCATCACTTTCATTGGTTCGTGGGCTTGCCTTTTAAAATTAGCTTGATTTAATTTGTGAAAGGCATTCATACGTCATGCGTTTTCCGGTGTTTAGCCTTCCTCGAGTGTACCGGCCAACTACTGAAAACAGAGGAGGCTCCATGTTTTCAGCATGGGTTCTGGACTACTTTTTCTTTTTATTTCCTACGCAGCGTGATCTAGTTGGGTTTTACACAGCACAATTGCGCTGGTTTTAAAAAATATATTTTTGGGTAAATTTCCCCCGTCCCCTCCCACACCCCCACCCACCTTCCCCTTGAGATTTGCAGCGGCGCCACTTCTCATACACATTTCCAAGCGTCCTCTAGTTGTTACCATGTATTTCCCCTTTTAGCCCTGATTGGTTTGAATGCACGATCATTCATTCCTAGCTGCATGTTGCGTACTCTTGACCTTTAAACTTCCCACTTTATAACTTGCTTTACATGTACCATTATTGCCGCACTACAGTAACTCTCTCACCTAAAACTTATTTTGTTCATTAACTTTAGGGGGAGCCGCCATTTCTGTAGGTGGCTGGCTTTGTAACAGCGATTACCGAGCACTTGTTTTATTTTACTCACAAGGGTGCAAGGTCATTGTATTTCTTTCATCAGTGATATCCTCCTCACCACCATAGTCATCACTCTCAATTACATCGTCTGTGTTGGTGTCAGAGATCAACTAACTCTACGTTAGTAATGTTAGTGTCACTACAACGACCACGATGGTCGCCTGCAGAGGATACCGCCACTATTTCATTTATTGCTGCTCCAAGTGAAGCGGAGCAATATTCAATGTACTGTGTGTTGTTTTGTATGTGTGTACATGTGGGTGAGTGTGTGAGGGAAGCGTATAGTAGATCAGAGAACAAACACTGCCATGGTTGGTATACATACATTTTAAAAGTCGTATTCATTAATTACCGATTTTCAGTATACCATTTTCCATGGTTAATAAATTGAGTGAAAATGAAAATGATGTATGTAACATCACAGTTTGGTCGGTGGTCAAAAACTATTAGTGGTGTGTCTTATTGTATTCACAAGAGTGCTTAATTTGTAAATAAAAACGTGCCACTGCCTAAAGCCCTCCTCTTAAACAATGCTGCAACTAAATGTGCGAACACAGAATACTGAGGCAGCGTAATCCTGAAGCCACCTGTGGCCTCTTCAATCCATTTACAGCCACTCTCTGCCACTCATCTTTGCAGCTTTCTGCTTTCTCCCGTTGTGATGCTTTTTCGTTTCTCTTCTTCTTTTGTCTTTCCCATTTGTCTTTTGCTCGCAGTAAATGCTTGAGGCAGAAAAATAAGTGTGGCCCTCAAAAATAAGCGCTGGTGCCCCACACCGAAACAACAAGCACAAATTAAGCACTGATTCACACTATGAAATCTGATCATTGATCAAGTTCTTGAATATTAACATTTTGCGCAAGTCGAACTAAACTCTCTCGTCTTTCATTAGTTTCCTTGTGCCTCTTGTTTTATTATCATTATAACAGCAAGTGTGCCCACAGATGTGAAGTCAGCTTCCACCATCTAGGGATGAGCAGTCGGCTCTCTCGGTGCGCTCTCAGCGGAGAAAGAGACTGGAGATCCCTCTTGTGGCTACGGGAAAGAATGAGCAGGGAATGGGCGTAGAGATGTATACAAAGAGGAGAGAACCCAAGTGAAAACAGGGTTGACACATTTTCTGATGAAAATACAAGGCATTTGTTACGGTTTGGAGATTCAGGATGGGCTTTCAGTTTGCTCTTGAATTAGAATTAAGGTAAAATCTGCTGTATTCTTTTTTTAGGTCGAGTGCTCAAGCGCTCTAATGTGTTGTAATATATTTGTGGGCTTTTAACCACGTCCACTGCATGCCCATTCCTATCACTCGTTTGTGGGCTTGCCTTTCAAAAATTCTTCTTTATCATTGATAAACGCTTTACATTTGTCCCTCTTTGGGGCAGTTTTGTTACCACCTTGGCCACCGACCCTGTTAAAAGGATAATTGCAAGTTTGCTGGTACGTTTGACTGTGACCGAACTTCTTTTTCCTTTTGTGCCTCTCCTCCACGCTCATGGCGGCTGTAGCGCTTTGAATCGGCTCGCTTATGCCAGCTGCTTTACTTTTCATTTTCAAAGTATGTGGCAGGAAAAGTCCAGTTAGGAGTTTACAACGTTAACAATTCTAAATCAAGCAAACGCGATACCCATTGCATTGCAAATGCTTGTTTAAAGTTGCTGTTAAGAAGAGTTTGATTGACATTATGACATCATACCTGTCTGGATTCTGAGTATGATTATGTTGTCTTGTTGCCTTCACAAAAATTAATGGGAAAATGCATGCACAACAAAAAGGTTTGTTTTAAAAATCACTTAAAACATTCATATCAGTGAATGTTTCTTAAATTATTTTTTTGTTGCAAGCATGTGATGGTCACATTTAGATTGTGGTGTATGTTTTTTCTTTTTTTTTCTTATTTGCACATGCTTTCAATAAAAGGTAAAAATATATATATTAACTGTTGCACCAACATGCCAAGGCCAGACTCATTGACTTTGCCATGGCTTGTGTTTTCAAAGAAGTGTACATGCCTTAACACCTTCGCTGCCAAGCCTTTTCCCCTTCCTGTGCCCAGCCTTTTTTTTGGCTATTTCGGATAGTTTGCACTTAGGCCCCCATAACTTTTTGTCCACATAAGCAATACATGCCAAATTTGCCTCCATTTTTTTCAACATCCTGGAGATTCTAAAGTTATCCCGAGTTTGTGGATTCCCCCGATGGGGAAAAGAAATTAGCCAAAATACAGCTAAAATTTGGAATTTAGGGGAAAAACAAGAAAAAAGTGCTGCAGAAGAAACCATCTGGTTATTTCCCTGCAAATGGCATCAACGAAGGGTTTGCAGTGCTGAAACAACTATTTTCCCAGCTTTCAGGAACAGGCAGACCAGAATCAGAAACATACATTTTTCAACACCATTTTGGCATTTTACTGGGTCATTCCCAATTTTTCCTATTTTTTGTGCTTTTCAACCTTCTTCCAGTTAGCAATAGATATGGATCTGAAAACAATGGTGGATCCCAAAAAACCACCTCCCTTGTGTGGGTGCCCAAAGCAGTGTCAGTGTAAAAACATTTTAAAAAATTGCACTTATCAACTGTGATATCCCTCAATCTCTACACATTTTTTGGCCTTTCCCTGTTGCAGGCACTTGGCCCACCCACACAAGCGAGGTATCATTTTACTCAGTAGACTGAGGGGAATGGTGGGTGTTAGGAAATTTGTGCTGGCCCGGTGATACCAGACAGAAATGTGAGAAAAACGTGAGCCCTGACCGAGTCCCGGGCCCCGGGATGGGCACTCCCTTCCTCCAGCCTGCCGTACCCTCAGTGGCCCAGGCCTGGGAGTCCGCTGGGCCCAGTGAAGCACCCCCTTCTGGTTCGAGTTCCGGGGCCCCGGGCCAGGGCTCTGTCAGGTCCTGGGATGGGAACCCCCGTCCTAGGCTTTGTCCTCCAGCATGCCGTGTGGCATGGCACCAGGGAGGACAGGGTCCAGGGAGGCATCCCCTGCATGGCCGTGTTCAGAGAGCCCCGGCCAGGCCCCACTGGGCCCTGGGACAGGCATTCCCTTCCTCCAGCCTGCCGTACTCTGAAGGGCCCAGGCCTGGGAGTCCAACGGGCCCAGGGAGGCTTTCCTGCCAACTTGGGTTCAGGGGCCCTAGCTGGGCCCCCACTGGGCCCTGGGGCAGGCCCTTCCTTCCTCCAGCCTGCCGTACCCTGATGGGCCCAGGGCTGGGAGACCACCGGGCCAAGCGAGGCTTCCACTGCCAGTCTGGGTTCAGGGGCACAGGTGGGCCCCGGTGTGGGAGCCCCTGTCCTGGCTTTGCCCTCCAGCCCACCAGGTGGCAGGGCACCCGGGACAGGGTCTTGGGAGGACTCCCATGCACGGCTGTGTTCAGAGAGCTCTGACAGGACCCATGGCCCCTGCCGGGTCCTAGGATGGGCACTCCCTTCCTCCAGCCAGCCATGCCCTGAGGGGCCTAGACCTGGGAGTGTACCGGGCCCAGGGAGGCTTCGCCTGCCAGTTCGGGTTCAGGAGCCCTGGCCGGGCCACCACCGGGCCCTGGTGCGCTCCCTTCCTCCAGCCTGCCGTACCCTGAGGGTCCCAGGCCTGGGTGTCCACCAGGCCCGGGGAGGTTTCCCCTTCTGGTTTGAGTTCAGGGGCCCCAGGCCCCCAGGCCCCCAGATGTCCTGATGAGGGCTTATTTGCTTCCTCAAGCCCAGCCAGGGCTCCACGGGGTTGGGTGCGTTCTTGCCGACAGACCCCTCCGTCCCGCAGTGTGCACTGAGTACAAGAAAGGGAGTTAGCCTTCCTCCAGGTAATAGGGACAGGCTACTCCGGACCCCCTTGGGGTCCAGTGGTTTCAGGACTGGGGCCCGGGAGTGCAGCCACCTTGCAGCCCTATCTGATGGGTCTCTCCTCCAAACCTGGTTTCCCACAGAGCAAACTGACGTCCCAGAGCCTGGAGTGGGTGCTCCCTTCCTCCAGCCTGCCGTACCCTGGAAGGCCTTGGCATATACTGGGCCAAGGGAGGCTGCCCCTGCTAGTTTGGGTTGAGGGGCCCCAGGTCAGGGCTGTGGCACGCCCCAGGGTAGGAACCCCTTGCCTGGGCTTTGTTCGCTGCCCTGCTGGGTGGCAAATAGCCTGGGACGGGGTCCTGTAAAGCCCAGGGAGGCCTTACCTGCATGGCAGAATTCATGAGCCCTTACCAGGCCCTGGGGTGGGCACTCCCTTCCTCCTTGACTGTAGCGGAAATATCTATCTATTAAGATCACATATGACCTGTGGCAAAAAATATGTAATATATATCATAAAATGCAAATGTGAACGCATATATGTTGGCAGCACGATACATCCATAGAGACTAAGAATTGGTGAACACTTGAGGGCATTAAAACAAATGGATGAGAGATATCCAATTGTACAACATATACTGTCTTGTACTAATCAAAATACCTATGCAAATATAAAAAAAATTGGTTTGGAATATATTCCTGTGGACCCCAGGGGAGGTAATAGGGAATTACAGTTGAGATGTAAGGATTCACTGGCTGATTTGACGGATATATTGCTGATGTAATGTGGAGATCTAACGCAAAGGTAAATGATTTGGAATTTGGATGGACATTTAAAGGATTTATGTTGGACTTTCATAAGTTACAAGGATCAATGTGGATGCCACATAGGCGCATATATGGACTGTGAGGAATTTAAATAAAAATCACATGAAACAAATTGGAAGCATTGGTAGTATCATAAGGCCAGACGTTTATAATAAGCAATTTTAATATGTATTGTTGTGAGGGTTGAATAATGAATGACTGTTATCAATGAATACTGATTATATACTGTGAAATATATAAAACTGTGAATTATTAACAAGATGAGTGCCTGATAATAACTAAATGTAACTTACCTGCAATAAATTGTTTTGCTGGTATACAGGGTATTTTTGGGGGTGTTCACCCTGTTCAGTGCACCTTCTAGGCTAACAAATGAGTGAATCAAGGGCAGGAAGCGCCATTATACTCTGTGAAAACTTCCCTTAATATATTAAGATTACTTGGGAGTAGGCAGCTCCGTCTTGATTCTTTAAAAAAAACATACACAATGGAGAGGGAGAAAATGGCCGAAGATTTATCCAGCAATTTACTGAGAGGTCATACTTTACAAGAAGCAATGAGTAGTGGGTACCAGACACACAAACAAAACTTATCGGAGAAATTTAGGAGATCAGAGAAACTAAAAAAGACTGAAATGTCAAGATGGTGGAATGGGATGACATTGAAACAGTATAAGAAACTCAATAGAGTCCCTAGAGGTCTCAGGTCACAGATTTTCCCAACATACGATGATTTGGACTTAGATCTATTAACACGATGGGACAAAGAATTAACATCAAGTGCCATGAGATTAATGGATATCCTCATTGAAAGTGCTGACAGGAAGGTTTTCAAAGTACAGGCAGAAATAGAAATATTAGAACAAGAAATCAAAGATACTGGTCTACTGGAAAAACTATGAAATATTGAATGGTATTTTAACTCACCATCAAGAAGAAATTAAACAAAGAAAAGCAAGGAAGCTAAAAAGGGACAAATTATTTGAATGGCAGAGTTTTTACTTTCGCTAGGAAATCTGATTATTTAGCCAAGGAGACCAATATTAAAACCCCTTCAATTTCCTCTTTAAGCTCTGATTCATCGTCAGTGGGTAATGGATCAATATGTGAGAGTGACAATATTAGGAGAGAAGCAAGTACAAGTGCAGATCCCACGAATGGGAGTTCTTTTTCACAGGAGATATTGAGAATAAAAAAAGGGAACCAACAATAAAGAAGAGAAGCAACAGGCAAACCAGGAGGGGACAGAGAGGGAAGAAACGTCATACAGAGAAGAGGAATGAAAACGAGATCTTGGGCCAGGAAGGCACAAGGCCTGTGACAGGGCAGCAAATTAATTTAATTAATTTCTCAGATGAACACTTAACTACAGATATGATCTTGTTGCTTAGTAAAGGATTAGGATTCTGCCCCACGAACAAGGGAGACCTTTGCAAACAGCAAATTGATGTTTTCAAATATGTGAGATGTTTGAAACTTAAGAGATTCTTTGAAATTAAGAAGCAACTGGGACAGAACTCTGATCCTATCAGAAAGGAGATTGAATACAGTGAATTGACAAAATAAGATATACATGATACAGCAACCATAATGTCCATTACGGACTATGAGGGAATACCTACTATCACTCAAAAACTACTAAATTATTTAAATATCTTTTCAGATCTACATGAAACTAGTGGCAACGATAGTAACATTGAAGTTTTCTATCAATCCGTAATTAGGGATTATAGAGAACACTTGTCTAAAACAGAATAGAAAAATGAGGAACAATCTCACTAGGAAGGTGTGGCAGGCCTTAATCTTGTTACAAGAAGATGAGGACATAATATTTAGACAAGCCGACAAAGGTGGTAATATTTTTTTTATGAACAAGAGAGACTATGATGAGGGCATTTATAGACGGTTAAATGATAAAGATTGCTATGCTATGAAATTCTTCCCCTCCAATCCAATACATAGCCTTACGAGTATAATCAACAGTCTATTTGGAACATGGTATCAGCAAGGCTTATTGGATGAAGAAGAATACATGTATTTGAAAGTAGATCGACCCAGCTATCCATGCTTCTACACTTTACCAAAAATACATAAAAATCTCCTGTTTCCCCCTGGGAGACCAATTATTTCAGGGATTGGGGGACCCACGGAGAAAATCTCAGAATTTGTTGAAATTTTTTTACAACCACTAGTGGTCAACCTACCATCCTACATTAGAGATACTAAACACATATTAGGACTGCTGGGAAACATACAATGGGAGACAGATATGATGTTAGTAACTTTAGACGTGGTGGCATTATATTCGAGCATTAAACATGGAGTAGGTCTTGAGGCATTGAGGTATATGTTAAATCGTAGATCAATAAGTCTGCTCAAACATACAGAAATGATCCTGAATATGGTGGAGTTAATTTCGAATCACAATGTGTTCCTTTTTAATGACCAATGGTACAGACAAAAACAAGGAGTGGCAATGGGAGCCAGATTCTCCCCTTCTTATGCCAATCTCTTCATGGGATGGTTTGAGGAGAGGTGGGTCTGGGGACCTGGTGCCAGTGAATGGCAAGACTATATATTATACTGGGGATGATTCATTGACTATTGTTTTATGATATGGACAGGCAATACAGAGCAACTCATTGAATTTTGTGATTATTTAAATAATAATGATGTGAATATTAGGTTTACCTTCTAATATAGTAAACACAAAATAGAATTTCTAGATGTAGAGCTATTCATCAATGAGGATTAGATTCACAGCAGAATGTTCAGAAAACCCACTTTGTACAATGCAATATTACATGCATCTCGCGCACACCCGAAGCACCAAATACAAGCGATTCCATTTGGGGAGCTAGTGAGGGCAAGACGTAATTGTAGCAGAGATATTGATTTTGAAAAATGCATACAAGATATGACTGTATGTTTTGAACAAAGAGGATATAATAGGAATACTATTAAGGCTGCACAAGAGAGGATCAAGAAAATCAAGAGGATGGAGACCTTATTACCAAGCTTATAGGCTTGAGAGATGGATACTAACAAGGTACAAATGATCATGGACTACACTGATAGTGCGTATACTATGAGAAAGATGATGAAACGACATTGGAATATCCTTAAACAAGACAATGTTTTGAATACCTTTACCTCGTCAGATCTGCTAATTACATATAGAAGAGGAAGATCATTAAATAATTTGTTGTGTTGGACCTACTCAAGACCAAAGACCGAGGAGAATTGGCTTACAACAAAGAATTTAGGTTTTTATAATTGTGGTCATTGCGGTGTTTGTAAATGGGCTTGTCATGGCATAAAAGAATATGTTGACTGTGGCAGAAATATCTATCAATTAAGATCACATATGACCTGTGGCACAAAATATGTAATATATATAATAAAATGCAAATGTGAACGTATATATGTTGGCAGCACGATACGTCAATTGAGAGTAAGAATTGGTGAACACTTGAGGGCATTAAAACAAATGGATGAGAGATATCCCACTGTACAACATATACTGTCTTGTACTAATCAAAATGGCTATGCAAATATACATTTTTTTGGTTTGGAATATATTCCTGTGGACCCCAGGGGAGGTAATAGGGAATTACAGTTGAGACGTAAGGATTCACTGCTGATTTGACGGATATATGGCTGATGTAACGTGGAGATCTAATGCAAAGTTTATGTGATTTGGCATCTGGATGGATATTTAAAGGATTTATGTTGGACTTTCATAAGTTACAAGGATCAATGTGGATGCCACATAGGCGCATATATGGACTGTGAGGAATTTAAATAAAAAACACATGAAACGAATTGGAAGCATTGGTGGTATCATAAAGCCAGACGTTTATAATAAGCAATTTTAATATGTATTGTTGTGAGGATTGAATAATGAACGACTGTTATATACTGTGAAATATATAAAACTGTGAATTATTAGCTGGATGACTGCCTGATAATAACTAAACACTCCCTTCCTCCAGCCTGCCGCACCATGAAGGGGCTGGGAGTCCATTGGGCTGGTGGAGGGCGGAGGCTTCTCCTGTCGGTTCAGGGGCCCCAGGGTGAGAGCCCCCATCCTGGGCTTCGTCCTCCAGCCTGCCGGGTGGGAAAGTGCCCGGGTTGGAGTCCTGCAAGCCTCAGGAGGGCTTCGTCAGCATGTAAAGAGCCCTCGGAGGCCCGGGACAGAGGTCCGTCGAGGCCCACCTCGGAGCCCTGTACCTGAGGGCCAGCGGGGGCTCTAAGAACCCAGTCCAAAGGGTCTCCATTCCCTGTAGGGGAGAGCACAGGCTCCTTATGTTAAGGCACAGTGCGACCAGATGTGTATTCTCTGAGCCCAGCCATCTGGTCACGCTTCATGCATTCCTATGGCACGTCCAGATGGCCGGGTTGCCGCGGGGTGGGTGCCCCCATCCCGATCTCTGTCTTCCGGCCCCCGAGGCCAAGGCTCCTGGAGAGCCTTACGTCCATGTGGCCTGGCCATCTGGTCGCTTGGACAACTCGGGTCATCTGGTTGTGCTCCATGTGTTTCTATGGCACGTCCAGATGGCCAGGATGCCCTGGAACTCCCGATGAGGGCTCATTTGCTTCCTCAAGCCCAGCCAAGGCTCCAGGAGGTTCGTTGCTTTCTCATCGGTGGTCCCCTCTGTCCCTCGGTGTGCACAGAGTACAAGAAAGGGGGGGGGTAGCCTTCCTCCAGATTACTAGGGACAAGGTATGCCAGACCCCCTTGTGGTCCAGTGGTTCTCACCGGGCGATACCAGGGCCCGGGCCAGGGTTGGCCTGCCCTGGGGCCCGGGTGTGCAGACACCTTGCAGCGCTGTCTGATGAATCTTTCCTCCGAACCTGGTTTCCCAGAGAGCAAACTGACATCCCCATACACGGTGGCCTGCCCCCCCCAACAACTCCTGCCCCCATCCCCTCTTCCCACTGGGGAAGAGGGTTCAGCCAGCATTGTACTCTGGTCAATTGGGCAAATGTGGTCCATTTGGGGATGAACTGCTTGGCCAGCCTCTGCTGTTGTTTCAAGCAAAGAGCTTCGACCCCCCCCCCACCCCCCCGGGACCATCTGTTCGCAGAGGTCCTTCCCTTATCTGGCAGAGCGAAGGCCAAGCAGCCTGACAGCTTGTGCCCCTCCATCAGTCTGACCAGTGTGGAAGGGATTGGGTGGTGCCAGGTCCTGCAAGCTGCCTGCCAGTCCAGGCACCTGTGTGCTAGCACCCTCCTCCACCCAGAACATTTCCGCAGCATCTCAGAATTACCATTTCGTGGGGTGCCTCTGGTGGCCAAGGCCGGCAGGCACCCCTGTCTCTCACTCAGGCTGCATCTTAGCCTGGCTGTCTCTCTCCTGTGGAGATGGCTGGTGCCTGCCGGTGCCTGTGCAACTGCCCTGTTGTCCCTAGAAAGCCCCAGGCAGAGGCTTCTCAGCAACAGGCTTCCCCCTCTGGGGTATGAAGCTCGGTCCAAGACAGACATGTGGTCCCCCCCCATCCAGCAGGTGCAGCTACCTGGTTGATCCTTCCAGTAGCATATGCTCATCTCAAAGATTAAGCCATGCACGTGTAAGTACACATGGCCGGTACAGTGAAAATGTGAATGGCTCATTAAATCAGTTATGGTTACTTTGATCGCTCCATCTGTTACTTGGATAACTGTGGTAATCCTAGAGCTAATAAATGCTGACGAACGCTGACCTCCCAGGAGGCGTGCTTTTATCAGACCAAGACCAATCCGGGCTTGCCTGGCCAGTTTAGTGACTCTAGATAACCTCAGGCCGATCACACGTCCCCATGACAGTGATGACACATTTGGATGTCTGCCTTATCAACTTTTGATTGTACTTTTTGTGCCTACCATGGTGACCACGGGTAATGGGGAATCAGGGTTCGATTTCAGAGAGGGAGCCTGAGAAACAGCTACCACACTCAAAGAAGGCAGCAGATGAGCAAATTACCCAATCCAGACTTTGGGAGGTAGTGACGAAAAATAACAAAACAGGACTCTTTTGAGGCCCTATAATTGGAAGTAGTACACTCTAAATCCTTTAACGAGGTTCCATTGGAGGGCAAGTCTGGTGCCAGCAGCTGCGGTAATTCCAGCTCCAATAGCGTATTTTAAAATTGCTGCAGTTAAAAAGTTTGTAGTTGGATCTTGGGCTCGAGCTGGAGGTCTGCTGTGAGCTGAGCTACCTCCTGTCCCAGCCTCTGTCTCTCGGTGCCCCCTGATGCTCTTGACTGAGTGTCCTGGGGGTCCAAAGCATTTACTTTGAAAAAATTTGTGTTCAAAGCAGGCCGGTCGCCTGAATACTTCATCTAGGAATAATAGAATAGGACTCTGGTTTCTATTTTGTTGGTTTTCGGAACTGGGGCAATGATTAAGAGGGACGGCTGGGGCATTCGTATTGTGCCACTAGGGATGAAATTCTTGGACTGGTGCAAGACGGACCAAAGCAAAAGCATTTGCCAAGAATGTTTTTGTTAATCAAGAATGAAAGTCGGAGGTTTGAAGACGATCAGATACCGTTGTAGTTCCGACCATAAAGGATGCCGACTAGTGATTTGGTGGTGCTATTCCCATGGCCCGCCGAACAGCTTCTGGGAAACCAAAGTCTTTGAGTTCCGGGGGAGTATGGCTGCAAAGCTGAAACTTAAAGGAATTGATGGAAGGGCACCGCCAGGAATGGAGCCTGTGGCTTAATTTGACTTAACATGGGAAACCTCACCTGTCCCAGACACGGAAAGGATTGACAGATTGATAGCTCTTTCTCAAATCTGTGGGTGGTGGTGCATGGCCATTCTTAGTTGGTGGAGCGATTTGTCTGGATAATTCTGACAACGAGTGTGACTCCTCCATGCTAACTAGTTACGCGACCCCCAGCGGTTGGCGTCCAACTTCTTAGAGGGACAAGTGGCGTTCAGCCACAATAGATCGAGCAATAACATGTCTGTGATGCCCTTAGATGTCTGGGGCTGCATGTGCGCTACACTGAATGGATCAGCATGTGTCTACCCTTTGCGGACAGGTACGGGATACCTGCCAAACCTCGTTCATGATAGGGATTGGGGGACTGCAATTATTTCCCATGAACAAGGAATTCCCAGTAAGTGCGGGTCTTAAGCTTGCGTTGAGCAAGTCCCTGCCCTTTGTACACACCGCCCGTTGCGCCTATCGATTTGATAGTTTAGTGAGGTTTTTGGATCGGGGTCGGCAGAGGCCCTGGTGGAGCACCAAGAAGATGATCAAACTTGACTATCTAGAGGAAGTAAAGTCATGACAAGATTTCCGTAGGTGAACTTGCAGAAGGATCATTAACGGCGGAGCGGCCCGAGAGACTGACGGCGCCAGACCGAAGCCCTTGGCCGCCTCCAAGAATGGAACACCTGTAGGCACAGGGCCTGGCCCTCTCCTCGTGCTTCCTAGCTAACGTAAAGGTCTGCGGCCACTGGGGCGCTTGGGAGAAGACTGCGCGTGGGGTGGGCTCCTCTGCCCAGGAGTGGCAAGACAAAAAGCCCCTCCTGAGATGGAACCCACTATCACACAGCATGACCCTGGGAGGGAAACTGAATTGGAGTGTCTCCCCAGACTGGGACCACCCCCCTGAAAGCCCTGCTGCATGGGCTCTGCCGCACCTAATTCCCAGCCTGCCTGGGCTTTGGCTGACTGAAGATTGGCCCTTCTCAGGTGGCAGGGCGGCCTGGATGAGGAGGAGCTGGGGCTGTGAGGGAACCCTGTCTCCCCTCGGTCAAAGTGTGTTAGAGGGGGGACTCTTCCCTTCTCGCACCTCTGGCCAGGGCAGTGGGCTATCCCCCAGCCCACTGGCACAGCTCAGGGCAGCCGCCTTAAGCCAGTGACTCTCAACATGCAGGGGTCAAGATCTGGTGGGGGATAGCTGGTGTGCAGGTGGGGGGACACTCCCTTGCTGCTTTCCTCCCACCTCTGCTGCACACACAGGACATTGATCATGTCGCATCTTGTGGCCCGGGTTACTCCTGCCTGTCTAAGGGTTGCTTGATTGTCAATTGCCCTGGGACTTTCCCAGGGCACAGCTGGTGCTGTTGCAGGGTAGCTCTGCTCCCTTTGCCCCCCCCCTCCAAGGTCAGACCCCCTGATTGCCTGCAGCAGTATCCTACCCTTGGTCCTGTCATTGAGGTATGCTGCCAGTGCACCTAACCTTGCCACCCTGCCTTGGCAGTGTATGGGCAGGGGACCGGTCTGCCCTGGGCACATCCTGGGGTGCCTGGCTGCATGCGGTTGTCTGTGGTGTTCCAGGGTTGCCTATGCACACCTCTGTGGCTGGTGCTCTGGGGGTGGGGTGGGCCAACTGCTGGCCTCGGGTTCAATCCAGGAAAAAGGGTGTGCTGCCATGATTCCCTGTCCCCTGCAGCCCAGGGGATAATGGTCCTGGCTTTCACTACTGCTTTGGCATCTGACTACGACCTCAGATCAGGCATGGCAACCTGCTGAATATAAGCAGATGCGGACAGAAGGGGGCCGCCTCCATCGCCCTTACTGCACCGCATATTCGTTGGCACCCCATGCTAAATCATTTGTAAATGACCTGATTCTGGTTCAGGGTTTCTTAAGTATCAGAGCTTATTGAAAGTCATCATGAGCCAAGATTTTGTCTCTGTCTGTGGGCCCTCGTGTCCCCCCACCACCACACCAAGGTTCCCCGGCCACCAGGCTGGTGGGGAGGCAGGGGGCTGCGGGTCTGTGGGAGGCTGCCTCCACCACGTGGCACCCGACCCGGGGGCCTCCCCCTCCCGCCCTGCGGCACTCGGTGCAGAGATGGGGGCCACAATCCCTTGCAAGTCAGCAGGGTGACCAGATGGTCAGGGTGGGAATCCCTGGTCCACACAAGTCACCAAGAGCCAAGCTGCCCTGGGAAGGAGCCTTTCAGAGTACACGGCCGCTCTTGTCTTTGCAGGGGTGACTGCCATTCTGCCTGGTCACTCTGCCCGCTGGGTCATCCCAGGCCATCTCCGAGTCCTCAACCATCTGCTTGCTTGGCAATCCAACCAGATGGCCCACCGGCTGGGCAACCAGATGGCCGGCGGGATGGGCTGCCGGGCTAACTCAGACTTTTGTCTCCACCCAGGGTTCTGTAAGCTTAATAGTCAAGGAAAATGGGCTGGCCAGTAGGGAGAGGGTGTGGGGCAGTCCGGGCTTAAGCTTCCTGGTCTCCCCGTGCCCGGGCTCCAGGAAGGTGGAAGGCACCCACCCAAAGGCAGCACCCTGAGCCCATGGTTTGGTGAAGGCAGTCACTACACAGGGGAGGGTGGCTGCAGACCGGAGAGGACTCTTGTACTCCCCCACCAGGTTCAGGCCTAGCAACCCCCCCCCCTCACCCGGAGGAAGAAGAGGAGCCTGGGAGAGGTTTGAGAAGCCCTCAGCAGGGTCCATACCAGACAGCAGTGCTGCAGACGAGGACATAACCATTACGTCCTAGGCACAGAAGGGGTTAGGGGGACAAAGTATTCCTTCTACCCAGGGCTATGGAGCTATAAGTCGCGTAATATTTCAGGATTTTCCCTTGGATGGAAGTGAACAAATAAAACATTCACATGGCCCAAAAAGGTACATCAGCCCCTTCACAGTATCAGTTCCTGGGCCTTCAGTGCCTGTGGCCCATTTCCAGCACCTGTTTTAGTGATATTTGCATCATTTTGAGTTTTTCTGGTTCAAGGGCGCAAAGTCACTCCTTCTAACCAGAGTTATGGGGCTCCAAGTCGGGTAAGGTTTTTCCCTTGGATGGAAGTGAACAAAAAAAACAAAAAACACTCCACATGGCCCAAAAGGTATACAAACTCCTTCCCAGTGTCACCTCTGATCCTTTAGTGCCTTAGGCCCCTTCATTGCCTCCCAGCACCTGTTTTAGTGATATTTTCATCATTTTGCGTTTTTCTGATTCAAGGGGGCAAAGTCACTCCTTCTACCCAGGGCTATGGATCTCCAAGTCGGGTAAGATTTCAGGTTTTTCCCTTAGATGGAAGTGAACAAAAACAAACACGCCACATGGTCCAAAAGGTATACAAACTCCTTCCCAATGTCAGTTCTGAGCCTTCAGTGCCTCTGGCTCCTTTCTAGCCTCCCAGCACCAGTTTTAGTGATATTTTGGACATTTTGAGTTTTTCTGGTTCAACGGGGCAGAGTCACTCCTTCTACCCAGGGCTATGGAGCTCAAAGTCGGGTAAGATTTTTGTTTTTCCCTTAGATGGAAGTGAACAAAAAAACACCACGCCACATGGTCCAAAAGGTATACAAACTCCTTCCCAATATCAGTTCTGCGCCTTCAGTGCCTTTGGCCCCTTTCTAGCCTCCCAGCACCAGTTTTAGTGATATTCTCAACATTTTTAGTTTTTCTGATTCAAGGGGGCAAGTCACTCCTTCTACCCAGGGCTATGGAGCTCCAAGTCGGGTAAGATTTCAGGTTTTTTCCTTAGATGGAAGTGAACAAAAAAAAACACGCCACATGGCTCAAAAGGTATACAAACTCCCTCCCAGTGTCACCTCTGATCCTTTAGTGCCTCTGGCCCCTTTCTAGCCTCCCAGCACCTGTTTTAGTGATATTTTAAACATTTTAAGTGTTTCAGGTTCAAGGGGGCAAATTCACTCCTTCTACTCAGGGTTATGGAGCTCAGAGTATGGTAAGATTACCGGTTTTTCCCTTGGATTGGGGTGAACAAAAACAAAAACAAAAAACACGCACACATCAAGTAGTCCAAAAGGTACACAAACTCCTTCCCAGTGTCAGTTCTGAGGCTTCAGTGCCTCTGGCTGGGTCTGGAAGCTATGACGTGGCCTGGCTGGGTGGGGAAGCTATGACCAGGCACCGGCTAAGAGCTATGGCTGGCCGTGGGTGGAAGCCCCACTCCAGTCTGCCAATCCGCAAATATAAATTAACCATTAACAAGTGCTTCTAGGTAAGTAAACCTTGTGGGATCCACACAAAACACACCACATATTATTTCTTTAGTGACTAGTTTCCAAAAAAGATGTGACGGCAAGGTGTTCGCTACGGAGAGAGTATGCATGTACGGTAAAAAGCAAAGATAAACACAAAAACAATATTGCACACCCACCCACTAGTCCATCTGAGGTATACTGGCTGTATTTTGCATGAGGGTAAGTAAATGGTTAAAAAAAAAAAAATGACTTTATGAAATAAAATCCCTAAATATCATTGATAAATCAAACATTTAAAAGTGCTTTTAGGTAAGTAAACCTTGTGGGAGCCACGCAAAACACACCACATATTATTCCCCGCTCTGATGACGTGGGCTCGCCATGCGTGTGTCGCCATCATCAGATCACCAAAAGGGGTGTTTAGGGGGGAGGGGGGTCAGGGGTGGCAGCGGAAGGTATTCCTTTGCCATCCCCAGTGGGGGCTTGTGGGTGGGTGGCCCACGGGGGAAGCACCAGTGCTTTCCCCGTGGGTCAGTCCCAGGACGTAATGGTTACGTCCTTGGCACAGCAGTGCTGCAGCCTAGGACGTAACTATTATGCCCTGGGCACAGAAGGGGTTAAAAGTGCAGGTGCTCCTTTGAAAAATAACAATGCTTGCAGGTTGGGAGGACATCAGTGGTAGCATGGAGTGGTCCTCTGGACCATGGTCTACCCCTCATTATCCACCCACAATGATTCTCAAAGGAGAAAAACATCTTCCCCCACATGATTCTGGTATCACGCCAGCTTGGGGGTAAGTTACTGACCAGTAGTTTGCAACTGCAATTACGTTCACAAACTGCAGATACATATATTTGGTTGTCACACAAATGTAGTTGGCATTTCTATTGTGCTACCGCCTATTTCCAATTCTGAATGCCTCCTTGGAAAGGCAGTCTTCTTTGAAATGTCCCACATTTTATGGACTCCAGCCCCCCACAGCCATCGCCCTCCCCTTCCCCAAAATTCAGTATACTTCCCTACAATATGAATCCGATATACAAAGGAATTTTGTAGTAGCAAGGCTTGGAGATCAAACTCCTCCTTGAACAGGGCAGTTTCCAGTGTCTTTTGTATGACAGGAAAGCAGGCACAGCCATTAAGTAAGGATCTAGTGCTGCTGCCTGAATTGTGTTTAGCAGATCATCTTGAATGTTGCTTGACATAAACTTCAATGTTTCCTTCTATAATTATTAAAATATTATATCATTAATAACTTAGTAAGCAGAACTTTGAATCTAATTCTTTGTTCCAGTATGACCTAGATGACTGTTCCCAGGACTATTGGGATGTGATCAATTTATGCAGGGCTCAAGAAAAAACTGGCTGGAGTTTTCTATTTTAGAGTAACCTACATTGGAAAATGTAAAATGTATGTTGTTTCCACCAAGTGGCTGACGTGGTACAGTGATCCATACTACCATCACCAGCTGGATGTCAGGGCTATTTACGACAGCTACAATCTTTTGGAAGAAATAGTGTCCTGAATCCAACCACATGCCAAGGATACTAAAAAATATGATAGTCGGTTCATAGCCATCCAGCACGTTTTGTGAATCCCGTCTTTCTGAAGGCTGTGTTAAAAGAAGTTATATTTCCTTACTGGCGCCTATCAAAGAGTTTCAAGCTCTTAAAATGGCTCCCGCAAAGACACCTTTCTCATAACGTTCCGTATTATATTCTAGCAAAATTAGAAGAAGTGCCTTGAGGAAGCGGGAGATCCGCAAAACATCTTGACTAGCTGTAAACTGAATGCCTTTATCAATCATAAGTTGTGCAGCAAAGTTTTGTAATAAGGAGGATTCATTTGGAATATTTGTACGTATTTAATTTGTTGTGATGCGACCACCCCTTAAAATAATTAATATTTCAAATATTGGCAATGGGTATCGAGAGTATGGAATGCACCACAAAGTGCTGGGCTACATCCAATTTAAAACCTAAAACAAAGTGAAGACAGATTGACCAGCAAAAAAATCAACCAGATCGTTAAATCCACAGGCTTTGCCTATGGATAAGTAAAATTAATCTGTGTGGCTGAATGAATATTTACCCACTCATCTGCTGTAATGTGGCCATGCTTTTCTCAAAACCAACTCCTGTCTTGTTCAAAGGCCAGTTACAGGACTGCCTGTCTAAACAGTTCAAAGACATAAATATTATTACATTTTATGGACACATAGGACACGATGTAAGCACTTGCAAGGACCTAGCAACACTCAGTCGAAAGGATCCAAAATACACAAAGCAAGCTAAAGAGGAAGAAGGATTTATTTGGCTTACAGATTCCCCCCGACCCTTTCGACAATCCCAACAAATATACGTATTTAGACTACAGAAGATCTACAAAACCAAAGTGCAAATAAGCAAAAACAAGGTTAGACACTCTTGGTAACCTAGCTATAATTAGAAGTGGAACTAACTATTGAAACAGTCTCGCTGATTATGAAATACCTGAAGTTAGATTGAAAGGCATAAAAAGAAAAGGCAGACATCTAGATAATTAAAAATGTAGATGCAAAGAGCTCAACTGAAATGCGTGCAGGCACAAGCTAAGCAAAAAAGATCTTGAAAAACACAGTGCAAACTGACAACTCAAAACCATGGTTCTGGACATAATTATGCAGCTCATTCTTTCCATAATTGTAGGTTAGAGAGTGTTACTACTCTACTGTAGGGCTTTGCTTCTGTGCTACACCGTACTTACTCTCTGGGACATGGTGGAAGATAACTGCATGTCTGATGTTACCATTTGCTGCTGGGGCTGTGGTTGTTGTGTCACTGCTGTCAGATACTTTCTCCTCTGGCATCTCTTCCTCGTCATCTGAATCTATTAACACCATGACGTCCCCTGTTCCATGAGCCCTACACAAAAGAAGAGGGAGATACTTGTCATTTTTAAGGCTTGTGGAACATGGTCTATTTAAGAATATAATTAATTTCCATCCTCGCACTGTCCAGCTGAAATTAGGGAACTGCAATAAATCACTAGACTGCAAATCTCGACAGAGAATTGCCGGAGGAGACTTTACATGCTTTTTTAGCCCCCTGTAGCTAAAGGTTTCCATATCCAAACATAACTTCCTACCTGTTCAGGGTACACAGAAATAGTTTATAGGGAGTGAAAATAGAGTTTGTCCTCAAACCATTTAGTCTTCAACCTCTCCCTAAAGGCCTTAGGGAAGGGAGGTTAGCCTTTGTGCCTCCACACTTTCTCTGCTTTTTCTCAAAATATAATCTCTGGGATATAGCTACATCTTTTTCTTTGCAGGGCACATGCCTAAGCGGCAATAAGTGAGTTTATTTTCCATATCCATGCAATCTGCTTCATGTTAGCAGGTTGGAAAGAACCTAATTTATGGAACAAAGAGCCTATGTTCTTCTGCATACCGAGCTGCTATAGTTCCTATACCAGTATGGACCTTCTCTTGCATTCATAATGTGTGGTTGTTATTTCCTACATACAAGCTGTGGGCTCTTCCTAACCACCACCACCAAAAACTGTTTATTCATGACAGCAAGGTGGAATTCTTACTTTGCAGTCTCAACACTCCTTAAAAGAAGTGGTGGAAGACGGCTCCCCCACTTGACACAAAGGACACAGAGTACAAGACCTTCAACTGTTCACCAGTGGTTTGAATCTCACTGGAATAGTGGTCATCACAATTTGTCACCAATTGTCACCAGGTTTGTGGATGCTCTATGCTAAACAAGGCTATGGTCAGTTACAAATAAGCTGCAGCCCGATTAACAAAGCACCACAAGGGGTGTAGAAGGGTTGTCAGGGGACATAATAAAGCAGAGACAATAGGTTCTCTTTTCCTACCTGTTTGCATAGTAAAAGACAACCATAATTATGTTTTAGTTGTCCCCTTGTCTCCTGCACCCTGTGCTACTGCACTTTCAGCAATATTAACTGCGCCCCTGAAAAGCTTTACAATAAATACCTGCCATTCCAGGAAGTACCGGGGCTGAAGCCAAGGAATAACTAAGAATGCACATTCAAGATTCCTCTTCTCAACAGAGCAAGATATTTAGTTGCAGGTCAGTATAAAGGGGAGAAACGCTAGGTACCAGATAGTGCTGCATTCTCTACCTGGTACCAATGAAAACATATGTCTGCCTGATAATACACACAGGTATTGCGGGGCAATATACAACTTAGTACTTTGTGATCAAGCCATTACCCTATCTACATAGCTGACCCCAGCAAGTATAGGGCAATCATGCACTTTCAGAATTAATTCTGGTCCTTATTCTTTACTTTTAGTGCTAACTATGATTTGGTGCTCTAACCAACCAACAAAGTGGCTGAGACTAAGTCCTCTGTCACTACATTTAGAAATTACTTGTGAGGGCCTGATTTACGCAAACCTGTGTCCAGCCCCAAAGCAGAATCTAAATCGTGAATGTGAAGCACACAGCTCCCCAGTCATCCAAGGATGCATTCAGGGGCTTTATGTGCAAAACACTTTTTTCTTGATGACATTACACTACAGTCAGAAGCATCAGCATACAGTTTAATTCAACGTTCGATGCCTATTTTTATTATTTGCTCTGTGATAGTGTGATGTCTGCACACTGCTTGGGGTCCACGCTTTTCCACGATACTTGTTCTCGTACAAGAGACTTCCAGTGGAGGACTGACTGACCTGAGGTTTCCCCGTATTAAAGCACTGGGAAGCAGGATAGTGAATGTCTGATCTTTATCACTTTTCTAGGTGTCAGTAAATACTTATCTCTGTACACCTCAGCCTTAACTGGACCGCCTGGATGCAGTTCGCTTGCTGTTGAGTCTTTCTTTTTGTACCAAGATGGTTATGTTTTTTGGCAAGGGATACTCACCGTGAGCGCACTGAAAGGTAAAAAGAGAGACGAGAACATTAGCAATACTAGCCAACATTTTGTTTGAAATGATCTAACCATTGTTTTTGGAGCATCCTCTAAGTCGCGTGGCATTGTTCTAAACAAACAGAAGCATTGGATTTGGTGATAAACAGGATTATGGGCAACACCCAGACTTCACATACTGTTACCTCTTTGGGCACCACACACCATAGATGATCTCTAACTCTCCCCTTGCATTCTGGGCACATTTTACACAGACCTTTGTGAAACAATGCAGTTTTGGTCTCCACACCTTTACTAGAAAGATGCTCTACGAACTCACTACCCTTTAGATTAGAAAATATGTACATAATGAACCCCTGAACATGCTTATTCAGTGATTTACAACTCTATATGAAGATGTATGATTAGATTGGTTAGCACTAGTACGTCATCGGTGGTGGTTGGCACAGTACTTGGTGCAAACATCATTTACCAATATATCATGAAATTAGATTTGTGGCGGTACTAATAGGTGACAAGAATGCTTGCACATACTGAAGCACAAAGATTTCAGCTAAGATTTAATGATACAAAAGCACCGCAGCAATATAATACCGTGTTACAGTTTGACATGTCTTTGGTGGTAAAAAGCACTCTTCTTGCTGTTAACACCTTTTACCTTTGCCTTATTAAAGAAGATTTGAGGAGGTGGTAATGTGTGAAAATAATGGTTGTGCATATTTGAGCCGGTAGACTGCTACCACAACAATGGTAATGTAACACTGCATTACAGTAACAGGACTACAAAAGCAATATAACACAACTAAGACATTACACTACATTAACAAATGCACAACACAAGAACAAAGAGAAAATAACATAAGACATAAATGTATTTTTTATAAACCCCCTAAGAATGTGTAAGGGCGCTTTGCAAACGAATAGCACAAACCATGTCTTAGCACTAGTATATAGCAAGGGAAAGATGAATGGTTAGGTAGGATGAAATAGACATTTGTGAGTGAGGTAAAGCCGAATTGGTGAGCATTTAGGTGACCCAAATTTCCCTTATGTCTAAGAGACATAAGGAAAGGTTGGGTACTTAGATCAGTTGGAAGCGAGTTCCATGATGTAGCTGTCATTCCAGAAAATGATTGGCGTTGGGCTAGGGTGGTTCTGAACTTCAGTACTTATAAGTAGACAGAATCCTGAATTTTAGTTCTCTTTTTCCACCCCAGAGGTAGAGTAGACAGGCCAAGCATGAAAGGTAACGAAGCTGAAGAGCCTTCCACACAGGGCGTTCAACTATTAATTCGACTCTTGCAGCCACTGGCAATCACTGAGAATCAGACAAGATGGCATAAGGAGAGCTGAGTGAGGTTTGAGGTAACCTGGAAAAGTAGCATTGCCGGAGCCTAGAACGACCAATGCGTGGCCAGTCATCCTTAAATTTGAGTACAACAGAAAAAGTTTAATTTTTTAAGGGAATGTAGGTGAAATTTGCTGCTTTTTTATTTTTGTGTATATAGGAGGCCAGGGAAAGAGAGAAGATCAGATTGAAGTTTAAAGATTTTTCTGTAGAGGACAAGGACATATAGAAATCTGTTACAGTTAAAGCCAGATATAAAAAGAACTGATTCACTAACAGCAGCAGAAAATTGTGCACCAAGGTTTTACAAACTGTCTGTGGTTTTGTGAGGCGACCTATGTACTAATAAGCTGGTTCACGCAATTCCCATTCTGAGTGGTTTGCACTCCAACCTACCTCATGATTACTAATGAGGTACACTGCAAAAAGTGACTCTCTAAGACTCGAGGCCACAAAGAGATGGTGGCCTGCTGGGGTCAGCACACTCTATGTTTGTGATTGAGTCTTAATAAGGTAAACATTATTTTTAAATGCTGACCGTTTTACTTACGTAAAAAAGGGCATTTAAAAGGTTCTTTAAAAAAAAAAAATATGTTTTACATTTTGCAGTGGTCCAGTGGACCACTACCTTCTTATCAATAAACTATTTTTTAACCTTCACAAAAGGGCATGGTCACATTAGGGACCCTTCACTTTTATGAAAGAGTTACCACCTCTTTTAAGGTTTTGGTAAGTATCCAATGGTTTGCAACTGGAATTCTGATTGCAAACTATTGATACACCTGCTTCCGAATTTCAGTTTGGAACACGCCTCTTCCAAATTATGATATGCAATCTATTTCCAAACCGATTTTGCGATTCAGTAAGGCTTTACCGAAACGTAAAATGGGGTTAGAGCATACCTAAAAGCTATTTTTAAGTTACAAAGACTTTAATTTTGCATATCACAAGGTTTGCACCCATAAAATGGATTAGTATATCTGCCCTTAGTTCATTACGAAGAGCTGGGTCAAATTTGTTTCTATGATTTATGATCAAGAGGAAGAACTGTTTTTTTACCGACTGAGCAGTAGGCAGTTGTTAACCATTTACGACCAGAGTTTGATGAAAGTAGTGTGCAAGACGATTATGCCATTTATGGAGAATATTTTGAGACTGGGTATCATCTGTTTATTGCTGTATTGAGACTTCTGTTTTATCAAATTACTAAAATAATACAATCCACCACAGATGCACATTGTAGTAAAATCTATTAATTTTCAGTTGTATGCCTTTTCTGTCTCACACTGGCAATTGCACTACAAGCCATTCAAGAGGTGGTTTCATCTATATATTTTTTTCATAACAGATTTTATTGAGGGTTTTAAGATGATATGGCCTACGATTCCCTCTAATGCATAAGAAATAAAATCATCTATTTGTTAATAGACTATAATATAAACCTTGCAAATAAGACCCCCTCTGTCTTGCCACCCCACAAGCATTAAAAGACCCCCAAGCAAATGACAGTTCACAGGGATATCTCATGTCCCCTTCCTTTAACTCCATACATCTGAATCTCTTCCTCAAGATGCATGATAATAGTGTGGACCAGCTCCAAAATAATCCCTCCATAGTCGGTCCACCTGTGACAAATTTTATGGTGTTTCTGAGGACATCCCCTTGCCTAATACACCGAAATCTCTAGCCCCAGGCAATGGTCGAGTCATCATTCCACAACGCGAGGAAAGGGGAGGTGCTCAGCCTTCCACACTTTAGCAATGTCCCTTTTTGCCAATGTCAACTCTAAGAAGAGGAGTGCCCTTTTATATCTATTACCTCTAAACATGTCTGTGACATGCAAAAAGGATCAACTGTGGGTCCAATGGGATCGCCAAATAGAGGACTTCACTAAGACAAGAGGTCACCACACGTCAAAATCTGTTTAGCGGTGTACAAGCCCATACAGTGTGTAGGAAAGTCCCTTCAGTTATCCCGTAACGCAGGCATATCGGGAAACTCAACATTCCAATGTGCCATTGATAACTGAGTTGGATGGGTCCGAGACGTGCCGATATGGCTGCTTCTCGAGGTGCTCTCAACGCTGTGCTCCAATCATCATCTACAGGGAGTGCAGAATTATTAGGCAAGTTGTATTTTTGAGGATTAATTTTATTATTGAACAACAACCATGTTCTCAATGAACCCAAAAAACTCATTAATATCAAAACTGAATATTTTTGGAAGTAGTTTTTAGTTTGTTTTTAGTTTTAGCTATGTTAGGGGGATATCTGTGTGTGCAGGCGACTATCACTGTGCATAATTATTAGGCAACTTAACAAAAAAAATATATACCCATTTCAATTATTTATCATTACCAGTGAAACCAATATAACATCTCAACATTCACAAATATACATTTCTGACATTCAAAAACAAAACAAAAACAAATCAGTGACCAATATAGCCACCTTTCTTTGCAAGGACACTCAAAAGCCTGCCATCCATGGATTCTGTCAGTGTTTTGATCTGTTCACCATCAACATTGCGTGCAGCAGCAACCACAGCCTCCCAGACACTGTTCAGAGAGGTGTACTGTTTTCCCTCCTTGTAAATCTCACATTTGATGATGGACCACAGGTTCTCAATGGGGTTCAGATCAGGTGAACAAGGAGGCCATGTCATTAGATTACCTTCTTTTATACCCTTTCTTGCCAGCCACGCTGTGGAGTACTTGGACGCGTGTGATGGAGCATTGTCCTGCATGAAAATCATGTTTTTCTTGAAGGATGCAGACTTCTTCCTGTACCACTGCTTGAAGAAGGTGTCTTCCAGGAACTGGCAGTAGGACTGGGAGTTGAGCTTGACTCCATCCTCAACCCGAAAAGGCCCCACAAGCTCATCTTTGATGATACCAGCCCAAACCAGTACTCCACCTCCACCTTGCTGGCGTCTGAGTCGGACTGGAGCTCTCTGCCCTTTACCAATCCAGCCACGGGCCCATCCATCTGGCCCATCAAGACTCACTCTCATTTCATCAGTCCATAAAACCTTAGAAAAATCAGTCTTGAGATATTTCTTGGCCCAGTCTTGATGTTTCAGCTTGTGTGTCTTGTTCAGTGGTGGTCGTCTTTCAGCCTTTCTTACCTTGCCCATGTCTCTGAGTATTGCACACCTTGTGCTTTTGGGCACTCCAGTGATGTTGCAGCTCTGAAATATGGCCAAACTGGTGGCAAGTGGCATTGTGGCAGCTGCACGCTTGACTTTTCTCAGTTCATGGGCAGTTATTTTGCGCCTTGGTTTTTCCACACGCTTCTTGCGACCCTGTTGACTATTTTGAATGAAACGCTTGATTGTTCGATGATCACGCTTCAGAAGCTTTGCAATTTTAAGAGTGCTGCATCCCTCTGCAAGATATCTCACGATTTTTGACTTTTCTGAGCCTGTCAAGTCCTTCTTTTGACCCATTTTGCCAAAGGAAAGGAAGTTGCCTAATAATTATGCACACCTGATATAGGGTGTTGATGTCATTAGACCACACCCCTTCTCATTACAGAGATGCACATCACCTAATATGCTTAATTGGTAGTAGGCTTTCGAGCCTATACAGCTTGGAGTAAGACAACATGCATAAAGAGGATGATGTGGTCAAAATACTCATTTGCCTAATAATTCTGCACTCCCTGTAGAGCATCAAGATCAGTCTCCCACAGTGTTCTAAGTGGGTGGGGCAATGTGTGTGGGCTATGCCAAATCAGTGAACAAGATATTTTTGTGACTTTATGATCCCCTAGATCCCTCAGGAGAAGTTTGCCTTTAAGGAGATTAAAGTCAGGGAGGGTCTTGAGACAACTAATATAATGGGTTATGGCATGGCGAAGCTGTAGGTAGCAATGAAATTGGCTATGGTGTAATTGGTATTCAAGCTGTAACTCTTGAAATGATTTCAGAACTGTGCTACTCATTACATCTCCAAGAGTGGAGATACCTATGGTATCCCATTTCCTAAAGCCCTCCAATTAGGCCACAAGTTACAGCACATTACCGTGACATAATGCGGTCTACTCATTCAATTATCCCCATCACCCCATAGAACACAAGGAACACTTCTGCACCTTTAGGACTACCTCAATTGCCGGCGGAAGAGCAGCAATTCTGCCTCCTCCATATAGATCTTCCAGCAAGGGGACCGTACACATCGCCCATTTCACAGCTGCATACGCTGGGTCTCCATGATGGTCATACCACAAATCATTTATGATTGCTAAGTTAGAGGCAATGTAATAGCAACTGATATCCGCTGTTGCAATGCCCCTATTATAAGTAGATTGGAAACATTTAGAGAGGGCAATACGTGGAGTCCCTCCATCCCAGACAAATTTGGTAAGGATTGTATTTGGCTGTTGAAACCAGGACCGGGGGATGGCATATGGATACTTCTGCAATTGGTATAACAGTAGTGGTAGGGAGATTATTTTAAATATAGCTGAGCGTCCCATGAAAGATAACGGCAGGAGAGACCAGGTCCTCACCTCTTACCTCACCTGGACCCGAGCCATTTCTAAGTTCCTTGACCATGATGCATCCGGTGATATATACAATCCTAGATATTTAAAACCATGTTCCACTGATTTCAATCCTGGTGCTCAGTCTGCTGGCCCTGTGCACCCATTCACGGGAAACACAATGGATTTTGAAATATTCATGTAAAGACCGGACGTTTCTCCGAAAATGTGCATGATCTTTATGAGCTGCGGTCCTGAGGTCTCCAGGTCGGTCACAAAAAAACAGGATGTCATATAAGTATAGGTCTATCCTGTCAGAGCATTCTGAGCTCCATTCAAAACCCTGTACCTGGGCATCCATCCTGACCCAAACCGGCAGGGGTTCGACAATCAGCACAAATAGCAGCAGGGAGAGGGGACACCCCTGGAGCATCCCCCGCTGAATCAGGAATGAGTCCGATATATGGTCCGCCACTCTGACCACCGCCATCAGGTCAGTATATAACAGCCAAACATAGGGAAAAAATCTGGGGCCAAATTTCAGGCTCTGAAGCAGGGCAAATAGATAGTCTCAGCAGACTGAGTCGAACGCTTTGGCGACATCCATCAGGCGTATTGCTGCAAGCCACCCCAGGTGATGTGCAAGAGCTAGGGCATTTGAAATGTGACATATTGTGGCGTGTGGCTCGGCCAGGCATAAGGCCTGCCTAGTCGGGGTGGACCAATTCTGAGATGTAACATGCCAGTCTAATTGGCAGGGTTTTGGCCAGAAGCTTTGCCTTTATATTCAGGAGGGAAATCCAGCAAAAGGAGGAATAGTTGTCCTGTGAAATATCACAATTTCGGCATGTCACCACTCAGGTGGAAGGGTCGCATCACCAACAGTGGTGTGAATGGCCTCTAAAATAGGTCTCCTACGTTTAGGCATGAATGCCTTAAAAAAATCCACAGGGGAGCCCGTTAGGACCTGGAGCTTTACCCCATTGAAGCCCCATAAGGGCCCCTGAGATTTCTACCTCCGAGAGCATCTTGTCTAACTGGGCAGCACTGTGTCTGATAGGGTCCGACGGGGTAACAAGTCAACAAATTGGATTATCTGGTCACGAGGCAATGTCTCTCTATGGGCATACATGGCCCTAAAATAAGTTGCAAGTCTGCAGGCTTTCACCTGTGGGTCTACCAACAGTGTCCCCTGTGTGCCACTGAGTAAAGGAAGGGCAGTAGAACGATACGCAGACTGGCACAACCTATGAAGGAGTTTGCTTGATTTGCCACCCCATTGGTATATTTGGCTCTGTGCTGTCCACCAGATCGGTTTGGCTTCTTCTAAAAGTAGTTGTTGACATTGCTGTTGTACTAGTCCTAGCTGCTGCAGCGCCACCTGTCCGTCTGCATGATGGCTGTGCTCCTCCAAGTCCTGTATCTGTGTCTCTAGATCTACCAGGGCCTGCACTTTACAACATCTCTCCTCAGCGCAATACCTGATGTCAAACCCCCACAGTGCTAGTATAAAGGCCTCCCAGAGTGCTAACACAATAGATACCGTGCCCTCAATAAAGACAAAGTATTTCTCTATAAATTGTGGCATCTGCAGTCTATATATGGGGAGCTGCAAATGCCACGGCAAGAGGCGCCAGTAGAAGGCTGACCCCCCTGCGGGCCGATTCGGAGCCCAATAACTGCCAGCGAATGGTCAGACAGACCTTTAGCCAAGATACTGGCATTTAAAATCCTGAGTACTTGAGTCGTGGATACAAGAAAATAGTCTAATCTAGATAGGGACCCATGGGCAGTGGAAAAGCAGGTATAACCTGATCCTGATGGGTGGTGAGCTCTCCACACGTCGGCTAGTCCCAGGTTAGAGGCCAAGGCGGCAAGCCTAGATTTTTGCGAGTCTGTTACATTGGGATGTGTGCACCACCTATCCACCTTGGAGGGTTCATGACACCATTCCAATCTTCCCCATTCACGGACAAGCCTCAGGGAGACCCCCTGCCCTTGAATGCACAACAAGGTCTACAAAGGCCTGTCGAAGAAGGGGGAGGGGCATATATACTACAAAGCGTAATGGATTCACCATAGAGGATGCCTGTGACCACTGTGTATCTGCCCAGATGGTCCACCCAGGTCCGCCAAGAAGATGGGTCTCCTGTAACATCAATATATTCCCCTCCAGTCTCTTAGCACATTTCAGGACTGCATCACGTTTGATTTTGTCTAGAACCCTTCAGACAATTCACAACACTATGCGGACATAACACATGGGGTTGTCAGGTCCCACAGTACTTATGACATATTACAGTGAGCAGGGCTGTGTCGCCTCAGGTGATCATGGGCATGAACTTATGATGGATGTGTGCGTGCACACCTTGTTCAACAAATAACTTCCCCCAATTTGTTGTGGACAGTGAAGACAGAAGGCCCCAACGGGGGACCTCTATATTCACCCCAAATGGATCCTTCCTCCCCATGAACACAACCCCTAGAGACTAATCTACTTCTATTTCCAGAGTTGGAGGTCAAGCATGATATAACCAACACTGCTGAATACACAGACAATATGATTTAGATATGTAGTACCCTGGTGCCAATATGGTGGTTCTGTTTGCAGAAGGGGGAAGTCCGATCAGCAGGCTGTCTGGTCAACACTACAGGTCTCTGTCCTGTTAATAATTTCTCCAGGAGGAGCGGGACCAGTTATGCAGCATCAATGGTGTTTTCACTGGAGGGTCCCTCCTATTATCCTGCGATGAATCGGAGTCCAAGTGAGCTGGAATATGAGGCTTCAACATCACCTTCTAGTCGGTCCAGTGAAAGACCTCCTCTGGAGTCTCAAAAAAAAGTTTGCGAATTAAAGATGACTTTCATGTGTCCTGGGTAAAGTAGCATACACTGTAACTTCAATTTGCAAAGGCGTTGTTGCTGCACCATTTTTGTATAGTCTGGAAATATAATTATTTGATAAGATTAGTAGATCTACCAATCTTGCCCACCGAGCTGATCCACTGTGTCAAAGCATCCATGGGCTGCACCTCACATCCCTCTGAAAAGCCCACCAATCTCAGAATATTGTGGTGGGCTACCCTTCAGCCTCCTCCAACTGTAAGGCCAATTCCTTGGTCACCACCTCAAATCTGTTCACTTTCTGTTGAAAGGCAGTCACCAATTCCTCCACTCCTGAAACCCTTGTCTCAGTCTCAGTTATCTGTTCAACTGCTCGTCTGAGATCATGATGAAGCAGAGTGATGTCAAAGCCAACTGCTTGGTGTCAAGCATGTCTCATGATTGTGTTATAGCCACCAAGAGCATTGCATTGTCTGGAGCTGATGCTGCCTGCCCACCAGCCCCAGGGTGATGCACAGTGCTCCTCGGCTGTGCATATTTATCCATGGTGCTTTTATTTAGTAGCAGGGGTGGGGGGTTGTCTTTAGTCATGGATGTTATGGCATTGCAGTGCCCACAGCCCCCTCTACATGTGTCTGAGTCTTTCCCCTCCATCCACTAGGTTCACAGTCATTCAGTGTATGCCTGGCACGCCCAATCAGCTGCTATCCCTATATTGGCAAGGCTCTGTTCATGTACTGAGGCCTCCAAGTCCTTTCCCGGCCTGACCTCAGAACCGTCCCAAACCCGGTCCTTCCTGCACCTCCTCAAACCTTCAGGTGGGAGTCGAAGTAGTTACCGCACCAGGAAGCCAGAGCCTCCATTGATTGGGTGGTCTTTGCTTACGCAGGAAGGTGCAACTGGCAGCACATGAACCAGCAGGGAGGCGGTCCACACAGGTCCACAGGTGAGCGACCGCTGCACTCCTCTGCTTCTAGTTGCGGCAGGCTGATGTCAGGGGTGTGGGGGGCAGATGAAGGTGGAGGATGAGGCCAGAGGGATCCAGAGCCCCCAGCCAGCATCAATAAGTCAGTCTGTAGCTCCAAGGCAGAGTTGCGGTCTAAAGCAGTGGCGCCATCTTGGGTGGCGCTCAGCGGCGCAGCCCCTCTAACTCCAGTCCGCTTCACAGGGTGGAAAGCCTGTGTGGGCAATTCAGGTGTCGCTTTCGGTCCCCCTCAATCCAGCAGTGCCAGGGCCCAACACAGGGCATGATACACAGGCAGTGTGGATTGAATTGCGGATAAAATGCAACTGCCGGGAGCCTACTTAACAAGCGGCCGCCATAGTTGACGGTTAAGCCAGTCCCCCTTACATCTATATTTTAATATAGCTGGGCACAAACATGTCTCCCAAACTATAAGCAGAGATTACAAAAGGCACAAAACAGATCTGTCTGTATCAACTACAGCCTAAAAAACACGCAACCATTTACCACCCAAGAAGTCTGAAGTGGCATATTTGACTTATCTGGAGTGAAGTGAGTGGACAAGCCTAAAATACGGAACCTACCAACTTTGTAGTCAGAACTTTGAAAGTTGGAGAACTTAACTTTGGAATGACCTTTATAAAAACATCAGAGTTAAAAAAAAAAAAATCTGACATCCTTCGAAACGAAACTCAGACAGTATTAATTATCTTAATTTTCCTTACGTACTATATGATATACATTTTATTACGCACTGTAGAACTATAGTTGTTTGTTGAGCCTTCAAGCTAGACTCCCACCAATATTCCACATTAGAAATAACAAACAATAAACCAAAGCAACACAACAAAAATAAAAATTGTGTTTTGTTAGGTTAGGTTTTATTTTTGTTAATGTTTTGTTTCTGGGCGAGTAACTGTGTTGTTATTGGTTGCGGTTTTGTTGTTGTGTTGACTTGATATTGTGATGTCTTGCTATGTTGTACAGTCGTAATATATTTTTTTGTGGTGCATTGTTTTTTTTAATTACTATGGATGTGTATATGTCAAATACTCTCTTTTATTGCAATACTGTGGTGTTTGTGTATTGTTTCTATTCTGCTATTTTCTTCTGCTGTTTATTGTGTTATTCTGGCCTGTGCTGTTTGTGGCGTTTAGTGTTGTATTTTGGAGTTTTTAGAGTTACACTTTTATGTTGTGCCTTTGTGTTTTGTTAAGAAGTTAGGTCATATTGTTTTGTATTACTGAATTGTGATAGTGGTGTACTTTGCTACGTTTGTGGTGAACTGCAATAAGTTATGTGGTGTTCGGCTCCTTTTTCGATAGCATTATTGTGTCTAAGCAAGTGCTAGTTCTTATCAAATCGAAATCTGCCATTTGTATTAAAGTTTCAATGAAAAACATCCTTTTACATCCGCGAAATACGGTGACATACGCTGCAAGAGCGCTACCACTTTGACACCAGTTAGTCTGAAACAAGTCATAGCAATAACTGCCTTTTCCTCACTTTAGCCTCATTACAGTCTGTTAAATAATAAAGGTGTAAATGTATTCCCAGGTCATTTCTTTTTAAAACCCTCGGGCAAGCAAATGTGAATTCCTTGATATAATTCAGAATGAACTACAGTGATATTTTACAAAAAAGATGCACATTACTTGACTTGACATACCTTTCAGGCAGAATTCAGGGTTACAGTACAAAATTAAAATGGTGATGCTCCCAATGGCGAAGATGAAGAGGATCACCAGGGCAGTGACTATCCCCACAATGTTGCGCTGACCTGTGGAACAAAGGACAAGGGGTGGCTGAGCTTTGTTTATTTCCTCAACTGATGCCTTTCCAGCCCCAGATTCATCTGTCTGGGACACTTGACCATCATAAAATATCTGCCGCCCCCCACACACAGACACATCGGACAGTCCTGTGACAGGGTTCTTGCCCAGCAGTAGCACCCTTGGACACAGATGAGATTCAATAGAGCACACACTGATATTCCTTTTGCTCCCCATCAATTGTTAGAACTGCAGAGATCCCCGTTACCCAGGTGACAGCATGTCCCAAACTAATGCCATACACTGATTTGCCTCATGGTGTTAGTTCTAAAAGAGAAGTCAATAAGTAGTATCTATAAAATCTACCACCCAGCGACGGGGGGTATATATTCTATCTCTTTATGGAGCCTGGTATTTCTTTTACATATCCTTTTTCTCACGAGACTTCAACATGTTGCTGATTTAGAACAACTGTTCTACATCCAACAGTGAAAGCCAACAAACTTGCTTTTTTCTTGCAAGCGTTAAGGTAAAGGAATTGTGATCCATTTCTACTTTCTGTAGTAGGTTTAGAGAAGCATCTTTACATCTTACTGTGCTACTGGGACGCACCCATCTTCATTAGAGTCTGTGTTATTGCTATATTTGTGGAATCCAACATCAAAGCGGTATTGAGCGACAGGAAAATACATCTTAATAGGGCATTAGACTAAAAGGTAACACAGAATGCCTATATCAATTAAACGTTATGTTCTCAGCCTTAGTTTTTCAAACTTCTCAGGTTATCAGTGACTACATACCACACAGGACTACAACGCCCGCCTAGGTTACTGTTTTGAAAAAATTTGGATTTATAAGCACATGCCAGTGGTGCTGTTTGTCAAAATGTATAACATTTCCAGTTGATAATTGCATGCTGGAAAGCTATCGACCATTAAACTTAAAAGGAGGTGTATTTAAATAATAAAAGCTCAATAAAATCCTATTTCGAAAAAAACACTCAACCATTGTTCCAAATTCCAGACAGTGACACTTGGAGAAAATATGTACAGAGTCCATTGCATGTTATCTTCTGTGCACTGTTTCACAGTGCACACGCACGTGATATATGTAATGCAATATCATTATAATGTCAACTTGTAATTATATATTATGAAAGCTGTTTATGGGAACATTATAAATTTAATTTTAAGATATACCGCATAAAAAAGTAATATAATCTCTGGGAACAGTCTTCCTGATGGATGGCCTATTAGTCCCGATATTGATCATATATCGATAGTGGTGCCATGTGCAGATTGGACCTGGAAAATCTTATCACAGCCACAAAGAGGAGTTGAGCTGGCTTTTAAGACTTCTTCATCGCATCAATGACATAATTGACGCCAGAAGTGACATCACTATTGCATTTGGGTACCATCCATGCACGTTTCAGTTCCCACTTGATTTCTCTCCGGAAGAGTAATCATGGAAAGCGATTCCCGCACTTGACGACACTGACAAGAAAGGCATGGGACATGTAGCCCTAGCGGTAGCAAAGACAGATATAGCCAAACGATGGGGGAACCCCCTTCTGCTCATAATGTGCGAGTGGGAATTGAACCTTAGCTGGTGTAGGAGCAAGTGTATAAAGCTCTGGGTTGCCCCTGTTCAAGAAAGTATAGAGCCCCTGGAGGACTGAGGAGGCCTACTGTCGAGGGCCGCTACCCCGATGAGTGGTACTTAAAACGGGTAACTGGTATGGACTGCATAAGCAAAAGTGGGAGGGTTGCCAACGGGAGGGGGGCTTGCAGGGGCGCACGAGGTAGGCCACAGCAGACACCCGAGGATAAATCCCATGCTTGTATCCACACCTGTGTTTTGACCATCTGCTAGAATTAAGGGATGTGAGGACAAACACTAATGCCTGATACAGTTGCACAATGCATGACAGACAGTCTAGAAAATGTCTGAGTTGGGGGGGGGGATAGTTTTGTTGAAGATGATGGGGGAAAGTTACTTGGCGCGTATCTGGCCTCTGCTCTGATCTGCCTTTCATCTGATTCATCTGATGGAGTAATGTGTAAGCGTATGAGGAAAATGCCAATAAAAAGATTCTTAAAATATATATATATATATATATATATATATATATATATATATATATATATATATATATATATATATATACATACACACACACACACCCGATTCCCAATCAAATGTGTAGGAAGGATGGCAATCATCAATCACTATGCTGGAGGCAGTACCCATGAGTAAAAACTGGCCGCCAAAGACAAGCAAGTAGTTCTTCTGTCGGATACCCTTTATACAATTTGTTCTTTTCTTGAAAAACTCACAAAACAGTAATAACAAAGAAGGTGGGCTAAAGGTGGAACAAAACTACAATCTACTGCAGAAAATGCTGTAGCATGCTATGACCAAAGTGAGCTTCCTCGCTTGACAACGTGTTGAAACAGCACCACTTGCCAAATGAGTATAGAGGTGCCTACAAGTCCAGGAGTAGAAAACCCCTTTTTAACTGCCAGGTTAGGCCCTCTCTGAACTGGAACACAAGCAATGAAAGACATGTTTGGCCCTCTTCTGCGCTGTGCCTTAGGATACAAACAATACCTCACTGACAAGGACTAATAAGTCTGAAAGCAGTCTCGAGTTGCTTGTGTTCCCTTATGAAGGGGGCCTCTCCTGACAGTTTGGGATGCACTGGTCCCATTAGAAGCAGAGTCAGTACTGATTTGCATAAGGCGAGTCTCTGTCCAATGTTGCACAGTGGGTGAAAAACAATCGATTGGAATGCTACCCCAAGCAACTGCAGGCATTCCTTGCATCATTTGTGTGTTTGTATTGCCCATTCTTTAGATCTGGAAGGCAAATGGATGGCCTGATGCACCAAAGCCTTTATCTCTTTGTGATACAAGAATAAATCACAATGAAGAAGCTAACTGGCTGTAAATTATAAATACATACATAAATAACTACAATTCCGACATGTACTTTGCTACCCTTTTTTATTGGACTAATGCTATTCCAATGCAAATACTTTATTCTTCAATCAGGAACCACTGCTGTAATGCATATCTTGGACATCTGGCAGAAAGTTTGGTCGTAAATACAGATCTAGGCCTATATGTAGTGGTTTGTGGCCTGTATGCTTCCTAATTCTAGAGCACCGGGTTGGGGAGTTCTGCCAGAATACCATCTAGAGGCTGATAGATGCCATGATGATGGTTAGTTTAAGGTTCAAGCTGCCACTTGTATACGTTAGGCGCCAAGTGGTCACTGGGAAAATCATTATGTCAGGAGGTGGATTTATTTTTGCAGATGAACAGCAGAGTGAATGTTGACCTCACTGTACACACTGACAGCTTCTTGACCCACCCAGGTTGCCATCACTCTATCCCAACAAACCTTCAGTGTATTTACTCCTGCTCAAATGTTTAAAACGAATCTGGAAACAGCAGATGCCGTGAACCCAGCCACACCCTCCTAGCCCCACTGTACCATAGTAATATGTTTTCTAGAAGTCGTAACTGATTAAATATTAGATGTAGTACTACAGACACCCTAATTCACTCTTGTAATTCTACTCACTCTCTTGAGAAATGGTACTCCTGAGATTCTTATGGTGATTATTTAACTGTAGACGTAGAACTCATTACAGCACACTCAATTGACTGAAAATGCAAGCTGTGTGATCGGAACGATGCCTATTTATTCAGATTGCTTAATTTACTGCAATATGGAATTTCATGTATTGGGACTCAAAACTGCTGTAAAATTGTTGCCATATTTGTAGAACTTTTCTCCCAGTTAAATCACAATAGTTACAATTTCTCCAAAAGTATAAAATGATTCCGAATTCATTGTTAAAGAAGACTTGCCTTGCTAAAAACGTGTATTGCAGCCTTCTGGTACACTGCCTTCATATTTTGCTAGTAAATTGCCGTTTGAACCAAAACTCTTTTCCAGAAGGAGATTGTAGAAGATGGTAATCTGTGCCAGTGATGGGAGTTTTGTAGACACAGAGAGATGTATTCTGAAGCTGAGATGTACTAAATCATGGGTACTCGCAAACATTTTCCCAGGGGCCAAAAAGTTTGGTCTGTGACGTGCCTGGGGGCCGTAATGATATCAGGGCAGTGGCGGTCGGGTGGGGTGGCTGGGGGGATTGGTGGCAAGGTAGTTGTAGGAGAAGCAAATGATATACATTTAGTGGCCTAAAAAAACAATGGGAAACCAGAAAACCTGGAATTCATCCCGGCTTACCCACTTTTCTAAATTGTGTGATCCTAGGCAATTGTTTAGTCTCACTTTCCCTCCTTTTTCTGCATTATCACATTTAAGATGACCTTGAAATACAGGATTCATGGTGTGTGTTGCACAAAATCTGCTTCTATTTTTGATTTATTAAACTATAATGTTGTTCATGTATGATAGGAACCAAGGCCACCCATAAAGTGCACATACCAAGTGACTTGCATATTTAATTTACTATTGGTGGTGTTCTCAGGGTAAGGGAAATAACTTATGTTTCCAAATTTATGTTTGAAAACTATCACTTTTAAATGAATACATCTCAATGCACTGATAAAATAAATTGTACTAAGGCGAAAAGGTTCTAAATGTTAACTAAATACACTTTTTTAAATTTGAAGAGTCTGCCTTAGTTTTACACTTGTGCTGCAAGATGTCTTTAAAAATGAAGGCGTTTCTAAAGTTAAGTGCAGGAGTCCCTAGTTACTTCCTTTCTTTAACACCAAATAAGTTTGAAATAAATGATTGTGTGTTTATTTAATATTTGTATTGTTACTCCTGTTGCCCAGGGGGCCGCATGAGGCCCGCGGGCCCTACTTTGAGTATCCATGTACTAAATCATCCTTCCTTTGAGCATTCATTCTCCTGCAATATTATGCTTCCCTAGCAGCTCGCAATGTCTCCTAAGTACTTTTGCCAATTTCTATGGCTAACCACCCCGTCCATCTGGTGCTGCTGCGGTTCTTTCGGCTGGCTCACCCGCAGTTATAAGTCATGTGTGTCGTAGAGTCTAGGGTTGACACCGCTTATTTTTCTGTTCAATGCAACTGTCTAGAATTGCATGTTGACAGCACCGATTCTGGCGCTGCTCAGGACCAAGTCAATATTTATACTAGGTTCCAAATTTTACCTCATCAGGCAAATAACTTAAGGTCGAAATAGGGATTACTAGTAATACAAAACACCAAAATAGAAATTTCATAACATGTTTAGGAATCTAGCAAGTAATATAGGTCAGGTACATCTGAGGTATGTGTGCTATCTGCATATCACATGCACTTTTTAAGAGAGATGACTCAGCCTTTCATCCTTTTGAGGTAAGTAAATAGGTAATAGTAATATTTGTTTTTGCTTCTCTATCCTACTGTTATTTGTATATGTATTATTCACTTGAAAACCAAAGGAAGCAGTTTTACCACGGTAGTTAAAATTCTGGGATTGGTTTATTTTGTCTTAATTTTGGCATTATTACCTCCTTGGTGTGCTTTTCAACTTAACAAGGATTAGTCTTGTTTCTACATTAATGTACCTACAGGTAGGTTTATGTACCACGGTTTAATCTCACTGCACAGTTCTGCAAGTGAATGACCATACAGCAGCATAGCTAGTGGACATCAATGAGTAGTAAAATATTTTCGAAATCTATATCTTTGATTAGATGGGTCTTTCGGGCTAACGTTGTTTATTGTACCCAACAGAATATGGTTGGTCAGTAGGGTTTGCTAGCCCATCAGAAAAGAGAAGAGTCACTACCTTCATGACATGAATTCAGGTGATGGGACCCACTGTGATCCCCATGCCCCATCTTTTTCTACCTTAGTCACAACATTAGAGAGGCGCCATGAAGTTTGGCCGACTTGTCTGAACATCCTAGGACATACTCAAAGATCATGTGCACCAACCGTGTAACCCACCCTTATTGCATGCTCTGAGGTAACTGAACAGAGATGCAGCCCTTTAAAAACAACTAAAAAATAAAATATAAATTGAAAGGCTCTGTCACTCACTGCGTACGGCCAGCCAGACGTCCAGTTCTCTAACCCCCAGGGGGTTCTCAGCTCTGCAGACATAGTAGCCTTCGTCAATATCCCGGGAGCAGTTGTGAATGGTCAGAAGTGATGATGTGGCATTCTGTGTGATCTGATACTTCTCATTGGGTTGAATCTCCAACCGAGGCTCGTTGATGTTCTTGAGCCATGTGAAATTAGCCGGGGGATTAGTGGATGTTGTGAGGCAGACCAGGGTAACGTTCCCTCCAGAGAAGCAAACTTCCATGGGGTGAGGCTCCAGCGTTGGCAAGGCTACCGTGAAAAGACATGTTGGTGAGGAAAACCAGTGATCATAAAAGAAAAATGTGGAAAAACGGGGAAGGGCGCAACAAAAAGAAAGAAAGAAGCAGGAATAGTGATAACAATACACATTCTGGAACAGAAAAAAGTACTGGAAAAGAGGAAGCCAATGCTAAAAGAGGGAAAGAGACAGATGGCACAGGGAAGGGAAGAGGGAGTGCAAAAGCAAATGTAAATATGAAGTGGAGTACATTAGAAAAAGAGTGCGGCAGAAGGACGCAAGAGGGGAAGGAATGGGAAAACAGATGGAAGTACATAACTAAGTGGAATAGTCAAGAAAATGTATGGAGTAAAGAGGTAAATGGGCAAAGAGAGGGAAAGCAGATCTGATGGGAAGAGGGTGAATAAGAGGGAAGAGATGGAATGAGGCAGAAGAAGAGAGGGAAAGACATGAAAGTGTCAGAATCACAGAGGAAAGAAGGAAAGGGTAGGCTGAGCAGGAATGAGGTAGAGGAAGAGAGGCAAGGAACGTGGGATGCTTAGCAAGGGAAAATAGGCCCTAACGAGTTGAATTAAATTAAAACACAAGGAGAATGGTAACTGACTAGTCACAGAAAAACACAGGGCATAGATGTCCTTCCAAACACGGGTTGACATCAGAAATTTTCTATTGCATTGACTGATGTCTGTCTAGCTCTGTGAAACATTTAAACACAGATGGTGATCACTGAAGGGTGTTGAAGCTGAAGCTATATAGGTGGCCCAATATTACAAGTACTTATGGCACTCTTTCCAGAGAAGATGTGGAACACTCTCCACACAGTTGTATTATTTAACGTGCAGCTGTGCTAGTTTTTTGTACTTTTGCCAATTTAAGGCACTAACACGCATCACAACTAATCAAGGGCATTTGACCCACAGGCATAACTGCTCCAAGATGTGACGGCATTGTGGGGGTTGCAGTTATTGAACAATTTTGTGACAGCTCTGAGCAGTTAGTGGGTCTGGGACCATGCTACTGGTATGTGTGGTATATGTCTTCTTTCTCTGACAAATCGGTGATGTTTCTCCCTTGCTTTCAGTTCATGATCAATATATCACACGTGATATAAAAATAACTGGTATCAGATACAAATGTATGCAAGAGGCCTAGAATTGCAGGATTTGGAATAATGAAGTATGTGGCAAAGCACAGAAATGGAGGCATATGATATTGGTGTTTATAAAACAAATTATGAACTCCTACCATATATAACTGCTTTTTTAAAATATCAATTTAGGATTAATGCACGTTAATTAGCACTGCAATTTAGGACACTTGGCATGACAAGTTGTCTCCAACCAGTTGATTGCCCGAAGACACCTTCAGAGTAGCTCACACCCTTGAGTTCATTTTAAAATAAGCACAGGTTCATATTTCCTTTTTAAAGTTAATAGAAAGCTGTGCTTATTTTAAGATATTATATTCAGGCTGTAGATTCAGTGCCTGATAATGAGCAGTCCTGGAGTCAGAATTATGACGGAGGGCACAGAGGTGAAGAACTGAAGTAATGAGGTATTTAAGTTTTAACTAAAAGTTATTGTCTATTAGTGAGAGGAACAAATTGATGTTTCTCAATGCGTTTAATGGCGAATATTAAAATTAAGTATTAAGTTAATGATTAAGTAAACTCTTCATTTTCATTTTCTCCTATTGCAAAGTGACACATTTACAAACAGCACGCCTCGTGCTCCCAGTGGCCAGTAGATACTGATATATTTTTAACTGAAAAATTTGTCATTTTTAGGGTCGAGCCTGAGCAGCATACGCTAGCGCATGTGCTGTTGCTTGTGAGATGCTGTTGTGTATATTAAGGGGCTTACAACCCACCCATTTGTTAGTCCCTCTGTCCCACTTCTTTACTGTCTCCTACTTGGCCAGCATGTACCTTGGTGTCACGTCTTGTTTTGTCTGGGGAGCACAGCCTAAGCACTCTGCTAACTACGCTGTGACTCAAGTACTGTTTGTTCATCTTCTTTTATCTCCCTATTCATCCACCAGTTATTCGCTTTTCTTTCAGTTATTTGTAATTCTTTATGTTGTTTGTGGTTTTTTTTGTGCAGTTTATATAGCGCTGTACGCCGAGACTTGAACCTGGTTCCCCAGTTCCAAAGTTGGCAGAACTATCCATTATGCCACCACATTTTCTCCATGCGTTGTTCGAGTTTCTTTAGTTCACAGCTTGGTTAACTGATTCGGGTAGTTTTTGTGCAGGCAGCACCTAAACAAAGCTTTGAGTTTTGCCTTTTATTCAAAAGAAAGAATCAAAATGTAGTATGCTGATTAACGCTCTGTAACCATGCTTGCTCTGTCTGGGTATTGTGGAAAGACTAAGTGGAGTCTGGTGAACTTTGAATAATGGGCTCAATATAGCGGGTTTCTTTTGACATGGGCCATATTGCATTTTTATAAAACAGAAACTCCAGTGGCCAGTATTGCCACCTGGCTCAGTGTGAGCAGGAGGTGGGTGTGGAAGAATCCACGTAGTGTTTCCTGCTGACATACATTGCACTGCTATACACTGAGACTGCATGGGCATTTTGTTTCTGCTGTGTGCAGATTGTGTTCAGTGGCATAGTCATGAGTAGGGCTAACAGACACTTTCACATTCACAAAATAACATAGAGGTTTAGAAGGAAATAACAAACTTATGACTTCCAGCCTGTGTTTTGAACCAGCAACATTAGCATCCTTGGGCTTGTAGGCCACACGTGTAGCGGGTAAAGTGAGATGACATATCTCAGCATGCTTGGACCGGAAGGCCGCAAAGCCAGGACAGGCGTAAAGTCACCCCAGTGTGCTTGGGCAGTTGTTGACATGTACTGTATAGGTCATATATAGTGCTTTCATGAACGTGGTGGAGGGCACCAGGCAACATTGGAATAAAGAAATGCAGGCCAAATTTGTCATAAGTAGACCAGCACCCACACCCTGCATTTTTTTTGATCTTCTGCTTTTGTTTAACCCCTTCGCTGCCAGACATTTTCCCCCTCGGGTGCCAAGCCTTTTTTTGGCTATTTGGGGCAGTTCGAGCTTAGGCCCTCATAACTTTTTGTCCACATAAGCTACCCACGCCAAATTTGCACCCTTTTTCCCAACATACTAGGAATTCTAGAGGTACCCAGAGTTTGTGGGTTACCCTAGAGGAGTCCAAGAAATTAGCCAAAATACATCAAACATTTCGTTTAAAAAAAAAAAAAAATGGGAAAAAAGGGCTGCAGAAGAAGGCTTGTGTTTTTTCCCCTGAACATGGCATCAATGAAAGGTTTGAGGTGCTAAAATCACCATAGAAAACCATATTTTTCAACACAATTTGGGCATTTTACTGGGACATACCCCATTTTCACTGTATTGTGTGCTTTTAGCCTCCTTCCAGTTAGTGACAGAAATGGGTGTGAAACCAATGCTGGATCCCAGACAAATAAACATTTTTGAAAAGTAGACAAACTTCTGAATTTAGCAAGGGGTCATTGTGTAGATCCTGCAAGGTTTTCCTACAGAAAATAGCAGCTGAAATAAAAAACAATATTGAAATTGAGGTGAAAAAATGGCCATATTTCTCCACGTTTTACTTTAACATTTTCACCAGCTATTTTTCTCCATGTTTTACTCTAACCTTTTCCTGCAATGTCCGATTTTTGAAACAATATAGTATTACGTCTGCTGGACTCTTCTGGTTGCGGGGATATATAGGGCTTGTAGGTTCATCAAGAACCCTAGGAACCCAGAGCCAATAAAGGAGCTGCACCTTGCAATGGGTTTTCATTGTAGACCATGTATACAGCAATTCACTTGCGAAATATAAAGAGTGAAAAATAGGTATCAAGGAAACATTTGTATTTCCAAAATTGGCACAGGGTAAGGCAGAAATGGCCTAAAATAAATTTGCCCCCAGGGAAGAGACCCTTGCCAAAGGGGTCGCTCCCTTTGCTCCCTTGCATATGATTGGCGCAAAAAAAAAAAAAAATCCCTGGAGTCTAGTGGTTTCTGCCCCCCTCGAGGGCAGACTGGCCTAAGAAAAATAGACCAATCTGCCCCCAAGGTGGGCAGAAATAGCCTAAAATAAATGTTCCCCCCAGGGGAGCGACCCTTTCCTAAGGGGCTGCTCCCCATCTGTATAAAATAAAACAAATAAAAAATCCCTGGTGCTTAGTGGTTACTGCCCCCTTTGGGGGCAGATCGGCCTAATAAAAATAGGCTGATCTACCCCCAAGGTGAGCAGAAATAGCCTAAAATAAATTCCCTCCCCAGGGGAGCGACCCTTGCCAAAGGGGTTGCTCTCCTTGCGTGAAATTGTCACGAATGAATAAAAATTTCTGGTGTCTAGTGGGATCTGTCCGCTAAGGGGGCAGAAATGGCCTAAAAACAATTTGCCCTCCACCTTCCCAGGGGAGCGACCCTTGCCTAAGGGGTTGCTCCCATTATCAATGTAAACGAAAAATCCCTGGTGTCTAGTGGCTTCTGCCCCCCGGGGGAAAATAGGCCTAATTAATATAGGCAGATGTGCCCCCGGGGGGGGGGTGGAGGAAAAGGCCTAATAAAACAAATTGGCCCCCGGGGAGTGACCCTTCCCTAAGGGGTCGCACCCCTTATGAATATAAATAAAATAAAAAAAACATCCCTGGTGTCTAATGGCTTCTGTGCCCCCTCGGGGCAGATCAGCCTAATTAATATAGGCTGATCTGCCCCTGGGGGGAAGAAATGGCCTTAAATAAAATGCCCCCCTTGGGTAGCGACCCTTGCCCAAGGGGCCGCTCCCCTCATGCAAAAATTCCCTTGTGTCTAGTCGGCATTCGCTTTGCGATCATGCTGCACGAATGCTCAGAGAGACGTGAAAAGGGAAGGAAAAGCCTTTCCTACCCTTTTCATGCCTTTCGGCCTCCACTGCCCCCGTACTGAGAAGAAACTAATCAGTTTCTCCTCTGCTGCGCTGGAAGCAATGCTTCCAGTGCAAAGGGATGGGAGGCAACTTCTGATGAGGTCAGCGCGCAATGGCACGCTGACATCATCAGACATCACTTGGGGGTATGTGGAAGGGGAAGCGATTCCCCTTACAGCCTTGGGGGGGGAATAGGAGGAAGGCCCTCGGGGGGAGCGCTTCCTCCGAGGGGCTCTACCAGGACGTAATGGTTATGTCCGTGGCATCTCAGCGCCGCGCAACCAGGACGTAACCATTACATCCTTGGCAGGGAAAGGGTTAACATTGTCCATCTACTTTTCCTTTTGGGGACAGATTTGTGATTGACAGTTTATATATTTCCCACATGTGGTAAGTGAGGAGACTGTAACCTGCAACGTTTCTTATGTGTTTGATATTGTAAGTGTTTACTGCTGAAGGAGCTTCATTTCGTGATACCACCAGGCACCTCCGTAGAAAAGTGATGGTGTTGATTTACATTAAATTATTGAGTTTCTGACTCGAAAGCAGTCGACCCAGTAATGCATGTGGCTTTAAGTTCTACAGTGGCTTATGGGTGGATGAAATGCACTCACTAACTGTTATTTACAGTGCAGTCTTGCCTCATAAAAACACATTAAATTTAGCAGCTACTGGACTGACTCAAATGTGGGGGTGAAAATTGCAAAAGCAGACTTGAGCACTTAATTATTTTCAAATTGATCCAAATCTTTTGTTTTCTGCTCTGTGTGGAGCATTGGTTGTTTGGATTGGGGGGTGAGGGGGAGAGATCTTGTCTTCACAGGTATATGAAAGCTAATCACATGGTGGCACCAAATCCCAGTGGTCCAGCTTCCATTCCAGTCAGAACAGTCAGTGCTTCAACATGGGAAACAACAGTGCCATTTTATTTTTAAAAGACTGAGACACAGTGTAGTGATATAAATGTATCACAAACTGAAACACAGGAAGGCCTTGGTCTATTTCAAAACTTTGTTAGAAACCAAAATAATAGAGAGATGTTAGAGCTATGTGTTTTATGTATTGAATTGTATTTAGTACTGAAATATATTTACCAGGGTTTATTTATTCATGCTTCTTGTTTTACCCCCTTTTTTACCTTGTTGCATTGATACTGATACTGTCCAGTTGTGTTGTAAGCTGTCTAAATCCACCTGCTATGTTTTAAAGTGCAGTGAAGACTCAGGTGGCCAAGAGTTCTTTAATAAATGAGCAATACCTGCATTGACTACAATCTCCATAAAATGTAAAGTGACGCCGTGGTTCTCCACTAGACACAATTCTCGTATATTGTATGCAACATCACAGACAAAACACAGTGAGAAAAGGGTCTTAAATATTTTTTTAGTATTCTTTTCTATGGCCAGGACTATGTAAGCAGCATGAGCTAACGAATGTGCTCTCGCTTGCAAGACACTATTGTGTGCAATAAGGGGCTTATAACCTACCCACTGTTTGGCAGTTGTTGGCTTAATTGTCACTCTTCTTTGCTTCCTCCTAATTGGCCAGGGTGTGCCTTTTGTGTCACTTCTGTTGCGCATGGACCAAGCCCAGATTTATTCATCTCAATTAGTGTGCCTCCGCTTATTGCACTGTGATTAATGTCCTGTTTCTGTTGTCCATCTTTCTTTACACCCCTCCTCATCTGACCGTTGTGTATGTTTCTTATGTTGTGCGTGTTCCTTTATTGTTGCTTTTGTATCTTTATTGTTGTTCACGTGTCTTTATCCCCCACCAACCCCTTGTGGTTCATGTTGATGTATCCTCTTTCCTAATCACTTTGGTGTTGCCTTTTTTTTTTAGTGGGATTTGCCTCTTCATGCACTTCTCTTAACTTTTAAACGTTATATGGCACTCTGGGATGCCTGCTAAAACAGCTCAGCCAACCGACATGAGTGTGCAAGGAGTTTCTTTTTAATTTAAAAGGCACTTATTTTAAACAGTAGGTATCTGTTGATGTTAGAAATGGGGTCTTTGGTTGACAGTCTGGTTACCCCCTGTTCAAGCAAGGACCCTCACTCTAGTTAGGATAAAAGAGAATCACCCTCAGCTAACCCCTGCTTACCCCCTTGGTAGCTTGGCAGAGCAGTAGGCTTAACCTCAGAGTGCTAGGTGTAAAGTATTTGTACCAACACACACAGTAACTTAATGAAAACACTACAAAATGACACAACACCAGTTTAGAAAAATAGGAAATATTTATCTAGACAAAACAAGACCAAAACGACAAAAATCCAACATACACAAGTCAAGTTATGATTTTTTAAAGGTTTAAAATAAAAAGAGTCTTTAGGTAGTTGTAACACCACACTAGCGCTGCTAGCGTGAAAATGTACCTGGTTTGCGTCAAAAATAACCCCGCACGGGCGGTGTGCGTCGAAAGTAACCCTGCACGGCTGTGTGCGTCGAAAACAACTCGGCACGGCGGTGCGTGTTGAAAAAGCCAGCCACACGACGATCCGAAAGTCCCGCGGCGCAGGGTGCGATCTCTCAGCCTCCGTCAGCGATGCTGCGCGTCGTTTCTCCTGCTCCGGGCGTCGGTTTTTCGGTCGCGTTTCCTGCGGCGTCGTTTCTCAGCTGCGGAACCGGCGTCGCGTCGTTTTCTCAGCCGCGATCGGATTCGCGTCGATCTTTTCTCCGCACGGCGCTCGGTGCGTGTATTTTTGTCCTTAGGCTGCCAGCCTCTCCTTTCAGGGTCCCAGGAACTGGAAGGGCACCACAGAGCAGAGTAGGGGTCTCTCCAGAGACTCCAGGTGCTGGCAGGAAGAAGTCTTTGCTATCCCTGAGACTTCAACAACAGGAGGCAAGCTCTACATCAAGCCCTTGGAGATTTCTTCTTCAAGATGGAAGGCACACAAAGTCCAGTCTTTGCCCTCTTACTCTGGCAGAAGCAGCACTGCAGGAAAGCTCCACAAAGCACAGTCACAGGCAGGGCAGCACGTTTTCCTCAGCTATCAGCTCTTCTCCAGGCAGCGGTTCCCCTTGGTTCCAGAAGTGTTTCTAAAGTTTGTAAGTTTGGGTGCCCTTCTTATACCCATTTTAGTCTTTGAAGTCACCTTCCTTCAAAGGGGACTCACACCTTCTTGTGAAATCCTGCCTTGCCCAGGCAAGGCCTCAGACACACACCAGGGGGTTGGAGACAGCATTGTCAGAGGCAGGCACAGTCCTTTCAGATGAGAGTGACCACTCCACCCCTCCCTCCTAGCAGAGATGGCTAATCAGGAAATGCAGATTACACCCCAGCTCCCTTTGTGTCACTGTCTGGTGTGAGGTGAAAAACACCCCAACTGTCAAACTGACCCAGACAGGGAATCCACAAACAAGGCAGAGTCACAGAATGGTTTAAGCAAGAAAATGCTCACTTTCTAAAAGTGGCATTTCCAAACGCACAATCTTAAAATCAACTTTACTAAAAGATGTATTTTTAAATTGTGAGTTCAGGGATCCCAAACTCCACATGTCCATCTACTCTCTAGGGGAATCTACACTTTAATCATATTTAAAGGTAGCCCCCATATTATCCTATGAGAGAGAGACAGACCTTGCAACAGTGAAAACGAAATTGGCAGTATTTCACTGTCAGGACATATAAACCACATTACTATATGTCCTACCTTATCCATACACTGCACCCTGCCCTTGGGGCTACCTAGGGCCTACCTTAGGGGTGCCTTACATGTAAGAAAAGGGAAGGTTTAGGCCTGGCAAGTGGGTACACTTGTCAAGTCGAATTTACAGTGTAAGAATACACATACAGACACTGCAGTGGCAGGTCTGAGACATGATTACAGAGCTACTTATGTGGGTGGCACAACCAGTGCTGCAGGCCCACTAGTAGCATTTGATTTACAGGCCCTGGCACCTCTAGTGCACATTACTAGGGACTTACTAGTAATTCAAATATGCCAATCATGGATGAACCACTTACATACAATTTAAACAGGAGCACTTGCACTTTAGCACTGGTTAGCAGTGGTAAAGTGCCCAGAGTAACAAAGACAGCAAAATCAGAGTCCAGCACACATCAACAACCTGGGGAACAGAGGCAAAAAAGTTAAGGGAGACCACGCCAAGGATGAAAAGTCTAACACGTGTCCCCCCCAGCTAAAAGTGGGGAGCAACTACCCAACCTCATGGGAGTTCTCATCACTAAGGCGGAAGAACCTGGACAGACCATCAGCATTGGCGTGCTCTGTACCGGGTCGATGTTCCACCGTAAAGTCCATCCCCTGTAGGGAAATGGACCACCTCAACAGTTTTGGGTTCTCACCCCTCATCTGCATTAACCATCTGAGGGGTCTGTGGTCGGTCTGAACTCGGAAGTGAGTCCCAAACAAGTAGGGTCTTAGCTTCTTCAGTGCCCAGACCACAGCAAACGCTTCACGTTCTATGGCACTCCACCTACGTTCCCTGGGTAGTAACCTCCTGCTAATGAAGGCTACGGGTTGATCTAGGCCCTCTTCATTCAGCTGTGAGAGTACTGCTCCAATACCATGCTCTGAGGCGTCTGTCTGTACAACAAACTCCGTGGAGTAGTCAGGTGCCTTCAGCACAGGTGCTGTGCACATGGCAGCCTTCAGGGCATCAAAAGCGTTCTGGCAAGCCTCTGTCCAGATCACTTTCTTGGGTTGCTTCTTAGAAGTCAACTCAGTTAAGGGGGTAACAATGGTACCATATCCCTTAACGAACCTCCGATAGTATCCTGTGAGACCTAAAAAGGCTCTCACTTCAGTCTGGGTCTTGGGAGGCTCCCAAGCCAGAATCGTGTCAATCTTAGGCTGTAGGGGTGCCACCTGGCCACTCCCCACCTGGTGTCCTAAGTACACAACAGAACCCTGCCCTATTTGGCACTTGCTCGCCTTAATAGTGAGGCCTGCCTTCTGCAGGGCCTCTAACACTCTCCAGAGGTGTTGCAGGTGTTCCTCCCATGTGGAACTAAACACAGCAATGTCATCCAGGTAGGCAGCACTGAACTCATCCAGTCCTGCCAACACCTGGTTGACCAACCTCTGAAAGGTGGCAGGGGCATTCTTCATCCCAAAGGGCATCACATTGAAGTGGAAGTGCCCATCGGGGGTAGAGAATGCTGACCTCTCCTTTGCCCCTTCAGTTAAGGCAATCTGCCAGTACCCAGATGTTAAATCGAACGTACTGAGGTACTTGGCAGCTCCTAACCGATCAATGAGCTCATCAGCTCGGGGGATGGGGTGTGCGTCAGTCTTGCTGACCGCATTGAGGCCCCGGTAGTCCACACAGAACCTAAGTTCTGGAGTGGCACCAGGAGCAGCAGCCTTTGGAACCAAGACCACTGGGCTGGCCCAAGGACTGCTGGAGTGCTCAATAACCCTGAGGGCTAACATTTTGGAGACTTCCTCCTTAATGCAAGCCCTCACCCTGTCAGTCACCCTGTAAACCTTATGTTTAACAGGTGTACTGTCCCCAGTGTCCACATCATGTGTGCACAGGTGTGTGACTCCTGGGATCAGGGAAAACAGCGAGGCGAACTGTCCCAGCACGTGGCGACAGTCCCTCTGCTGTTCCTCAGTCAGGGAGGGGGAGAGGATCACTCCCTCCACAGACCCATCTTTCTCTCCTGCAGACAGGAGGTCAGGAAGAGGTTCACTCTCTTCCTCCACCCCGTCATCTGTCGCTAGGAGCATGGATAGCTCAGTTCGCTCAAAGTGTGGTTTGAGGCGGTTGACATGTAGGACCCTCAAGGGGTTCCTGGGGGATTGCAAGTCTACCAGATAGGTGACCTCGCTCTTTCTTTCCACCACCTCAAAAGGCCCAGTCCACTTATCTTGGAGAGCCCTAGGCTCCACTGGTGCCATGACCCACACTTTTTGTCCAGGCTGAAACTCAACCAGAGTGGCATTCTGGTCGTACCACCGTTTCATATCCTCCTGGCTTGCTTCCAGGTTCTCCTGAGCGAGACTCCTGAAGCGGGCAGTCTGGTTTCTTAGTGCCAGCATGTAGCTAAATACATCCTGGGGTGGTTTACTAGGAGCTTTCTCCAAAGCCTCCTTCACCAGACTGAGCGGTCCCCTCACAGGGTGGCCATAGATGAGCTCAAAGGGGCTAAAGCCAAGTCCCTTTTGAGGCACCTCCCTGTAAGCGAACAGAAGGCATGGCAAGAGGACGTCCCACTTACGCCTCAAGGGCTCTGACAGGCCCTGAATCATGCCTTTCAAGGTGCGGTTGAATCTCTCAACCAGACCATTACTTTGGGGGTGGTAAGGGGTGGTGAACTTGTAGGTTACCCCACACACCTTCCACAGAGACTTCATATAAGTGGATATGAAGTTTGTACCCCTATCAGATACTACCTCCTTGGGGAACCCCATGCGGGTAAACACCCCCATCAAGGCACGTCCCACCACGGGGGCGGTGACCGTCCTTAGAGGAATAGCTTCTGGGTACCGTGTGGCATGGTCCACTAAGACCAGGATGAACCTGTTGCCCATGGCTGTCTTGGGATCCAGAGGCCCCACAATGTCAATTCCTACCCTTTCAAAGGGAGTACTGACTACCGGTAAAGGTTGGAGGGGAGCTTTGCATTTCCCCCCACTCTTGCCACTTGCCTGACAAGTCTGACAAGATCTACAATAAGCAGCTGACTGCTTGTTCATCAAGGGCCAGTAAAAGTGGGAGACAAGCCTCTTATAGGTCTTGTCCTGCCCTAGATGTCCTGCCAAAGGCACATCATGAGCCAAACCCAGTAGGAAGGTCCTGAAGCCCTGGGGTACCACCAGCATACGAGCTGACCCCGGCTCAGGAACCTTAGGCTCACTATACAGGAGGCCATCCTCCCAATAAATCAGGTGAGTACCTGGCGCCCCGCCAGCCGCCTGGGCTGCAGCCTGCTGCCGCAGTCCCTCAAGAGTAGGGCACTCCTTCTGCGCTGTGCAGAATACTTCCCTGGTGGGTCCCCCTTCCTGCTGCCACTGCGACAGCTCAGGGACCTCCCCCAGTTCAGCCACCTGTTCCCCTGTAGGTTCCGGGGCATCACCCTCAGGCTCTGCCTCCTCCCGGACCGTGGGAACTTCTGGGGCGGGTTTCCCGCGCCTCCTGCCTTTCCTCTTCTTGGCGGTCCCCTGGGCCACTGTTTCAGGCTCCAGGGGCTCTTGACTACCCTGATTGGCTGCCATAGACCGGGGGGATACGCATACCCACCCAGGCAGACCCAACATCTCCAAGTGAGACCTGTGTTCCACCTCCTTCCAAGGGGAATCTTCCAGGTCGTTGCCTAGCAAACAATCAACAGGCATGGTTGGACTCACAGCTACTTTCCAGGAACCTGAGACCCCCCCCCATTCAAAGGGAACCTGCGCCACTCTGCAGAGGCGCTCAGAATTGTCTACTGCAACTACTTGGTGAAGTACCCGGGGATCAATCTGCTCTTCAGACACCAGGTGACTCCTCACTGTAGTCACACTGGCTCCTGTGTCTCTTAGAGCCTCCACCCTCTGTCCATTGATGGTCACCCATTGCCTGTACTTCTTAGTGTTATCAGGCACTAGGTTTCTCTGGACCATCTCACTGTCCCCTAGTGAAACAAGGGTCATTTCTGCTGGTTCCCACCCACCTGAAACCAACTCCTCCCCAAGCGCTACACTGGCCAAACCCTGGGACGGTGCACCAGTGGGTGCCGGTGTACTTTTGGGGCATTTGGGGTCCCCCCTCACATGACCCACCTGGTCACATGAATAGCACTTACGTAGGGGACCACCTGCCATTGGCTTCCCTTTGGAGAACCATGGCTTCTTTTCACTGGGGGGTTGGGAATCCTTACCCTGGGAATCAGTTTGGGGCCCTTTAGAGAACTCATCCTGTTTGCCCTTACCCCCCCCTTTCTTCTGAGAGGGACCCTGCCCACCCTTGGCGTGGTCTCCCCCATACCTCTTTTGGACCCTGGTGCTCTCCCAGCGGTCCGCTTCCTGTGCAAGCTTCCTGGGGTCAGTCAGCTTGCTGTCAATGAGGTGCTGGCGCAGCTCTGGAAAACATAAACTGTACAAGTGCTCCCAAGCAATTAAATTGTAAAGCCCCTCATACGTGTTTACCTTACTGCCCTTCACCCAACCATCCAGTGACCTGCAACAAGAATCAACACATTCCAACCATGTTTGGGATTCCTTTCTCTTGTAGGATCTAAACTTCTCCTTGTACTGCTCAGGGGTGAGACCATACCTGGTAAGTAAGGCCTCCTTCATGGCAGGGTAGGTGAGACTCTGAGCATCCCCTAAGGCCGTCAGTGTGTCCCTCCCCTCTGCCTCAAAATGCTTCCACAGGGCTGCCCCCCAATGAGCTTCAGGGACCAGGTTCATGTGGAGAGCTGACTCATAACCCTTGAACCACAAGTAGATATCATCCTCCCTCTTATAATCCCTCACAAGGTCTTTTGGGATGTGTACCCTTCTCTCAGGCTGCACTGTAGAATTGCTGCCACCATCCCTACTGGACTGACTCCTCTGATCAATCTCTTTTAAACTGAGCTCATGAGCCATGTTTATCTTCCTTTCCTCAAGGGCCAGCTTCCTCTGTTCCACCTCTAGACTGAGCTTTTTCAGCTCCAATTGGTACTCCCTCTCTGCCTGTCTGTCCTGTAACTCTCCAGGTGTCAGACTCTTGGAGGACACACTGCTACCTGCCCTGGAGATTCTCCCCTGAGACATAGCAGGCCCACCCACTACATCAGTGTGAGTGACTTGCAACTCCTCTTCCCCCTCTGGCTCCTCATCTGTGTGCCCCTCAGCTGCTTTGGCTGTCACCCAGGCCCTCAGCGCCTTTTGCAGCTCATCCTTCTTGGATGAGCTCTTAATGGGACAGCCAACATTACTACAAAACTGCTTCAACTGAGCCACTTTGTAGCTCTCCAATTTCTCCAAGTCAAAGGCAGCTTCAGCTAGGGCATCTCCAGACTGAGACATGATGAGAGGTTAAAAAAATATGCACAGTTCCAAAAACAGAAAAGCAAGTTCTCAAATGAAGTTCCAGAAAAGTCAATCACGGGATCAGCGAAAAAAAAAAGAAACTGAATGCAGAGAAAAACAGTCCAAGTAGAAAAAAACAAAAATCACAAGACTAGTAGTATGTGGTCACGTAGTGGTCTGAGATCAAAACAGTAGTGTACACCTAATTACTGTATGTCAAGTACAAATACAAGTCCAAATCCCGACCGCTGGTCACCAATGTTAGAAATGGGGTCTTTGGTTGACAGTCTGGTTACCCCCTGTTCAAGCAAGGACCCTCACTCTAGTTAGGATAAAAGAGAATCACCCTCAGCTAACCCCTGCTTACCCCCTTGGTAGCTTGGCAGAGCAGTAGGCTTAACCTCAGAGTGCTAGGTGTAAAGTATTTGTACCAACACACACAGTAACTTAATGAAAACACTACAAAATGACACAACACCAGTTTAGAAAAATAGGAAATATTTATCTAGACAAAACAAGACCAAAACGACAAAAATCCAACATACACAAGTCAAGTTATGATTTTTTAAAGGTTTAAAATAAAAAGAGTCTTTAGGTAGTTGTAACACCACACTAGCGCTGCTAGCGTGAAAATGTACCTGGTTTGCGTCAAAAATAACCCCGCACGGGCGGTGTGCGTCGAAAGTAACCCTGCACGGCTGTGTGCGTCGAAAACAACTCGGCACGGCGGTGCGTGTTGAAAAAGCCAGCCACACGACGATACGAAAGTCCTGCGGCGCAGGGTGCGATCTCTCAGCCTCCGTCAGCGATGCTGCGCGTCGTTTCTCCTGCTCCGGGCGTCGGTTTTTCGGTCGCGTTTCCTGCGGCGTCGTTTCTCAGCTGCGGAACCGGCGTCGCGTCGTTTTCTCAGCCGCGATCGGATTCGCGTCGATCTTTTCTCCGCACGGCGCTCGGTGCGTGTATTTTTGTCCTTAGGCTGCCAGCCTCTCCTTTCAGGGTCCCAGGAACTGGAAGGGCACCACAGAGCAGAGTAGGGGTCTCTCCAGAGACTCCAGGTGCTGGCAGGAAGAAGTCTTTGCTATCCCTGAGACTTCAACAACAGGAGGCAAGCTCTACATCAAGCCCTTGGAGATTTCTTCTTCAAGATGGAAGGCACACAAAGTCCAGTCTTTGCCCTCTTACTCTGGCAGAAGCAGCACTGCAGGAAAGCTCCACAAAGCACAGTCACAGGCAGGGCAGCACGTTTTCCTCAGCTATCAGCTCTTCTCCAGGCAGCGGTTCCCCTTGGTTCCAGAAGTGTTTCTAAAGTTTGTAAGTTTGGGTGCCCTTCTTATACCCATTTTAGTCTTTGAAGTCACCTTCCTTCAAAGGGGACTCACACCTTCTTGTGAAATCCTGCCTTGCCCAGGCAAGGCCTCAGACACACACCAGGGGGTTGGAGACAGCATTGTCAGAGGCAGGCACAGTCCTTTCAGATGAGAGTGACCACTCCACCCCTCCCTCCTAGCAGAGATGGCTAATCAGGAAATGCAGATTACACCCCAGCTCCCTTTGTGTCACTGTCTGGTGTGAGGTGAAAAACAACCCAACTGTCAAACTGACCCAGACAGGGAATCCACAAACAAGGCAGAGTCACAGAATGGTTTAAGCAAGAAAATGCTCACTTTCTAAAAGTGGCATTTCCAAACGCACAATCTTAAAATCAACTTTACTAAAAGATGTATTTTTAAATTGTGAGTTCAGGGATCCCAAACTCCACATGTCCATCTACTCTCTAGGGGAATCTACACTTTAATCATATTTAAAGGTAGCCCCCATATTATCCTATGAGAGAGAGACAGACCTTGCAACAGTGAAAACGAAATTGGCAGTATTTCACTGTCAGGACATATAAACCACATTACTATATGTCCTACCTTATCCATACACTGCACCCTGCCCTTGGGGCTACCTAGGGCCTACCTTAGGGGTGCCTTACATGTAAGAAAAGGGAAGGTTTAGGCCTGGCAAGTGGGTACACTTGTCAAGTCGAATTTACAGTGTAAGAATACACATACAGACACTGCAGTGGCAGGTCTGAGACATGATTACAGAGCTACTTATGTGGGTGGCACAACCAGTGCTGCAGGCCCACTAGTAGCATTTGATTTACAGGCCCTGGCACCTCTAGTGCACATTACTAGGGACTTACTAGTAATTCAAATATGCCAATCATGGATGAACCACTTACATACAATTTAAACAGGAGCACTTGCACTTTAGCACTGGTTAGCAGTGGTAAAGTGCCCAGAGTAACAAAGACAGCAAAATCAGAGTCCAGCACACATCAACAACCTGGGGAACAGAGGCAAAAAGTTAAGGGAGACCACGCCAAGGATAAAAAGTCTAACAGTTGATTTCTCAGTCGGTACACATTTTGGTGTTAGTAGTGAAGTGAAGGGTAATATCCCTCTCTTTACAATTCTCCAGTACTGGCAAACAGAGGAGTGCATGAAGACTACAGGCCAGGATGCCCACATGTAACTTATGATTTATGTATTAAAGATATCCCTGAAATGAACAACATTCACCTGCTCTGCCTTAGTAAGTATTATGGCTTCCTCCACGTCTACGCGACTACATATTGCAGTTGTTACATATTAACAAAACAATGCAGTCCTGGTTAACTTCAAAAGATTTCAGTTGTTTAAAGCGCAGTACTGGGCTACTTTGTGCCCGGTGACCATGGATGTCAATTCACTGAAATGTCAGGTGTAGCAGAAGTGACATCACATGCCCTTTGAACTTCACTTTCATTCTCACACATTCACACACTCTCTCTCACGTAAACCCACTCTCACTCGCAAGCATGCACACAACATAACCTCTGCTTTTTCAACATTTATTTCTTTTGTTAGCTATGCTGCACAGCGTCAGGGCTGGAGTACAGCAAGGCTAAAACCTATTGGCAAACCCAGTAGATACCAAAGACGAGATCAATTGGCTTTGAAAAGGCTTGTTTAAATGGGAGAAATGTAAAATGTGTTGGTAGCACAGGGGTATATCTACATGTGAGACCTCAAGATTACTCTTAAGGAACTCACAACACAGAACAGGAATATAAAAGACAGACTTACTGGTGCGTATGGTACACGTCTGTGGCTCCTGCTGCAAGATGTGAATCACCCGGCACTCAAACTGCTTCCCACTCTGAAGATGACTCCTATCCAGTGTTACAGCAAAATGATCCATAGATCCCAGGCCAGCAGTAGAAGACTCCGATTGTCCCAGCACTTTCTCTCCATCCCGCCACTGGAAAACAGGATGAGGGTAGCCACCTTGCCAAGCGCAGTGGAGATCTACCAGGAACCCAGCTTGGGAAGTCTCTGCCCAGCACTCAGGTGGTGATTTTGGCAGAACTGCAAAATACAGGATAAAAAGGGGCAATTGTTATCAAGAGAGATCCTTCACGTTTGAGACCCAGAACTTCACAAATTCTGCCCACATTTTACAAGAACCTTTCATATGGTTTCTATCCAGGCTTCTCATAGCTGTGCAGAGAAAATACATAGATTGGTATTCTGCAGTTTCTCTAAACAATGTAGTAATTTGACTCACATTCTGCAGAAAATGTATGGTTTCTGCAGAATGTTTTATGAAAAACTGGATTACCCTGTGGGAAATTTCAAATGCAGTTGCACCCTCAAAAACTTTTTTTATGGTATTAATTGTATTGTTTGTATTCGTCCTTAGATGTGTTCATTTATACACAGCTTTGATATAACTCCCCATGTTCAGTGGACTGGACTTATTGAGCTCGAGTAATGATTACATCCCCTAAAATCTTTTTTCCACGAGAAACCATGTTTTAACTGGTCAACTGGAAGTCCCATTCGGGTACATTCTTTCCGGTACAGACCCAAGTTGTGCACAAGGCATCAAGTCATAATAAATCTGTATCATGCAGCATGGTGGAAGAGTTTAGGAGACGAGTAAATCTGCCTACATTGGAAAAGTAATCATTTAGCTTGCACGTTTTTAATCTAATCCTTTCGCATTAACCCTCTGGAATGAAATTGCACAATTTCAACATGACATAAAAAATATTACTGTAGGGAGCCAGCACGTGCTAATCTGCAAAGAACTAGGATCTTGCACTAGAGCAGAGCTGCATTACGGGCAGAGCTTTCTGAAGTTCTAACAAACTTACGTTTCTTCTTTGAGGGCAAAACCCTGCTTTGTAACACCCAAAGCATATTTGCTCAAAGCTGTTTAAAGCTGTTAAAAGGCTGTTTATTTCTCAGAATGGCAAAGGTATTTGTCTGCATCAGATATTTACATATAGCAAGAGAGGGAAAACGCACAAAACAGAAAGTCGTAGGAAGAGAAGCTGGTAAAAACGTCACAAAGGGAGAAAGCCGCAACATGTATGAGTGACATAAAGGGATAGGGGGTGATTGGTAGTGGATTAAAGAGGTCTCAGGTGAACTGAAGATTGCACAATTTTGGTGTTCTGCATGCTGACATCAAATTGCACCGGCCAAGTAGTTCTGTGCCGATTTTTGGGGACCAGGACACATTCATTTACAAATTAAGCACTGGCTATGTCTGAATACTAAGACTGCCTAGGGCTGATTCCACTGAATGCCTCTTTCTTCCACTACCCAACACTTCCTGTCTTTTTAACAAATTTTAGCAGGTTATTTTTCATACTTCTCCCATTGTCAGTGTTTATGGATCTTTCTCTTCCACCTTTTTTCCATTTTACGCCTCTCTCTCTCGGTCAATTTCTGATGATGAAAAATAAGTCCCCAAAAATGAGTGTGGGTGTCCCCCACATGCAGCCACTTACACAAATTAAGCAGTCCTTCTCCTCTTTTCATTCTGTTTGTGCCCTAATGTCATTCCACCTTCTGCTTTTTTTGGGATAATATATGAGGTTTTTCCATGATTATATCAAAAGTAACATTCTTCTACAATAAACGGGTGCACTTGACTTCTTTTATGTGGTACATCGGTTCCTTCAGACTTCAGAAATGGAACTGTTCTCTGTTGGCCTGTATTTAAAATAAGGTTAGGGTGGGTATTGGACTTGACCCTCTCAGCAGGGTCATCCTTATCTTTTTACCTCCCCCCTCCCGTTTTCTGAATTCATTTTTGTTGGCTTTTAGGACTCTGCACACTTTACCACTGCTAACCAGTGCTCAAGTGCTTGTGCTCTCTCCCTTAGTCATAGTGAAATTTGATGTAAACCTAGTTGACACATTTACTATATCTGTAATTTCCTAGTAAAGTGGTACTAAATGTACTGAGGGCCCGTAAATGAAATGCTACTAGTGGGCCAGCATCACTGATTGTGCCACACACTGAAGTAGCCCTTTAAACCCGTCTCAGGCCTGCTATTGCAGCCTGTGTGCGTAGGCTCAAACTGACATTTCAACCTGGCATAATAAACTGTCTGCTAGGCCTAAACCTTCCTTATTAATACATTTGTCACCCCTAGTGTAGGCCCTGAACAGAATATATGGAATGGTGCTGTGTATTTAAAAAGTAGGACTGTATTTTTAGGTTTTACATGCCCTAGTTGTGAAAAACTCTTACATTCGTTTTTCACTACTGCAAGGTCTGTGTTTCCTATAGGATAACATTGGGTTACCTTATTACATTTAATAAGTGATAATTTTTAATTGGGAGCAGATAGAAGGGTTGAATTGGTGTCTTCAGAATTGTAATTTAAAATCCTATTTAATGGTAATGTTGGATATTGAGTCACAATTCAGAAATGCCACTTTTTGAAAGCTGCATGTTTTTGCCCCAATTATTTAGTGTCTGCAGCCTGCCTCCTGGGTCAAATGAATAGGCGTAGCTGACAGTTGGTCTTTGTGTATTTCACTCAGGCAGTGAGACAAACCGGGAACAGGTATTGGTAGGATGGTTCATCTCTGTCCAGATGAGGGAGAAGTGTACCCCCAGAAACCTTCTGGAAATGCATGTTATTGCAGTTTGCACAACGTTTACTTCTGGAAGTTCCCAAGGCAAGGGGCGGTCACAAGATGCATGAAAGAATTTACTGCATCTCTGGCCATGGTAGATGAACTGCTTGATATACAATTTTCTGATGGTAAATCCTTTTAAGAAATAAGATTTTAATGATGTAAATATTAGTTTGGTGAATAAGGCAATGAATATCCTAAAAGGTTCTGACAGAAGGGATATTATTAGTGATTTGACCCTTTTTTATAGAATTAAAAGACAAATCAAGAAAGAATTGTCTAATTGTTCATGGAAATGTAATGCAAGAATAAACTCCACTTTTTGAATATGTATATGCTTTGTTTTAAACCAAAATAAACAATTAATAAATGGTGATGGCAATAAAGTTTTTACAAATTTATGTAAGAAAATATGTCCAGGCTCGGATTTTATGGAGAAAACAGGCCAGAAATCTATGGATGAACCCATAAAGCTCTACATTCTTGAGAAACTTTTTTAAATTAACAATTCAGAAAAAAAGGTTATTGTGTAGGTTGGGCAAGGTTTTACCCCAAAGAAAATTATGATCTGCTCTATAAACCTGGTCACATTGGATTATCCCCAATTGGCATAATTAATTTACTTATACGTCCCTAATAAAGTGGTACTACATGTACCCAAGGTCTGCCATTTAAATGCTACTAATGGGCCAGCAGCACTGGTTGTGCCACACACTTAAGTAGCCCTTTAAAAGATGCACTGCAGAGCCTGGGTGTGCAGTTGTAAACTGTCATGTCGACTTGGCAAAGTAAACCTTTACCATACTCAAACCTTAATTTTTAATAGATATAACTCACACATAGGGCAGGCCCGAGAGAGCCCAGAGGGCACAGTGAAATTTGTTCAAAAAGTAGGACTTGCAATTTTAGGTTTTACATGTACCTGCAGTAAAAACTCAAATTCTTTTTTCACTACTGCAAGGCCTATCTCTCCCCTCCAATAGGATAACATTTGAGTTGCATTAAAACATTTTATAAATGTTATTTCCAAATAGAATGGATAATCAGATAATGTTGGTGTTTCTGGAATCACAATTTAAAAACCTAACTTATGGTGAAGTCAGATTTTAAATTGCAATTCTGAAAATGCCACTTCAAGAAAGTTGGCATTTTCCTGCCTTAGCCATTTGGTGCCTGATCACATGATTGGGTGTAGTTGGCAGTTGGGCTTTGTGCATTCCTCCTAGACAGTCGCACACAATGGGAGCTTAAGTGTGACTGGATGGGCTATTACTGGGCTATTACTGGCAGGATGGGAAGGAGGAGCTGGGACAAGCCTCACTTATACCTAAATAGGCTGTGCGGTCTCCACACAAAGGGCTGGATACTTCCTGTAGTTATTCTGGACCCAGGGTCAGGAAGGTAGGACATCTGTGCCCTTCAAAGGGATGCCTATAGAAGCTGCTCCCCCACTTTAAAGGCACAACTGGACCTCAGACAGTACCACTTCAGTACACTTCTGGACCTGTGGATACTCTGGCAGGAAGGACTGTTTTGCTGCTGAAACACTGCCACTCCGAAGGACTGGACTCTGCTGGACTCCTGCTTTGGTGTGCTGACCTGCTGTCTGCTTCCTTCTTGACTGGGTGAGAAGGTCTGGACCTGCATCTCTTGAATCCAGAACCCAGAGTGACTCCAATGGCTAGTTGGCTGGCCTCCTGATCTGAAGCTTCAGGGACATAAGAGGCTTCCAACAATCTTGCATCTGTACCTGGACTCTGCCATCTGTGGGTCTACCATGCTATGTGGTACCACTCTACTCCTGGACTTTTGGAAATGGGCTTAAGGTGCTTTGCCATTCTATGTGGATCCAGCAACCCTAAGCAGAACGGACTAGTCGCAAAGACTCGCATTACCAGAGCAGCAAGCATGATATCGGAACTGCTTCTGTGGGAAGCATCCTCAGTGCAAGCCCTCACAGCTCAGCAATGGCAGCCTCGCCAGCGACCCAAAACTCCGCACTGCAGCCTTGCAGCTCATCGGAACTGGTGCATTGACTCATCTGATGAGGCTTCCTCGACTCTGGACTTTGCATCTCAAGCCCTTATCGACGGGTTCCTCGACATTGACAAAATCGGACCTTGCACCCCAGCCTTGCTGCATCTCTGAACAGACAAATCACTTCGGCTGCACGACAGATCTTTGACGCGGATCCAAGCAATGCTCCGCAAACGAGGACGTAAGATACTCCGTTCAGTGGTCATAACTGTGTCCCTGAAGCTGGCTTATGCTCCATCGCAGTCAGCCTTGGTCTGTAAATTTGTCCTTCTCCAGTGTAACAAAATATCCACAGTTGGCGCTTTATGTCTTTTGCGTTTATTTTCTCTAAAAACTTGAAATGTTAACATCTCTGGTTCTACTAATTGGATTTTTGTCATTTTGTTCTTGTTTTATTTATTAAAATGACTATTTTTCTAACACTCTTTTTGGTTTCTTTTGTGAAGTGTTATCACTGTGTTACTGTATGAAGTGTTGCACAAACACTTTACACATTGCCTCTAAGTTAAGCCTGGCTGCTCTGTGCGAAGCTACCAGGGGCCTGAGCACAGGTTAATTTGGGGTTTGCTTGTGTCTTGTCCTGACAAGAACTGCAGTTGCTGCTTGACCAGGGCTCACTCCCTAGTCAACCACAAATCCAATTTCCTACAGTCTCTGTCCCTGAACACATCAAACAATGCCCTATGTTCTTGTGCTTTTGAACTAGAACCTGGGTGGATTACTTCCGACTGATTATTCAACCATGAGTCTCCAACAGAACAAGGCTGAGTGCCCAGCACCACCTACCGGTGAGAGGGGAAATGCACCAGTCAGTCGTATGCCTGAAAAAGAGGATTAATGTGGATTTGAAAACAAGCATCCACACATAGTAGTGTCCAAGACCTTACCTAACTGTACCAAGGGGACCACCTTTTGCAGGATTTCAATCTTGAATGGAATAGTGGAAAGTAGTTCAAACTCAAGAGATCCAAAATCAGTTGTGATCCCTGACACCTTTTAGACTCTAAACCTGTTTGCGCTCCTATTCCACAAGATGGTCCCCTTTCTCAAGAGACCTTAGGCAACTGTGAAAAGTGTGTTCCTCTTCAGGTGAATATTGGGAGAGAAAAAATCACATATACTTTGGAGTCAGCAGTGTAAACTTGACTCTGTAGCCTGACTGGGCATTCCACAACACCCACTGCTCAAATGGATGTGACCCAGAATTTTCAAAAGGACAGAGTGCGGCTTCCTGCTGGCAATTACTTGCTAGGGGTCCAACACTGAAGAACTGGGGTAGCCAGGAGGGAGGACACTCCCTTTGTGATTGACTAGAAGCTTCATATTCCTGTAGACTGCTTAATAAATGTGTAGGCATAGAGTCTTAAAAGTTACAACTGAGGGCTCCACTCAGCAATCCTTCCCAGGGCACAAGACAAACAGTAACAAGTCAGAACTACATTACCATTTAATAACTAGGAGAATGGGAGGCTGAAATGCCAAGACTACAGCTGCGTAGTGTTAGAAAGGCGGTCTCTGGTTGGCAGGCAGTTTGCACTCTGTCCAAGCAGGGAACCTCACTCTAGACAGGGTAAGGGAGTTACACTCCTCAGACAACCCCTGCTCGCCCCCTTGGTAGCTTGGCACAATCAGTCAGGCTTATCTCAGAGGCAATGTGTAAAGTATTTGTACAATCACACACAGTAACACAGAGAACGCACCAGAAAAGGACTAACACCAGGTTAGAAAAATAGCCAATATTTATCTGAGTAAAACAAGACCAAAACAACACAAATCCAAGATACACAAGCAAAGAAATCGCATAGAAAAGTAAGTAAATTTTCTATGCGATTTCATCATACTGTATACATGAATATTTCATTAATAATTCTTGTTACAACTCCTGCGCTAGCGATCCCTCCTCTGATGACTGAATGTGTCATCACACTAAATCTTCCCCTCCAAATTTTTGCATCAGCTAAAATTCTGCATTTCAATTTCTTCATATTTTCGTTTCCCCTCTGAATTTTCTCTGAACAGTTTTTCCCTTTTCTATTCTTCCCTCCTCTGGTTATCCTTTGTCCTTTTTAATTTAATTCTTTAGCAAATTTTATATATTCCCCATTTTCCAATTAAGCAAATCACAATGATCAATACCCCTTGTATTATTTTCAATAGTATTCCATTCCAAATGTTGCTGAGCCAATTTCCCATTGTAGCAAAGCCTTTGCCAACCTTTTCCCAATCACCTGATTCCTTTAATTCTTTCAAATCAGCACTTTTATTAGTCAGGTTAGTAAATAAGCTCCTAATCTCTCTACTATTATCTGGAATATATGAGCAACAATGTCAAGCATCTGAATTTGGCAAACTCACCCATTTTTCGCTAAAGGAATGTCTAAAGCAAGCCTGTTTTGAAGAGACATAGCTCTTTCAGCAGCAAGTTCAGTATCCATCAGGAGTATAGCTCCTAAAAACTTTGCCAGCATGTTATTCACAATAGTAGACAACTTTTGGATCTTTATTAAGTTCAAAACAACTCCTACTGAAGAAATTATTGCTACAAATATATCTCCCACTATACTTGAAGGAGACTCCCTCCTCTGTCTAACACAATGTAATTCAGACAATTTAGGAAATTTCCTTAAATCATCCGGTTGGTAAATCTTTGGGAAAACTATTCCCAAAAAACACGTCCCATACCATCCCTTTGGAAGACGGTAATAGGCGTTAAGACCACAAATATAGTATATCCCTGGAATAGCTGGGTCCTGTCCATTCAACATAAACGTCCATTTACTCTGAAACAAAAACACGTCTGCATTCACTCGTGCCCACAAATAAATGTCAGTGTGTGATTTACGCCTATGAAAACAAAGCTTCCCTATGTGTAGTGCATCTAAAGCTAATTTCCCTTGTGTTTTTATTGCACTGAAAGCATAATCATTTGCATAACTTCGCTGTTCTAATCCTTTTTATAACTTGTCTTTTAATGCCTTCCTCCTGTCATCTGTGTGATCTAAAAAGCTTTTCTCTACAGGTGCAAGCAAGCATGTCAGGTTATTCCGGTGAGCGTATGTCGTGCCAAATGTTAAGGTAAGTTCAAAGAATCCTCTGATACTATGTCATTATCTCTAGCTATCTAACTCAAATACCTAATTATAGGAACAAAAGAAAAGACAATTTCCTGATTTGATTAGAAGTACTGAATATATTCTTGGTTATAGAATCTTGTTAGTAACAAACAACTTCCATAAGTAAGGGGTAAGCTATGATATGTAACTCCTTCTTGAACTGATGAAGGAATCTGTGCACACACAAAACAAATCTTTGCATCCATTGTCCCAAGAGACTCACTCAGCAAGCAATAGAAAATATTAGAAGAAAGCTCTCCATTTGCGTTAGTACCCTCATGTAAATATTTCTTGTCCAGTTTGAGCTTCTCTGTGGCTGCTAGTGCAGTAGTTGTTTCAAAAGCAGAAGCATGATTAATTTTACTCTTATCAAGTATTGTCATACCCACAATCAACACCACAAACAATATCACACACACAATTGCTAAGCCAAGACTCAAATATCTACAGCATCTATTCTTCCTACTCTGCTGGCTAACGTTAGTCATGATCTGTAAAGAATCAGAAAAAAGAAGAAAAATTAAAAAATTGCAACAAAATCAAAAATAAAACAGAATCTTCTTTCAGCAGTTATTTACAGCTCAGTCTCACTTCCAGGATCCTTTGTCGAAAATCGGTTTAGCAGCTTTGTCAAAATCGGTTTCAAAAGTCTTATTCGGATACTTTTTCTCAGTCTATTTTTCTCTTTGGCACTCTTATCAGATTGCTAGACCAGTTCAGTTCATTAGCCCCCTGCAAGTGCCAAAATACTGACCTGGAACTTTTCGATCAAAACAAAAGGACATAAATTCTTTCTGCCAATCACTTGTAGTTGCATATGCCCATTCAGGACCTGCGTACTTTCTACTTGCTATTTTCTTCCTTTTCAACTTTCGATCCCCTTGCAACTCTCCTTCACTCAGATCTTCTTTCCTTGTTGTGTCTACTTCTTCCTCGATTGTGGTCTCAACAACCACTTCCTTTCTCCTTGCTTGTGATTCTGACCACTTGTCTCCTTTCAGTGTGCTTTTGTCCTTTGATCTTTTCAGTGTTGAGCCTGCGTTTTCCTTTTGCTTTATGGTGTTTTCGCTTGATGGACCTGCAACTGGTTCAAGGGGAGTTAGAACACCTTGGCTTTGTTCCACCTCAACTCCTTCTCCTTAAGGGTCTGGCAGTTGCTCCGTTTGTCTCTCAAAATCATCTGCTTTTGGGAAAGCCCTCCTCTGACTGGGCTCTCCTGCTGCCTCAATTAAAATAGGCTCACTGTCACCCTCTTGGATGCTTTCTCCTTCGTCTCTCACAGGAGTGACTGAACGGTCCTCAATGGGCTCAGATTCGGTCTCAGTTTCCTTTTGATCTTTCTCCGGCCCTGAGACTTGGTTGACTGTTGTTGGTACTTTCAACAACTCTACTTCTTCATCCGCTGGACACGTCACCTTTTTTGTATGACTGGCATGAATCCAGTTCGGAACTCCAGCACACCTCACAGCTGTGGTAGTGGTTAATAACCACATGGTATGGGTTTTTCCAACGAGGCTCCAAACACGTTTTCCTTACGTGCTTCCGGACCACAACCCAGGCTCTGGCTCTCAGGTTGTGTCCTGGGTCATGGATCGGAGGCAGGGTGGTGGCTTCCACCTGGTGAGAGAAAGAGCGGACCACATCAGCCAGACCTTTGCAGTAGTCCAACACCATATCATCTGTAATGTTCACAAGTGCATTTGCAGGCACTGCTGGCAATCTCAAGGCTCCCATGAGGATTTCGTGCAGCGACAGTCCTGTCTTTCTGTCAGGCGTGTTTTCTCATTGTCATCAGAACTAAAGGCAATGCGTCAGGCCACTTCAAATTCGTGACGCACACATCTTTGCAACTCTTGACTTCAGGGTACCATTCATTTGCTCCACTAGTCCTGATGCTTAGGGGCGGTAACTACAATACAACTTCTGCACAATGTTCAATGCTGCACACAGTAATTTAATTACCTCATTATTGAAGTGACTTCCCCTATCTGATTTTAAAGAGATCGGAAATCCAAAACGGCGTATCAGTTCCCTAAGCAGTAGTTTTGCTACTGTGAGGCTGTCATTGCTACGTGTATGGTATGTTTCAATCTAGTGACTAAAAATGCACACAATTACCAACACATATCTCAAACCTCCACACACAGGCATCGCAATGAAATCCAATTGCATTCTGCTGAAATGACCTCCTGCTCTTCTAATGTGGCTCAAATTAACCACTGTCCCTTTCCCCGCATTTATTTGCTGGCAAATGACGCAACAATGGCAAACGGCTCCAGCAACTTGTCTAAACTTTGGATTGAGCCAATCATGTTGGAACAACCAGATCATGGCATCCCTCCCAATATGTGCTTGTCCATGATAATATCCGGCCATTTGAGACAACAGACTGTTTGGCAAAACCATTTAACTATCTTCTGAAACCCACAATTCATCCTGCCTCTGTACACATTGCCTTTTACTCCAGGAACGCTTCTCATCCCTGCTGACATGACTTTGCAACAATTTAAATTCTTCCAAAGTATCAATTACTTTTAATGCATAGCTTGTATATGCTTCATTTTCTTCTTCTGGTAACAGTTCCAATTTTTCTTTGAACTATATACAATTAAGTGTGAAAAACACATTGATCCACGTATCCATTACCAACTTGATCCGCATATCCATTACACATAGAGACGAAGTCCTGCGACTTCAGATGTACACTGCATGTCACCACAGCAATTTCTTCAGGCATTTGGATAGCATGCAAAAATTCCTTAATTCTTTCACCATTTCTCACTGGTGAACCAGAAGAGGTCATGAAACCTCTTTGTGACCACAGTTGGCCAAAATCATGAACAATTCCGAATCTGTACTGACTATCAGTATAGATAGTGACTTTCATCTGAGCAGAAACATGACATGCTCTAGTAAGAGCTACCAGTTCCGCCACTTGTGCAGAATACACTCCTTGAAGCCTTAAGGCTTCCAGGATACCAGAAACCATGTATACAGCATATCCTGCTTTCAGTGTCCCTGTAGTGTCTCTTAAACAAGAACCATCAACAAAAACAATTCGGTCATTTTCTTCCAATCGAGTGTCTCTAATGTCAGGTCTCGGTTTTGTACATAGATCAGTTACCTCAAGACAATCACGTTCAATATCTTCTAACTTTTCAATTTCAACATTTTCATTTGGAAGCAAAGTTGCCGGGTTCAGTACTGTACACCTTTTTAACTATACGTTTGGTGACCCTAAAATACTTGTCTCCTATGTGGTCAATCTTGCACCAGTCAAATGCTGTGTCTTAGTACAGCTTAGGAGAATTTTTAACTGAGTGAGGGACCATGACTGTCAAAGAATGCCCCATCACTATACCTTCACACTGAGTGAGGCTTTGCCCAACTGCTACTACTGCACGCAAATAACCTGGTAAGGCTACTGCGATTAGGTCCAAAGTAGCTGAAACATTTGCTACTAGGTGGTTTATGCCTCCATGGACCTATGTCAAGACAGACAAAGAACATGCATCACGCATATGACAAAACAAATTGAAAGGTTTCGAGTAATCAGGCATACCTAAAGCTGGAGCCCTGCACATGCATTCTCTCAATTCAGTAAATGCTCTCATTTCATCCTGTTCTAACACTATGGGATCGGTGATTTCTTTGTGTGTCAGCTTCTGTAATTGCTTTGAAATAACTGAGAAATTTGGAATCCATTGGCGGCAGTAACCTACCATCCCTAGAAACATTCGGACAGCTCTCTGTGCTGTCGGGGGGTTCAATCTGCAATACAGTTGTGATTCTTTCTCTGGATATTTTCCTTGACTCTTTTTCAATCTGATGACCCAAATATTACACCTCTTTTTGGCAATACTGCAACTTCAACGGGGACACTTTATGTTCATGTTTTCCCAAATGATTCAGTAGGGCAATCGAGTCATACTTACACTCATCCCTTGTTCTGGATGCAATCAACAAATCATCAATGTACTGCACCAAGGTTGATTGGAAAGGCAAGTCCAACGACTCCAAATTATTTTTCAAGATCTGGTTGAATATGGAAGATGATTCTGAAAACCCTTGAGGAATACAACACCAACAATAGACTTGGTCCAAGAATTTAAAACAGAAGAGAAACTGGCTATCCTCATGAAGAGGCACAGAAAAGAAAGCTTGTGACAGGTCAATGACAGCGAACCATTCTGCATCGCATGGAATCTGAAACATTATTCACAGCTGGTTTTGGTACCACAGGGCAACATTTGATCACTATGTCATTTATTTTTCTCAAATCCTTAAAAATCTGAACTTTCCCACAGGGTTTTTTCAGTCCCATTATCCGTGAATTACATGGGCTGCTCAATACTTCTTTTAAAACCCCTTAATCTGCAATTATTTGGGCAACCTTCATAAGGACATCTTGTGGCATGTGGTACTGCGGAATCTGAGGGAAAACTGCATTTGGTTTCACACTGACTTTAACTGGCTCAACTTCTTTTATCAGACCTACTTCTTTTTCTGTCAGATCCCACACCTTATCTTTAACCATTCCCTGAAAGTCCGGGTGAAGCTCTTTCACTGTGAACATCGGGAAGAAATTAATCAGGGGGTATTCCTCATTACTGTCTCACATTCAATCTCTGGGGTTTGCTCTTCATCATCACTATTTGTCTGAATCTCAATTCCATAATTTGAACAAGTGATCAAACATCTGGTTTTACACAGCAAGTCTCTTCCCAGTAGGGATACTGGACCTGAATCACAGAACACAAATCAGTGTAATCCCTGAGAATTGCCACGTTCAACCTGAACCAAATCTGTGATCGGGTTAGTCAGGAACTTACTTGCTACTCCCACTACCTCTACTTTTTTCCCTGAAAGGGGCAAATTAGGAACTTCGGCACTCCTAACTGTAGAGCGTATACCTCCTGTATCAACCAAGAATGAAACTTTGTGATCCATTACTTTTTTCTTCACATAGGGACCTTTCTGATCTACTTCTAAAGAAGCTGCAAAGCATGCACTTGCACCTGCTGCATGGGTTGAGCATCTTGCATCTGATTCACATTTTTCTGAAAGTTTGGGTTTGGACTGCTCAGTCTCAGTACTCATGTTCTGAAATGAAATTACGTCATTACTTTGCTGAACAACACCTTCTTGCATCAACATTGGATACTCCTGTTTCCAATGTCCGACGGCCCCGCAAGCATGACAAGGCAACAATTTCTTCACTCCCTGCACATCATTTTGAACCACTACAGCACCTAAATCTGGACCGCAATTCATATTTACTCTGCGACCTCTGCCTCTCATCTGGGGTTGAAACATCATATTTCCCTGCTGCTGCAGCATCTGCTGTGGAAAATTTCCCTGAATCCCTGTCTGAGCTGCTTTAATTTGCATCACCATTGCTTTCTCCTTCAGCTTTTTCTGTTTCATTTCAATGTCATTGCTACAATATTTTGCATATTGCAACACCTCATCAACCGGTTTTGCTTGCCAGCAAATCAAATGACTCTTTATCATCGGCCAATTTGGGGTTTCAATCCTTCCACAAATCTGAACACAAAATGAATCATGTCCTTAGCCTCGATTGTCTCTGTACCACTATAATGCTTGAACGCCTGCATCAGTCTCTCATAATACATAATACGCATGTATTGACTCCTTGGCTTCCTGAACTGTCTTGTCAATTCTCTGCCAATCAATATTCTTGGGCGAAATTCTTGTTTTCAGGAATCCAATCACTTTGTAATAATATTTCACTACCTCAGGAGACGGTGCACCTGTATTTCTAGCTCTCTGTGGTTCACCTGTTGGTCAATCTACACTCTGATAACATTCTATCCATAGATCAACTGGAACCACTATCTCAAAGAGGGTGTTCAGGTCTTCCAAAAAGCATTTTGCAAGTTTCACAAACCTATCTGTCTGCTGACACCATTCTACTGGTTTCTCTCTCAATCTGGGGTATTCATTCGTAAATGACAAAATGTCACCTCTGCTCCAAGGTACATGAACAAAGTTCCCTTCCGGGGTTTCTCTCATTGGTAACATTTTTATGGGATCCCTATCCTGCTGTATTTTTCCAGAATGATCTACAGGATCTTCTTTCTTCTCATCTCTTTTCTTTACCCATATGCCTTCCCAGTAGTCTAACGCTCTCCAAAGTTGAGCACCCTGAACTATTTCCATAAGGTGCGCCTTTATTCCAGCAGATCTCATGTGTTCAAAATCTTTTGACTCTAAATCTATTCTGTAACTTCTTTTCAAATGCTTGTTTTTTTCTATTGCTATGCCACGTTGTCCGGCCACATTTGCTAATCTCTGGAGCACATTGCTCACTTCTCTTGTAATTTTTGGACACAGATATCTCAATTCTGCTTCGGTGTATAATTCTAACCTATTCACGCCCATAGTTCCTTCAATAACCTCACCTGCTACCAGGCCCAATTTAGTGTAATTCAAGTACTCCTCTCCCTTAGGAGCGCTCTGTGGAGTATTCAGTTTATCCAACCATTCAGTCAACTGCTGAGCCATCAAACCTTGCAACGAAATGTTGTTTGCCTGTACTGGTGGCAAGTGCGGAACTTCAATTGGACTAAGCTCGAACAAGGACCTGGACCCATTAAAGGTCGGTCCCACAGGAGTCACTACTTGAGTGTTTTCAGTAAAACCTCCTCCTATCGCATTTTGTGTCATTACACTCTGATCACATACACTAGGTTTTGGCTAGGAATACAATGGTACAGGAGAACCAACAGTGATTGGCAAAGATATGGCATCTGGAGCCTGTCTGCTACCTAAATTCTGTGGGAGGGTAACTCCCATATTCTGATTCGTTATTTGTGACATGTCTGATTGTGTCCCTGTTACCAGAGTATATCTCGGCATTACTTGTGGCTGCACTCGGGGCAGAAAAAGTGGAGTCGGTTCTGTCTGAACCAATACTCGTCTCGGGTGAGCCTGTTCTGTCGGCACCATCAGATTGGTGGCAGTTTCTAAAATGGGCACATCAGGATAAATTCTCTGAATCTGTGGTGGTTGTAGCTTGTTTTGCATCCGTTGAGTGGTAGGCACACTAAGGCTACTCTGCATCGGAACCTGTGTCAGGACAGGATTAACCTGCACCAAACTCGTTGTTGCATTACCCTGCATCAGACCTGAAGGATCATCACTGGTACTTGGATCACTCTCATGTGCTGCATATTGTGGCAGACGATCTCTCAATAACTGTGTAAGGAACTCATCATCATCTGACTCTTCCTTCCCTATCGAGGATTTTCTAGCCTCCCTACTTTTGGAAGGGCTTCTATTTGACTTTCGGGTAGCTTTCCTTCCTTCTTAGGGTCCTGAGTAATTGCTAGAAACAACTTAATTCCCTGCAATTTCTCACTTCTCCAAACTCTCTGAACACAGTCCCATCTAGCCTCTGCTGGAGTCTTTTCTGCTTTCCTCGTTCTAAGCTTAAATTGCTGTTGCTGTCTGGCTACTAGCTCCCAGATCGTTAATGTCTCGAACTGTGCTGGTCTCGGAGGGGGCTTCAAATCATACACTACCATCCTTAAATGCTCTAAAATTCTCAAATTGAATGTTCCACTGATAGGAAACGCTGAACTCCCATCTTTCTCGCTCGCATTGCACCAAAAGACATGGCGCAACACCCTTTTCTTCCACTAAGATATAAGCTGGTGTATTCTCTGGCGGAGCAATCTACCCAACACTCGCTGTAATGTACGTATCGCCCCTCAAATCACTCTTTAAAAGCCTTGAAAAATGTAATCTTTTCGCCTTTTATTTTGTTCAAAATCAAATCAGGAAGTGACTTTTATTCCCAGAATTCTCTTTGCCTACCTTCTCAAACAATTACGCCTTACGGATGGCTTCCAATCCATGCGCGACCCTACTCACTAACCAACCGATCCCAGCGCGGCTCCAATGACATCACACTCACACCTACTGCGGCTGACAAAGTCTTGCGGCTTGTCCTCCCAAACTCAGATCCACATAAACTAATGCGATATATTGCGAGCACTAATCAAAAATCAAAACCCAAATCTGCTGATTTACTACAGGAAAAAGGTAACACAATAGCATCAGAAGCGCTACGGATTTTTCACTGACGATCGTGGCCACTCTTATAGCTACTCTCTCTTTATCAGCTTCCCAGATTCGCTAGCAAAATTCGACCCACAAATTTTACTCTCAGCTGATCAATGGACCTGTCCTGGTGCACATAGGACTCGCCAGGTCTCAGTCAAAATTTTCTTTCACTCACTTTAACTCACACTCTGACTCGTCGGCCACGCCCAATCAACCTATTAAACCGGACAAATTACAACATAAACCAAGTGTCTCATACATTTTTCAATATACTCCGGAGTCTTAGACCATGCAGGATCCGTTCATCAACAACCATGTGAACAATTTTTTAGCACAAAGTGCCACACACGATTGAAGTTTGACGACTTCCCTACCCTCACACTGCGGAGTACGCACACTCCTGCTAAAACCTAATTTGGAGTACACAAACTCCCTAAAAAACCCTCACAATTCACCTGAGATTTGCATAAGCTGTGCAAGCACAAAACCTACCTCATTCACACTATCACTAGAACGCCGAGAACATCCTCAAACAACCATCGGCAAGCTCTGAGATTTCGGGAAAGTCATTTTGTGACTTAGGGACACATCTCTCCAATTTGTATAACTGAAAAATAAATAAATCTAACCTACTCTGAATATACCAAGGGCTGTGACTGGCTCCCAAAGTGCCAAACCCTCTACTACTATCTTTCTTCCTTAATAACACCTTACTTCTGTGATGGGTTCCCAAAGGGCCTAACCATCAGTCTGCTACCATCTACTGATATCGCGTAAACTTACAAGAGGACACGAGTTTGATAAATCTTTTGACCAAAACATTTGAGATGATCCCACCACAATGCCCAGTGTCATCACAAATCAATAATCAATAGACAATTGCCATCAATAATCAACATAAGAAATCAATAGGAGTCAGTAATTGACGCACCAGGACCTTTTAGTCATGAATAACCACACTTTTGATTAAAAGTTAAAATATCTATTTCCCTATATTAACAACGCTAGTGTCACGTGAGTTAATTCTAAAAATCAAATGATAAACTTACAGAAACACGACTGGCTGTCCGAAGCGCCTAAAGAAACACAATCTAATCAAGGCTTGAGCTACAACACACTGATATTATGGTGCAGATTAATAACAAAAGAATCTGTGAGAGAGTTATCCTATACATCTAGTTTAAGCAAAGAAAGACTTCAGTCACTAATTCAATTAGCAGGTTTCATCAGATGATTCCTCACTAACAGCAGATTAGCATCAGCATGTTGGGCTTCATGCAAAACAATTTAGTCAAAACAAATTTAAAAACCCATCTAGCTATGGCTCTGTCAAAATATAGCAGTTGGTACCTGGAAAGAAAAGCAAATAGACCATACATTTAACATTTTGTGATTCACTTATCCTCAGTATGGATCAGCAAGCAGTGTCAGTCTTTGTCCTCAGGACATCAGATTGTCAGAAAGATATCAGGCTAAGTTCGGAAAGGGCAAAGTCTTTAGCATTAAAGTTAAGCAAAGTCTCTTTTCAAGACACAAATTAAAGTACTGGCCTTTCGGCTAGAAAAAGAACAGGGCAAGAATCTCATGGATAATGGGCAGTTTTTCCCCTGTGTTTTTGCGGCTATATCAAAGTCTGCAAAACTATCTCCCAAACCCTATTGGTCAATGGATTGTATGTTAATACTTTTGTCCAAAAATATTAAAACATCCAAATAGTGATTTCTAGTATTTCACAGTTCACATGTCCAGGATTGGTCCAGCTTGCGATGTCCTCATCATTCGGCTCGTCAGGTAACAATACTGTTGCATTTCGTAATCCAGTCAGTGTCTCTATTGTTTTCTCCTGAGAAAGTCAGTCTAGCACATTTTACAATTACACTGTTGCATTCAACAGGAACAGCATCTTTTAGTAAGCAGTTCTCTTGAAAAAGTCTACAGTCACAAGCACATTATTTCTTTGGAGTGGAATTTTACAGTAAAACTCTTTAGCTTGCTGGTTTATTAAACGTGTTAAGAAATACAGTTCAATATGAGACGGGCAACTAGGCCAAGACCTCCGCTAAGCTTTCAATTATTAAGGCTAACCCTTAATATATAACCCAAAATATGATGTATTACTACATTTATAAAACAAAAGCTCAATATTTCATTTTATCATGGCATTAGTTTCATATTTCGTGTACATTTTCAACCACTTCTCGTCGGCACATTTCAAATGAGTGTATTATTTTTCTACGATAAGTAAATTTTCTATGCTATTTCATGATGAATATTTCAATAATAATTCTTGTTAATACTCCTGCGCTAGCCTGAGCATTTTGGTCTTTCAGGCTTCTCGATGGACGAGTTGTATCATTCCACTGCATACTTGAGAGGGACTTATTTTTCGTTTTACTCCTTGCAAGTGCTTGTTTTTCCTCACTGTCCCCACTGATTTTTTCCCTCTGCCTACCGCTTGTGCTCTCTTTCCACTCCGTTCCCACACTTGTCCTCAATGCTCCCACCTTGCTCTCTATTATTATCCCAGAGTTCATTTTTTCACATTTTATTTTATTTATTCTTTTTTTTTCAATGATGGCCCAGAAACCTCAAAGTGCTGCCAGACTGCATGCTTCTTTTCCTGCACGTTACATATATTTCTTTTTCAGATTTTTTAAAATATATTTTAATTTAGTTTTGTAACACACCCAACCACCATATTGGAACTGTAAATGTAAAATGATACCCTATGTCACGATGCAAGCAGAAACAGGTGTCAAGACGAATGAATACACGTTATTGCATTACAAAGGATTCATGCGCATCCGAGGCCTTCTTGAAAGAGGCTTTAATAGAAAACCTAATGTAAGATTGACGGCCATGCGTGTGCCTGTGTGTTTGTGCAGGCATTTGCATGAGCTAGGCAAAAGAAAAAGCAGAGCCAATAGCTTAGCCTTTGAGAGCCAAAACCTATTGGCTGTAGGAATTCTTGTTCTTCATGCCAGATGATGAACGAGGGACTAGAAGAGTGCGGAAGATAAGAGGCACATGAGTAAATGTGAGTGCGAGTGAGCGGGTGATACTGTACATAAAAAAAACATTTGAGGTATAAAGTGGATGAGTGATGGCATACTTAAGTAAGTGAATTGATTAATTAATGAGTGAAAAGAAAGTGCGGATGAGTGAGTTGATAATAGTGGATAAATAAACGGTTTTGAGAAACTAAGTGGATTAAAACATTGCTGATAAACAGCTAAGAAGATGTCACTTGTCACTGCCACGTGATTGGCTATGTGCATGAGCGAATGGGAGGATGACAATGCACAAAGGCAAAAGTAAAATAGGAAAAAGTACGAAGTGAGTAAGCCAGACACATCATTGATAATTCACATTTTATTTTCACATGCGGTCTCACGGTAGTAAATGACTGAACATTGCATGGGCTCGTGGGACTACACACGAGGGCCGTACCGGCCGAGGTTCTATCTAAACGTCCTTTTGCTAGATGTCTCATGGATAAAAGTAAATAATTGATATCCTCTCACATGCTCGGATCAAAACACTTAGAATGACCTGTATCCTTCCTCGAGATATATATGTAGCCACGGATGGGACACAACGTGAAAGTACAATGCCTGAGCCCCCAAATTTAAAGGTAGTGCTAACACCGTGAAACGTACGAGGCAAAAGTAAAATGGAGCTGCTCTTTCATACAAAGATCTGTCCCTCATTACAGTAGCCTCATCTGTCCCTCATTACAGTAGCCTCTTAATTCGGAGGGGGCCAGTAAGTCCAGCTGAAAGTAGCAGCCATAGTATGTAGATGATAGTCAGTACGAAATGAGGAATTACCTAGAGGAATCAAATCGGAATAGTTGATTCTCAAAGTAATTCCTTGTTGCCTGGATTTTCCCCACCTACTCATAATAACGGCCAAAGTAAACAAGCTCTGGCAAAGTCTTGACTTTGGGTCCCACGGGCATTGCCTATTGACTCTGGCAGTGCTGCAGAGCGTCAAAATAAAAACAAGCATTTGCAATGCAATAGGTCTTGAGTATTTGCGTTGTAAACTCCTAACCGGACATTTCTTGCCACATAAACTGATAATGAAAAGTAAAACAGTTTCACATATGCAAGCCGACGGACGCCATGAGTGTGAAGGAGACACCGAAAAGGAAACAGAAGTTCGCTCGCAGTGAAACTGGCAAAAGTGCAAATATCCAACGTCATGCAAAGTGCTCGACTACTGCCCAGCGGGATCGCGCTGCGTAGGAAATAAAAAGAAATAGTGTAGAAGCCATTCGGAAAACACGGAACCTAGTATGTTTTCAGTAGTTTCTCCGTATTGTAGAGGAGGGCTAAACACCGGAATAGGAATGACGTATGCATGCCTTTCACTAACGAAATCAAACAAATTTTAAAAGGCAAGCTCACAAACCAACCAACTGATGGGCGTGGTTAAAAGCCCACAGAGAGATTACAACAGGGGCCAGAGTGCCTGCGCGCTCGACCCTAAAAAATTTAAAAGGTGCAAGGGTGGTTGTGTCATTCCACTGACGCCCACATTTGTTCTAATTTTTTTTTATTTATCAGTGCATGATTGTAGAGGCCACTTGGATGGGTAAATAAAAAAAATTATGCTTTTTTAGTGTGAAAGCACCAATTTAAAATTATAAAAGGATGCCATGTTTTTTTTTTTTTTAACACAGTAGCATGTTGGGGAGGAAGGGAAAAAGCAGCACATAGGGAGGGAGGTGAAGCACAAGAGGAAGGGGACATAGGAGAGCAACACAGAGCGTGCGGGGGGTAGAGGGAGAGAAACAAGCAGTGAGCAAGAACAGCTTGTGGGAGAAGAAGCACTCAGACATGACAGAGCAACATGGAGCAGGAGAAGAGAGAAGCACGCAAGGGAGACAGCTGGAAAATACATTCACTTGTGGAGTGCTTAAGCAAAACGAAATGAGAGAGAAGGACCGGGAGAGAAAAGCAAGAGTGAGAGAGCAACACAGACCTACCTGGGTGGGGGGTTAAAAGCACTTGAGAGAGACAGCATGAAAACACATGTACCCTTGTGAATTGCTCAAGCAAAAAGGAAAAAATGGTTCTCTAAAAGTGAGCAGTGAAAGGACACTAGTAAATAGGCTATGCTACAGGGGACAGACATAACATGGACACTGCATGCCATGGAAAACGCAAAGACATGAGCATGAAAAAACATGCATAAAAGTACTAAGCTGACCATAATTCTTTTGTAGTCAGACAGCTTGTGCTGTCTAGTGGGCTTGACGTAAGAACTACTGTATTGTACTGCAACATATTCTATAGCACTTACTACTCCTATATGTGGCACTGAAGAATTTCCATATATGGGCAGCAATCTATGCTGTATAGGGTGTATAATTTGAAGGGCGTTGTCTTTGTTCTTGAAGCATTTCCATGCCATGTGTGATGACCTGTGAGATGCAGATACTGCGGTGCTGAGCTTTAGGTGGTCATCATCCTTGTATTTATGGGACAAAGACAGTTGTCAACTTTTAAGCTGTGGACATCTTTTAAGCCATCCATTGTTGAATCATTTGCCTACTATATTGATAGTTCGAACAGGGGAAGTTGAATGGTTTAATCAGGTCTGGTAAGGGGAGTAGGTGATGTTTAATAATAGAGGTGATGTCATGGACCCCTGAGGGATACTTCTGAGTGGGGTGTGGGGAGCTGATGTAAAAGGTGGCAGGTATACCACAGGTTGTCTATCTCTTAGGTAAGAAATCCATTTTAGAGTATTTTCATATATTCCAAGATGAAGGAGTCTTTGTAGTAGTGTGTGGTGGACAGAGGCAAATGCTAATGCAGAAGTAATAGGGCGGACACTACATTCTTGTCCAATGTTAGTTTTAGGTGGTCCCAAATGGACATGATGGTGGACTCTTTGCCTCTGCCTGGTGTGTTGGTCTGACAAAGTCATTTTATGCTGTCAATTTTAAAAGCTGAGTAAACATGGCTCTTTCAAATATTTGTCTTTGGAATGGGCCACTTGATATTGGTCTGTACTTCACTGGGTCAGATGAGTCAAAGTTGTTCTGCCTGAGGAGTGGTCTAATGTAGGTTGTTTTTAGCTTATGTTGTAAATTAACCTAGTGTGCCAGGAACTTGTCGCGTAAGCTTCTAGACACCTTGCCTGCTCAGACTGTGAAGGATATCTTTAAATATTTTTGGTGGTGCTGAGTCTGAAGTTGATCCTGATGGTTTGCTGTCCAGACAGTGTTGGGAAAATATTTTTCGGATATGGTATCAAAAGTATTTATTGGTGGTACTTTTGTTTCCATGGTGGTTGGGTCATGTGTTGGCTGTGTCCTCAAGGTAATTTTCTATATTTCAGATCAATTTTGTCATAGAAGGTTTCAATTGCAGTGTTTATAGGTTTTGGCACTTGGACAGCTTAAGTCTGTTAGAATGTTGGGAAGTTCTATAGAATGTGTTCTGCTTCAGTTATGTGTGTGGATTAGTGTTGTCTTTTTGTGGCTTTGATGGCTCTTCTGAAGTCTTTGTTACAATGTCACAGTAAAATTGTGTCTCGTTCTCTATCTTGATTTTCTGCACTTGCTTTGTAGTATGGTAGGTTGTGTTTTCATTCCTTTGATGTTGCTGTTAATCCATGTAGTGCTCTTATTGTGGTTAACCATGGAAGTTGTCTTTGTCAGTATCCATTTGACCAATGTGGTGGAGATCCAGTTGTAGAAAGTGTGTATGTTTTGATGCGGCACATTTACTGGGGTTTTTTCAAGATGGTACTTTAGATTTGGAGCACTACCTTTTTCTATTGCCTCTATGAAAGTTTGCTGATGTTGGCTGTTTCTGTTTTTTTAAGTGTTGTTGTAAGTGTGTTGATCCTGAAGGTAAAGATGTTATGGTCACTTTAGCCTACTGAGGAGTTGTCTGTCACTGTAGCCTGTCCCAGAGGAGCCACCATGATCTCCAGAGTGTGTCCACAGGAGCGAGTTGGCACAGAAACAGACTGCTGCAGGCTAAGGGTTGGTTGTGATAGGTGTGGGTGTAGATTCTTCTTGTCAAGCCATATTTTGAGGTCTCCTCGAATGTATAGGCTTGGGTGGCTCAGATGGATTTTGGTCACTGGATTTAGTAAGACATCTGTAAAGTCATTATTTATGTCCTCCTGGAACGCTGAATGTGATTGGCAATCGTTTTTGACGGCAGAGCACGCACATATACTGCATATCAAAAATCTGGTGACCTAATACTATTGTTATGTTTTGGTACATTGGTGCATAGTGTAACAAACCAACATACTGAGGCAGTAGTGAGCGAATAACTGTTAATTCAATTATTTAAAATCGTTACAATATTTGCATACTACACAATAAATCTATTTCTTATTATTAAAAGAAATGTAAATAGCGAAGTGTTAATAAAAAGATGAAATTTCATTTATAATGGCACACAAATACAAAAAGACAGCGGGAAGTTATTTTGTTGCCAATAGTCATCAATTATGGAATTCTAAGTTGCAATAATGAATGCCGTTCCTTCATTCTGATGCTATTTGACATTATAACATTTTCATTTTTGTTACTATGTTTATACATTTTCCAAATTAAGAAGGTTCTGTTGTGCTATGAGTAGTGAAACACGTTAGTGCATTTCTACAGGCTTTCATAGCATTTTTTAGGAAGACTGACCCAAGTAAAGTGTGACATGTAGTTAAAAGTTCAAGCAGCAGAGTATATGGGCAATCGATTCTCTGTCACATGTAAAAAAATCGTTTAACCCTTACTGTTTTCTCTAGGTTGCTCTCTACTAATTAGCAGGCAGTACCATAAACATAGTACACAAGATTTTATTTCTGTAAATTCTACTCAATGCCTTTTTAAGAAAGGCTGCATTTGATTAGTTTTGTATTATTTGGAAATTAATTTAATTGCTTTGAAAGCTGCATATGACATACTACAAGGACTAAAGTCTGAGAAGGAATGTAGATTTCTGACTGCATAGGTCAGGTAGTTCAACCATAGATTATTATTTTGAGTGAAAATTACTTGGATTACTGACTTGAGTATGTCTGGTTTCGTAATTATAACTTGATGATAATATTTAATAAACGATGACTCGCATTCCAAGTCTTGTCTTGAGTGACCAAATTGTAGGCAAATCTGTGCCTGTGTGGTGTATTGTGGTAAACAATAAATATACACCTATCGGCTACGCACTGCAGTTTATCTAGGAGCTGAGAAGTTTGGAAAGAAACACCAAGTGTCCATAGGAAACTTGGAATAAGCTCCGCTTTAGTAACTAAGTACTGCTTCAGCTGTTGAACTGTATAGTTGCGAGTTAAGATTATTGAGCACAAATGGTAAATTACTGGCTTTTTTCTTTATATCATTTCTATGAATAATCGATGCCCCAGTAACTGAAAGCTAAACATCCAAGTAATTGTATGCTGCAGTATATCCTATCTTAAGTTGGCCCAGATACCAATACTGGGTTGGCTTGTTTAATTTTCCAAATACCATCACCTATTTGCTTTCCAAAATGTACTTATGCAATTTGTTCAGTTTCTTGCATTCACATTTTAGTATGGTCAAGTATGACCAGATCATCTGTGTACTGTATGTACTGGACTACGTGTGTGCCAAGCCTGACTGTGAATAACTGGCTTTCGATAGTGTGCTCCCATATCTGCAGCAAATAGTTGTAAATACAAGTGTCACCAGAACGCATCCCTGCCCCACTCCTTGATTAATTTGTATATGGTTGGTGACTTTCGCACCTACTTCAAACTTAACTCACACCTATTTGTCTGAATAAAAGAACCTATTCCATTAAGTAGGATTGTGAGATACCCCAGCTATTTAGCTTAGCCCACAATAAGTTGCAATACACTCTATAAAAGGCAGCAGAATAATCCACAAAACAAGCAAATAAGGGGGGTTTATTGTGTAAATTTGAATGGTATATTGTATAAATAAGGCTACAATGTTATCTAATATGAAAGATTTTTGCTTGAATGAGAGACGGGTGAGGGTATGTGGGACTTTTGTGGATAGTGTTGGTGTTGTAGCTGCAGTGTTGACTGGAGGTTTGAATGGGATGTGGAGGGCTTGGGGTTAAAGTGCAATCAGGGAACCCGGTAATTGAATGTTTGCACATTTCCTTGACTATTTATGTCATCCTAGAACGAAGCTGAATGTCAGTGGGAATTGTTTCTGAGGGCATATCATGCACATATGTTGTAACTCTAGTCCCTTAATAATACTATGTTTTGGTACAGTGGTGTGCAGTGCAACACCACCAACATACTGAGGTAGTAAGGACTCACAGTCCTAGGCAAGAAGCATCTTTCATGCATCAAATCCCATGGCCTCTGCCAAGAATTGCACCTCTACTGTCATCAGTAACGTTCACATTTCAAACACAGGAAGTAACTTTTTGAACCAACTGATGTGGTTGCTCAGAAGAGTGCCAATTTGTCCTGATTACCTTGATTGATTGGCCAGACAGCTGCCCCACTTACCTAGCACCAGAGTTAGACAAATCTCACACAATACTACATATGCTAAGGAAACAAATAGCTCCTCTGTTCTAAAGTAAAGTATCAAGTTGGATCTGCCCTGCCTGCACTCTTCGTACAAATGCTTCCTCCTCCCTACCAGAGCTGCACATCAATGATGCAGTAAACTCCATCACCTACAGTGCTGCCCACTACCCTAGAGGCTGCTGGACTCTATGGTGAAGATCCTGGGTCATGTTATCTTGTGGTGAGCTGAGATTTGGGCTGAGGATACCATTATAAGCCCAGTATAATACAGGTTTAGAGAAGGCCTGGGGATGCAGGAGAAGTGCCTAAACTTACACTTGTTAATTGGCAAGTACACAATTGCCAAGAAGGGAACCCTATGCCTGACAATCATGGACCTCAGTAGTGCCTTTGATAAAGTTAACCACACTAAACTTTGGGGAATTCTTCATATATTGGGTGTGCCTCATTCCATAGTAGAATTTTACAAGTGCTCTATGATGGAACTAGAGGTATGGTGTTGAGAGGGAATGTACTGAATGCTTAAATATATTTAGGGGTCTGTGTCAGGGCTGCATTCCAGCTCCAATTTTATTTTTGTTATATATTAATGGTTTGCATTCTTTTTTAGTTGATAAGGGTAAAGATGCACCAGTTTTAAATGGCAGGGGCGTCCCGGCCCTTCTGTATGCTGACGATGCAGTTCTTTTGTTCCGAACTTTGAACAGCCTATGGGCAACAATGGAAGTCTTTGTTAAATTCATGGACTTGGATCTAGATGTTAGTATTGCAAAAAAACACTATATGGTGTGTGCTAAAGCTCAGAGTAAACAGACTCAGTACCCATTAAAGGTCTACCCATAAGTCATGTCCTTCAGTTCCCCTACCTGGAAGTGACACCTGATGACAAGGGAAGATGGTTACTAGGTATATCCAAATGATGCACTTGATTTACTGCTGCAGTCGGCGCAGTTTTTGACTACAGTGGGCAATTAGCCAATTTTCCCTCTGCTCGAGGTGTATAAACTAAAATGCCTACCGGTTTTAACATATGAGGCACCTGTTTGGGGATACCAGAACAATTCCTCACTGCATCAGGAAGAGAACAGATTCTGAAGGTGGTTCCTGGGAGCTGATTTGCTTTTACGTGAGGAATTGGGAATTGACTATGTTGAAGATCATATCAAGCTTGCACCATTACTTCTTTCGATTTCTATCCGGGCAAATAAGCACACAGTCCTCAATAGGGAAATAATCTCCGATTGTTTCTCTTGTGATATGGATATGAAAATACCCCGGCTGAATTATATAAAAAATATCACTATTAGTTAGGGCCGACCAAAGTTATTCACTTCCCACAACTACCGAACAAAAGGGAGCTGGGTTGGGCCACTAGGGAGTTAAAAAAATTAGCCATGGGTAATAAGGAAGCAAAAGAATTGGAGAAATCATCCATGGGAGATTTTGTCATGGTTAAGACTTGCCAAGGTACATAGCTCTATATTTCTCAGATCAATAACGTGTGGGAAAGGTCAATTGTAACCAGATTCCACAGTTGGGCACTATTAGGTGTAATCTGAGTTTTCCGCTGGGCCAGTTTGACCATAAAAATATTTTTGTGTGCCCTAGTGACGATGTTTCTTTTCAGACCTTGTTGCACTTTCCTTATTCTGTAAATTTTATGAACCTTTTAAGCAAAGATTTTTATTATCTAATTTATAAAATCTGCGTTTTCTTTTTTTTTTTTTTTTACAGTGTAGTCTACCTTGCAGTGGGCAGTTTTTTTTTAAAAGTGTAATATTTTGGCGTAACTGTGTGAACTTTTAAATTATTATTGTATTTATGAGTCTGCTTTTTTTTATATTCATTGTGATTTAACACTGTTTTAATAGTGTGTTAATTTTTTTTTTAAAGTGCAATATTTTGGTGTAACTCTGAACTTTTAAATAATTATTGTATTTATGAGTCTGTTTTTTATATTCATTGCCCAATAAAGAGAAGAAAGAGAGAACCCCCTAATTATTTTATATTCTCTATAGCGTATATGTCTCACTAAGTAAGCTTCATTAACTTACAATACGGGTATGGTTTGGGCAGCAGCAGTGCATTCTTTAGTCAAACAAAAAACAATTAAAGGATAGGTTGCAACAGAGTAGGCGTTCTCACAATTACGTCAGAAGTACAATATGTGTAGCATCAATATAATATTCACAATTTCTGCGACCTCTTTTGTGCATTACTCAGGCAACATATTTCAACACACAAAAGCCAGCTAAAATGACTGACATTTCCAGTCCTGGTTATAATTGTCACGTATCTTTCTATAAAGCAGCTACAGGGTATCAAATGAAGCACCCAATGAAACGGGATAGTAGCAGTTGTAGACAGTACTGCCAGGTTGAAATTGACTTGCATTAGGAACAGCAGGAGGGGTATTCAGATGGTGCCAGTTAGTCAGTGTCCCAGTAGCTCCTTGACCCCTTCAGAGTAGCTTGTGGCCCTGAATTTATTTGAAATAAGCAGAGGGTCACATTTTTCCTTTTAAAGTTAAGAAAAAGTTGTGTTTATTTTACATTATCCTCATCAGGCTGCAGCAGGCAGAGCCTGATAAGGAACAGTGCTGAAGTCAGATTTATGACCCAGGTGAAAAAGTGAAGCACTAAAGTATTTAACTCTTAAATAAAAGTCCTTTTCAACTCAATTTTGGAGGTGAGAGCAAAATGATGTTTCTCAATGCTTTTAAATCAAAGAATATTAAAATGAAACAGAAGGCCTTTAACTGGCAAAACATGTCCAGCAACACAAACAAAATTGCATTTTTTTTTTTTTTAAGATAACTTTTTTCTTTTTGGCAAGATGTGTTTTCTCAGTTTCCATGCATGTTTTCTTTTGTTTTTGCTTGTGGGTGCTGTCGCCAGAATGACAATTAACTTGTTCTAAATATGCGAGACCTATTACATTGCAAATGCTTGTTTTAAAAGAGAGAAATGTAATGAGCAGAAAAATGTTCCACATTTGAATATTTTTGCACTTTAAATTTCCCCCATTTAAAAAATGGCTGTATGTTTGTGTTATGCATGTAATGCTGCCACATATGGCAAAAGGTACGACCTTTGCCGCAAGTACATACAACACAGGCTCTCAGTTACCCATACACATATATCTCATTCATATGCACACATATTCATACATTACCAAGACCAAGACCAAGCTCTCACTGATATGCATGGCAGCCTTGTCATAGTGCCCCTAGCAAAGTATTTTGTTCAAACCATAGTATCTGGCTCTATGGACATTAGGCTTCAAGTCAAGGAAGCTGGGCATGGGAGTGTCTGTTAATAATGCACTGCTTGTTTAGCCTTCGGTAGCTCACGTTGATTTTCAATGGTCAGAAGTAGGTTTCACTACAGAAAAGGTTGGAGACCCCGTATGCTATGATGGTTTTATAGGCCCAAAACCCAGTCATAGGGCTGAGCCACAGACAAGGATCTATAATGAGGGAGGGGGTCATTTGCATTTCATGTATCCCACAGCAGAAGATATATAATGACATTAGAACATTCCACCCACATGAGACAGAATGGCACTGAAATCTTGGAACATAAAGGTCTGTAGAAGCCATTAGTAATCCAGAACAACTTCAGTGTCTTTAGTGGAGGTCTCAATATTACAGTGTTCTAATTCCGCATATGTCCTTGGTGCCCTTGACAGTGTTAAAGGTGTATATACAAAGGCGGGACCATCTTTTACACGATTTGGAGGCACTGTTCAGTACTATTAGTGAACATACGCACGCACTACTGATAAACTGATCAGGGATTTGAATGTTAAGGGGTATTTAGACTTACCCATCTAAAGAAGGATGTGCACTCCACAACAACCACAACCATAGTGAAGCATGAACTAGCATCAGCTTTACGTTCTGAATGACACCGTGGGTAGCACAAGACTAGCTTCAAAGACCTTCTAACGAAATCAGAATGTCTGAAAATTAATCACACTGCATTCATTGTGGATCTGTTCGGAGTATTTGAGAGGGACACTAGACATCTTTCCATTGATTTATGTCTATGAACCGTTAAGCACCCCTTGACAGGTGCTTCACATGAATGTTTGTTGCTCACCTACATACTAGACTCCCTTGGGTGATGCGGTCCTCCCAAAGTGGTACTATTTCAACACCAGTGTCTACCACCACTGACTCATAGGCCATGACGTGATATCGGCTTCTGGCAGCTGGATAATAGCCCTGGGCTGTGCAAGTCACTCTAATTGTATCCCAGTTGGAAGTCCGTGTACTGGCACCCCTTGTGCGTATCCATTCATTTTGCCATGACTGCCCTCTATTCTCTGTGGTATGCATGAGTAGTGTTTGTTCCCCATCCTTAGAGTACGTAGCCCCTGCTGTTCACTGTAGTCCAATAAGGTCTAGTGGTAGTATTTTCTGCTGTCTCTCCTTTCCTACCTGGCCCCTGACCTATTGTTCTTTTCTCCTCCTCCATGCAGAAACCCTGGTACATCCTAGTACATCTGTGTTTGGATGGAAATCACAACTAGACGAATGCACATTTCGTAAAATATTTGCTGCTTCTCAGTAACATTTATCAAATCTGATTGGGTAAGATGTATGTTTTTGGAAAAGTTGTCATAACCCATTGTTCAAATAATATAAATAAACATTCATGTCTGAAATCCATAATTGAATGTAAGTTTTCTAAAATGTTAACTGGTATTTATTACCCATACATTTGCGTACATGGCATTTCATGATGTGAAAAGGTTAAACGAGCCATGCAGGTGCAGAAGATTTTTCATTACATTTTGGTTTTTGAAACCATTTCTAGACAAAAAGCATTGCAATGCAGTGAATGGTATTCACTCAATGAGTGATCTGGAAAGTACTGATCTTCTAGTAAATACTTAGAAAAATTAGTCATGTAGACTTGGTAGAGATGTTTTTTCTAAATAAATGAAAGCTGGTCTATGCAAGCTGTCAGACATTCTTACAACAAAAAACAGAGGGCACGAATTTAAAAGTGATTCATGAGTTACAATGGAGGAGGTAATAACAAAACAATATACTAAATAGTTCTGAGTTCTGGGTGCTGATGGCTAAAAGGCTGTGGATATGCAGGTTGGGGAATGGTGTTTAATACCACAAGTGATACTGACATTTAGCGAGGAGCATTTTGGTGTAGAAGAGACATTGAATGGTTTAATATGAAAGGGTTTAGCCTAAATGTAAAATGTAGAATTTTAACATTTGGTAGGAATTCTATTTTGTTAGATACAGAGGTGGCCTAGGTGTGCATTAAGTTTTGAATGACGGTTAATAAAGGAAGGTGACCATGTTCCATCAATGTGGAGTGGGACTACAGTCGCTCAAATGCATAACCTAGGACCTATCGATATTTCTGACTTGCCCAGATGACTCTATAAAAGACTGCACAGAGAAAGACTTTAATAAGACTGCAGAAGACTGAGAGACCTGAGCAGTGGGCTGAGGTTAAGCATTTTCCTCGGTTCAAGCAGGCAGGTTTTGGTGTGTTAGCCTATGCTGCTACTTGGTTGACTTTAAGGGAGCCCCTGATTATGCGGAGAGGGAATTCTCAATACTAAACCTAGAAAGAGGGGAGTGGATAAAGCATAATTGATCAATATTGTACAGCTACATACACCACAGTTACAAGAAAAATTATTTCAATATCCAAAAATTCTAATTAACTATGGACTGAAGAAGGGCTATGTTTTGGCTCCCTTTTCTTTAGCCCATTGTGCCTCACTTGCCAAAGGATTGTACAGGTATACGTACTTACAAGTGTAAAGACAGGTAATATTTGGGTTACCATGTGTGGGTGATTATATGTTGTACTTTTGGATTGCAGCACTTATTAAACAGATTGAACGATTAGAAAGAGAACACAAGCATATCGCACTGAAAAATAGGGGCCAATAAAAAGCAACTCTTTAATGCCAAACAACTGGAAAGAATAAACCTATTTCCATCATCACTTGGAATGCAGTTATATAATGACTAACAAATGCAAAGAGTAAACCCCTTGTTATTTAGCTACTACTTATTCTTTTAAATTTCAAACTGAGAAGTCACTTGTGATGGGGAAAGCAAATGGAATTATATCTTTTAAATGTAAGCATCAGAGGCAACCTGTGAAAACATTCCTAAAAAACGAATCACAATGATGGTGGTGTCAGTGTGTTGGTAGCAGGAGCATCGTTGTGGAGCTTGCAAAATGTAACCAATTTTTAAGAAGTCAAAGTTAAAATTTACGTTAGTATATGTGAATGTTAAGTAAAATGTGCAAAACAGCCTAAAAAAAGTTACTTTTAAATTAACAAAATGTCTAGTGGAGAACTGGAAAGCTAAGAAGTTAACCGAGAATTTCACAAATAATAACATCTTTTATCTGATGACAACAAAAGCTGTATGAAAATGAAGAAAGTTATTAGGTCTGCAAACCAATTATGGATTCTGGAGCAGCTACATCATTTGTAACAAACTAGCAGCATTCCCTTTTTCTACCGCATTATTTTTTATATCGATGTAGACAGATCAACAGAAGAAATTTTCATCATGATTTATTTCAATCAATTCAACATCTTGGATTTCAAATAAAGATAATCGTGGGATTAATGTTAATGATGATTTGGAACACAGTTTCTAGGAATACGCTCCGGGTGGCAAATTAATGAAGGCGTTTAAGTGACCTCCCAAACAGTATATTAAAATGTTTTCTACATTCCACATTCTTTGCTTTTTCACATTATAAAGAATCTGGCTTTGTAAAGCTCCATACAGCAAACATATTTGATTGATTGTTTGCTTGATTGACTCATTGATTATTTGATGTATTTATCTTAGCATTCCATCCTGCTATTTACTCACCATACACCAGAAATTCAACTGTCAGTTTCTGCATCCTCAGGTTGAGCCAGTTTCTCACCAAACATGAGTAATTTCCCTGGAAGGAGGGGGGTGTTCGAAGCAGGGTGAAGTTGAGAAAAGTGCTGTTTGCACTGGCGAAGTTCTCTGATGGGGACCCAAGTGGTGAGAACACCCAAGTCATGCTGGCATCTGGATAAGAGTTGGTTGCACAGGCAAACTGAATAATGGAGTTTATGGGAGCATAAAATGTGCCATTGGGTAGGATCCTGGAAGGCGTGAGGCTCACACTGGTATGGCTGGGACCAACTATGATTGAAGTAGAAAAAACAAAACTGTAAGAAGAAACAGTGGGCACTATTGTGCACTTTCATCACAATCACTGATGTGTCCAGTCAGAAGTCATCATTCCAAATGTTAGCCCATCTTTAGGAAATATAAATATTGGGTAAATCAGAGTGTTGCAGGATATTTTACTTCTAATTTTATAATCTAACACTTTACTTCTATTTTTTTAATTAAAAATCTGACCCTGCATTTCGCACTAAAGTTGCTAAGTCGTCCTGTGAATGGTCAAGAGTGACAAGCCATGGGAAACACCAGAGGGAACCAGGCAGGAGGATAACTCAAAGGTTGGAGGTTTCTAGTTTAGCACTCTGAAGCAAAAGAGGAGTTTATCTGGGAAAAGGGCAAAAACGCATGCGCTCCAAAACCGCTGCCATAAATCTTTGGTTAAATTAATCTTGCAGCAATAACAAAGATGGAAACCAGTTTGTAAACCTAGAATAACAACTGGATAGTGCTGTTGCAGAAAACATAAAGAAAGCTCACTATACGAGTCCAAACTATTACACTAGTTGTACTGATAACTGTTAATGAACTGACACAATCAGTTCATGAAATATATGGTGCCTTAACGTTTGTGGATTCACTTGTCCATTCTGCAGAAGTAACCAGGTTGTAATGGAGGAAACAAGTTTGAACAAATCCGGTGCTGCATCACGTGACCAGATACTTGTTTTGTTATTTTAGACTCACTAAGGCAGAAAGGTAATATTAGAATGGAGGTATGTGCAGCTGGCAGCTAATTGTAGTTATCACAAGAAGATGCCTGTCTAAAGGCAGTATTGCTCAACACCAGGAAGAGATGAGTAAAATCATGCTAGGTACAAGCTACTGCAAGGTAATTGTTGGAAAATGGGTTATTGGTAAGGGCAGGTAAGTACCTACTCTTAGCAATAGGCCACTAACCTCCACTTAGGTCCAGTTAGGTCTCAGTAAATTAAACCCAGCTCAACCCTTGGTAGCTTGGCAACGAGCGACAAGGCTTAATATAGGAGACAGAGTGTGAAGCATTCAAATATCACAAAACAGTAATTAAATAAAAAACAGGAAACTGTTTAAAAATCCACAACATTTATAAAAATAGATGATATTATTATCTTTAAAATGACACAAAAATGAATAAAATCGGATAAGGGGAACCGGAGATATGAATTTTTAAAGAATTTTGTTTTTTAGCGCCTAGAAACAAAAAAGCGCCAATCGGGTCATCTGGTTGCACCTCGACCGGGGCAAAGTCAAAGTTTAAGGCTGACCGTGATGGAGCCCTGTTGGGCTACAGCTCGCGGTAAGCCTCTGTCAAAAGTTTACCTTCGGTCTTAGGCCCTCATTACAACCCTGGCGGACGGTGTTAAAGCTGCGGTAAGACCGCCAACAGGCCGGCGTAATTTTTTTTGCAATTACGACCGTGGAGGAAACCGCCAACAAAGACAGCCACTTTAACACTCCGACCGCCACGGCGGTACAAACAAACAGTGCGGCAGTCACCGCCAACAGACAGGCGGAAGACAATGTACCGCCCACACTATTATGACAGGCCAATCCGCCACCTTTTCCGGGGCGGATTCACCGCGGATAAAAACACGGCAGAAACAGTAATTTCGAAGGGAAAACCCTCACCTCTACACACCCCACGAGGAACGAGGATACCATGGACCCAGAACTCCAAATTCTACCTGCGATAGTCTTCCTGCTCCTGTACCAGGAGCACGAATGCCGGCGGCGAAGACCATGGTGAGTACTGCACCTACGACACAGGGGAGGGGGAGGCTAAATACAGGGACACACACACGCAACACCCCCACCCCCACCCTCAACTACTACAACACACACACTAATACATATCTATACATTATAGTTACACCCCCCAACCACCCGGAAGAATGCAAAGACAAAAGGAAATGAGTGTAACCATTGTAATCTATTAAAATGCAGTACGCAAAAATATACATATATACACTATTAACAAAATATACACCAACAATAGTAGTCCAGGTATTGCACCATTTATAGTCTGTGGACCACTGGGCCCAAAATGCATGGGCGAAGCCCACACTCAATACCAGATCAAAACAGAGAGAACACTGCAGAAATACAACAAGCACCTCAGGGGGAAGGAAAGGGGGGGCACCTCAGCCGGATGACTGCACGACGCCAAATCCACGAGGGGGCTCAATGCCCACTGTTCAATCCTGGGGAGTGCAAAGCCACAGTCTCTCAAGTCTCTACAGTGGGTGGCTTGCCCACTGTTCAATCCTGGGGAGTGCAAAGCCACAGTCTCTCAAGTCTCTACAGTGGGTGGTTTGCCCACTGCCATACCCTGGGGAGTGCAAAGACACAGTCTCTCAAGTGGATAACAGTCTCCACTGGTTCTGGAGGGGGACTGGTGCCCAGAGTGCTTCATCCTGTGAAGGGCAGAGGTAGTGGATGGATCTCTCCACTGGTTCTGGAGGGGGACTGGTGCCCAGAGTGCTTCATCCTGTGAAGGACAGACGTAGTGGATGCATGTCTCCACTGGTTCTGGAGAGGGACTGGTGCCCAGAGTGCTTCATCCTGTGAAGGACAGAGGTAGTGGATGCATGTCTCCATTGGTTCTGGAGGGGGACTGGTGCCCAGAGTGCATCACTCACTCCGTGACAGTCCCAGTTGCGTCAGTGCCCCTGGCGCTCATGGGCTAGCCGTGCTTGATTTGGCGGTGCCCTGTTCAGCGGTGCTTGATTTGGCGGTGCCCTGTTCAGCGGTGCTTGATTTGGTGGTGCCCTGTTCAGCGGTGCTTGATTTGGCGGTGCCCTGTTCAGCGGTGCTTGATTTGGCGGTGCCCTGTTTAGAGGTGCTTAATTTGGCGGTCCTTCATGGCCCAGCAGGTCTTTGCTGGCGGTCCTTCATGGCCCAGCTGGGCTGGGGCTGGCAGGGCACTCCTGGGCAGCAGGGCTGGGGCTGGCGGGCCCTCCTGGGCAGCTGGGCTGGGGCTGGCAGTGGCCTCCTGGGCAGCTGGGCTGGGGCTGGCAGTGGCCTCCTGGGCAGCTGGGCTGGGGCTGGCAGTGGCCTCCTGGGCAGCTGGGCTGGGGCTGGCGGTGGCCTCCTGGGCAGCTGGGCTGGGGCTGGCGGTGGCCTCCTGGGCAGCTGGGCTGGGGCTGGCGGTGGCCTCCTGGCCAGCTGGGCTGGGGCTGGCAGTGGCCTCCTGGCCAGCTGGGCTGGCGGTGGCCTCCTGGGCAGCGTGGATGGGGCTGGCAGTGGCCTCCTGGGCAGCTGGGCTGGGGCTGGCGGTGGCCTCCTGGGCAGCGGGGATGATGGCGGTCTTCTCCGCCGTGCTGCTCTTCCCAGACATGCCGTGTTTCTTGTGGCCCTTCCCCACCTTGGGAGGTGTCACAGCTGAGTCCACACACCCACCGGGACCCCTGGGAGCGGCTTTGGTGGCTGGAGTCTTCCCCCTCTCACGCCGGGCACTGGCCAACTTCTGATGCTTCACAGGGGGGGGACTGGCTGTGCTGTGGCTCCGTGCCACACTGGCTGTCCTGGTGGCCGGTGCACTCCACATACCTGTGACTACAGGCACCACTGGTCCCGGAGATGTTGTGGCTGAGGTGCTACTTAGGGACCTATGAGATGGACAGGGTGTGGGAGGTGTGGGAAAAAGGTCAAGGCTGGACAGGAAAAGTTTTTTGGACACACTGGGACGGGCAGCTGGAGGGGGTTTGGGAGTGGAGGAAGAGGTGGTGGTAGTAGGAGGTGTACGTTTGGTGACTTTGGTTGCAGGTGCATGCGCTGGAGGCTGACGTGAGGTGGATGGCTGTTGTGTGGGTGTGTGCCTGCGTTTGTGTATCTTGGGAGGGGGCGTCACAGACACACTGGGAGAGGACACAGGGGACGTGTGAATGGTAGTGGGGGTGGTGACTGCACGTGAGCGGGGTGTGCTGGTGAGGGAAGTAGTGGCTGTAGAGGTAGTGCATGCAGGTGTGTGTGTAGACGAGACTGGGAGGGAGGAGGGAGACGACGAGGAGGGGGACACAGTGGAGGCAGTGGATGTTGGTGTGTCTGCATGTGCGTGATGCTTGAGTGAGTGCCTGTGGGATGTGTGGTGCTTATGTTTGCCTGAGCTTCCCTTGCGTGGTGAGGTGTGTGCAGGCTGGTCTGATGGTGTGCTTGGGATAGGCATAGATACAGGGGATTGGGTCTGGTTGGAGGAAGTTGGAGGGGGAGGCTAGACACAGGGACAATGGCTGCCATCAGTGCTGAGGCCAGAGTTTGAAAGGCTCGGTGAAGGGCTGCCTGACCAGAATGAATGCCCTCCAGGAACGCATTAGTTTGTTGCAACTGCCTTTCTACACCCTGGATGGCATTCAAAATGTTAGACTGCCCAACAGCGAGGGACCTGACGAGGTCAATGGCCTCCTCACTGAGGGCAGCAGGGGTGACTGGGGCAGGGCCTGAGGTGCCTGGGGCGCAGGTGATGCCCACCCTCCTGGGTGAGCGGGCACGGGGCGAAGGGTGAGGGGCTGCTGGGAGGAAGGTGCTGGTAGGGGGGGTGGCGGCTGTACCTGTAGATGCGGGGGCACAGATGTTGCCGCCACCACAAGGGAGCTCCCATCAGAGGACGAGTCCGTGTTGCTGGTGTCAGCTCCTGTCCCTGCCGTGGAGCTCCCCTCGCCCTCCGTCCCACTGGTGAATTCAGAGTCCGTAGTGTGGCCCTCCATGGCCATGTGGGATGCAGCTCCCTCGTGCTCCGGTGCCACTGCTCCTCCGCCTGATGATGCTAATGCACACAAGAACAGGGAAACCACAAAAAGGGGGGGGAACAGAATAAAGACATGTTGAGTGCATGGATTACCGCTACCGTTGGCAGACAATACAGACACAGCAGCCCCCTGCACTACGCCGCGCTCTTGGGCTCTACAGTGCAATTCCTGGGAAATGGCCTACAAGGCTATGGACGACATCTGCACACATAGATGACACAGGGGGATGAATAGCTGTACTTGGCACTCTACAGAGGTGGGGTGGGGGGCCACAGGGCCATGCCTTACGGAGGGGCCTGGCCTACGGAACTTGCCCCGGACTAGGGAAACCCAGAGCCCTCCTCCCCCACCCAGACAACTCCACTGCGCGCAAAGTCAGCTGAATGAGAGTGTACTCATCCCCTTGTGTCTGCTGTGATGCCCTCAAGCGCCTATCCAACTCCGGGTAGGCCACCGCCATGATCCTGAACATCAGGGGGGTCATGGTTCGACGGGCACCCCTCCCACGTTGGGAGGCCATCCCCAGCTAAGCCTCTGCCGTCTTCTTGCTCCAGCGGCGAATGTCCTCCCATCTTTTCCGGCAGTGGGTGCTCCGTCTGTGGTAAACCCACTGGGTCTGAACGTCCTTGGCGATGGCACGCCAAATATCTTTCTTCTGGTGGGCGCTGACCTACATGAAATGTACAGGGGAATAAGAGAAGTCATTACCAACTGCACCATCAAAGTGAGTGGCCCCCATCCCTACCCTTGCCATGTGGCACATGCACCCACTGTCTTTCATGCACACAGAACTCTGCTCCCTTCCTTCTTACATCCAGCCCCCTCCACACAGGCATAGCCCATACAACATGCTCCCTGTGTACTTACCTGTTTGTCTGGAGGACCGTAGAGTAGTATGTACTGGGGGAGGACCCCATCAACAAGCTTCTCCAACTCCTCCGATGTGAAGGCAGGGGCCCTTTCCCCAGATGCACGAGCCATTGTCTCTTCCAGACTGAGGTCACAGCAGCACTTGCAGTGTAGGTCCTCTCCTGTCAAAGATCAGGTATCGAGTGATTGAACAGATAGAAAATGGCGGTCACGTCCGCGGCGGTGCGTACCATCACCGCCGGCGTACATCGTCATTGGCTCCTGGGACCCATAGGGTCCAATGTTAACCAATGCAGCCTTGCGCCGCGGTCTCCGACCGTCTACCGCGACGGTGTGCAATGCCAGCGCAGTTACCTCACATCCCATTGTCCCACTTTAGAGGTCAGGCAGCCGCCATTTCAGGGGCCCACATGGCCTAATTTCCAACTGCGTCACACATACCTAGGCCTAGTTTCAACACACATACAGGCCAACTTTTGTGTATGATTGGTGTTCTGGGTAAACTGTGGGTACGTACCTCTGAGTTGTTTGACTCTGTGGTCGCTGTTGTCCTTCATAGGCACCGTCCGCTGGGACATGTGAGGAGATGGAGGAATCCTCCGGTGTACCGACCAACGGTGGACCTGTCGACAACGGAGGAGCGACTTTTGATAATCACCTACAGGTTTGACCGTGCCACAATCCAGGAACTGTGTACCCAGTTGGAGCCAGACCGGATGTCAGCAATCCGCCATCCCACAGGAATCTCCCCTCAAGTGCAGGTGCTATCAGTGCTCCATTTCCTTGCAAGTGGGTCTTTTCAAACAACTGTGGCCATGGCATCAGGGATGTCCCAGCCTATGTTTTCCAAAGTATTGCCCAGAGTGTTGTCTGCCCTGCTGAAACACATGCAGAGCTACATCGTTTTCCCTCAGGTGGAGGATTTGCCTACAGTGAAAGGTGACTTCTATGCCCTTGGACATATCCCCAACATCATAGGTGCCATTGATAGGACCCATGTGGCTTTGGTCCCCCCCCCACAGGAGTGAAAAGGTGTACAGAAACCGGAAGAGTTATCATTCCATGAATGTACAGATGGTATGTTTGGCAGACCAGTACATCTCCCATGTGAATGCCATGTTCCCTGGCTCAGTGCATGACGCCTACATCCTGCGGAATAGCAGCATCCCTTATGTAATGGGTCAACTCTAGAGGCACTGTGTTTGGCTATTAGGTGAGCCCCTGGAAGCAAGACAGTGGGAATGGTTGTCTTGGGTTATCCCTCCAGGTTAGTGTGTGTCTAACAGTTGTCCCTCGCCATTTGCAGGTGACTCTGGGTACCCCAACCTGTCATGACTACTGACCCCAGTGAGGAATCCTAGAACCAGGGCAGAGGAACGCTACAATGAGGCCCATGGGCAAACTAGGAGGGTGATCGAGCGGACCTTCGGCCTCCTGAAGGCCAGGTTCAGGTGCCTCCACATGACAAGTGGATCCCTATTCTACTCACCAAAGAAGGTGTGCCAGATCATCGTGGCCTGCTGTATGCTTCACAACTTGGCTTTACGACGACAGGTGCCTTTTCTGCAGGAGGATGGTCCAGATGGCGGTGTTGTGGCAGCTGTGGAGCCTATGGGCAGTGATGAGGATGAAGCAGAGGAAGAAGACATGCAGAACAGGGACTCAGTGATCCAGCAATATTTCCAGTGAAACAGAGGTGAGAATACATTCCTGCCTACTACATGTACTTTTACTCTACTACCTCTCTACTGTCTGTCGTTTTCACCCAGTGTATGGTCACTGAGTTGTCACTTTCCCTTACAATTTCACAGATGTGGGTCCCAACGTGTGTCATCTGCTTGGATTCCTCATGGACTAGAGCTGTGTGACATAGGTATGTTGACATTATTATTTCAAGAACATTTTGTCACTGTAATTGCAAATACACTATTTCGAAATCACAGACAGACTCCAGATCATTTTTTGCTTTAGGTGTGTTTATTTAAATGCAAAATATTGGAGGGGGAAGTTAAATGGTGAGGGGTGATGGCGGAGGAGTGTCCATGGCAGAGTCCAGTCTATTAGTCTCACAGGTGCATTGCCCATATGGGCATAGGAAGTGGAGCAGTTTAATTATGGACAGGGTGACAAAGTGGGACAGTAGGATGACAATCAGGGTGGTCTCATTTCTTGGCGGGGGTCTTGGCATCGTGCTCTGTCTTGTTCCTGGATCTCAGGGACCGTTTGCGGGGTGGTTCTCCCTCTTCAGGGGGTGGGGTGCTGGTGTGGTGGTCCTGTGGCGGGGCGTCCTGTCCACTAGCACCGGCGGAGGTGGTGGGCAGTTCATCGTCCATGCTAGTGTCAGAGGCCCCTTGGAGTGCCACAGTGTCCCTCCTGGTGTTAATTAGTTCCTTCAGCACCCCTACGATGGTGCCCAGGGTGGAGCTGATGATTCTGAGTTCCTCCCTGAAGCCCATATACTGTTCCTCCTGCATGCTCTGGGTCTCCTGAAACTTGGCCAGTACCGTTGCCATTGTCTCCTGGGCGTGGTGGTATGCTCCCATGATGGAGGAGAGGGCCTCATGGAGAGTGGGTTCCCTTGGCCTGTCCGCCCCATGTCGCACAGCAGCCCACCCAGTTCCCCTGTGTTCCTGGGCCTCCGTCCCCTGGACCGTGTGCCCACTGCCACTGCCCCCAGGTCCCTGTTGTTGTTGGGGTGGTGGGTTATCCTGGGTTCCCTGTAGTGGTGGACACACAGCTGATTGACGTGTCCTGGGGACGGAGGTACGGGCCCGCTGGGTGGGTGCTGTGCTGGTGTTTCCAGAGGGGGGAAGGTCTGTGGTGGCCTGTGCCTGTGTGAGGGTCTGTCCCGAGACCCCCGATGGTCTGGGCTGGTCATTTAGATCCAGTTGGACAGAGGTGCTGTCATCACTGTGGGCCTCTTCTGTAGGTGGAGTGGACATGTCTGGACCCTCCTGTCTGGTGACGTTGGGTAGGGGTCCTGCAGGGGTGGAAAGGCATGATTATTGCATCTGTGTGTGGCATGGTGTGCAATGGGTGGGTGACCGTGTACCCCAGTGCTGGCATTCCTGTGTGGGAGCTTGTGTGATGATGGTTTAGGGGGGTGTATGGGTATGTGCAGTGGGCATGCTTTAGTGATGGGTGTCCATGCTTTGTTGTTGCATGCAGGGCTTGGTGTTAGGATGTGTGGTTTGTGATATTGGTACATTTGTGAGGAGTTGGAGTGATAGGGGTGAGGGCGAGGGTGGGGGTATGTGATAGAATGCAGGTAGGGTGGGGGATGTAATAGTTAAGATTTGACTTACCAGAGTCCATTCCTCCACCAACTCCTGCGAGGCCCTCAGGATGCAGAATCGCCAAGACCTGCTCCTCCCACGTTGTTAGTTGTGGGTGAGGAGGTGGGGGTCCGCCGCCAGTCCGCTGAACCGCCAGGTGGTGTCTTGAGACCACAGAACGCACCTTCCCCCGTAGGTCGTTCCACCTTTTCCTGAAGTCCTCCCGATTTCTTGGGTGTTGTCCCACTGCGTTGACCCTGTCCACTATTCTTCGCCATAGCTCCATCTTCCTTGCAATTGAGGTGTGCTGCACCAGTGATCCGAATAGCTGTGGCTCTACCCGGACGATTTCCTCCACCATGACCCTGAGCTCCTCCTCCGAGAACCTGGGGTGTCTTTGCCGTGCCATGGGGTGGTGTAGGTGATGTGTGGGGTGGTGTGTGTGGTGATAAGTATGGTGATATGTAGTAGTGTGTTGTGTGAGGTGCATGGAAGTTGTGTGGGTGATGGTGTTATGTGCCTGTGGATGCTTGTTGTACTTGCTGGTGGTGTCTCTCTCTATGCTTCGTTCTCAATTTGTGGTAGTGGGGGTTTGTGGGTGATGTGGGTGTGTGTTTTATAGTGTATTGGGTGTGTGGGAGTGGTGTATGTATGTGTATCAGGTGTGTGTATTTTAAATTGTCCTATGTGGCTGTGTTTTGTAAGAGTGTGTGTATTTTGAGCGTGGCGGTGTTTACCGACAATGGAATACCGCGGTTGAAAGACCGCCACGTGGATTCGTGTGTCGTGATAGTGTGGGCGTATTTCCATTGGCGTGATGGTGGAGGTTTTGTTTTTGCCAGTTTATCACTGACCTTTGGTGTGGCGGACTCGTGTGGGTGTCTGAATTTTGGCGGGTTCCGAGATGTGAGTCATAATAGCTGTGGCGGAATTCCACAGCTGCTGCGGTGTGTTGGCGGTCTTCTGCACGGCGGTAAGCGGCTTTTACCGCCAATGTTGTAATGACCGCCTTAGTCTCTTTTCTGACGAACCTGCCAGTTCAATCCGACCTCCTGGAACTCTTCTCCGGATATGCGTCGCGGGAATCCTCGGTGGGGATTTTTACCTTCGTACTTAGTTGTTTTTTCGAGGTGAAAATCCTTTGACCGGGGTAAACCTGGATCTTGATCCAACGTCCTTGGAGCCCTCGTCAGATACGCTGGCTGGGAGGTCCCGGTCAACTTTTTACCTTTGGACTTAGTCTTTTTTGGAGGTTTTCTTCACCGGGACGAGCCAGCAAATCAGGCCGGGTCGCGGTTGAGGCAAGCCGGCTAGAGTTGCTGCGGCGGGTCGGTCCCTCTATGGAGCTTTTTTTCAAAAGTTATCCAAACTTCTGGGGCTTCTCCCAGATGTTCTTTTAAGGTTCTTTTGGGGTCCACAGCTTACCCCAAGGGTCCAGAAGCTCTGAGATGATCCTTGGGGGGTGCGGACTACAACTCCCAGAATGCACCTGGCGCAAACTTCTTTTTGGCCACTGGGCAGTGGTTAGCTGGTTGATTTCTTCAGGAGTTGGTGCAGGGGACTCTGGTTAGCAATTTTTGACCTGTAGCAAACAGGGAGTCCCTCCTTGAACGAACCAGTTGAAGCCAGGCAATGCCCTTCTTGTGTTGAAGCCCAAGTGTGCAGCTGGTGCAGTCCTTCAGAGTGCAGGTTCCAGGTGCAGGCCAGGGGTCCAGCAGGGCAATCCTTCTTCTCCTTTGGTTCTTCCTTGTTGTATGTGGTAGGGAACTGAGGTGTGGGTGTAGTTCTGCCAGTTTTATCCTTGCTCCTGCGTGAAAAACAGGGGGGACCAGTTTCTCCAATCAAGTGCAGGGTCCTTCCCCCTGTGATGACCACGTCCTGGGAAGTGTGGCAAAAATCAATCCCAGGAGGCAGCATTCTTCAAAACTCCATCATGGCTGAATCTGATTTTTGGAGGTTACATCTGGCTGAGCCCACCCACTGGTGTGGCTAAAAATCATAAACACACCCCTCTCCTGCCCTCTCCTAATCTAATCAAGGGGGCACCTAGTTGTCTGGGGTTGCAGGATGTGGGGGTGTTGCTGGGGTGCTCCAAATGTCCTTCTCTTCCTTTTGAAGACCAGTTTGGTAGCCCTCCCCGTCCTGCCTCACCATCTGCTGAGGGGAAATTTCCTCCCACAGGCACATCTCTGTGTGAAGCCAGGCCACTTCACACCTCATCAAGGCAGCCTGGCCAGGCTGCCAGAGGCTGGCCAATCAGGGCACAGCAGCAAATACAATGCAGGGCTAAAACTAGCAACTTTTCAGATAAAGTTTAAAACTCTTTACCTGAACAAGTTATATTAAATCCAACAACTGAAAGTTGTGGGATTATAACAATTAATTTGATACCAAACTCTTGGTATCCATTACTTAAGGGGTCTTTTAAAATTAAAATAAAGTCTCCCAATTCTAGCCTATGAAGGCCATTCACTATAATGAGGGAAAACCGAATTTGGCTGTTTTTACCTCACCAGGGCTTATAAAACTATTTGTATAAGGTCCCTGCTCAGAGTTACATGGCACCCAGCCCTAGGGGCACATAGGGCACACCTTAGGGGTGACTTATATGTAAAAAATAAGGTAGTTTAAGACTTTGGAACAACTTTTAATTCCAAAGTAGAATTTGCATATAACTTTAATTTAAAAGCAGCCAGCAAGGCAGGCCTGCCTTTAAATAACACTGGGCACCTCAGCAGTGCACCTATGGGTGCACTACTTATGCTGTGTTCCCTAAACCTACATGCCCTACCATATACTAGGGACTTACAGGGAGTGCAGAATTATTAGGCAAGTTGTATTTTTGAGGATTAATTTTATTATTGAACAACAACCATGTTCTCAATGAACCCAAAAAACTCATTAATATCAAAGCTGAATATTTTTGGAAGTAGTTTTTAGTTTGTTTTTAGTTTTAGCTATGTTAGGGGGATATCTGTGTGTGCAGGTGACTATTACTGTGCATAATTATTAGGCAACTTAACAAAAAAAAATATATACCCATTTCAATTATTTATTATTACCAGTGAAACCAATATAACATCTCAACATTCACAAATATACATTTCTGACATTCAAAAACAAAACAAAAACAAATCAGTGACCAATATAGCCACCTTTCTTTGCAAGGACACTCAAATGCCTGCCATCCATGGATTCTGTCAGTGTTTTGATCTGTTCACCATCAACATTGCGTGCAGCAGCAACCACAGCCTCCCAGACACTGTTCAGAGAGGTGTACTGTTTTCCCTCCTTGTAAAACTCACTTTTGATGATGGACCACAGGTTCTCAATGGGGTTCAGATCAGGTGAACAAGGAGGCCATGTCATTAGATTTCCTTCTTTTATACCCTTTTTTGCCAGCCACGCTGTGGAGTACTTGGACGCGTGTGATGGAGCATTGTCCTGCATGAAAATCATGTTTTTCTTGAAGGATGCAGACTTCTTCCTGTACCACTGCTTGAAGAAGGTGTCTTCCAGGAACTGGCAGTAGGACTGGGAGTTGAGCTTGACTCCATCCTCAACCCGAAAAGGCCCCACAAGCTCATCTTTGATGATACCAGCCCAAACCAGTACTCCACCTCCACCTTGCTGGCGTCTGAGTCGGACTGGAGCTCTCTGCCCTTTACCAATCCAGCCACGGGCCCATCCATCTGGCCCATCAAGACTCACTCTCATTTCATCAGTCCATAAAACCTTAGAAAAATCAGTCTTGAGATATTTCTTGGCCCAGTCTTGACGTTTCAGCTTGTGTGTCTTGTTCAGTGGTGGTCGTCTTTCAGCCTTTCTTACCTTGGCCATGTCTCTGAGTATTGCACACCTTGTGCTTTTGGGCACTCCAGTGATGTTGCAGCTCTGAAATATGGCCAAACTGGTGGCAAGTGGCATCGTGGCAGCTGCACGCTTGACTTTTCTCAGTTCATGGGCAGTTATTTTGCGCCTTGGTTTTTCCACACGCTTCTTGCGACCCTGTTGACTATTTTGAATGAAACGCTTGATTGTTCGATGATCACGCTTCAGAAGCTTTGCAATTTTAAGAGTGCTGCATCCCTCTGCAAGATATCTCACTATTTTTGACTTTTCTGAGCCTGTCAAGTCCTTCTTTTGACCCATTTTGCCAAAGGAAAGGAAGTTGCCTAATAATTATGCACACCTGATATAGGGTGTTGATGTCATTAGACCACACCCCTTCTCATTACAGAGATGCACATCACCTAATATGCTTAATTGGTAGTAGGCTTTCGAGCCTATACAGCTTGGAGTAAGACAACATGCATAAAGAGGATGATGTGGTCAAAATACTCATTTGCCTAATAATTCTGCACTCCCTGTATAGGTAGGATGACTTAGCCAATTATAATTAGCCTAATTTGCATATTGATTTTACACAGAGCACAGGCCCTGGGACTAGTTAGCAGTACCCAGGGCACCTTCAGAGTCAGGAAAACACCAGCAAAAAGTAAAAAATGGGGGCAAAAAGTTAGGGGGCCTCTGCAATCAACCCTGTTTTCTCACAGTAATCAGCTACTCACCCAGAAGGGTTAAACAAAGTCTACTTAATTGTTCCATGTACCTGTAGGTTGGTCTAACTGAAGGCAATTTCTGAAAGAGGTTGTTAGGTGTACCAGGCACAAGATAATACAATATTTTGCCCTTCAAACCAAAGAAAGCCCAGGTTGAGAAAACCTTACTTATACAAATATGATTATGATTGATTAAAATCAACTTCTGACTTCAAAAATATGCATATGGGGTGAGGATCTCATAACTTTTAAAGACGAATATGCTAAAACCAGGGTGTTCAAACGTGATTCAGAAGATGTCACTATTTTTGTTAGGCCATATCAAAACAGCGAATCATTAAAAATAATTCATAAAAGCTCTGGACTGAAACCTTTAAAAAAAGACTTTAAAAAAAACCTATTTATTTCTAAAACAGATGGGATGACACAAATTAAAAAAAACAACTAGACAGACGGGTGTATCTAGCAAATAAAGATTCTATTTACATATTAAACATCTGACAGAGTTTGGCCCTTCAACTTTAAATAAGGTCCTACTTGTCACTCCACTAGCTTTCAGTTGTCCTAGGATGCCAAGACCCTCTTTACCCGTGTATTAAAAAAATAAGGAGTACCTAGAATGAATGGTGCTTTTACAAAACAAAAGGGTACTGTGGAACCAGGGTGCCGGCTAAATAAAACTGAGGGCTAGGATTTCACCAAGGAACAGACAGCGTTGCAGATTGTGCATCGGAACAGCAAACGTGCTGTGTGTCTTTATCCCTGGTAGTTTTGCCCAACCCACTTACAGAGCATAACAAAAGAATGTTGGAAGGAGCCCTTTAAATTTATGTTTTATCTTCCAGTAACCAAGTGAAAAAAGGTGCTTCTTAAAATGTGCATGTCTTCCTACAAATGACAGAACATGATTTACATAAATCAAAATCTGTAGGGTTTTGCAACTATAGTTTGCATTTATTCTTGTGGCAAATTTGAACACTTTCCATGTTTCCTAAAGTTAATGTGCGACTTCCAATGGTGATGTGTTAATATCAGTTTAATTATCTTCAGATACAAATATCTCATGGTGATTAAATCAGAATAACAAGAATATCGGAAGAAAAACAAAACGGGACCATATAAGTGATAGGGGAAAGAGTAAATAATAAAAATAAAGGAAGGTATTGGAGGGTGAGTAGGAACTAGTAAACAAGCATTTGCAATGCAATATGTTTCACATTGCTTGAGTTAGAGCTATTGGTGTTTTAAATGCATTACTGGAATTTTCTTGCCTCATAGATTGGTCATCCCTGCCACATAATTCCAGTGGCCCTGCATATAAGTAAAGCACTTCCATTTACCTTCTTCCCCTATCTGCAGAAAAAAATGAAAATATTGCCATTATTTATTCTAATGATTTATTACATTATGGTAGTATCTTGACTGTAATGCTCAGAACAGTCCCTAGAGGGCAGCACTATAAAAAATAACATTTGTAAGAAACATGGTCATGTAACCATATAGTCAGCCCCCAGATAGCATAACCAATGAAAATAGAACAGCAAAATGCAATGCAGTGTAACCATAAATTTAGCCCCTAGAGGGTGTTGTGCCTTACACATTTTCAGGCCTAGCAGACCTACTGCAATACTATTACAAACAAGGCCCTTATAACACAAACTACTTCCAGCTGTAAAACAAAAGTTCCAGTCATGAGAGAGCTTAAAAAAACATTGAATGGTGGGAGAGGATACTATTTTGGCCCCTCTTCCAACCTAGTGTGGGGACCCAGAGAAAGAGCGTGTTATGTTGAATGTTTTGATGGTGGTTTCATTGTCCTATGACCACCACACAGTGAGTTATGGGCAAAAATGTTTTGTTAAAGGAATGCCCTGCAAAGCATTATTGGGGCAAGTTTCCAACTACAGCGAATATTGTAGTATCTTGATTGTAATGCTAAGAACAGCCCCTAGAGGACACCATAATAAAAATAGCATTTGTAAGAAACATGGACAAGTAACCATATAGTCAGCCACTAGATGGCATGACAACATAAAAACAGAGTGGCAGAGAGTAATGCAGTGTAACCATGTATGTAACCCCTAGACGGCGTAGTGCCTTACACCTTTTCAGACCTATCACGCCTACTACAATGCTATTCCAAAAAAGGCCCTTAAAACACAAACTACTCCTAACTGTAAAACAAAAGTTCTAGCCTGGAGAGAGCTTAAAAAGACACAGAATGGTGGGAGAGGTTACTATTTTGCCCCCCCCAGACCTAGTCTGAAACAGTGAGTAGTGAGGAATGGTTTGGTCATGGCCCCATTGTTGTAGGACCACCACAGGCTTAGTTATGGACAAAACTGTTTTGTAAAAGAAATGCTCCGCAAAGCATTATAAGGCGAGTTTCTCCAGTGCAGTGAATATTGTAGCAGGAGAGCCGCTTTGAGGATTTCTGTGTTAAATGCTCCAGTTTGTCATTTTCAACTGCTAGGCTTGTTAAGTGGTACTCATACAAAGCACTCCTCAGATCAAGGTTGTGCTATATGAAACTCCACATAGGGGGTCATTCCGACCCTGGCGGTAAAATCCGCCAGGGCCGGGGACCGCGGATGCACCGCCAACAGGCTGGCGGTGCATCCCTGGGCATTCTGACCGCGGCGGTACAGCCGCGGTCAGAAACGAGAAACCGGCGGTGTACCTCCGGTTTCCCGCTGCCCTGGGGAATCCTCCACGGCGGCGCATCTTGCTGCGCCGCCATGGGGATTCTGACCCCCTCACCGCCATCCTGTTCCTGGCGGTTTTGGCCGCCAGGAACAGGATGGCGGTAAGGGGTGTCGTGGGGCCCCGGTAACAGGGCCCCACCAAGATTTTCAGTGTCTGCCATGCAGACACTGAAAATCGCGACGGGTGCAACTGCACCCGTCGCACCCTTTCCACTCCGCCGGCTCCATTTGGAGCCGGCATCCTCGTGGAAGGGGGTTTCCCGCTGGGCGGGCGGGCGGCCTTCTGGCGGTCGCCCGCCCGCCCAGCGGGAAACTCAGAATAACCGCGGCGGTCTTCTGACCGCGCAGCGGTATTCTGGCGGCTCCCGCCGGCCCTGCGGTTACCGCGGCCGGCGGGAGTCAGAATGACCCCCATAGTCATGTAATGTGCTCCTCCGATCGAGTTTGTGCTTTATGAACCTTTTTTTAAAAATTATTAAATAAATGAAAAAGAACCTCCCTGCAGCGTGCAGCCTTTGTGCTCTGATACCACAAAGAAACAGCAGCATGCCCAAAACAAGGAAGAGGAAGAAACCCAGTGCAAAGAGTTGAGGCAAAAGAAAAAAGTAGTGCTCCATGTTGCAACTTGATGTCACTGTGCACCCCTAAAGAACAGAATGTATTTTGCATCTAAGACATCTCCCTCTGGCATGTCCTCCTCTACATGCTACGTGTTCAGCAATTTACATTTACACCTGAACCCAAATGCACATTAACCACTTTAAGCATCTTGGTAAATCCCTAGATTTTTATATGTAAATATTTCACATTTCATAATTTACTTTCTCAGCATTTCTTCCTTCGAGAAAAATCCTCAAGACCGTCTGTTGTTGGCTGGAGACTGGAAAACAACACAGACACCTTCTTCATTATGACAAATGGGGATTGCTGGACTTGGCCCTCTCTGCAAGGTCATCCCCATACTTTTTATCCTTCACTCCTATTTTTGCAGAATTCATTTTTGCTGGCCAGTGCTAACCAGCACCAAAACACTTGTGCTCTCTTCTTTAAACATCGTAAAACTGGTTTACACCAAATTGACACATTTATTTTACCTGTTAAGTCCCCAGTAAAGTGGTACTACATGTACCCAGGGCCTGTAAATTAAATACTACTAGTGGGCCTGCAGCACTGATTGTCCCACCCATTTAAGAAGCCCTTTAAACATGTGTCAGGCCTGCCATCGCAACTTGTGTGTATAGTGTTAAAACTGCCATTTCGACCTGGTAAAGTAATCTATTGCCAGCCCTAATACTTTTCTGTTTCATATGTGCAAGTCACCCCTAGGGTAGGCCCTAAACAGACCATAGGGCTCAGTGCACTGTATTTTAAAAGTTGGGTATGTACTTGCATGTTTTACATCTCTTGGTAGTGAAAAATTCTTAAATTTGTTCCTCACTACTGCAAGGCCTACCTATCCCATAAGATAACAATATGTTACCTTATTACATTTAATAAGTGATAGCATTTAATTGGGATCAGATAGGATCTGGGTGTTGGCAGGATGGACCATCTCTGACAGGATGATGGGGCAGGGTTGTCACCTACCACACTTGCTCCTCAAAGGGACTACTCAAGCACACTCACAATTTCACACTTGTCTACGGTGAAAATAGACAATTTGTGGCCAGGGCAAATAAGAAGGTTATTCCAGAAACATCTGAAGGGGTAACATTTTAGAAACTGCTCCCACTTCAAGGTGGGTGCCATGTATAAATAGTGGACCTTCAGACCCAGCTCTTCAGATCACTTCTGGACCTGTGGACTCTGCCAGGACAAAGGGCTTCCCCACTGTGAAATCTTCCTTGCTGTCCAAGCTCTGCTTTGCTCACCAAGGATAGTTTTGCCGCCCAAGGCCTGCTGCCCAGGACTCTTCTGCTGCTGCAAGTTGTCTTGCTGAATCCAGCCTGCCTGTGTGGACCCAGGACTCCTGAGAATCTCCAAAAGTCAGTTGGCTGGCCCTGTGTTCAAACTCAAAGGGACATAACAGGCTTCTTCCACATCAAAGCAACTCCATGCATCTTGATGCAGCACAGCTCAACACTGACACCAGACCAACACAATGCATCTTGTCTTCAGTGCTGACACATCGCAGCATAAGTCCTCGCATGCTCCTGCCACCAGCCTTCTGGACGACGTTGCATGGTCTTGCATCACAAGCTCCCATCTACAGCTTCATCGACTCCATCACTGCACAGCACATCTCAACACTGGACCTATCAGCTTCTCGTCCATGATTCTTCAACCTCGACTCACACAGCTAGATGCAAGGAATCTGCATCTCAACACCAAAGGCATTATGTACATTTTCAGCAGACTGAGCTCAGTTCTGTATCCGTCTCCAACACACAACTAAATAACCGAAGCTGGCTCTTCTTAGCTCTTGTTTTCTTCACAATCTTTAAAATTGCATATATTTGGTTCTAATGATTGGATTTTTGTCATTTTGGTATCAAATAATTTATTAACATTTATTCTATCATCTGAATTGGTGTGTTGTTTTACCATGTGTTTTCACTTTATTACTGTTTGAAGTGCTACATAAATACTTTACACAGTGTTTCTAAATTAAGCCTGACTGCTTTTGTGCCAAGCTACCATAAGGTTAAGCACAGACTAATTTGGGGTGTGCTTGTGTTTCACCCTGACAAGAAATGTGATTGTTTCTTCAGTAGCCAATGACCCAATTTCTCACAGAGATCTACCTACTTCTAGATGTTGTTTAGCTGTTGAACTGGGTCTAATTATACAAACACCTCAGAAGTGTGCAGTATTCATAAATAAATCTCAGCTACACTGAGTTCATAGTTCCCAATCTAGGATTCTGTAGTGAAAATGTCTCTATAGAATGTATTCATCTAACAAAGTTTTTGGAGTCATAACGTTATTCTGACGCCATTCTCTGTACTCCAACAACTTCCTAAAATCTGCCACCCTCCAAGTCTGAACATATTAATAATTTAATTTCTTAGCATGCAAAATTTTAACTGGAGCTCTAAGCCAATACCACATGTTCAGTCATGGTCAGAGGAAAAGTAGGTGTGACCATGAACGTGAAGAACACAGTAGAGGAACGGTGAATTACATAATTTCTCTCAACTATACACCAGTTTAAGTCCTTAGTCTTTAGTTTTAGTTTCACCATCCTCAACTTTTTTTTTGCAGTTTCATATAGCACGAATTCGACCTAGAGCGCTTTACAAGGTCACATTATACAAGGTCACTTTGTAAATTAAGGATGACCACACAAAGAAAAAAAACAGGTCATGCGTCCCAATTGCTTCCCATGCAAGTAGAAAGTACATGGAGCTAAAGTGGTACAGCCCCTACATCCTTGTCTTAGTCATATAATTATGATAAATATTGACATAAGCAGATTACTATGACCTGAGAAAACACATAATTCAGGATATGTCCTCCATGCAGTATTTGGATGTCTCTCAGCTGTCTGGATCAAAGCTGCTGTTTTTCTGCTGTTTACCAGGTACAGCAGTATCCCATCCAAAATGCAGGAAAAAAGGCTGTATAGGTCTGAACACAGTTTATACGAGTTTCAACATATGGCACTGTGCCCATCAGCAACTAAAGCAGTTTTCCATACTATTTTAGGAGGAATTGTGGGATATGTGAACCAGGTTTAAGTCTTCTTCCACCTGGAGAATATATTTGTGCGTACAAGGCCACAGGAAACTACAAGAGATTCTGCAACCAACTGGAAAAGTAAAACTAGTGGTTTATTCAACAAGAACCAATCCTACCACTCCAGCATTAAATATATCAGTTACATTTCATCCAATAAAGGTACTAACATTGATCCTGCCAAGACATTGTCATGACAAAATTCAAAGCCTTAAAAGCATGAAAGACTTGCAGCATTGTCTTGGGTTCTGTAACTACTACTTCTAAGTTTTTCAAACAAAGTCCAATAATAATTTCACTGTCCAACAGAAAAGAACAGTAAGAATGCCAACAATACAACTCAAATTGGGCTTCATTGGATTCTACTTTGTGATGGGGTCTTAAACACACTGGTAGAGTAAGTGCACACAGTACACCTGTGTTAGCATTCACAGACCCTTGCCAATTCTATTCATGTGGCATAATCATCAGTTCTGATGGGTCACTGAGGTTGCTGTGTCAAGTCACGAGTTGAGATGGGCTACCTACAGCTTATACCAAAAGAAATAGATAGCTCAGCACAATTTCACTGTTGACCTTTTAGTCCTGATTTAGGCCTGAAGGATCAACATCCTTGCTAAGGTCTTATAAAGTAGAAACTAGATGGGATGATCACTGAGTGGTGCTTCAATTAGTTCTTGCAGACATATCCAGAAAATGTCAATACACAATTCACAAAGGGTTTTCTATGAGCAATTGTTTAAATCCCATAGTATTTCCTCCGTGTAGTTGTATCTTACTCTAGGCTTTTGTGTGACTTACTTATTCACTTTCAGAAGTAAGACATGCTTACTAATGGGGAAAAGGCTTTGTTAATCAAAGGAAAGCTTTTTTCACATGCAAAAGCCTCTTCGCATTACTGTCGCTATTCACCACATAGTTCAATTGCTATTTACTTGTTTATATGCATGTGTTAGCAAAATTAACCTTTTCACTAAGGCAATCATATTGCTAACTTCCATTCATGACACTCCTTGGTACTTACCTACTGCCTTCCATGGCCACACCTACTGCACACTGTATTCTTGTCATGTTCACTCTCCACTTTTTCACAGGGTTAATAATGTAATCTACTTTCACTGCAGTGTTACATCACTTGACACGCACCATGGTGTTCACACTTAGCCTACATTCCCCACCTTCTTACAATATCCAACATCTTAGAAATTGTAGGTTTCATGAACAACTGTAAATTAGCATTTGTATAATAGCTCTCATAAACCCGCTACAAAACTAACAATGGCTGTGTGTGCCACATCTTTTACTCATGGCCCAACTCCATTCAGTGAGCACTCTGGAGATCAGTGAGTAAAGTGTGCCTCTGTAATTGTGTATTATGTGTGCCCCGTTTCCGCAGAAACATATTTCTATATTATGCTTGAAAAAACACATCAAATTGTTTTAAACCCTTCCTCTTTTTCTCACATTCATGACCACATATTGTATCAGGTAGACATCTAAACATGTGACCACTTCTGTACCCACAGAATGCAATAACATGTTTGCACATTATCGACTGAATGCCCCATTTAATGTCACTATGCATACCTCAAACTATATATTCTTGTCCCTAAAGTCACTACAGGTTCTATTAGAATTGGCAGAAAATATAAATGTAGTGACATCTTTTGTGCCATGTCAAACACCAGACAAATATAGAGAAAACTAAATAAACAATATTATATTCAACTGCATTCTCAGCTCTATAACATACCAACGAATTGCCAAAATGGAGAACACCAGCCTAATGCAACTAGACAGATGAAACTTCATTTGTGGTTATTGTCTTCACAAGTAAAAGGCATTTCCAGGAAATTCTTAAATATTATGTGGAAAAATGTATCAGACTTGGGTTAGAATCATGGATCCAGTATTTAATAAATATAAAAATGTCTTAACATTCCTAAAATATTAGGAATTGTCCGGTTAATTACTTAAAATGGAAGGGTTGCAGAAGTTTTTTTGATGTCTTCCATGGCCCGGAAGAAAATAGCAGAAGACGACCCGAAAGAAGGAAGCAGAAACAGATGAGCGCTCATAAAAGATAAGGTATTAAAACAAGCTAGATAAGCAGAAGGAGGAAAAAGAGGGGCGAAACGATGATAGGAGGCAGACAGGTTTTATAAACGACCGGGCAAAAGGCGAAGCAAGAGTCTCCCTTTCTGTGTGTACGGTGTGGGTCACTCCCACCAAAAAATGGGAGCTACAGCGGAAGATGTCCCCCTTATAAAGAATCAATGACAAGTCACAGGGAGTAGAGAATGGTGCAGGTTAAGTAGATGGAGGAAGAAAACGAAATCAACACTGGGAGACTAAGGGCTAGATGTAGGAAAATCCGATGTTGCGACTCTCAAATTGCGAGTCTGAGCGACTCACACTTTGAGAGTCGCAAAATCGGATGCTGGATAGTGTCCCTGACACCATCTGCGAATCGTAAGGGGGTCGCAAAGACCCACCTCATTAATATTAATGAGGTGGGTCGCAATTTGCGACCCCCTTCCGATTCGCAGCACTCACAGGGATGGTGGTCTGCTGGAGACAGCAGACCACCATGTCTGTGACTGCTTTTTAATAAAGCAGTTTTTTTTTTGTATTGCAGCCCGTTTTCCTTAAAGGAAAACGAGTTGCAATACAGATGAAAAAATGAAACGTTTTTGTTTCATTTTTTCAGAGCCATTCACAAAGGGGAAGGGGTCCCATGGGGACACCTTTCCTTTTGCGAATGGGTTAATTGTGAATTTCTTTGCGACCGCGGTCACAAAGCAATTCTACATCCCAATGCGAATTGCAAATAGGAAGGGGAACACCCCTTCCTATTTGCGAGTCGCATTCCCATTTTGCGAGTCGGTAATCAGGTTACCGACTCACAAAATGGGAATGAGCATCGCGATGTGCGTTTTGCATTGCGCAAACAGCAAAATTCGCTGTTTGCACCATGCAAAACGCTTGCTACATCTGGCCCTAAATGTGCAGAAAAGTTCTGCCAACTTGGTGAATGCCATTCAAGTAGAAACTTTAATTGAAACCGGTTTGATGAAAACGGGTAAACAGAACCGGTTTAACCAAGTTTGTTTTTCGTAGAGTTCACACAGAACTGTTTCCTCAATGTAAAAGAGAACCGGAAAAACAAAGAACTGGAAATGTATATAATTAAGAAGATACCACTGTAAGGGTCTATGAAACTGCAGATTGGAAATGCAATACGTCAACATAAAAAATGCAGCCATCATTGTCTAGTACAAATTATTTCAGAGCTGACTGTATCAACACGTCTGTAAATTTCGCCTTTGTTTATTTGCATTTTGGTTTTGGTATTCTTGTTAGAGGGGGCATTTACCTTTCTGTCTTAGCACCTACATGCGTCATTTCCTTTTCATGCTCCCCCTGAGCACTCAACGATATCCTTTAAGTCTACTCTACAGTTCTTCACTTCGGCCGGCACCGAACTATGCAGAGTTTTTACTCTTCAGTGACATGGTACCACTTGCCTCTGAATTGTCCCCTTCTGGATCATGTGCCTGCTGCAACCTTACCAAAGATTATCCCTCCCAATTTCGGGCTTATTGTGTCATTACTTTTAGGCTGTGCAACCTGGCATATCTGGTTAACGGAGCTGTTTGGGTAGGAAAGGGCTTTGAGACAGCCTCCCTGAAATTGTACTCTGATCTCCTCCATTTTTCACATAACATCCTGGACTGACCCACTGCGGGCCACAACGATATTAAGCTAGTGCACCCCTTTACCAATGTATGTATACTACAACATATGTACATCTAATACTTAGCTATTGGAAGGTGAGACGTTCTTGGTTTGCACCCCCTACACTCCGGGGCAAACCCCGCAGACTGGTAATAACAAGGTGGTTTGCAGAGCTGTGACTTAGGTGGGTGGCACATCTTTTACTCATGGCCCAACTCCATTCAGTGAGCACTCTGGAGATCAGTGAGTAAAGTGTGCCTCTGTAATTGTGTATTATGATGAGGTCTTTGACTGGAAATATTTAAGAGGGAGAATTGGCTTAGGTTTGCACATTAATGTAAACTGTAATCATCTTGTTTTAGGTTTGTTCTTGATATGATTCTTGGAGGACAGAGAGGGGTCAATCAGGGAGCTCAGAGATTTAGCAGAGGTGAAAGTCTGGGGGTGAAGCTAAGTTCATAGTGTTGAACAAATTCAGAAAGATGAGCATAAGGATTCCTCCACTGGATAGAACACACGTGGTCTGTATTGGGCGAAGTTTCAGATGAACAGTGGAGATCCATATTTGAAGGGCTTTCAGTTCAGGCTCTGACTTTAAGCATGCTTTCAGGATGCTGAAGTTCTAGGGGAGGATACTAAATAAGCATAACACTCAACACAGTACCATATACAACAAAGTATACAGACAATCAGGCAGCTCCACCCATGCTTTCTAAGAAGGGTGCTGCCTCTGTGTCCATGATGCCTTACTGTCCGCTCCATCAAGGGTACAGAAAGCTCAACACATGAGTTCTAACTGAGCACGGGCATATACAAAACAAAGCAAGGACCCCAGCAGTGCGTGCACTGGTCGTGTTAAAGCTCATCACAGTACGAGCAACCACCCTCTATCGGAATTCATTGGTTGTCCAATCCGCCAAGATGTAAGTGAGTATTCCAAGCTCCCCAAGACAATGCAGAGATATCGGGTGATCTGTTGGCGGACAAGGAACGAAGTTTACATCTAGGCGGTCAACCTCTGAGCACTGAAGGGCTTCCAGCACAGCGGGAGTCAATTAGACAGAGCAGTGCAAATCACATTATATGGTATATTGAACAACAAAAACTAGGTGGTGGTTCTGCAGTGCATGTCTATGTGGTTCAAGCGAGAAGAGAGAGCCGATAGTGTGCTCCAGCGGCCTAGATCATTGGTTCCCAACCTTTTGATTCCTGAGGACCCCCACTGAAACACTACTGGAAGCCAGGGACTCCCAAGCAATTTGTATAATTGAAATTTCAAACATTAAAACAGTAATCACAAAAAATACACCAACAAGTACGCACAAAACAAATACTGAAATTACTAAAGATATAATTATTTAATATTTTAAAAAATAAAAAAAAATCGAACATTTTTTATGGGAAGGTTGGCGCTGCATCTTGGCGACTAACTTTTCAATGTTTGGTTTTATTTAGGAAAGCTGCCTCTTCAGGTCAGATTCTACATTTCCCAAGCAATTTCTGTTTTTATTTATTTATTTTTTAGATACATAAGATCTGAAAAATCTTTTTCACATAAATATGTGGTGGGGAAAGGAAATAAAATCATAAGGGCCTCTCATATCTCCATAGCCTGTCTGTCACATGTAATTCATTTGTTTTATAGCACCTCACATACCACTGTAGGGTCTTGGAGCACTTTACAGGGGACTATAAGGTGTAGGATTCACGTCATCCACACTGTTAGGCATCTTTTAAGAGTGCTTGGTCTGGCGAAGCACGTGACTCAGAACATAACACAGTGGTTAGCGCTGACTTTAATAATAAGAATGTATTTCCACGCAAGCAAACCTTTGTTTTTTTCAGCAGCATAAGGCTAATGAACGACTGGGGAAAAAAACTTTCCAATTTGTGCCATGCAATTTGCATGCAGCTCTTTGATGACAGTTCATAGCACTGTGCTAAATTAGAGTTCTAACTTATGAGCTGCACAGTGACAAAAGCAGTAACCCACTGTAATATAGCCTTAGAACCCGCCGTAGCGGGCTCTACCGGCTATTAAAGGCCCGCTCCCCGCGTTAAATGCCCGAGCCGAAGGCGAGGGCATTTAACAAGGGAGAGGGACTTTAATAGCCGGTAGAGCCCGCTACGGCGGGTTCTAAGGCTATTAGAACATTCTGCCACACAGGGCAGAATGTTCTATTAAAAAAAAAAATGTTCACGGAGCCCGAGGGGATTAAAATCCCCTCGGGCTCCGTGAGGCTTTGTTCACAGCTGTTGCTGTGAACAAAGCGAACATTGGAATGTTGGCACTGCAGGCTTTTACCAATGTTCTAATATGCACATAAAATACTTTTATTTGCATTATACACTTCATTGCAGCTACCTTATTAACCATCTGTGCTACCTCTGATGAGTCAAAACTGCTACCAGCCAAAACTAGCTCTCTCCAGCAGATACAATAATCATCAGAGTTATCTGGAGGCTTTTATTACTGCCTGAAAGCTGACGGTTGTACAGGGAACTGTGCAGTGCTTTTAAAACTGCTACACAAATAAAGTCTTAAATATAAAAGCACGCACGTATTCCTGTACAGAGGCCCAAACCCAGGCCTGCGGACCCCTTGGGAATGTGTCACGGACCCCTAGGGGTCCGCGGACCACAGATTGGGAACCGCTGGCCTAGATAGTAAAGGGGTACAAGGCCATAGGGGAAGGGGGGGGAGAGCAGACACCCAGCAGGCAGTCATGCAACCAACTCAAGTGAGGGGGAGCCAAGAAGGGAGGGGGCAAGGTGCGAAGCAACTGCGTCCCACCCCCAGCCCGTGACCCACCAACTCACGCGCTCATGGGCCAGTCGCCCCCAACATTCGTACAGGGGGATTCACCTGCCGAGGTTCCCCAGCCTCCCACCTAGGCTCCCCATGCAATTGCTCAATCATACTATTCCAGGACTCCAAGTCTCGCTCTGCTATCAACATGTTGGGGGGTTCGGGTTAACCTACTGGATAGCAATGAGCCTCTTAGCCAGTTCAAGCCCCAGCTGCACGAGTCTGTATGCCATTTTTCGCCCTTTTATAAATATGGGCAGCAATCCAGCAAGCAGTGCCGCATTGTTAACTTCACTTTCATTGTAGTTGCTGCCATTAGCATTTGTACTGTCTGACACCTGAAGGGTTGTAGGGAACTGCATATCCATGTGACGAGCCCAAAAGTGACTAGGGATATGCCGCAACATGCGGATGCACCAGGTCGTGTTGGTAATATTCTATTAAGGCGCTGTGGCATCAGGTATGCTCTGTGCAAATAGTAAAATTGCATCAGCTAAAATCTAGTGTTGCTAGACCCTTTCTTCACAAGTATACAGGCCCTATTCCATTCCCCATCTTTAAGGGGCATCTCCAGGTCCGCATCCCACATTGCTCGCTCGCATGTACATCTATGTCTTTTTTTAGGGCTGCTTATATTCGGGAGAGGAGACCACAGTCACTGCTTGGGTCTATAAGCTCCTTCACGAGGTGGGATTCGGTGGGCTCCCCTGGAAAGGAGGTCCAAATCTCCCGGGCCGTTCGTGAGAAGCTAGCACATTGCAGGAATTGTCCTTGGTCGGTCCCAAGTAGGTCCTCAGCCTCTTCTAGGGTGACAAATGAGCCATTTTGATATAAATATCCCGCGTTATTACATCCGCCTGCTCGCCATCTCAAGAAGTCAAGTGTGTTATTGACGTGTGCAAAGGGGCGAGGCCACAAGATCGAGAGCAGGCACGCGTTGGGCGCCCTCCGTAGTACCTGAGTGACCGTCCGCTCAAATACTCGCGACACCTGCAATATTACAAAGGGAGCACCCTCAGGTAGTCTAGACTCTCTCATGAGAAGGCTTGGAAGCAGGGATATGCATGTAGAGCCTTCTAGTAGTTTTTTTTTCTCCCAATTGGGGCATCATCACACCACATAGCCACGTACTGCAGCAAGCCTGCCATGTAACATAGATGGAGATCTGGTAGCCCCAATCCACCATCCGCCAGGTCCAGCTTCAGCACCTAAAGTCGAACTCTACATTTCTTACCCGCCCAGACTAGGGACAGCAGCAGCTTAACCAGCTGGCAAAACAAAGCAGGGGCAGCTCGCAGAATGAGTTCTGGATGATGTACAGGCTGTGCGGAAGCAAGACCATATTCAGCGCGACCCTACCCATAACTGACAGTGGGAGCGTGGCCCAAAATTGGACAGAGGCCCGAAGTCCATCCATCATCCTACACATGTTCAGTACCTCTTGACAGCTTGCTTCGTCCACATTACTTTTGCCTTCTCCACTTTGGAGCATAGTCAGGAGACCCCCCTGCTGTGTGAGCTTCCGCTCCAGTTTTATTTTTTATTTTTATACAGTAGGATTTTCCAAGGCTTTCGCCTCGTATGACGACCTTTAAGGCCTCACTCGCATCAGGGCCGTGGTCCAGTTCTCCCTGAAATATCCAGCTAGTGCTGTCTGTATATCCCCCCTGTTAGAAATGGGGTCTTTGGTTGGCAGTCAGGTTACCCCGTCCAAGCAAGGACCCTCACTCTAGTCAGGGTAAGTCACACACAATCCAAATGATCCTGTGCCCACCCTCTGGTAGCTTGGCACTGAGCAGTCAGGCTTAGCTTAGAAGGCAATGTGTAAAGTATTTGTGCCATAAATCATACAATACCTCCATATAGCACCACACAGTGTTTAGAAAAATATATAATATTTATCTGGTTAAATGCAGGTCAAAATGATCAAAGATGCAATATGTAAATGTAGAGATATCACTGAAAAGTGATATAAAGTGTCTTAAATCTTTTTAAAGCAAACAAAGTATCTTTCAAGCACAAAGTACCTGGTTTGCTTGAAAAATCTCCGCAAAGGGCCACAGAGGAGGAGAAGCGTGGGAACAAAGGAGTGTGCGTTGATTTCTCGGGCCGCACACGGCAATGCGTCATTTGGTTTCCACGCAGAGACGACTGTGCGTCGATTTCTGGCGCTCGTCGTGGATCCTCTTTGGGTTGTGGGGACGGTGCGTGGATTTCCTGCACTGGCAGGACATAGGGCCAGATGTAGCAAAACTTGATTTTGCGACTCGGAAATTGCGACTCCGAGCGACTCGCAATTTCCGAGTCGCAAAACCATATGCAGAACGGTGTCTCAGACACCGTCTGCGAGTCGCTATGGGGTCGCAAAGACCCACCTCATTAATATTAATGAGGTGGGTCGCAAATTGCGGCCCCATAGCGACTATGGGCACTCACTAACATGGAGGCCTGCTGTAGTCAGCAGACCTCCATGTCCGTGACTGCTTGTCAATAAAGCATTTGTTTTTTTTCGTTTTTTTAAGTGTAGCCCGTTTTCCTTAAAGGAAAACGAGCTGCACTTAAAAAAAAAATCCGAAACCTTTTGTTTCGGAATTTTTTCAGGGCAGGTAGTGGTCCCTTGGACCACTACCTGCCCTGAAAAAATATTTTGGGGTCCATTCACAAAGGGGAAGGGGTCCCATGGGACCCCTTCCAATTTGCGAGTGGGTTACCATCCACTTCAAGTGGATGGTAACTGCGACTCCATTTGCGACCGCGTACTGCATCCTACTGCGAGTCGCAAATAGGAAGGGAACACCCCTTCCTATTTGCGAGTCGGAAATGCATTTTGCGAGTCGGTTCCGACTCGCAAAATGCATTTCTGCATAGGAAACTCCGGTTTGCGAGTCGCAAACGGCAATTTTTGCCATTTGCGAGTCACAAACTGTTTCCTACATCTGGCCCTAAGTGACAGGAGCTGTGTTGATCCGGTGAGCGTTGCGTCGAATCTTCTAACGCACAGCAGGTGCTGCATCTATTCCTCTCTGGAAGTCAGGCAGCGTCGTTCCGGCTCGGTTATGCGTTGATCCAGTGGGCCGTAGGTCGAATTTCCGGTCCCTACGCTGGCGCTGCGTCTATCCTCTTGTTGTGAAGTCGGGCTGCGGCGTGCAGTCAAATTTGCACCACGGTGCAGGCTGTGCATCGTTTTTGGCAGGCTGTGCATCGAATTGCGCCGCACAAGGAGTCCTTCTTGAAGAGATGAAGTCTTTTTGGTCCTGAGACTTCAGGGAACAGGAGGCAAGCTCTATCCAAGCCCTTGGATAGCACTCCTTCATAACAGCCAGGGAGCAGCAAGGCAGCAGGGGAACAGCAAGGTAGCAGTCCTTCACAGAAAGCAGTCAGGTGAGTCCTTTGGGGAGTCAGGCAGTTCTTCTTGGCAGGATGCAGGTTCTGGTTATAAGTTTCTTCTCCAGGACATGTCTGAGTTGGAAGAGGAAGAAGCCCTGTTTATATACCCAAATGTGCCTTTGAAGTGGGGGATACTTCAAAGAGTGGCTTAGAAGTGCACCAGGTCCCCTTTCAGTTCAATCCTGTCTGCCAGGGTCCCAGTAGGGGGTGTGGCAGTCTTTTGTGCGAGAGCAGGCCCTCCACCCTCCCAGCCCAGGAAGACCCATTCAAAATGCAGATGTATGCAAGTGAGGCTGAGTATCCTGTGTTTGGGGAGTGTCCGAGTGAATGCACAAGGAGCTGTCAACTAAACCCAGCCAGATGTGGATTGTAAGGCACAGAAAGATTTAAGTGCAGAGAAATGCTCACTTTCTAAAAGTGGAATTTCTAAAAAAGTTATATTAAATCCAACTTCACCAGTCAGCAGGATTTTATATCACCATTCTGGCCATACTAAATATGACCTTCCTACTCCTTTCCGATAAGCAGCTACCACTCAAACAATGTATGAGGCAGCCCTAATGTTAGCCTATGAAGAGAGCAGGCCTCACAGCAGTGTACAAATGAATTTAGGAGTTTTACACTACCAGGACATGTAAACTACATAGGTACATGTCCTGCCTTTTGCCTACACAGCACCCTGCTGTATGGGTTACCTAGGGCATACCTTAGGGGTGTCTTATATGTAGAAAACTAGGGGGGGCTTAGGCTTGGCAAGTACTTTTAAATGCCAAGTCGAATTGGCAGTGAAACTGCACACACAGACCTTGCAATGGCAGGCCTGAGACAAGGTTAAGGGGCTACTTAAGTGGGTGGTACAATCAGTGCTGCAGGCCCACTTGTAGCATTTAATGTAGAGACCCTGGGCACATATAGTGCACTCTACTAGGGACTTATAAGTAAATTAAAAAGTCCATTTGGGTATGATCCAATGTTACCATGTTTAAAGGGAGAGAGCATATGCACTTTAGTACTGGTTAGCAGTGGTAAAGTGTGCAGTGTCTACAAACCAGCAAAAACAGTGTCCAGAAAGTGGAGGGAGGCAGGCAAAAAGTTAGGGGTGACCACCCTAAGGCTGTCAGGTCTAACACCCCCTATATTTGGGGTCTTCAAGCAGCTTAGGCTGCATTCACCACAGGGGGATCACTGGCCAGGGGGCACCAGTCTCACAATCCGGCACCAGGGGGGCGTGGTCTGATAGGAATCTGATCTGGTAGGCCGCCCGCCAGACATCTAGAGTGCCATCATTTGCTAACAGAAATCTATCCAACCTGCTGTATGCCTCATTGCCGGGTGTGTAGCAGGAATACGTTTTGGACATGGGGTCAGTTCCCTCCATATATCGACAAATTGCAGTCTAGTCATGACCACCTGGAGTCTAGCAGTCATGTGGGGCTTTGTGCCCAGTTTCGGTGTGCATCTGTCCAAAGCACCGTCTAGGACGCAATTAAAGTCCCCTGCCCAGACAATGGGCATCAGAATGTAGGGTAATAGTTCTTGCTCCAAATTTTTAAAGAACTCGGCATCATCAGAGTTGGGGGGCATATATATTCAGGATGCAGAGGTCATGCCCATCAAAGTTCCCATGTAGGAGTACATAGCGGCCCTCCAGGTCTGCCGTTAGCCCCTTTAGTTGGAATGATACTCCAGGGGCAACCCATATCGACACCCCCCTAGAGTAGGATGAGTATGTGGACGAATAGAGCTGTCCCCTCCACTTCGTTTGTAATTTTTGTGCTTCATTGTCCTTCAAGAGCATCTCCTGCAGCAGGGCAATGTGTGCACCAATTTGTTTGAGGTATGTATGTATTCTGTAGCGTTTTACAAAGGAGTTCAACCCCCTCACATTCCACGTGATAATATGCATTAGTTCACCCATCTCAGCCTATCCCGGTCAGCAAACGCAGCGCCGCTCTTCAACATTACCCCCTGCCCTGCCCAGGTCCCCCGCGCATTGGCCAGGTGCACACATAGTAGTAAAACTCGCTCCATGACCTGTTGCAACATCCGCCGTTACAATGCACAAAGCTCACCAATTTTATAAAGCATAACTCCAAAAACAACAAACAACTCCACCCAATTGCCAACACCCCTCCCGGGTAAACACCTCCTAACAACTAGTGCATGCCCAACGGTGCGTGATTCCTGCTATCCCTTCTGGGGGTACCTAGAATGGGGAGGGGAGCGGGCCGGCTACCCCACCTGACAGTGAGGAGCAACTCAAGATGTCGTGGGTTGGCGTGCAAGCTGTTCTCCAGCACCCCTCCTGCAACCATCCAGCTCACATACACACTGTTCTCAGTTGTCAGAACTATAACAATACAATGAAGATCATAGAATAAGAGTTAGTAGCCTTGTAGAAGGTTAGAAGGGGGTGAGAGGCAAAAAGAGAATAGTCGCAGCTAAAGTAGGGAGGTTAGCCTGTCATAGCAACCCATCCCCATTCGTTGTTGCCGCTCCAAAGCCCCGCCGCCCCCAGCACTGGCAGGAGCAGATAGAAGGAAGGGGGGAGGAGGGAGGAGGAGAGGCAAGGGGAAGGAGTCATCGTTCCCCGATCACAGCAATGGGACGGGGCCACAGTAGGAGTCTCGGGGGAGCGAGTAGCAAGGTACAAGGGGAGGGCAGTGCCTCCTATTTCAGGTTTCAGCCCCTCGTCATTCACTCGTTGTCCATTGTGCGTTGGCTTTGGGTGCATGCCCCCGCCACTGGTGCAAGTGGATCCTCCGCGGCATTGTCAAGTCTGGGGTTGGGTCCTCCTCACCCCGTAGCAACCCCATGAGGATGCCACAGATGTGACAGACTCTAGCAGTAGTCTTGCCTCCTCTCACTCCGGTCTCTTTTACTCCAGGCTCAGGGTGCCATTGGGGCGCACTATCACCCTGTTGTCCCGGCTGGTCCGGCGACATCAATTTATTCTGTGCGTAGTGGCCTGCGAATCCCCGGCCCCCCAGTCATCACTGCAACCTCTTCCATGGGGGAATCTCCCTCTGAGTTCCAGCCAGTCCCATGCTGCTTCTGGTGTTTTGAAAAAGTGCGAGCGGCCCGCATGTAGGACCTTAATTTTGTCTGGATATAATAGCATACAGGTGTACCCCATTTCTTTTAACTTTTGTTTAACACCTCCATATGATTGTCTTTGGAGCTGGACGGCCCTCATATAATCTGGGAAAAAGAATATAGTGTAATTCTCGAGAGGTCGCCGTGCTTGCGTACTTCCTGCAGTATAATGTTGCAGTCTCTGTAATTGAGGATCTTGGCAATGATCATTCTGTGGGGAGCACCCAGTGGTGTCAAGGGGGCTAGGGCCCTATGCACTCGCTCCACCACAAACACAGATGACAGGGGGGCAGTGGCATAGTCTTTCTGATCCAGTCCTCTAAGAAGGCCTCCGGGCCCGTACTCTCCGCTCCCTCCGGAAAGCCCACAACTCGTAGGTTGCATCACTACGACCTCCCCTCCGCATCGTCAGCCCTTGCCTCCAGGCTGTGCGTTTTAGCCTTAAGGGTGGCCACAGTGACCCTCAGGACATCTATGACCGTCTGCATGCCATTCACCTGCTGCTCAGTGGCCACTGATTGCTCCGCCACCAACCTCAGATCAGCTCTCAACAAGTTAACATCCACTGCCATAGTGGCGATCTGCACCTGCGCCGACTGCCCAAATGCCTCGATGGCTGCCAGGATCTGGGCCCCAGAGGCTCTCTCTGTGATCTTCCCCCACGCTCTGGGCAGTGAATTGGTCCATCCTCGTCTGTTGCGCGATTTTTGGCTGTTTTGTCCTTACCCATGATGCGCGAGGCCCACCGTACCGGCCGCTGACAAGCCCACTAGTTATCTGGTGTTCATGTTGTGGGCGGCGCCTCCTCGCGCGTCAACAGCCCCATAGCACCACACCAATCAGGCGGAGTTGGTGTCCGTCCTGGTCACAGAGAGCGTGATCAGGGAAGCACAAAAGTTTTGACTCTGCAGGTGATCTAGCCTCCAACGCCTCCTGGAGTGCCCCGCACCTCCATGATCAGCGCTGTAGTCAGGTAGCCTGTGGGGCAATGTTCAGGCAGATAATAGGTGGGGTTGGGTGGGGGGGCAGTGGACAGCCATATGTGTCGGCCCATCGACGACACTCCAATTGTGCCCCAGTGGCACTTCTCCGCAGTTCAGACTCGGAGTTTCTCTGGTCGGCGCGGCCTCATTTACAGTCCAGGCAGGCCGCACCCCTCATAGGCCAGTCGCTGTTCCAGGTGTTCCCCACTCGCTCACAGGTGTCCCCTGCCGCCTCTCTGGATCCCCAATGCGGCTCCCTGGCCCCTGTCATGCAGACTCTCGGCCCCCCCCGTCGGGTTAATCCACGAGACCCTCCAGACCAGGGGTGGTGACCAGTGGGCCCAGCATCAGTCAAAAGGGAGGCAGAAGCGAATCAGGCAGCCCCCACATCCCAAAGTGCTCACTGTCAGGCACCTTGGGGCCACAGGGGGCATCTGTCTACTGCAGCAGCCACGGGCCAGGGCCTACCTCTTCAGGTGCTGCTGGCCCAGCGTGCATCATTTACCCCGGCAGCCATGTTAGGGTCAGGCACTCTCCTCAGCCTTGGCAGTGCAGCACAGTTCTAGGCGTCCATGTTTCCCTCCATCGCCTCACCCGACCTCCCCAACCCCGTCACTGAGTCCGCCAGGTCCACGGGGCGGCAGGATTCTGTAAGTTTCTGTAGCTGGACCGGGAGCACTCATTTAGTGCGATCGGTTTGGCCATCTGGTTGGCCACACCCTCCCCCGACTATGTGCATTGTAAACGAAGTGTTTGCACAGTAGGGACACCATTTTCTCTGTAAGTAGTATTGTGGTCAAACAAAGGTATGAGCGACTACACATAATTATAGTTCCCTGCCAGCCTTTCCTATGGACATTAGATGATTTTCTTCTTAATAGAGCATAAAAAAGTCATATCTTTTTGAGCTTGCATTTACCCTTTGCTATGTTTCATGTTTCATACCTCTCGGTTCGCACATGTATTGCTTACTTTGGGTAAATTTTCATTACATTATTTTGCTTCACTTCTTTCAAGTAGGCCATAGTGACCATAGGATACTGGTGATTTCCCTCATGGAAAAATCTTTTTACCAAATTCCACAAATGTTGTGCATGAAGAACATCATGGTACTATACATCATACTTGCATATAGTAAGTAGCATGATGCAGTTCACCAATATTCATATAACTGTTGTAATAAGCAGACCCATGAATATTGAGTGTGTATCCTTTCCAGGTGCTGAGGAAAATCCCCAATGTTGCTCACACAGGGGGAAACATCTTAAACCTCCGAAAATGATGTATGTGTTTTCAAAATCATCACAAGCCAACAGGAAGCATGCAGTGTATTCCTCAGAGTCCACCCTGCCAGTGCCTCCTACACATGAAGCTGAGACTTTTTGCTTGTAGTCCATCAAGAGAAATTTACTTTTATTGGCTTCTTTCACCAATAAATGATTTCTGGTTTTAATCATGTACTGCAATCTGATATAGGGACGGTTGAGTTGGGATACTTTGTGCTGTTTGCCCTAATTTCCAATAGAGTTGAAAATCGTTGAAAGTGCATGCTCTTTACAGTTCACCTGGTCAAAAACGTTTTTATTTTCAACAGAAATAATGTGCCTGTCTATTCAAGTGTTGAGGTGAGGGCCTGCTAAGCGTCTGAATGAGGAAGGTGACAAAGCAAAGGGTCAGGGAAGAGTATAATGTCTTCGTTTTTTTACAAATCCTGTACCTCAAATGCACAGTTTATTGCTTAATACATCTTCAGTTAGGTAATGCCTATAAGCTAGGTACATATGGTAGAGTACCAGAGAAAAGGGGTAGTGTTGTCCCCCTGCAGGTACCCTGTTCGTTGCCATCAAGTCATTACAAAGCTTTGACTACTCAGAAATCTCCTACTTAGTGTTATCTATCAGCAAAATTGTTTTACTATGTGTGAGGGATTGCCACACAAACTCTTCGGGAGAAAGCAACGAAGTCAATATTACAGCTGGACTAAGTGATTCTGGGCCTCATTCTGAGGCCGGCGGGCACCGCCAGATGGCCGCTCCGCGGTCGAAAGACCGCAGAGGCCATTCTGGCTTTCCCGCTGGGCTGGCGGGGGACCGCCAGAAGGCCGCCCGCCAGCCCAGCGGGAAACCCCTTCCCACGAGGAAGCCGGCTCCGAATGGAGCCGGCGGAGTGGGAAGGTGCGATGGGTGCAGTTGCACCCGTCGCAAATTTCAGTGTCTGCTAAGCAGACACTGAAATTCTTTGTGGGGCCCTCTTACGGGGGACCCACGACACCCCATACCGCCATCCTGTTCCTGGCGGGCGAACCGCCAGGAACAGGATGGCGGTATGGGGTGTCGGAATCCCCATGGCGGCGCAGCAAGCTGCGCCGCCATGGAGGATTCCTGAGGGCAGCGGAAAACCGGCGGGAGACCGCCGGTTTTCCCTTTCTCACCGCGGCCAAACCGCCGCGGTCAGAATGCCCTTGAGAGCACCGCCAGCCTGTTGGCGGTGCTCTCGTGGTTGTTGACCCTGGCGGTCAATGACCGCCAGGGTCAGAATGACCCCCTCTGTCCTACTTTGAAAAGTTCTTGTTGATGGTGGACAGCTCAGAAATGTCCCTTTCCAAGCCCCGGCACAGAATCCCCTACAAATAGTGAGCTACCTCTCCAACACTCTCCCACTTCAAGTTGGGGCTCCCTAAGAAATTCCTCTTGAAAGACAAATGATAAACATGTCATTAGCACACCGGTTTCATCACCTCCAAGCTGACAGTACTCACAGGCAAGAAGAAGTTGGATCTGTGGCTGGGGGTTTCCAGAGCTCACCAGCATGCATGTGTAGTTCCCTTCATCCTCTAGTTGAAGCTCCTTAATTTGCAGAGAACTCTGATTTCCCCACTCAAAGCGCACATTCCACGTTGGCCAGGACAAAGACAGGACAGGATGATCATTGCCGATTTTAAACCAATCCACCTTGTCCGTTCCAAGGGATGCATTTCTACAGGGTAGAGTCACATTTCCTCCAACTTCTCCCATGATTGTGTCTACTTCGGACCCTAGAGAAGGAGACAAAGTCAATTAAAGGCTGAAAAGGTAACTTTGTTGTTAGATTTGTCTGTTGTTAAGTTGCACCAGTGCTAACCAGGCAGACTCACTCTAGATCTTTTAAAAGTAGATAAATCAAAGAAATGACCAAACTGTCTCTTTCTAACTAAACAGATATACGTTATCACATACAAAAAGCTATCCATACACAGTTGGATAAAAACAAGGTTTAATGAAACCTATTCCATCAGACCTATTCCTGGGTCCTTTAATAATTTCTAAATAATCATAAAATGGCATTTTAATTTAGCAATTCTTTCCTACATAATTTCCTTCCTTTTAAGATGAGAAGTCTGAGTGCTGTGAGTTTTGATCACATTTAAAAAAATACTCCTACAGTGGTGCTGTTGTCTCTTGCCCAAGCACGAATGTTCGCATGAGTAAACCTTTCTTACCAGTATATCTTTAAAAACATCCATTGTTACATCAATTCTCCCAACTAGAAACGGTACCTGTAATGTAGCCAGACCAGAAGTGCCACATTCTCCTTGAAAGGCGACCTTCAGCATGGGAGCAGTGCTTCTGCACTGAGAGGACCCGCATTAAACATCACCTTTGCTTCGCCACCCTGGGAATACTGAGATCTTAGCCACCCTGTGATTTGCTGGCTATTCAGTGAGGCCTGCAAAGTGCAGTTTTGGCTAAATGCCAGATAGTTATAACATTTTTAGGGTGTCTTTCTGGTTATTAAGTATGCTCTACTGGGCCCTACTGCATTATGGACCTCCCTGTCCGCTGCCTTAATAGTAAAAGACAGCCACAAGTGGGGTACAGTGGGTCGCTCACACACCTGATCCTGTTGCCACTGCACCTGCTGCACAAATACCCCTGCCCCTGACTTAGCACCAAGAACTATATTGTTTCTTCAGTGTCCTCGGCATATTAATTCATGTACCTGTAGTTTATCTAAAACCTTTTCTAGCTTATTTACAAATCTGCAAAGACGTTCTTATACTGTATATAAACATGTTTGGTAAGTACCCCAAAATCATAATAATAAAGAAAACCTAAAAGTACCAGAATTTTGCAACTGTTGGTGAAAAGGCCAAAACTAGCTGTTGGACAACATGAAAGGATGGGATTTGGAAGTTACAAATAAAGTACAAATCAGATATATATGAAGAAATATGGGCAGTGCTCACACAAGGGTCCCGCCTCCGGATGTTGATCCACTGCCTTAATACATCAGATCAAACTTGGCAAATCAGAGTTAACATTGCCCAGTTCCATGGCATTCACTTTACCAACTATGGACCAGTGAGCGATGAGAAACTGTAGGGCATTCAAACCTGTACCTTCCAATTCATTTAAAGACCGCTGCTGCAGCAGGCGCAGTGACCAATGGAAATGCCGTGGGGGCGAGTTTAATGCAGGTCCTATGACCACAAATTGTTTTACTATACATTTCCACATGAGCATTCAGACCTGTAACCTATTAGTTAAGTAAGGGCTATGTTTAGCTTCAAAACATTGTACGGGAACCTAGAACATTTAGGCCCTTATTACGAGCCTGGCGGTCACTAGACTAATGTGGATCCCAACCGCTGCCAATGCGGCGGTCCAACACCAATGCAACAGTCCGATGACCACATTACAACCCTGGGGGTCGGGCCATCAGGGAACTGCCAGCTCCGCCAGGATCAGAGATCTCGGCAGTCCTAATCTGCCAGGGCAGCGCTGCCCTGGGGATTACGACCCCCTGCTCTGCCAGCAGTTTCATGGCAGTAGCAGCGCCATGAAAATGCTGGTGGAAAAGAGGTGGAGGGGGGCCTCGGGGCATTTATCAATTTTACAATGGTATAGGCCAGTGGTTCCCAACCTGTGGTTCGGGTACACCTGGGTGTCCGCGAAGCCTCCTCAGGGGGTCCGCAACTGCTTAGAAAATGAAATATTATTAACAGATTAGGTCCCCAGCTTTCAGTAATGACTCATTGGGGAGTCCCCAGATTTAAATTATGATTCAGTGGGGGTCCCTGGGTTCCAGTAATAATAAAGTGGGGTCCACAGATGTCAAGGTTGGGAACCACTGCCTTAAGCTGTTTCCCGCTAGGCCAGTGGGCGGAAACTCATGTTTCTGCCCACTGACCTAGCGGGACACTCTTAATGGGGCCGGCGGGGAGGTAGCCACTATGGTGGCAACCTCCTCGTCTGAAGTTCCATCCACCGAACTCATAATCAGCCCCTTAGTATCAATGCCTCCCAGACCTTCCTCTCAAATTCTCTTTGTGAAAATTCTGACTTCCTCCAAGACAGAACGATCACATGTTCTTGCACTTGTAAAACTTAACACACGCCATACCAGTGGAAGCTGACGGTCAAAAGAGTTTGCAACTGCAAAGCTGATGCATATGACTTTTGCTGTTGTAAAGTCTTAATTTGCAGCACATATTAATGTGTTGCGATTCATAGATGCAATTAGATTCCAATCCACACACCACAAACCCTGGCAAGTGGCAAAGGGGAAGGGACAGCAAAGGGGAGTCCCGCATGCAGTCTTTAATGACATGCACAAATGCTTTGAGACCGCTTCTGAGGTTGCAAATCATGGAATGATTACCAACTGCCAGAGGCAGGTGATAACCAGTCCTAAAGCATAAGCTGCCAATATTTGCATGGTAGGGGACATCAGAAGGAGCAAATTAAAGTCACCTGGACAACTGCATGCAACCGCTGGTGTCAAAATTACAATATGTCACTGCTGGTATCATTGTGAACCTTGTCAGTTTTAGACTTTCTGCTGGGAGGTGTAAGCGCATTGCCATTCTATTAATATCACTGAGGTATGAGGTTATTGGTTTATTGCTACTAGTCCCTTTGTGCTACAAGGATTAGAGAATCTCTAACACCGCAAAGAGTGAGGGTGGCCACTGCACATGACAAGACACAGCACTATGCTCATCTTTTTGATCTGATCAGGCATAGCCACAGTTGTATATTGGTGCATTTTCTGTGTTTCTAGAAGTGCTGTGACATTTTGGGGGAAGCGATAAATTAAAAAAAATATCCTACATTGGTACAAAATGAACGGAATACACAGATATATCATCTCAAGTTTTTATTTTCTATTTACTTTTTATCTATGTAGTTGCGGAAAATGGAAAATTATTTTTCACCTCTGTCAATTCGAAGTGCAAATCAAAAGTGGAAAACAGGTAACCAAAACGCACAAATGGCAAAATCCACATCGGCAACATGGAAACTTAAGAGGCTTATTGCTCCATAACCTGAAAGGAAATGGAAAGACCTGAACTGAACAAGGGCTTGGGGTGTGAATCGGCAGGTGAGAAAGGTGAGAGACCATGAACAAACTAGTGGTCCTGGGAAAACTGTGTTGACGAATATATATGCCTTTTGGAACAAATGATTTGAGAGGAAACTGATAAAAGAATCAGATCCACCAGAATTTTTAATATTTTATTTTTGGAAGAAATAAACACAAAGGTTCCCTGGTGCGACGATCAAGTCAGTTATTTGAAAATCAAAGACCAAATTAAACATCCTCTTGTCCAGGATGTTTACACTTACGCTTGGAAAACTAATCTCACAATCGATCATACATACAGTTACCAAGTAAGTCATGTCATCAGTGACACCATGTTCCAACCCTAAGCTTTCCTTTTTTAGGACTGGCATTGGCCAAAACCTTTTGAATTTACTGCAATTATATCTATACCATACTTCACTAAACAGGCTTACAGCCAGCCCTTTTCATCCATTGGTGTATGGTTGTGTCATTCACATTTTAATTCTGCTCACTGCATCACAGAGCATAGAGCACTTGGTCAGCCCACTTCAGCCACTGGCTAAAGTCACTGTGAGTGGCAGCACTTTGGCCTTTCACACAAAATAGTTCCCTTCAGTGCCACGAACTACTATGGCAATGTGTGGTTTTAGAGGCCAAAAATGTATTTTTGCTTCTAGCAATGCATTTATATCTGTAACTAGTAGAAACCTTATGATTTTCCCAGAATTGTATCTATAATTAACTTAGAGGAATTTGCAGCCATCTTGCTTCGTCCATTGAATTGTTATTGTGTCAGTCACATTTTCCTCTGCTCAGTAATACATACCGTATAGGGCAAAATGTCAACCCACTTCCAGCATTGCCTAACTTGGCATGTGCCTGCAGGAAAAAATAATATATAAAATTATAGATGGGTAACAGTACATTATAGGGAGGTTTTTCACAGAGTGGTGTCAGAGTGACATCAAATGGGCAATGAGAGTGAAGCTTGAGTTGTCAATGATGTCACCCAGAACCCTGAGATGCAAAACATCACTGTTATTCACTTTTTATCTATACTTTAATGTTATTTATAGCCCCCAAAATAATCTGCCCCTGATTTTAACTGATGCACATGGATAGAACAGTTATTTGGGGAACAATAGATAAATGGCCTCTCCTCTCCAATTCAAATGGTGAAAAACAATACCTCACCTGCAGTGCTTAATTTGTAAATAAAAAGGTGCCTGTGCTCAAAGCACTCCTCAAACACGCAGCTGCTGCAATTAAATGTGTGAACACGGAATACTCAGGAAGCGTAATCCTTAAGCCATCTCGGGCCTCTTCAATCCATAAAAAGCCACTCCCTGCCCCTTCAGCTCACTATTGCAGCTTTCTTCTTTCTCCCTTTGTGACGCTTTTTCATTTTTCCCTTCATCCGTCTTCCCCATATGTGTCTTTTGCTTGCAGCAAATGCTTGAGGCAGAAAAATAAGCCCCGGCCCTCAAAAATAAGTTCCGGTGCTCAGCACCGGAAACAACAAGCACAAAGTAAGCCCTGCTTACCCTGCCATGCCTGACCAGCTCACACCACCTGTCCTGCTTTCATTTCCCCTACCGCAGCTTTCAGTCAATCAAAGTTGAGCTCAAAGGCTCTCAGACTGCCACAGCAGTGAGCTATCACATTTCAAAACTGATATAAACAGTAGAGGCTCTCTATGATAGCCATACACAAAAAAAAATCAATTAACCACTGCACCAGTTTTCCAAAGCCCAGTTATTCGATTTCCCCAGGCTTGTTTTATATTGATACATTATACCCAGCACATTTTGCAAAAAACCACAACATAACAAGTACAAACAACGCCAAAAAGTTGGCAGCCAAGGACAAACCTATTGACTTTGTCAATGATTGTGATGTCATTTCAATTGTGTTAGTCCAACAACTTTAGTTCACATGAACAAGGTCCCAAAATGCAATAGGTTGTTAAAGGAAAGCAGAGAAATCAAACAACACGTCCCTGATGACCAGATTTTGGTGGTCATTATGAACATGGTGGTAAACACCACTCTGCCGGCGGTTGCGGTAGCTAATGCCAAAAGGCTGGCGGTCCAGACGGCCAAATAATGAAGCACATGAAAAACAAGCAGCGGTCCATCCACACACCCCCATCTTTGTAGTCCTGATGAGGACAGAGGAGGCTGCCCACCGGCCGGCGGAAAGGACCTACCCGCCCACCAAATAATGAAACACCAGACCGCCAGCAGTTCCAGAGCGGGAACCACCGCCAGGCAAAGTGTTGCAGAAATTAACAGTATAAAAGGAAACACTCACGGGAGGCACACAGAAATCATTGACGCAGACATGGAGTGAGAGTTGGAAATAATTCCAGTGCTGCTCCCTGCCATACCCCTCCAGGACCGTGACTGACGACGACAAAGATGAAGACGACGGTGAGTACCGCACCCTAGTACACATGGTAAGAAAGGGTACAGTTACACACCCACCCCACCCACCTTGCAACGCACTCCCAACCACTCTCACATCCCAAGCCATACATACCAAAACAAGATGTACTTGCTAGACACAAGGCAACAAAGCCCTGCACCAAAGTACACACATGTGCAAACCACCCACCCACAGGGAAACGTTGAACAACGTCACTATATTGTGCCAACAGCATTACTGAGCACTGAAATTCTATTTGAACGAAAAAACAGTATTGTCCTAAAAAGGCCATTGGCTAGCCAATTTGAAATTCCCTGAACGGCCAGTGTAGGCCAAACTTGACTCCCATTTGTGCAAAGGGTACTCCACTCAAAAGGGCATCAATGGGGCAGCCAGGCATCTTAGAGAACAGGAGCAGGGGGTGGCGGGTGTGGGGACTTAGGTCTGGAAGGGGGGTGCATGGGCTTAGTTTTGGGAGGTGGAGGGGGTTTCGGCTTGCCCTTGGAAGGAGGGGGAGTGGGCTTGGCCGTGGGGGGTGGCAGAGGGACCTGGGGCAACACAAGGCCTCTTCCTCCCTGGGGAAGGGGCATGGGAATGGGAAGGGCAGACTGAGGTGGACTTGGACGAGGAAGGAGTGGACTGGGCAAGGACATGGGCACATTTAGGGACAAGACGGGGTTGGCCAGTAGGTTCAAACAGGTAAACACAGGTTAGGAAAAACTTTTAGGTGCAGTTGGAGGGGGTTTGGAGGCAGGTCTGGGAGTGGAGGTTGAGGGAGTGCTCGTTCCAGGTGTAGGTGTGCCGGTCATGGATGCAGGTGCCTGTTTAGTATGCTTGTGTGTGGTGGATGTGTGTGATGTGGATGTGTGTGAATGTTTGAGTGTTTTAGGAGGAGGGGGGTGGACACAGTGGGATAAGACATGCTGCCAGTGTAGATGGATGTTGTCTTGGTGTCTGCAGGTCTGGTGAATGTGCTGCAAGTGTCAGTAAATGTAGTTCTGGTGAGTGCAGGTGTGGTGTCAGGGGTGCATGTCTGGATATCAGATGTTATGTTGACTGCATGAAATGGGGTAGCAGCAGTGACTGAGGGTGCAGTGCGTGTGGGTGTGCATGGTGAGATGACAAACAGGGTGGCGGGGGAGGATGACACACTGGGGGAAGTTGACGTTGTTGTGTGTGTTTTTGTATGTTGGGTGTGTGCATGCCTGTGGTGGAAGTGTGGTGCTTGTGTTTTTTAGTGTGCTACTTGAGTGTTGATCTGTGTGCATGGCTGTCTGTATGTGTGCTTGGGATGGGCGAAGGGAGTGGGGTGCTGGAAGGTGTGGAGGTGGTGGGAGGGGGGACAGAAAGACCAGGGACACTGGCTGCTGTCAAAGAGGAGGCCAGAGCCTGAAAAGATCTCTGTAGGCCAGACATGGCACCGTGAATGCCTTCCAGGTATGCATTGCATTGATGCATCTGGGATGCTAGCCCCTGGATGGCATTCACAATGGTTGTCTGCCCTACAGAGATGGTTCTCAGGAGGTCAATATCATCCTCCGGGTGGGCAGCAGGGCTGACTGGGGCAGGGGATAAGGGGCCTGGGGCAAAGGAGATGCCCACCCTCCTGGGTGAGCGGGCACGGGCAACTCGGTGAGGAGCAACTGGGAGGGAGGTGATGGTATGGGGGTGGTGGAAGATGGCAAAGAATGGGTGGACCCAGTAGGGTCTGCCACCACCAGGGAGCTGCCATTGGAGCAGGTATCAGAGTCACTACCTTAAGTGGTAGTTGCCTCCCCCGTGGTACTCCCCTCGCCCTCCAACCCATTGTCCCCTTGGCATCGGATGACTCTGCCTCCTTGAAACCTTAGACTGTTGCATCCCCACTCGCCGGTGCCTCAGGTCCCTCGCCATATGATGCTAATGTACACCAAGGACACAAGAGCACAGGGGTGGGGAAACAAAACAAGGGAGAACTATGTCAAATCCTGAATATATGTACATTTTGGCTCACACACACTCCCACCCAGGTCACGCACGTACCCTCAGCACAGACAACATACGTAATGAATGTGCCCCTGACTAGTGGGCATAACCCCAGAATACACCAAATAACCCTCATGAAACACAAACCTTACACACTGTGTGAAGTACACCCATAAGAGACCATGCCCAGCCAGTGCACTTATAAGTCCATAAGGCCACAACGAATACCAGGTGACAGAAAGGGGACCCTCATAGGTCATTAGAGGTTGCAAGAACTAAACTAGCCCTTACACCATGCCAAGGACTTGGAGGGGGCAGGACTGCAGGGACACACCTGTCTAAGGGCCTGGCACTACAATGCATGCATCCTACAGCCCCCAAATCCATCCATCAAAGTGGTATCTCAACAGTGTTCTTACTCACCCCCTTGTGGCTGCCTTCAAGCGCCCATCCAGATCCGGATAGGCCACTGCCATTATGCGGGCCATTAGGAGGGTCGGGGTCCGATGGGCACTCCTTCCTCGTTGGGAGGCCTTTCCCAGCTGGGCCTCTCCGGTCTTCCTTGCACAGTGCCTCATGTCCTCCCACTGCTTCCTGCAGTGGGTGCTCTACCGGTTGTAGACCCCCAGGGTCTGCACCTCCTTGGCGAAAGCTTGCCACAGGTCTTTTTTTTGATGGGCACTGACCTGCATGGGACACACAGAGCACTAGAAACAGACGTCCGTGTGTGTGCAATGAATACAAATGCTATGTCATTCCATATGGAACTGCCATTGTTGACATGCATTTTTTCAACTCACAGGTAGAACATGCCAGACAAACTACGGCTGGGCAGTCACACATCGAACTCGCATGCATACAGGCATCTGCCACAATCACACACATCTAAGGATGACAGATGCCAACTCACCTGCTTCTCTGGTCGCCCATAAAACTTTGCATACAAGGGTAGGACCCCATCCATCAGCTACTCCAGCACCTCCGCGGTGAAGGCCGGGGCCTGTTCCCCTGTAACACGCGCCATCTCAGGGACCAGCGTCAGAACACAGCAGCACACGCAGTGCAGTATTACCCTTCACATGAACCAGGAGTCAAGTGTCAATGGTTTGCTAAAATGGCGTAGGTACCGCAGCGGTGTGCTCCGTCATGTACGGCGGTAATCATGATTGGCCCAGGTTCCCCATTGACAACCATGTAATCCAATGATCAGGCGCACGGTGGTGAACACAGCCTTCCGCCATGACGACTAACGCCAGCAGAATTAAGTCACTTCCACTCTATCATACCTGGATGGCAGGAGGCTGCCATTTTGCTACCACCACGTCTCCATAGCCTGGGCAGGGGCCTCATCCAGGGCCCCAGTCTCTCTCCCCTTCGTTGCTTGCTGACATCATTCTATAATCCTCACATGTACCCATCTTTGGAAGTGTGTCCACACTGTGATGCCATTATGACAGTTAACTCAGCACACATTTGCCTGACGGTGTACCTCATTCTTTCCGTCTGTGTGTATTACCTACGTGTTGCATAAATACAGTGACATCATGGGATGCAAGTGTATGTGGATACTCAGAATGTGTTCTCCCCGCTCCATAGGTACAGACCCATGTGGCGAGGGAGTGCCCCATCTGTATACAGACCCCTGGTAGATCCGGAAACTATGGAGGAACATCACATCATTATCACCTACAGTCTGAACAGAGCTACAATCCACAACTTCTGTGCATTAATGGATCCTGTCCTGAAACCGGCAAATCAAAATCAGCATGCCATCCCTAAAACTGTGCAAGTGCTATCTGTGCTCCATTTTTTGGCTCTGGGCTCATTTCAGGTGACAGTGGACATGGGTGTAGGGGTCTCACAGTCAATGTTCAGCCACATCCTGTCCAAATTCCTGGATGCCTACGTTTAACACTTGCAAGCATATGTCCAGTTTCCCCAAAGGGCTGAACTCCCCACCATCAAATCTAGATTCTATGCCTTCGCTAATATCCCCCATGTGATAAGTGCCATTGATAGAACCCACATAGCTCTCATACCCCCAAGAGCGAATGAACAGGTTTATAGGAATCATAAGAACTATCACTCCTTGAATATACAATTGATGTGTACTGCTGATCAATACATATCACATGTCAATGCCAGGTTCCCTGGCTCAGTCCATGATTCATTTGTCCTGAGAAACAGCAGTGTGCCACACATGATGGAACAACTACAAGGGGAGAGAGGTTGGCTCATAGGTGAGTGTGTATGACACCGGATCAGTACATAGCTGACAGTCAGGCTGTATGCAAGTAAAGGCAGTTTGTTCAAGCCCTCTTTCGACCACTTTTGCAGGTGATTCGGGCTACCCCAACTTGCAATGGCTCCTGACACCAGTGAGGAATCCCAGGACAGATGCAGAGAGGAATTTTCATGAGGCCCATGGACGTACTAGGAGGGTGATTGAATGCACTATAGGTCTCCTGAAGGCTAGATTTCGTTGCCTTCATCTCTCAGGGGGATCCCTGTGCTATGTCCCTGACAAGGTGTGTATGATAGTGGTGGCCTGCTGCATGCTGCACAACTTGGCTGTGAGGAAAGCTATCCCACTTCTGGAAGAGGAGGGTGCTGTCCAATGAGCCCTGCAACCTCAGAGAGGGGATGAAAGTGATGGTGGTGAAGAAGAGGGGGAAGATCTCAACTCCAGGACCCAGCTAATCTGCCTATACTTCCAGTGACTCTAAGGTACTGTTTAATTATGCTGATGTCTTCACTGCATACTTAAAGTCTGACTCATGTAATAAGTACTGTGGTGTCTTTTGTCAGTGACAATGCTAAATGATGACTGAAGTGGCATGTGCCAGGGAACCCAATATTAGGTACAGTGTGACATACTTCAGACACTACAGTCCCTTGAATCCCCTCTTGCAATAAAGGTGTAATTATGATATTAACTGGCTAACGTGTAGACAATCACAATGTGCATAGGTGTATTTATTAAATGGCAAAATATACATAAGTGTTGGGACAGTGAAAGGGAGTGGGCACATAGTGCAAATACATACTCGGGTACATATGCTCAGCTGTTGGTAGCACTGGGTTTTGGTCCATGTGGCCAGAGGAAGACGATATGATGGTAGTGGCATGTCAATAAGGTATCTCAGTGGCACACAAGGGAGACAGTTCAGGGCAGAGTCACTTCCTGGCGCTGAGCTTGGTCTTGGCTGGTGTTCAGTGGCATATCTGGGTCTGAGGGCACGTTTGCAAAGGTGCAGCTGGGCTGCAGTGTTAGAGGTGCTGGTTTCCTGTGTGTCCTCTGGCAGTGCCACCATTCCAATAGCTGCTGCAGATGTAGATGGCAGGGCAGTGTCCTGGCTAGTGGGCGGGGCTTGCGGGTGGGTGGAGGACTCAGGCTGGCTGTGGTACTGGTGCTGCAGCACCCCTGCAATGGAGGTCATGGTGGCATTGATCCATGGCGTCCTGGTGGTGTGCTATCTGCAGCCTCTGATTCTGCTCCAGGGTGGCCAGGATGTGGCCCATGCTGGCTGTAGGTATGGTGGTATGCTCCCAGACCTCAGATATCACCTCCTGGCCTGCAGCATCCGTCCTTTGGCTACACCCCTGGGCCACTGATGCCCTCCCACTGGCCCTAGTCCCCTGTGCCTGTGTCCTCTGCACAGGTCTGGCAGTCCTACTTGCAGTTGGCCCTTCATCATCCTGCCTGTTGGTGGGTGGAGACTCTGGCCTCTATACATGTGGGCCGCCAGTCCGTGGCCGGGAGACACTGGTGTGGGGTCATTTGGCCAGAACTGATGATGGTGGCTGGGTGGTAGGGGTGTCAGTGGTATCTTGGGTGGAGCTTCTGAAGGGTGACAGTCCAGGACTGTATGATGGGCCAGGGAGTTCCTCTATTTCCAGACATCCTTCTGCACTCTCCTGAGTGGGGCCTCTGTCTTCAGGTGGAGGACTGGCACACGTTGACATTTCCGTCCAGGTGGCATGGGTGGTGGTGCCTGTGTGTGGGGAAATAGACAGGTGGGTGTCAGGTACTTTATCGGCAATTGCTGTCCTGCTCTGCACTATTTGACGGTTATATTCCCCTGTTGTGGCATGCAAGGTCCCTTCATGTACATTTAGTTGCATTTCATGTGGTGGGTGGAGGTGCATTGTGTGTGCTGTAGCGACACTGGGATTCCATGCAGGGGTAGGTGGCTGTGCACAGGGGGCTGGATGGAGATCTGTTTGTGGGATTGTGGGCATGCGGGGAACTTGGATGTAGGTGTTGTGGACTGGGTAGGGGATGGGGTCCTGGTGGTAGTGAGAGGGTTGAGGTGATACATGCATTATAGGTGGGGTGACTGTTAAGGTACTGTAGCTGACTTGCCCGAGTCCAGTCCTCCAGTGAGTCCGGTGAGGCCCTCTGGGTGCAGGATAGCCAGGACCTTCTCCTCCCAGTCGTTATATTCAGGGGGAGTAGATGAGGGACCACCACCAGTCTTCTGTGCGGCGATGTTGTGCCTGGGTGCCATTGACCGAACCTTTCTCGCGCAGGTCGTTCCACCTCTTCCGGATGTCGTCCCTTGTGCGTGGATGGTTTCCCACTGCTTTGACCTTGTTGACTATCCGCTGCCAGCTGCCATAGCTCCATCTTCCTAGCCACAGGTGTCTGCTGCACCTGTGCCCCGAATAGTTGTTGCTCGACCCTGAGTATTTCGTGAACCATGGTCCTTAGCTCCCTGTCTGTGAAGCAGGGGTGCTTACGGGGTGCCATGGTGTATGTTGTGGGTATACTGGTGAGGGTGCTGTTGTGTGGTTATGTGTGTGGCTTGTGATGGTGTTTGGGGTATGTATGTGTTTTGGTGATGTATTTGTGTGTGTGACTTGTGTGATGTTGGGTTTAGTGTATGCATTTTATGTTGTCAATCTCAGTCTTGCTATTGGTGATGCAAAGGATTGTGGGGTGTGTATGTGAGTGTTTTATATTTTTGTGGATGTGTGTCAGGTGTGTGGGTTTCAGACTTGCCATTGTGTGCACTTGTTGTTGGTGGGTCCCATTACTGGCCGTGGCGGTCCTTACCGCCAATGGTTGTTCGTCATTCACTGTCCACCACGCTGATTTGTGCATCATTATTTGGTGGGCAGAGGATTTGTCTGCATGGCAGTGGCGGGTGGGGTGTACTGCCTTTCCGCCGTCGTATGCCCTGGCGGTGGGTGAAGGTTGCAGAATTTTTGGCATCATTATTCAGTGGTGTGCAGTCCACCGCCACTCGCGGTCTTCTGTCCACCGTCACCACGGCGGTCGGTGGTGATTACCGCCAAGTTCATAATGAGGGCCTTTATCTGGTATCATTGTTATTAAAGGCTTCTATTTTCCCCCTTGAATCCCAATCAGACCCATCAATTACTTATATGCAGTCCGGGGACAAAAGCAGAGTAGACAAGACTAGACTAGACCTAATAGTAAAGAAGACCTAACAGGTGAAAATGTGAGGGGAGGGAGGGCATACTACATTCTAACATAATAAACATATTAATGCTGCTGCAGTGCAGATCCTAAAACAGCACACCAGAATTTGTGATGCCATAGAATAGTTACCACACAAGGTGTCAACAAAAATCCCTTTAAAATGAATTAGGGATAAAGATGAAGTCTGCGAGTAGAAAAAGGCAATGACTGCAGAGGATATGTAGTTAAGATGTTCTTTTTCAGGGTTTGAACAACAAAAACAACCAGGGAAATGAATGATTTCTGCAAGCGATGTGTTGATGTAAAAGGTCAATAAGGTCCACATGTGGGAGAAGACAGATTTAACACTCATGGTGAAAAGCCAATTTAGGACTAAATGGGTCTGAGGTCCTTAATAACAAGCTATCTAGGTGATCCCCAAGTGCATTCTATCATTCCACCTGAGTGTATGTGACTTCTGAAGAAGCAGAGAATGTCACCTAAAAGTAATGATGACCATGTGCTGAACCAACGCTCTTCGGTCTCATTGGAGCACAACTGCGGCCACAAAGCTTCCACTGACTTACCAAGCATAAACAGAACACTTTAAAGGGAACACTGAAAAATACGCATTTTGTGGTAATTATTGACACATATCAACTCGCAATAAGCAAGTGGCTATGTGGCCAGAAGATGGACTAGAAATAAGGAAATTAGATTGGTGATATTGATATCTTCTATCTCCATTAGATATGGTCATAAAAGGAGATAGGTCAGAATCCCCAGGTAATAATGACACCAGTTTTGCAAATAAATCCAGTATTGGTAATCCAAGGCTCGGTATTACCACTCAGAATTAAGGGCCAACTCTAAATAGAGCTGTAGGTGAGTGTTTAGCTTTCAGTTCAAAGCAATCACTATTCAGGTCTGTTTTATCTGTTTTATCTGTGTATATTAAAGAAGTGGCTCCATCTTTTTCACTTTCTTCCACTAAGTTACTGTGAAAACTAATTTGCCTTCACAAAGGAATACAATTGCAATGCCACATGTACGGTCTATGTTGGACCAGGCCCATGTGGTAGGTTCATCCCCTGACTTTTTGCCTCTTTCCTCCTATTTTGTCTGACCTCTCGCTGTTGGCTCTAGGACTCTGAGCACTTTAGCACTGCTGATCAGTGCTAAGTGGCAGGTGCTCTCCCTTCTAAAGTTGGCATGATTGGCTTATACCTAATTGGCACATTTAATTTACCTATAAGTCACTTGTACAGTGGTATCTCTATACCCAGGGCTTTTAAATAAAATGCTACTAGTGGACCTGCAGCGCTGCTTGCACCACCCACTGAAGTAGCCTTTCAAACCTGTCTCAAGCCTGCTAGTGCAGGGCCTGCGTGCACAGTTTTCTGCCACAGCGACCTGACATGTGAATTTACTTGGTAGACCCAGAACTTCCCTTTTACTACACGCAAGTCACCCCTAAGGTAGGCCCCAGCTTGCCCTATGGGAAGGGTGCTATGTACGTAGAAGGCAGGACATGTGCCTGGTGTTGTGGCTTGTCCTGGTAATGACAAACAGCCTATTTGGTTTCTCACTGTTGTGAGAGCTGCCTTCTCATAGGATTACATTGGAAATGCCCTGCTTTATGTGTAGGGGGTATTGTCTGATTTATGAGGGGTAGCATAGGCATGTTTGATATGGTTGTAATGTTAGTGAGAAATGCTGCTTACTGGTGTAAGTGGATTTTTGTATTACTATTACAGAAATGCCACTTCTAGAAAGTGAGCATTTCTCTGTGCTTATGACGCTGGTGTTTTGCAGCTTGACTCCAATCCATGCCTGGGCAGAGTGACAGTTGGGATTTGTGCATACTTTTCAGACAGCCTGTATACAGGGAGGGTGGAGATGTCACAGAGGTGCATCTGCACACTGAATAGTCTTCCTGGGCTGAGAGAAGGGAGAGGCGGGGCACACCTGCATTTGTAATCCCCCAACTGATGTTTGGAGCCTGTGCTGGAGGAGAGAGGGGGCACTCCCAGCACCAGTTGTAACTGGTTGGAACCTCCTCTCTCCTTTCTGTGTAAACACACTGTAAAACTGAGTCTAAGTACAGGGGAGTTTTCCCCACATTTTGGAGACACTTTGGGGGTTATTCTAACTTTGGAGGAGTGTTAATCCGTCCCAAAAGTGACGGTAAAGTGACGGATATACCACCAGTCGTATTACGAGTTCCATAGGATATAATGGACTCGTAATACGGCTGGTGGTAAATCCGTCACTTTTCCGTCACTTTTGGGACGGATTAACACCTCCTCCAAAGTTAGAATAACCCCCTTTGTAACTTACATGAAACTGGACACAGAATGCTGGAAAAACTCACCAGGAACCGCCATGTACGGCTGCTGCTGTGCTGACCTGTGACCTGCTTGGTCACTGAAAGGAACTGCCACTTGCCTGCATCCCCCTTGCGCTGGCCTGCTGCTGGGCCCTGCGGCCCTGTGCTCCATAGAAGTCTGTCCCCCAGGGGCAGGGTGCTGTGGCCCCTAACCCCTGCATTTGCATCAAGCACAAGGAGTGCTTCATCTCACATTATAGCGCCTGGAAGGTGCTTTGCTGTGCTTACTTATGATGCCTTTTGCGCAGTCACCCCACCTATAATGCATGTATAGGAGGAAACTGTGCAGCCATCACCGCCGCAACCTGGGCTCATTGATCTGCCTCTCGCGCTTCAAATCGCTTTGTCAACTTCAAGGATCACCGCCGGAGCCTGGGCGGGCTGCTTGCATCAAGTCAGAGTGAAGCGCTATCCCCGGGACCCCCGGGGGACCACTGCAATCAACAGAGGAGCGAGCTCGCTCCTACTGTGCCCCCGGGGTGAAGCGCTCTCTCAGGAGCACCCCCGGGCACAAGCAGGCACCCACTCTGGTGCCTGCTGTCTTCTACAGCCCAGGTGGGCCGCAGCCTGCATTTAGGAGCTGAAAGGGGAAAGGAAGCCTCATCGGTGGCTCGCCTGCCCCACCGGAGCCCCTTTGTTGTTGTGGACAGGCAGGAGGGAAGGAAGCCTCATCGGAGGCTCCCCCTGTCCCAACAGAGACCCAAATTGCCTTCACAGGACGCGGTCGGGGTGGAAGCCCTCGCCAGAGGCTCGCGCCCGGCATTGTCCTCCCTAGTGTTTTGTGGACCCCGCGAGAGGCAGGTGGCCCCTTGTTGTTTTGGGGCATAGTTTTGCCCCCCCTTGTTGGAGGGCCAGCAGAGGCCCAGGAGGGGGGGGCCCCAGAGATCACAAGCCCCAGGAGGGGCCCATTATAAAAAACGGAGGGGGTGCGTGTCACCCAGCTCCCCACAAAATTACCACAAGGCCCCCGTTAGTGCAGCAGTGCGCCCGGCCCCATTTGTTCGCTTCTTGGCACTTGGAGTGCCTGGCATCATAGAAACAGGTACTTTTAAAGAACATGCATATGTCATATGGTACTTGTATGGACATTCATGGTTTATATGTTAACCTGCCTAATTTTATGAGGTGTTTCATGTATGTTTGCTAATGTTCCCTTTATGGGCATGACATGCTAATATGTATTCCTGACTTGCCATATGTTTCATAATGTTCCTGCTATGGGCATTTATGATATTTCTATGACAAGTGCATTTGTGTAGTAATGTGATTCCTGACTAATGCTTATGTTGCAGAATAATAAGTAACTTGTGTGTTATATGTGACTACTACTGGCTCTGCAGAGTAAGTAATGAGATTCTTTAGAAGATTTGGTCAACCAGTATTGTTTGTGTATATCTAGTAGTTGGATTTGAGACTAATTTACGTGATATTAGCATTGTTAATCTAGAGAAATAAACATTTTAACTTTTACAAAAGGTGTGGTTATTCATGGCCAGATGGGTCATGGTGCGTGACAATTATTGCGTCTAGAGACATATTTGCTGATGTTTATTGGTTATGATGTTGTATTTGCATTGAATAAGGACTTATGGTGAAATCACTCTAAGCGGAGTCAAAAAGTCTATCAAAGCCTCTAATGCATCCCTTTATAAATCAAACAATAAAAGACTAAATACGGCCTGACATGCTAACAGAAATGGTAGCAACGTAAGAGGGTTTGTCTCTTAAAGAGGCCATCATAAGGTTCTTTTCCTCTTTAGAAATAGGTAAAAGAGTTGGATGGTTTGTCTCGTGTTGGATGGGTAGTCTCCTTAAGAGATCAATATAATTTGCAGATTTGGTTGAGTAGTTGGTAAAGATTAACATTTTCAGATTTGATGATACAAAGAGTGAAGAAGATGTCTCCCTAAGAGCCTACCATGACTTTCCCAGAACCTTAAAGTTTGCCAATGATTTTTTGAGGATGTTCTCTGTGATCTAGTGAAAGTGTGAATGAAATAGGTTTTGCGCTGGCACAGTTTAAGCAAATTGCAGGTGAACTGTGATGTTTGTGAGTGTTTAGGGACTCTGTGTACTCCAAATGAAGTTGTTAAAGGTGTTTGCATCCTCCAAAGTGTGAGAGTAGGGAAGTCGCCAAACTTCACATGTGTGAGGCGCTTTGTGCTCAAATATTGTCCACGCGGTTGTTGCTATATGGACCATGCATGGTCTAAGACTCCGGAGTATTAAAAAGTGTATGAGACACTTGGTTTCTGTTGTAATTTGTCTGTCGAATAGGTCAATCGGGCGTGGTTGACAAACTCGAGATTGCATGTTGAAGTGAGTGATAGGTTTTTGACTGAGATTTGGGGAGTTCTATGTGCACCAGAAGGATCCAATGATCAGTTGAGAGTAAAATTTGCTGGTCGAATTTTGCTTGCAAGTCAGGGAAACTGAGATAGAAGGACTATCTGTCAAAGCAAAAGGCCACAGAGAAAAATCTGTAAGGTTTATGAAGCGATTGTGTTACCTACCTGTAGTAAGCAGACAAATTTGTGTATTGGTTTTTATTTAGTGGTCGCAATATTTGCATTCGTTTTGCGCAGATCTGAGTTTAGGAGGGCAAGCCAAATGGCTTTGTCAGCAACTGTACGTGTGAGTGTGACGTCATTGGAGCCGCACTGGTATTTGTTGGTTATTGAGAAGGGTCGCAAACAGATTGGTGGACAACCGTGAAGCATAATTGGTTGAGAAGGTAGGCGAAAAGGATTTTAGGATTGAAAGCCGCTTCCTGATTTGATTGAAAGTAGCGTAAATTACCAAAAATGAATTTTTTAAAAGCATTAAAAAGTACCCTAAGGGGATACGTTTATTCCAACTAGAATCGGAGAAATTACACCGCCAGAAGGTACACCCGCCTATGTTGTATTCGGAGAACAAGCTGCTGCGCCATGTCTTTGGTTTAAACAGTAGTGCAAAGAAACAGAGAAAGATAGGAGCTTAGCATTCCCTGCCCATGTAACTTTTAATTTGAGAATTTTAGGTGAGTACTGTATGATTTTAAACCTCCTCCGAGACCTGCACAGGTCAAAGCATTAGCTATTTGGGAACAGCAACAGCAATGAGGAAAGCTGAGAAGACTTTAGCTGAGGAGAGATGGGATAGTGATCAGAAATTTTGGAGAACTGAGACCTTTCAGGGAATTAAGTTGTTTCCTGCAATTACCCAAGAGAGCGGGAACAAGGCTAGAGGGATTCACATCCTTCTGATGACAAAGAGCAGAGATTTGCAGAGTCTAGAAAGTCCTTGACTTAGGAGGAAGACTCCGATGATGATGAGTTTATTTAGCAATTACTAAGAAATTGTTCCCCACCATATGCAGCACATGCGAAAGGTCCAAATACCAGTGTAGACCCTACAGCTCCGATACCAATTGAACCCACACAGAGTCAGCTACAGGTTAGCCAAATACTTCTCCGATTCAAATGCCTATGCTGCAGTTTGACATACCAAGAATTTACCCAGATGTGCCTATTGTAAATACTGCAACAAAATTACTAGTGCCGACAGGAGAAGTTTATCAGAAGCCAATTTTGATCCAGCTAGAGTCCACACCAAATTTGATGCCCCCAATGCAAGCACAGAAAATCCCAAGATACGCCCCCATAACAGGATCATAGACAGAGATGTCTGCATTGATAAATCAGAATAAAGGAGTAATGTGCCCGAGAAAGTAAACTGCCAGATCAAATCCGGACGCAGTGTCAGTACCGGTTACAATAGGTCCAGTCATTCCATTGTTCGCTAGGGAAATAATAAGAGTAGTGAGCAGAAAATCCTAAATCTGACTGTAGAAGGGGAGAGGTTTAATGAAAACACCAGAATGATGACCCCCATGAGGCCGAAATTTGATGGAACAGGTCCATTAATTGATTAAGGGTTCTTTTAGAACTCCTCCAAAAAGTCAGGGGAGATTCGAGACATGTTCCAATCTGAGCATGGTGACACCAGAGACCCCAAGCCTAACGTTACAGCAAGTGCCAGGTGCGAGTAATAATAACATTTCGTTACAAGGCTTTACAGCTCAGCAGTTAACTTAATGGTTAGAGAAGCTGATTAGCACCCAAGGTGATTCCAGAGGAGGAAGTGCCCTGAATTTGACCAGGCTTAGACTAGAAACAGAAGACTTGATTGAAGGAACAATGGGGTTAGAAAGAATTGTCTCATACCGAGAAGATGAGTTACGTTACTTGTGCAAATTGATTACCAACAAAGCAGGAATAGTACATCAGAAATGAGCAGACTTAGCAGAAAAATGTGACGTAGAAATTGAGAAAACAAAACACGTAAAGAGGAGTTACAGGTTAGAGTTTAACTCAAAGGACTTTGAGAACATGAGAATACTGGGAATGAAAATTCACATTAGAGAACCAATTCAGACCATTCAAACATGGGGAGCATTAGAAAAGTGGGAAGGCAGATGGGTGAAGAAAAGAGACAAACGGAAAAGGGATTCTGGGAATCTTACTGCAAATGTGCAGCAGGCTGAAGACCCAGTGAAAATATTACCAATGAGAGAGATTCCAGGAGGACATTTTGTCCATGTCCCTTTGAGCAGGAGTGACATATTGTCATTTAAAAATGCTTATCCCCGGTTGAGAGAAAAGCCAACGAAGTGGTACCAGGAGGCAGATAGGTTTGTAAAACTCGAAAATGCCTTTGGGAAGATTTGAACACCCTGTTAGAACTAGTAGTTCTAGCAGACTTATGGGTCGAGTGCAAGGGGAGTGTAGATTGGACAACAAAGGAACCTCAGAGAGATCCAGCTAAAGATGTACCAAATCCTGATGTAATGAAGTATTACTTTACGGTGACTGAATTTTTGAAAATGAGAATCTCACCCAATAATATTGAATGGCAGAGAATAGACAAGACAGTTCAGGAAGGCAAGGAGTCAATGCATGCATACTATGAGAGACTGCTGCAGGCATTCAAACATTTCACTGGCACAGAAACAATTGAGCGGAAAGACATGATTCATTTCGTGTTCAGATTTGTTGAGGGATTGAGACCTGAAATTAGCCAAATGATTAAGGGGGTCATTCTAACCCTGGCGGTCGGTGTTAAAGCGGCGGCCAACCCGCCAACAGGCAGGCGGTAAAAAAAATGGAATTCTGACCCTGGCGGGAACCGCCAACACAGCCCGCCACTTTAACACTCCGACCGCCACGGCAGGGCAAACAAACAGCGCGGCGGTCACCGCCAACAGACAGGCGGCAGACAATGTACCGCCCACCCTATCACGACCCACCAATCCGCCACCTTTTACGGGGCGGGAGCAGCGCCGATAAAAACACGGCGGAAACAGACCACGAACGGGAAAACGCTCACCTCTATACACTCCACGAGGAATCTGGACAGCATGGAACCCGAATTAAACATCCTACCAGCCATTGTCTACCTGCTCCTCTACCAGGAGCACGAACGCCGCCGCAGGAGACAACGGTGAGTACTGCACCTACGACACAGGGGAGGGGGGAGGAGAAAAGGTTACGGGCACACACATACGTGACACCCCGCCCCCCCCCCCCAAATCGCCACACACCAATGCAGAGCAACAAGTCAGATTTACACCCCCCAAACCCCCTGGAATAATTCAAAGACAAAATAAAATGATCATTAAAATCGAAGTATATTAAAGCATATTTGAACTTAAGTGAAATATGAGATTTTTTAAAACAAATAAATCACAACATGAACAATGTATACATAGTCCAAAAGTCCGGCACATATTGGCTACATGCCATTGTTCGTGGGCCAATGTGCATTAACACATGGGCAAAGCCCACACACGAGACCCGATTCCATTGGAGAGAACACTGCTGGGGCATCAGATAGTAAAACTACAGCCACCTCAGGGGGAAGGGAAGTGGGGGCACCTCAGCCACATGAGTCCACGACGCCAGATCCACGAGGGGCCTCAATGCCCACTGTACCATCCTGGGGAGTGCAAAGCCACAGTCTCTCAAGTCTCTACAGTGGGTGGGGTGCCCACTGTACCATCCTGGGGAGTGCAAAGCCACAGTCCATCTGGTGGATTACAGACTCCACTGGTTATGGAGGAGGCATGGTGCCCAGAGTGCTCCGTGAAGCCCTGCCCGACACAGATCCGGCCCTGCCAATGGGCCAGCGATGCTTGACAGGAAGGGCCCAGCGGAGCGGTGCTTGAGAGGAAGGGCCCAGCGGAGCGGTGCTTGAGATGAAGGGCCCAGCGGAGCGGTGCTTGACAGGAAGGGCCCGGCGGAGCGGTGCAGAGACGGCGGGGCCCGGCGGGGCCCAGCGGAGCGGTGCTTGAGATGAAGGGCCCAGCGGAGCGGTGCTTTACAGGAAGGGCCCAGCGGAGCGGTGCTTGACAGGAAGGGCCCAGCGGAGCGGTGCTTGACAGGAAGGGCCCAGCGGAGCGGTGCTTGACAGGAAGGGCCCAGCGGAGCGGTGCTTGACAGGAAGGGCCCAGCGGAGCGGTGCTTTACAGGAAGGGCCCAGCGGAGCGGTGCTTGACAGGAAGGGCCCAGCGGAGCGGTGCTTGACAGGAAGGGCCCAGCGGAGCGGTGCTTGAGATGAAGGGCCCAGCGGAGCGGTGCTTGAGATGAAGGGCCCAGCGGAGCGTTGCTTGAGATGAAGGGCCCAGCGGAGCGGTGCTTGACAGGAAGGGCCCAGCGGAGCGGTGCAGAGAGACGGCGGGCCCTGTTCAGCGGTGCTTCTCACGGTGGGGCCCTGTTCAGCGGTGCTTCTCACGGCGGGGCCCTGTTCAGCAGTGCTTCTCACGGCGGGGCCCTGTTCAGCGGTGCTTCTCAAGGCGGGCCCTGTTCAGCGGTGCTTCTCACGGCGGGCCCTGTTCAGCAGTGCTTCTCTTGTGTTCCTAGGGAACCTGATCTGGGCAATCATTCCCGCTCAGTCGCCATCCGACCTATCGCTTGCGGGGCCCTCCTGTGCTGGACTCCTGGGCCCGTGGGTGTCCTCCGTCACACCCCAAATGGGGCTGGTGGGGCCCTCCTGGGCAGCTCGCCTGCTGCCGGACTTCTTCGCCTTGCTGCCGTTGCCCTCCTTGGAAGAATCTCTGGGGCCCTTGCCCTCCTTGGAGGAATCTCTGGGGCCCTTGCCTCCCTTGGTGGATGGGCCAGGTGACGGTGCAAGGCTGGTGCAAGGCTGGTGTCCTTGGGGGCAGCCGTCTCAGGCCTGTGGCGCCGGCCCTTCCCTTTCTTGCTTCTTTTCCCAGGGGGTGGGCTGGCTGTCCCCTTGCTGCTGGCCGATGTTCCTGCACTAGGAGCTGGTGGACTCCAATAGCCCTGAACGATGGTCCGAGTAGGTGCAGGGCTTGTGGTGGCTGAGGTGCTGGTTGGAGTCTTACGAGATGGAGGGGGTGGGTCAGTTGTTGGAAAGAGGTCAAGGTTGGAAAGGAAAATCAATTTAGAAAGACAGGGACGGGTAGTTGTAGTGGGTATGGGAGTGGAGGAAGAGGATGTGGTTGTAGGAGAGTCAAGTGTGCTGTCTTTGGGTGCAGGTGCTTGTGACGGAGGCTGTCGTGAGGTGGATGGCTGTTGGGTGGGTGGCTGCCTACGTTTGTGTGGTTTGGAAGAGGGGGTGACAGACACACTGGGAGAGGACACAGGGGACGTGTAAATGGTAGTGGGGGTGGTGACTGCACGTGTGCGGACTGTTCTGGTGGGTGTGGTGGTGATGGACGTACTGGCTGATGGTGGTGTGCATGCATGTGTGAGTGGAGACGTCACAGGGAGGGAGGAGGGAGACGAGGAGGAGGGGGACACAGTGGAGGCAGTGGGTGTTGCTGTGTCTGCATGTGGATGTTGCTTGGGTGAATTCTTGTGTGATCTGTGGTGCTTATGTCTGGATGAGCTGCCCTTGGGTGTTGATGTGTGTGCAGGCTGGTCTGTAGGTGTGTCTGGGATAGGCAGAGGAACAGGGGAGTGGGACTGGGTGGAGGCAGTTGGAGGGGGGAGGCTAGAGACAGGGACAATTGCTGCCGTCAGTGCTGAGGCCAGAGCGTTGAGCGATCGCTGATGGGCAGCCTGACCCGAATGAATGCCCTCCAGGTATGCATTGCTCCGATGCACCTCCCTTTCTACCCCCTGGATGGCATTCAAAAGGGTAGACTGCCCAACAATGAGCGTCTGGAGGAGGTCAATGATCTCCGCACTGAGGGCAGCAGGGGTAACTGGGGCAGGACCTGAGGTGCCAGGGGCGAAGGAGATGGCCGGCTTCCTGGCCGAGCGGGCACGGGGCGAAAACTGAGGGGCTGCTGGGAGGGCGGAGCTGGTGCGCTGGGTGGCGGCTGTACCTGTTGTTGCGGTGGGCACGGATGTTGCCGCCACCACAAGGGAGCTCCCTTCCGAGGACGTGTCGGTGTCGCTGACGTCTCCACGGGTCCCCGTTGTGGAGCCCCCCTCGCCCTCCGTCTCACTGGTTAACTCGGAGTCGGTTGCAGGGCCCTCCGGGGCCATGTGAGATGCAGCTCCCTCGTGCGCCGATGCCACTTCTCCTCCACCTGATGATGCTAATGCACACAAGAACAGGAAAACCAAAAAAAGGGGGGGGGAGAAGAAAGGAAGACATGTTGAGTGCATACATTGGCGGCACCGTTGGCGGAGAGGACAGACACGGAAGCCCCCTGCACTACGCCGCGCACTCGGGGTACACTACTCAATGATAGTGACTTGGCCTACAAGTCTATGGACGACAAATGCACACATAGGTGAGCCCGGGCCATGGATAGCTGTACTTAGCACCCTACAGAGGTGGGGGGCGGGGGCACAGGGCCATGTCTAACGGAGGGGCCTAGCCTACAGAAACCGCCCTGGCCTAGAGATAGCCACAGCCCTCCTCCCCCACCCAGACGCCTCCACTGTGCGCTAATATAGCAGAATGTGCTGGTACTCACCCCCTTGTGTCTGCTGTGATGTCCTCACGCGCCCATCAAAATCGGGGTAGGCCACCTCCAGGATCCGGGACATCAGGGGGGTCAATTGACGAATGGCACCCCTCCTACGTTGGGAGGCCATCCCCAGCAGAGCCTCAGCGGTCTTTCTGCTCCCGCGGCGGATGTCCTCCCACCTCTTGCGGCAGTGGGTGCCCCGTCTGTTGTGGACCCCCAGGGCCCGGACGTCCTTGGCGATGGCACGCCAAATGTCGATCTTCTGATGGGCGCTGACCTATGTGACATGGGCAGGGTTGAAAAATAAATATCATCACTTTTCTGCATGGTCGATGTGCGCGGCCCCCGCTCCCCAACCTTGCCATGTGGCACATGCTCTCATCTGTCATGCGTTGCACTCCTCATTCGCTCCCCTCCCCACCATCTTACATCCACCCCACTCAACACAGGCATAGCCCATACAACGTGCTCCCAGTGTACTTACCTGTTGGTCTGGAGGACCGTAGAGTAGCGCATACTGGGGGAGGACCCCATCAACAAGTTTCTCCAATTCCTCAGATGTGAAGGCAGGGGCCCTTTCCCCAGTCGCAGCAGCCATTGTCTCTTCCAGACCGAGTTCACAGCAGCACTTGCAGTATAGGTCCTCTCCTGTGGATGATCAGGTCTGGAGTGATTAAGCAAGTAGAAAATGGCGGTCACGCCCGCGGCGGTGCGTACCGCGACCGCCGCCGCACATCGTCATTGGCTCCTGAGACCCATAGGGTTCAATGTTAACCAATGCTGCTTCGCGCCGCGGTCTTCGACCGCCTACCGCCACGGTGTGCCACGCCAGCGCATTGACCTCACATCCCATTGTCACACTTCACAGGTCAGGCAGCCGCCATTTCAAGGGCCCACATGGCTTAATTTATACTGCGTCACACAGGCCTAGGCCTTGCATCGACACTCATACAAGCCATTCAATGCATAGCGAATCGTGTACTGTGCAAGCTGTGGTTACGTACCTGTGGGTTGCTTGACTCTGTGCTCCATGTTGTCCTTCCTAGGCACCGTCCGCTGGAACTTGCGAGGAGATGGAGGAATGTTCCCGTGTACAGACCGCTGGTGGACCTGTCGACAATGGAAGAACGACATGTCATACTGACATACAGACTTGACCGAGCCACTATACATGAACTGTGTGCCCAGCTGGAGCCAGACCTGATGTCCCCCATTCGCCAACCCACAGGGATTCCCCCTCTGGTGCAGGTGCTGTCAGTACTCCATTTTCTGGCAAGTGGATCATTCCAAACAACAGTGGCCATATCATCAGGGATGTCTCAGCCTATGTTTTCTAAGGTTTTGTCCAGAGTGTTGTCTGCCCTGATGAAATACATGCAGAGCTACATTGTTTTCCCTGAGGTGGGAGATTTGGCTACAGTGAAGGGTGATTTCTATGCCCTTGGACATATTCCCAACATCATTGGTGCCATTGATGGGACCCATGTGGCTTTGGTTCCCCCCAGAGAAAGTGAACAGGTGTACAGGAACCGAAAAAGTTATCATTCTATGAATGTCCAGGTGGTCTGTTTGGCTGACCAGTACATCTCCCATGTAAATGCCAAGTTCCCTGGGTCAGTGCATGACGCGTACATCATGCGAAATAGCAGCATCCCTTATGTGATGGAACAGCTACAGAGACACCGTGTGTGGTTAATAGGTGACTCTGGTTACCCCAACCTGTCGTGGCTACTGACCCCAGTGAGGAATCCCAGGACAAGGGCAGAGGAACGTTACAATGAGGCCCATGGGCGAACTAGGAGGATTATAGAAAGAACCTTCGGCCTCCTGAAGGCCAGGTTTAGGTGCCTGCATATGACAGGGGGATCCGTAATGTACTCACCAAAGAAGGTGTGCCATATCATCGTGGCCTGCTGTATGCTTCACAACCTGGCTTTGCGACGCCAGGTGCCTTTCCTGCAGGAGGATGGTCCAGATGGTGGTGTTGTAGCAGCTGTGGAGCCTGTGGAGAGTGAAGAGGAAGAGTACGACGGGGACGACACAGACAACAGGGACACAGTGATACAACAGTATTTTCAGTAGCACACAGGTACGAATCAACCACGCCATTTTACATTTACTTAAAGTCTCCTGCCTCTCTACTGTCTGAGTTCCCCCCCCAGTTCCTGTTAACTGAGTTGTGACTTTCCCTTCCGTTTTCAGAGCTGTGGGCCCCACTTCGTGATCTCTGCTTTGTTTGGCCATGGACTACAGCTGTGTGACAGCGGTATGTTGTCATCACAATGTAACTGAACATTTTGGCACCGTTATGTCTAATACATTTGTTAAAAATACAAGCAGACTCCAGAATTTTTTAGTGCAAGAAGTGATTTAATTCAAGTGCTAAATTTAAGGAACATGATTGTAAAAGGGGGATGGGTGATGGTGGAGTAAGGTCCATGGCAGAGTCCAGTTCTCAGTCGGTGCATTGTCCATATGCCTGTGGAAGGATGGAGCAGGGGCAGTTCAAGGTTGGACAGGGTGACAATGTGGGACAGTGGGATGACATCAGGGGGTATCGTTTGCTGGCGGGGGTCTTGCAATCCTACTCTGTCTTCTTGTGAGATCTCAGGTTCCGCTTGCGGGGTGGTTCTTCTTCTGCAGGAGGTGGGGTTCTGGTGGCCTGTCGTTGTGTGGGGGCCTCCTGTCCACTAGCGCCGGCGGAGGTGGTAGGCTGTTCCTGGTCCAGGCTAGTGACAGGGGCCCTTTGTGGTGCCACATGGTCCCGCAATGTGGTGACTATCTGGGTTAGGGCCAGGACGATGGTCCCCATTGCGGAACTAATGTTCCTCAGTTCCTCTCTGAACCCCATGTACTGTTGCTCCTGCATGACCTGGATCTCCTGGAACCTGGCCAGTACCGTCGCCATCGTCTCCTGGGAGTGGTGGTATGCTCCCATGATGGAGGAGAGGGCTTCTTGGAGAGTCTGTTCCCTGGGCCTGTCCCCCCCCTGTCGCACAGCAGCCCTCCCAGTTCCCCTGTTTCCCTGGGCCTCTGTCCCCTGGACGGTGTGCACACTACCACTGCCCCCAGGTCCCTGTTGTTGTTGGGGTGGTGGGTCAACCTGGGTGCCCTGTAGTGGTGGACACACCGCTGATTGACGTGTCCTGGAGACAGAGGCATGGGCCCGCTGGGTGGGAGCTTTGCTGGTGTTCCCAGAGGGGGTTAGGTCTGGTGTAGCCTGTGGCTGTGTGAGGGGAACCGACTATCCTGAGGTCCCCGATGGGCCGGGCTGGTCATCAGGGTCCAGGGAGACAGAGCTGCTGTCGTCACTGGGGGCCTCTTCTGGGGGTGGGATGGACATCTCTGGACCCTCCGTGGCGGTGTGGTGGCGTTCGGGTCCTGCAGGGGTATAAGAGTATGGTTATTGCTTCTGTGTGTGGCATTTCGTGTAATGGGTGGGTGCCCGTGTCCCCCAGTGCTGGCATTCCCTTGTGGGGGCTTTTGTGACAGTGGCTTGTGGGGGTGATGGGTGTGTGCAGTGGGCATGCTTTGGGGATGGGTGTCCATGCTTTGGGGACGCACGCAGGGCTAGGTTTTGGGATGGGTGGGATGTGATGGTGAGCCATTTGCAAGGGGTTGGTGTGATGGGGGTGGGGGTGAGGGTGGGGGTATGATTTGGCATGCAGGTGGGGTGGGGGGAATGGACTAGCGAAGATTTGCCTTACCAGAGTCCATTCCTCCACCTACTCCTGCGAGGCCCTCAGGATGCGGGATGTGCAAGACTTCCTCCTCCCATGCTGTGAATTCTGGGGAAGTAGGTGGGGGTCCGCCGCCAGTCTTCTGCACCGCAATGTTGTGCCTTGATACCATGGAACGCACCTTCCCCCGTAGGTCGTTCCACCGCTTCCTGATGTCGTCCCGATTGCGTGGATGCTGTCCCACAGCGTTGACCCTGTCCACTATTCTTTGCCATAGCTCCATCTTCCTGGCAATGGTGGTGTGCTGCACCTGTGCCCCGAAGAGCTGGGGCTCTACACAAACTATTTCCTCCACCATGACCCTGAGTTCTGCGTCAGAGAACCTGTTGTGTCTTTGGGGTGCCATGGGGTGGTGTGGATGAGGTGAGGGGGGGCGTATGTGTTGTAGAGTGTGGTGAGTGTGGTGGTGTATGGTGTTTTGTGCGTGGATGTGGTGTGGGTGATGTTGTGATTTGCCTCTGTGTGATGGTGTACTCTATGCTGTGCTCTCTCTCTCTCTGTGCTTCTTTCTCAATTGTGGTCGTAGGGGTTTGTGGGTGATGTGGGTGTGTTTTTTATATTGTATTGGGTGTGTGGGAGTGGTGTGTGTATGTGTCTCAGGTGTGTGTATTTCGAATTGTCCAATGTGGTAGTGTTTTGTAAAGGTGTGTGTATTTTGAGCGCGGCGGTGTGTACCGCCAATGGAATACCGCGGTTGAAAGACCGCTGCGGGGATTTGTGGGTCGGAATGGCATGGGCGTATTTCTGTTGGCGTGACGGTGGAGGTTTGGTCATCGCCAGTTTCCCGCTGACCTTTGGTGTGGCGGACTTTTGTGGATGTCGGGTTTTTGGCAGTTTGCCAGTTGCGGGTCAGAATGACCGTGGCGGTTTACCGCGGCCGCGGCGGTGTTATGGCGGACTTCTGGCCGGCGGTAAGCGACTTTTACTGCCGAGGTCAGAATGACCCCCTAAGTGTCATTTGATTTGTTGGCAAGCGAAGACGATTGATGATTGAGTCGAAGCAGAGAAAGTTGAAGGAGAAGGCAACAGTGATGCAGATTAAAGCGGCACAAACAGGGGCACAGGGAAGTTTTCTACAGCAGCAGCAGCAAGGAAACATGGCAAAAGGTCGAGGTAGAGGTGGAATTCGAAATGTGAACCATGGTTCTGATTTGAGTACAGTTGTTGTTCAGAATGATGTGCAAGGAATGAACAGAATGTTACCATGTCACGCTTGCGGAGGCCTCAGACATTGGAAACAGGAGTGTCTGATGTTAGGTCTGGAAGGTGTTGTTCAGCAGACAAACAAAATCAATTCTTTCCCAAATATGAGAGGTCCAAGAATGAGAGGTCAAAATCCAAAATTTCCAAAGTACTGTGAACCCAATGCAAAGTTTTCAGCCTATGCAACAAGTGCAAATGCCACTTTTGCAAATGCCCCAGTCGCAGCAAATGCAACCTCAAGTGCAAATGGTACCTAGGCAACAAATTCAAATACCTCAAGCCCCAATGGAGCAACAGCAGGTGATGCTTCCTCAGCAGGACACAGGTCAAAGGTTTAACCAGAGCAATAACACAATACACCAATTCCCACTACACAAGGAGGATGAAGCGAATGACAACTGGGTGAGTCAGAGTTCAGATGTGGAAGAATGTGTGTTAGCAGGTTCATTAGAAGTAGATCAAAATCAAAATGGTCCATATGTGAGGGGAAAAGTGATGGGTCACAAAGTTTCATTTTTAGTGGACACAGGAGTTACACGCTCTACAGTGAGAACTGCAGAAGTTCCAAACTTAACACTTTCAGGGAAGACAGTGAAGGTTGTAGGAGTTGCCAATCAGTATCTGACCAATCCAATCACAGAACCGGTTCAGGTTAAAATTGACAACTTTAAAGGGTTACACAAATTTGTGGTTTGTGATTCAAGTCCAGTATCCTTACTGAGATTTGCTATGTAAGACCAGATGCTTGATTACTTGCTTGAGCAATGGAATTGCCATCCAGACAAATAGTGATGAAGATGACTTGCCTGCAGAAACAGATTGTGATACCATGAATGAGGAGTACCCTTTGATTAGTTTCTTTCCAGTCTTCACAATACGTGATCTTCCTTCTGACTTACAGGGAACAGTTCAAATGAAAGTGGGGGATTTTACAGGAAAATACATTGTTCTAATCAAAGAAATTGAGCCAGTTAAGCCAAATGCAATTTTTCCCCAGATACCCCAATACCATATGACACAATTGAGGGGATTGCTCCCATAATTGTAGAACTAGTAAACAAAGGTGTTTTGAAAGAAGTGCTGAGCAGCCCATGTAATTCACCAAATAATGGGATTGCGAAAGCTATGTGGAAAATTTCAGCTTATTCAGGATTTGACGAGCTAACAGGCTCCCAATCTGCCTAGGAGCACCCTGGTTGGGCCCTCCCAACCAATTGTAATGCTGCTCTGAGGAGCATCAGGATTGGTCGCCGGGCAGGCTGGGAGCCTGGGCCTGCAAACGTAAGTCGGTGCAGATGGAGAGGGGCATTGGCGTGGAAAAAGGTACGTTTTCTTATAATTATAAAACATTTTTTGGTTCCCCCACCCCTTTTCCCTCCCATATTGTACAATGTGTGGAAAGTTCATAAAATATTCAGCCAGCCCCGGGTTTTTGATCGCCAGCAATTTCTTTGCTGTGAATAGTAATGTCAGACAAAAATTAGAGTCCCAGAATGCAAAGTACTATTGGTTAAAACGCCACTGATACACAAATAGAACATATTTTTAAATATATACAGTTATCTTATTGATAACAATTTCTTTCTGCTGTTTTATTATTTATTTTTGTCTTGCCTTCAGGACATAAAAGTGTGATTAAAATACAGTTTTACGTGTTTTATATTTACTGTGCTCCTCTGAAATGTTTGCTAGATAGGTTTTTCATTTCACCCAAGCCTACTGTCCCAGGCAGTGTGTTTTAACAATAGTGTGTGTGTGAAGAGCAGGAGGCTTGACCAAGCTGGTTGCAATTAGGCAATGCACTTGGCGATTCCTCTCTGCCAGTACCAAACAAATTAAAAACAGCAGATGTCTCAAAAACAAAACAGGAATTAGACAGAATTCCATTCCTGAAGAATGGCCCTGGCAGCACAGCCAATTGGGAAGACAGTAATGCCGTTTCCTGCTTCACAGCTTATTTCACTTGACATTTATATACCTTTCGCAGTATTCATAAACTCAAACAGCCACAGGCCAAGCCAGTTGGTCTACTCTTTGTTTAGTGCATACCTTCATAGACACAATATACAGGCATCCATGTGCATACGCATAAAGCAGGTTACTATGCCTAAAGGCAGATGCTGTCAGTCAACCTGGTTTGCATTAGATTGTACTACTGAATATCGAAGCCAGAAATATTGTCATGTAAGAATATAGTGGACAAAACATCAAAGACCAAAATATCGAGAGATAGGCACAAATAGCAGAAGTATAGATTTACTATCCTAAACTGCACATCAATGTGCCTTCAAGATATATGTACCATGTAGGTACATAGATGAGCAGTGGCGTAATGAAACTGGGTGGGATTCCTCTTCACAGAACATGGAGAGGGCCCACTCTAGACTCACTCAGGCCATGCGATGTGCGGGGGGGGGGGTTGCTGGAGCTGGGGGGCCCCCGCACCGCAGGTGCTGTGGGGGCTTTTGTTACGCCCCTGTAGATGAGGAGTTAGGTATAGAAGATCTATACTTACTTACCTTTCGATATTTCAGTTTTGATATTTTGTCCTCAATATTTTAGGCCATAGTATTCCGTCTTCAATATTCAGGGGTCGCAATTACTGAGCTGATCCAAAATGGGACTTACAATGCCAACAGCTAATGGGGCTCTGACGTCCCCACCCCGCACCCTTCACTGTATGCATTCCGTGCTGTCCTCTAACTTAACATTCAACTGACACTTCAGTGGTGCAAACGCTCAAGGCGACTGTTGCAAACGCTGTTTATTTATAACTACTTTGAATTTTTGTATGTATTGTTTTTGTTTACGATAAACAGATGGTTATCATACTGCTAAGAAGGAGGGAGTATGTGCTCTGAATCAAGCATGTCTGTCTGGGAGAAAAATTGTAGTATATGAGATACGTTTCAGTGGTACAACGGTTCAACAAAGCCTATTTTCAAGTGCCTACTAGTACCTTGGTTTACTGGGATTTCATCTCGCTGCACAGATTTAAACCCTTCTGCTCAGGCTTTCTATGTTATGTCCGTTCAGCATCACTGTCTGCATCATCACTGGGTGTAAGATTTGTTTTGCAACTTGGACTCTGAAATTCGGGGAACAATTTGGTTCCAGAAAACGAGTTATAATGAGTGAATGTGAAATTCTGTGTGCAGTGAATGCATTTGTTTACAATCCATATAGTCAAATAACTTTAAAAAACTTCTCTAAGCAAAGAAAAGGTTCATATCGCTGAGTTGACATGGCAGAGTGAGGACTGTATGATGGGTCTGGTGGCTCGGTGGACTAATGCATCCATTACAGGAATAAATTAGCCAGTTCTTGGGGAAAGCTTGGTTGAGGACACTACCTTCTTGAAACTACAAGTAGTAGGAACCAAACAACGGAGCCCTGGGGACGTGCATTAAACATTAGGACCCCCACAAACTTTTGGCCAAAAATTCATCCAAGGGAACATCTAGGACCAAAGGAAATTGGCAGGAATGGCACATCTGCAGAAATAAATTTTATTCTACAAGGAGCGAATCAATGGCATACCTTTGGAGGTTGCATCTGTAAGTAGAAAGGGGCTTTTAAGGAAAACTGTGTAGATGATATGGAATGTGATTTTATTTGAGTAAAACTTCTTGGTGATAGTCCATCAATGACTTTAAAATCTCTGAACATGTCAAACATAGAGAGCCACTGTCGGACTCTAATGTCTATCTGTATTTTGGCTTTTATATTTACATATAAAGCGACCAAGATCTGATCAATAGTCCAAATGCTCCTTACCAAGTTCTTTTTCAACATCAGTGAATAAGAAAATTGATCCTGCTATGCTTACCCAATAGCATTCCCCAGGAACATTCTGCCAAAACAGTATATTAAGTTGTAAATGGGTGTATCATACCTTTGGCCATCAAAGGTATATATATCAGTTTTCAGGAATTCTTTATTACATAGTTAATATGTAGCAACAAATAACATTAACCCAATGAGCAAATAAGTTAGGTTTCAGAACAGGCAAAATCACTCTTAATAGTCTTTGACTGAATGTGGTGTGGTGTGAGCAAAGCTATGATAATAAAATGCTAATACACTTTCTATTGTGAACTGACACTTGCTGTGAAGAGCATTCTAGCCCATCTAATACATATTTTCTAATTGGACAGTAACTCCTTGCTGCCCTTTGGTATTAGTGATCTCTAAATGGCTACCACAACATAACTTGCTTGGTTGTGGCCTGCTGATCAAAAGCATTCAGTTTGTAGACCCAGTATGAAGTTCACAGACTAAATATGCATAATGGGAAAAAAAACTCCCCATCGAATAGGATTCAATTATTTTGTTTTAAATTAGCCTGCGGATGGTCTGCAAACCCTGGCTCGTTGACCATTCGTGGACTAACATTTTAGATATCTCTAACATTTTAATCCTTTGAAGCCCACCCAAAACATTTCTTAAATGCTCATTTCTCATAAAATACCTAATGTATTCACAACAAACTCATAAAAGGTACTTCATTGAGTAATGTTCTACTTTCATGTAAAGTTTGGAGTAAGTCCGTTCAGCTATTTCTTTTGTATTGAATTCTGTTCCGTAGATTGTGCTTTTTGTAATTTGGTGTAAATCTCTTCAGTAGTTTTGGAGATATTGAAGTTTAAAAATATAGATGTCTAGGGACACGGACCCTCTGCATATCCAACTGTCCCCATTCTGCTATTTGATTGGCTGCCAACACTTCAACAAGGACATTTTGGCAGTCATTTTGGGACTCGGATTCAAAAGTTTAAAAAAAGGAAAGGGGCCAGTAGTATAGGGTTACCCTGACCCCCTTACCTTGGTCTAGGGATCCCTCACGGACCCCACCAGGGCTAAAAAGCATTTTATTCAATTAAAATCTCAGAAACATCAGCGGGTTCAGAACCGCACATTTTACTGAGTTTTTTTTTTTTTTTTATAAAAATGGCAGCCTTCCTCCCTTTCCTTTCAATTTGGCCCCAGATTGGCCAGGTCCCAAGGGCTTTGGAAGCTCAAAAAAAGAGCCCCCCTCCTAGGGCTTATATTAACCCCAGAGACCACCACCTCTGCGAAGCAAAATGTTTATTTGTAATGGGGGATGTCTGTACAGTTTCCCCCACAGCCCGGGGGACTGCCATCTCCTGGTGCAATTTATTGCAATTAATGCACCCCTCCCCAATGCCCCAGGGACTGCACTTCCCCTAGGCAATTTATTGCAATAAGTGGGGGGGTGGGGCAACCCGCAGGGAAAGAGATTAAATTATTGCTCTTGCACACAGGGAGCTGCGTGTTTAGCAGATCCCTGTGTGCAAAAGCAATGCTGGCTCCTGCAGGAGGCAGGGAGCCAGCTGGGACCGTGGGGGCCTTGAGGATCCCCCTCCAGTCCCAGTGGACTCTGGGTGCCCGTGGGGTACTTTGGAGACATGGCCAGGCAACTGGGTCCCTGGGGACAAAATCATCCTGGGAACGGTGGGCCGCGCGCCCTTCCCCCCACTGAATGAAGGACAGGCCCTGAGGGTTGTGGTCCCAGCGGCCAAAATTTGACTGGGGCGGGTGGCCGCGCCACCCCACCTACTCCATTTTTTATGCGCAGGCACGGGGGATAGGGTACCTGAGACTGAAAACAGCCCGGGAAAGGGGGGGCGTGCAGCCCCTCTCCCCTATTGAATGAAGGCTGGGCCTCTGGGTATGGGGTCCCTAGGGCCAAAATTACCCTCCTCCATTTGTATATGGCCAGGCCCTCGATTCGTCAAACGGCACTTATGCACACACAGACCTTCACACACTCACTCACCCACCCACTCAGATACACACACACCCATTCACAGACCCGCTCAGACACTCACGCACCCACTTACAGACCCACACAGACACTCACACACCTACTCACAGAGACACTCTCAAACCCACTCTTACACCTAGAGACACCCTCTCATACCTACTCTCACACTCAGACAGATAACTCTCACTCCCACTCTTACAACCAGAGACACTCTCTCACACCTATTCTCACACCCAGAGAGGCAGGCCCTGTAGCCAACAGCAGTCGTGTATGGCCTTTGGCCCTGAGAGACATGGGGTTGGGTGGTTATATGGTCTGGACGCATGTCCTTGACACAGGCCAGGCCCTACGACTTAAAAATTCACACAAAAAATAAAAAGTTACAGGGACGTTATAGTTAGGAAATAGAACTAAAAAACCTATAAATTCACTAAAGAAACAAAGGTTATAGGGACGTGATAATTAGGTTCTGAATTTACTCATACAAAACCATAGAAATTCAGCAGTTATAGTTAAAAGTATTTCAACTAACTATAACTCGCGCCCTAAGCAAACTATAACTCGAGCCCTCACAATGCACTGCTAATTACCCCAGATATTACAGCACTCATGACAGTTTATATAGCATTATTAAAAATATAAATGAAGCATTAGCAGTCAAATAAATGAAGAAAAATCTGCATATGGCGGGGGTGCGAGTTATAGTTACCTTAGGGCATGAGTTATAGTTACTTGAAATAACTAACTATAACTGCTGAATTGCTATGGTTTTGTACAGGTAAATTCCGAACCTAATTATAACGTCCCTGTAACCTTTGTTTCTTTCAGTGATATATATATATATATATATATATATATTTACACACAGTGGCAATCACCACTGTGTAGTTACAGTTAGGAATTAGTAACCACAGGAAATGCAGTTTTGGTTTGTAATAATTTTGGAACTATTTATGAAACTTGACGAAACTTTTAAAAAAAAGTTTATCCACCTGAGCTCCTTCCAGAAAAATTTTGCAGTGATCTGTCAACATACTGAATGGAATTACATCAAATAAAAAAAAACATGCTTTCTGGTTAAAGATCTTGTTTTCTCTCACATTTGGTGTAACTCTGTTCAGTCATTTTGGTTGTAGCACTGTTGACAAATTTCTATTGAAATTGCATGAAGAAATTGCATTTGTGGAGCCCTACACCTTTTTGTCAGCCTCTGCTTGATGGATCACCCCAAAACGTTCAGGGAAGCAGCTGGGATAGATGAACGTTTTGTTTTTAAAGTTTTGTGAAGATTTGCCAAACTGCACCACAGATACTAGCAAAATAAATCAATTTCCTACGGTAACTAGGTCTTTTCTATAAAGTACACAGTGGCAACTCCCACTGTGTAATTAAAATATATATATATATATATATATACACACACACACACGTATATTTATATGTGTGTGTGTTTCTGCAAATGAGAACATGTTTGTATAGGTGTCATTCAAGAAAAAAAACGAAAAAAAAAAAAAAAATCTTCCACACTCTCAAATCAAACCAGCTCATCCTTATCTGACGCCCATCCTTTGCATGCACTACTATTTCCCTACCCAAATCTTTCTTCTTACCATCTCTATGACTCCTTCCACTAGCACCAGAATTCAACAGTCTCTCAAGGGTACGTTTCAACCTCCCTTAGAGTAATCCACTCATCTAACTAACAAGGGCACACCTATCTCCCAATTAATGACTCACACCTAAACCCTCTTAATCAACCTCTGTTCACAAAACTGGCAGTGAATGCTTGGGATTTCTAAAAGCACAAGGATAACCAAATAACAACTACTTTCCTACACTATTACCTCTAATCGTAGTGGTGGAGTGGCATGCTATTCACCACAGAGTGCTTCAATGCCTCGTCAGTGGTAGTAAGTACTAGATAAATGGAATTACAATATATGGCTAGATGTGAATATATACATAGAAATAGATATATACATAGATAGGTGTAAGGATAGGTATAGATAGAAAGATAGGTATAGGTAGATTCACATATAGGTTTAAATAGATACAAAGAGATAGATACAGATCGATAGAAAGATAGATGTAGACTTGGATAGAAAGATAGCTACAGATTCAAAGATAGATATAGATAGATAACAAGCGAGATTGATTTGGATAGAAATATAGACATAGCTATGGATAGATTCGGATAAAAAGAGAGATAGAGAGCAGGGATGCAGAGAGATACCAAGAGAGAGAGAGAAAGGCAGGGAGGGAGAGAGAAATGCAGGGAGAGAGAGAGAAATGCAGGGAGAGAGAGAGAGAGAGAGAGAGAGACAGAGAGGAAGAGAGCTAGAGACCCACAACCCCCAGAGCTGTATTGCCATATTTTCCAACTACATACCCCAACGGCAGAAGATCTGGCTCAGGGGCTTCATGTTCCAGCAGTCATAACCCTTAGACAAAATAGAGCCATGTGATGATCAGCAAGCATTTTTAAAGCCACTCTAACTGAAGGAGTTCTCTCACAATAACCACAAAGAGAAGCATGCAACCAGTGGGACCACGAGTAATGATGCCACAAACAATAAAAGAATCAACACTTCAACGAGATGCCAGAAACAGGGTGTTGCCCAGAACCCATAAAATATGCCAAACGATATGTCATATAACCTGAAGTTGACAGAAAGGAGGGCTATCAAGGCACTGAAAAACAACTTCAGCATCAGCGTCAAACCATAGTATGTGGTGGCAAAAGATACCATAATGAACACCAAAGAATATGTCAAGGAAGTAAATAGGCAAATGTCCAGTACAAGGTGATAAATGAAACTGAAAAAGACCTTAACAGGATAATAGTGCTTCTGAATGGCACCAGGAAATATATCCAGGATGTGGTAACAGACCCCAGAACCTGAATATGTGAGCACAATATTCAGAGTTCAAAAAGAAAACATTGGGCACTTGGTTCAGGTCCAGAACGGAGAACATCGGTGACTTGGTAGAAAACATCCAGCAGCCGTTCTTAAGATGTACCCCTATTTACACCCTGGAGTCTATTGATATGCTAAACAAACTGTAAATCATTAACAATTTCCCAAGTAAACTTTCGTGGCAGCCACGGATGTGAGATACAGTACACAAATATCTCACATAGGATGAAGCCTTGTAAAAGAGCCATTAGAGCACCAAACTCACTTGCTGACCCTGTAGACAAGAATACAACATTCACATCAACCCACAAACATTTCATATTTGCAAAATTACACCTCTTCGGCTGACAAGTGCTCAGTGGGAAAATGGATGGCGCCACAATTCTCAAACCTACTGACTGCACAACCAGAGACTGAGTTATTTTCCACCTGTGAATAAAGACCAGGCCCGATCTACATGATGACAAATTCTTTTTTGGACTTCTAGGGAACGTGCCCTCATAGTTCCACAGGAGATTCAATGACTTTCACCCAACCATCAACCTCAAACTTGTCTATTCTCCAGGAAAATTACAATTGCTAGATGCAACAATCCCAAACGGTTTACAAAACAAAGTGAATTATGAAGCAACAGACTGAGGGGGTTATTACAACTTTGGAGGAGGTGTTAATCCGTCCCAAAAGTGACGGTAAAGTGATGGATATACCACCAGCCGTATTATGAGTCCATTATATCCTATGGAACTCGTAATACGGCTGGTGGTATATCCGTCACTTTACCGTCACTTTTGGGACGGATTAACACCTCCTCCAAAGTTGTAATAACCCCCTAAGCTAGCTAATTTAGGAGTCACATTTTCCATCCCCTGAACAGACAGCACATGACAATGTACAGCCGGGCTACACGATACAACTGATTAAGCTCAGAATTAACAGAGCTGAATGAAAACCCTGAAGCCTCATGATTTGACCACAGATATAATCAATCAAATTCTGGCCAATCCGATCCGATTCACAGGGCAATCCTGGCCCCCGTGAGAAGTCTCTTAAACTACGGAGCACATGAGGCCACAAATCGGTTGCATGTGATTTACACTCGACTGCGCAGCAAAATGAGAACCTTCAAGAGATCCTCCTGAAAAGGTCGTCTTTGCCTTCTGACAACCACACATTCGCCAATGAAATGAAACAAGAGTCAAATTATATATCCATTAGAAGGAGTACTGTTAAAGTCACACAAACAGAAAGATGTTTACTCGGCCAGCAAATCCATACTTCGGACACAGTCAAAGCACGTGGGTAGGATTGCAAAATAACAGGGAAAGCTCACATTTGCCTGTGTTGTTTGCTTAATAAGGTGTGTAAAATGTCCCCACAGTGGTTATTGTGAAGAGGAAACTGGCCAAGAAACAAATGAGCGAATGAACAACAACTGCCACAGTTTTAGGAAAGACACTGAGTGTAATATTTTTTAGGATCCAATCATAGGTTCCAAGATCTAAAGATTGCAGCGTTCAAAAGCAACTAGAAGACAAAAAGGGTGAGGACAATCTCACAAGCAGCATACGGATTACCCCAGCCCCAAAAGCCTTTAGGACGCACTGGCTACTAGTTGGACTGTTTCTCACTAGCTTTGTAACCTTTAAAATGCTACGTGCTACATGAAACAAAATGCTTACCTTCTGTACCAGCCACCTAGAATCATCATTCTGGTAGAAAACTGACTCCAGCTCAGTCAATCTTATCATTTTAGAGGTACTGGCTGACTGGACCCCTACTTCCAGATCCAGAATTAACTGCCTCTCGGAGATGGCTGCAAAACATGTGGCTGAATCTTCCACATTCATACAGACATCTCAGATAAAACTGTGATGCACGGGGCTTACTTCTGGACATCATGAATAACTGGGGTGGATATGTGGCCTAACGGACAGAACTACCTACTTTGGAACTGGGAAACCAGATTAGAGTCCCAGCCTTGACTCAACATCATATGAATTTTGGGGGAAAAATGCTTAATCTTCGCGTGCTTAAAAAAAAAAAAAAAAAAAAAAATGTAATACGATCTGCTGCTAATAAAGTGCTCTAATAATGCCATTGGCATTAATGCTATGTAAAAATGCAAAAACATAAAAATAAATTGTTCTGCGAAGGCCAAGATAAGGAATGTGTGTGCATCCCTCATGAAAGACAAAGAAAATGTAATAGTAATACTTAAGATACTAATCATTTATTTTCAGGACAGAGTACATACGAAATTTACTATATATTCCTTTTCACTTTGTCCTTGAGTGTGTGTGGAAGGTTAAAGAGAAAAGCATAGCCCAACAGTGTGGAATTAAACTAGGTGTAAATGGCTGTATTCTCTCCTTAGAATGACTCAGAGGAGGCGCGACAAAGCTTGAATATTGAACTGTGGAAGGAGCAAACAGATAAAAAAATATTGTGTCCCTTTTGCCACTATCTCCACTCACAGACGTGGGACCCAGAAGGTCACGATGTGGAAGGGCATGTAGTGCCATGTCACAATAAACTACAATAGCTGTCAGAAAGTGAGGATGGTGAATGCCTGTCCCGAGCATCCCTTCCTCCACACCAAGACAAATTCTGGTGCTTCTTTGGCCTGTGCTCAAAGAAGGTGCCACACCCTATTGATAAGAATAAACGAATGGAATAAAAGAAGGGTGGCCTATAGTCCTTAGTGATGCGCAGTTCTCGGCTCACTCCTGTGCAAATGAAAAACCATGGGTCACAGATAAATATTGTTATATTATTTTAAAGAGCTCTTAGAGAGCGCAAACAGCTACACAACTCAAGGGCATCCCGGCGCTCTAGAAAAGCACATTATCTTGTATTTTTCAGCTGGCTCTAAATAAATATGTGAGTTTTTATTTGATTTCTAAATTTCTGCAAATTACTGTTGGACCGAAGTTTAAGTGGTAAAGAATTCCACAATACCGCATCCCTGTAGGCAAAGGATCGACCTCCTCCTCTTACTCTCTCAATTCTAGGAACGTCCAAGAGGGAGAGGTTATTGGGTCTTAACACTTCCTTGGCAACATGAAGAGTGATCAGATGTTTCAAGGGATATGTGCCTGGTGAATGTTTCAGTCTATGTGCAATACATAGGGCTTTAAATTTTATCCTTTCCTTAATCAGTAGCCAATGAAGTTGAGCTAATGCTTGGCCCGCAGTTTTTCTCCTTGGCACTCCTAATAAAACATGTGCTGCAGTATTTTGAATGACTTGCAAAAGATGAATACAAGTGTCTTCAAGGATGCAGCCTCACATTCACAAGGTCTTAGAAAGAACCACATCACAGGTCAATCAATCAATCACAGATATTTACAGAGCGCGCTACTTACCCGTTAGGGTTCCAAGGCGCTGGGGGGGTGGACTGCTACTGCTCGAAGAGCCAGGTCTTAAGGAGTCTTCTGAAGGCCAGCAGGTCTTGGGTCTGTCGGAGGTAGGTAGGGAGCGTGTTCCAGGTCTTGGCGGCGAGGTAGGTGAAGGATCTGCCGGAGGAGGTTCGTTGGATGCGGGTGACGGTGGCGAGGGCGAGGCTCGCGGAACGCAGTTGGCGGGTCGGGGTGTAGAAGTTGAGTCTGTCGTTGAGGTAGGAGGGGCCGGTGTTGTGTGCGTGGGTGAGGAGCTTGAAGGTGACCCTTTTGTTGACGGGGAGCCAGTAGAGTCCTTTGAGGTGAGGGGTGATGTGGCTGTGGCGGGGTGTGTTGGTGATGAGTCGGGCTGAGGCGTTTTGGATGCGTTGGAGTCGCTGTAGATGTTTCGCTGGGATTCCTGCATAGAGTGTGTTGCCGTAGTCCAGTCTGCTGCTGACGAGGGCGTGGGTCACTGTCCTCCTGGTGTCGGTCGGGATCCACTTGTAGATCCTGCGAGGGTGTTGTAGCAGGAGAAGGTGACGGTCTGTCCATGGAGAGTGCGGAGTCGAGGATGAATCCCAAGTTGCGGGCGTGGTCGGTGGGCGTCGGGGGAGTTCCGAGGGTGGTGGGCCACCATGAGTCGTTCCAGGCAGAGGGGGAGGTCCCGAGGATGAGGATTTCTGTCTTGTCGGTGTTGAGCTTCAGGCGGCTATTTCTCATCCAGTCGGCGACTGCTTTCATTCCCTCGTGGAGGTTGGCTTTGGCGGTGGCAGGGTTGTTGGTGCGGGAGAGGATGAGCTGGGTGTCGTCGGCGTAGGTGATGATGTTGAGGTCGAAACGGCGGGCCACTTGTGCGAGGGGGGCCATGTAAATGTTGAACAGCGTAGTGCTCAGGAAGGAGCCCTGGGGGACGCCGCAGATGATGTTGTTGGCTTCTGAGCGGAAGGGTGGGAGGCGAACGGTCTGTGTTCTGCCGGAGAGGAAGGATGAGGTCCAGGCTAGGGCTTTTTCCTGGATGCCGGCTTCTTGGAGGCGTGATAGTAGGGTATGGTAGCAGACTGTGTCGAAGGCCGCTGAGAGGTCTAGGAGAATGAGGGCGGAGGTCTTGCCGCGGTCGAGTTGGCGTTGTTGTCTAGGCGGTCTTTGAAGGAGGACCTCTTGGTGGTCCTGATGAGGTGGTGGTGTTGGCGGGTTGCATCTGTGAGGGCAGCGTGATTGTCCGGTGTGCGTTCTTGGAGCCATTTCTTTTCCAGTTTCCTGCAGGCGCGTTTGGAGGCCAGGAGTTCGTCGGTAAACCAGGAGGCTTTCTTGCTGGTGGGGTTGTTGGGGGGTTTCTTCAGTGGGGCGAGGATGTTGGCGCAGTTGTTGATCCATTGTCTGAAGTTGCAGGCCGCGGTGTCTGGGTCGGTGGGCTCGTTCGGTGGGTTCTGGGAGAGGGTGCTGAGGAGTTGTTCTTTGGTGACTTTGCCCCAGTTGCGGCGGGGGAGTGGGCGGCTGCGGAGGTGTGCAGTGTTTTTGTTGTAGGTGAAATGGACGCAGTGGTGGTCGGTCCAGTAGGGTTCGGTGGTGTCGTTGAAGGTAACGTGGTTGCTGGTGGAGAAGATGGCGTCCAGTGTGTGTCCGGCGGCGTGGGTTGTTGACGTGACAAGTTGTCTGAGTCCGAGGTTTGCGAGGTTGTTGATCAACGTGGTGGAGTTGTGGTCGTTGTTGTTCTCGAGGTGAAAGTTGAGGTCCCCGAGGAGTATGTAGTCCGTGGAGGCGAGTGCATGGGTGCTTGCGAGGTCGGCGATGGAGTCGCAGAACTGGGCCCGTGGTCCGGGGGGCCTGTAGACGAGCGTACCTCTGAGGGTGGTGTTGGGGTCGGTGTGGATCCGGAAGTGTAGAAGCTCTGCGGTGTTGAAATGGTCATCGGTGTGGGTGGTGATCTTGAGGGAGGATTTGTGGACGATGGCGAGTCCTCCTCCGTAGCCGTTGGTGCGGTCCCTGCGGGAGATCTTGTATCCGTCTGGGATGGCGATGGCGATGTCTGGTGCGGATGATTCGTTCCACCATGTCTCGGTCAGGAAGGCTACGTCCGCGGCGGTGCTGTTGAGCAGGTCCCAGAGTTCTACGGCGTGTTTGTGTGCGGAGCGGGTGTTGAGGAGTATGCAGCGGAGGAGGTTCGGTCTGGTGGTCGTTGGTTTGGAGGTTCGGTCGCAGGAGAAGTGGCAGGTGCGGCAGGCGAACGGTCCATGGGTGTACTTCGGTGCGGCTTGGTAGCAGTGTTGGTTTTGGTTTCGGCCGTTGTTGAGTGCGTAGAGGGAGGTAGCGTCGTAGCTGAGCCTGGGCTGGGTGAGGAGCGGAGGGCGAGGTCCAGGGGTTCTGGCGCTGGGCGCGGTCCGGGCACGGACGGGCGCAGACGGACTTGCCTCTGGCACGCCATCGGCGCGCCCGCGCAGCGACCTGCATTAAGAGGGGGTGGAGGGAGGGAGGAGGTGCTGGGGGCGGGAGGGGGGCGGGGCCGAAGCGGCAGGAAAACGGGCGAGGGGAGCGGCAAGAGTGGAGAGGGGCTGGAAATAACGCTGGGTATCTAGAGGGGAGGGGGAGGTGGGAGGGCAGGGGGTGTACAGAAGTGGAAAAAATCAGGGAAGCGGGCGGATGGCGATGGATTGGGGGTGGGGGGGTCAGAGGAGGAGAGAGATGCGCGGGATCAAGCGCACATAAAAAACAATAACAATAGAGTCACTACTGGGCAATACAGAAACAGATTACAGATACAGAGTACAGAAACTAATGAACACAGAGGGCACAACAGGGACAGCAACACAACAGAGACAGAAACGAAGAGACAAACTAGGAGAATACAGAGACACGACAGAAGCAAACCTTACTGCCCACCACTGGGCCACCAGGGATGAGGCGCAGGCGAGGGCCTGCGGGTGGAGGAGGGCCTCGAACACGGGCAGCAGCAGCAGTCAGGGAACAGGGCACCTGCAGGGTGCGCTGCGCGGCGGGGGGAGCGTCCTGGCCTGACAACGAGGTCCTAGGTCAGGCTTAATCATGACAGGGGAATCTGGCTTATATTACATTCATTGACCCAAAGCCAGGCAGAAGACCAACAAAAGGGCTAATAACCATTTAGCAAAGGCCTATCAGACGAACAAAGGGAAATTATCCGTGTGTGCTCGGAGTTACTTTCCCAAACAGCAACTGATCAGTAACCTGTTGTAAGCTGCATTACAAGCCATGGTATTCAAGCCAAGAAGGTCCTAGATCAGGCTTAATCATGACAGGGGAATCTGGCTTATATTACATTCATTGACCCAAAGCCAGGCAGAAGACCAACAAAAGGGCTAATAACCATTCAGCAAAGGCCTATCAGACGAACAAAGGGAAATTATCCGTGTGTGCTCGGAGTTACTTTCCCAAACAGCAAATGATCAGACACCTGTTGTAAGCTGCATTACAAGCCATGGTATTCAAGCCAAGAAGATTCTCCAAAGCCTGGCAAAGGCCAGAGAGACAGATTTTTGGGCAAGATGGTAGACCCACTACCAGCACTTCCCTGACAACTTACAGGAGCACCAGAGCATTAAGTCCATCCTGCTGTCTCAAGCAAACTACCAGCCCTCCAACATAGCCTTCAAGAGGTGCCAGCACAGTCTTAACCCTCAATGGAAGCCGCTAGACATGTGCGCAAACAGTAGTCAGACCCTGAAAACAAGACCGATTAAACAATGAACTCCAGAGATGTGTCCTATTTCAGTCGCTATTTTTCAGCATCCATGACTGTCCAACTGGTTTCCCTTGGGACAATGATATATGTATTGTGATATCCTATTGTTATTTTCAGCTGTTCGACTATTACATTCATTCGTTTTTTTGGGAGGGAAGTTTTAACATGAAGGTTTATTGGCTGGACTCCCCTGGTTATAAGCACTGTCACTCAAACAGACGTATACCGGTCATATGAACATCTCATGGTTGTGTGACTGGTCTAATGAAAGGCATCTAACGCTATCACTCCAGTTTACAAACTAACGAAGTGTCTGTGTTAATCCTTCTTGTGCTGAACCACAACGAAACAGGCACTGTCAGCTTCTCTCTCCTGCTTCATGTCAATGACAACGAATGACTGTAGCAGTGGAAGCCAACCTATATGAGACCTTAATTTTGAATTTTCCAATCATTTGTTAATCATTACACTCTGGCGTTTTGTCTCATGCCTCAGCATCACACAGATCTTGCTTTTAGAATTGTGTAACTCTTACATTCTCTTAAGGATTGAAGATGCCACACTTCAGCCAACAACAGTCCTAGGGCAAATACAAGGTGGCCTTTGAAAAAGACTAGGCGCTGGTTAAATCAACAAAAATGGAATACTATGAAGGTAGCATTGAGGATTATGTTAATAAAGCAAGCAAAATCTTTATAATTGTGAAAATCTTTTCAGAACCATTAGCCTGTCTAAGAAGGAAGGAACCCCCGGCTAAGAAAGGTGAGCAACGGTCTGCTTTCTTTCATAATAAAATTCACTAAATACAAATCAGCCTGACGTGACAATGGCACTTGATGCTTGTCTTAATACTAGGACCAATGCCCTAAATAATATGTCTAGTTCATCATTTTCCTTTACTCCTCTTTCTCTAGAAGACAGTAGGTCAGCTATTTGAAATCTGAAGCCAGGTTCCCCTTGGGATCCTTGTCCCCTTTTCCTTTTAGCTCTGGGGGTATATGCCATTAATCCAGTGAATAATACACTGTTGAACGATTCCTTGTCAACAGCTTCAGTTCCTGCAACCTGGATACAGACACAGATTTTACCCCTTCTTAAATAACCCCACTGCTGACCTGAACGTTCCAGGGAAATAAATGCCCATCTCGTTACTGCCAGCAATGCCCAACGTATTGGGCAAAATGTGTTAATCAGCAACTGTCAGACAATGTAGAATCCAATGAACTAATTCTCCTCCGCCAGTCGGGCTTTAGACCAACGTTTAGCACAGAGACAGCCCTTCTGGAAGAGTCTGAACTTGTAAGTGAGACCCTAAATGCTGAGGGAAGGGCTGTACTGATTCTGCTGGACTTGTCAGCAGCCTTTGATACAATGCCCTATCCCAGGCTGATTACTCACCTACAATATAGGTATTGGGGGCACAGGACAGAAGTGGATGAAATCTTTTTTAGATGATAGGGGCCTGGTAGTATTGATGCCCCCATATTTCTAAGACAAAAGAGAAGTCACAGTGGGAGTTCCTCAGGGCTCTTACCTTGCCCCACGAGATTTCAAATCGATATGACCCCACTAGATTCGCCGGTAGAATATTTTGGGGTCAAAATAATCTTCTACGCTGATGACACTCAGCTTTTCTTTAATCTAACAAAGCCAAAGATACCATTCCAAATTCCATCAAACCTTATCTCACTGGAGTCTTTCAATGGATGCAAGTGGACCAACTAAAGTGCAATGCAGAAAATATGGAGATTCTTTGTTTCAGGTGTAATGTCACCTTGGACCGGGAAATGTATTCACCAGAGGAGGCTTCCCCACCAGGTCTGCAAGATGAGGATGGCAACAAAGTGGGGGTCAAGATCAACAAGCAGTTGGCATTCCATAAACAAATAAATATGGTGGTGAGAACATGCTTTGGCCTCTTATGCTCTGCCAAAAAGGTTTTACATTTTCTCTCCCTTCCGTCAGGAAAACAGTGGTCATGGCTATGATTATAGCTAGATTGGACTATGCTAATGCACTGTACTCATGTCTACTACATTACCCATTATAAAATGTTAGGTAATACAGAATGCTGTGGCTCACTAAATGCTCAGTCTCCTAAGGGGGCTCATACTTCCTCTCATTTGCGTGACTGGCATTGGATCCCAGTGAATAAACACATCTCATTTAAAATCTTCCTTCTAGTGTTCAGAGCGCTACATCAAACAGACCCAAGATATCTTTCAAACTAGAGTACAATACTACTGCCCAAACAGGAACCTGCGCTCCTCCAACAGATACCTTGCAATAGTCCCTAGGTTCCATTGTTCAAAGTTGGCGGACATTCTTTTTCTTAGTTGGGCCCTCTAGTATGGAATAAACTACCTCTAGACCTTCGACAAATTGAATCTGAGTGTCAGTTTATAAAGAAATTAAAAGTTTGACTCCTCTCCCAGTAGCAAGCCAGTATGTTTTCCTCACCTTTAGCTGTAACTAGCGCTAGGACTCTGCGGAGTAGTCCTGCACTGTATAAATCTGGTTTCATTTCATAAGTCATCACTGGGGGAGTACTGTGATGAGAGCTATTCATTTTAAGTGCATTCCTTTTCTAGTTCATTGTGAGGAGCAATTTAAGTTATTTCAGAGGGATAAATTTCTCCTGCCAAGTTAGATAACATATAGAGAATTAGGAGAGAGCAAAAGAGCAGATTACTTATGTGTGCCAGTCCTTTATTTCGTAAGAGAAACTCATTATGTGAATGTATTGTTTACATTCAATAGTTTTGTTCCATGTCTCCAGGTTTGAAAATAACACAGTTAGCAAAACAACATCATAGCACCTAGACTGGTCAACTGAGACTCTGCAACTTGTATGTCACAAACTACAAATAAGAAGTGTCCGAGATGTGGAAGTCTGCAACAAAAGTGCTGCAGCTTTAATAACAAAAGAAATGTGCTAAAGAGAGTGTAGGGAAGGCAAGTTAAAGAGCGTTTTGGAAGAATAAATCTTATTACTACTCACACTCTCTACTGTTAACACTAGATCATGGCTGCCACTGTATTCGAAGACCAAACCCAAATAAAGCAAAATAATGTGTTTACATATCAGCATATTTGGCTAATAAAGTAATAAAGTGTCATTAGTACCCTAGCAATTTCCTTTCTTTGTATTCTGGTTCGTGCAGTTATAAACTCATAAGCAGAACTGCCATTACTAGAATGCAAAGTATTTCAGCTGCATTTTCATGTTAATTTGTATACAATTTTGAAATTATGGTTCTGCTTAACTTTCGTAGTGATTAAAGTCACAGAAACCCAACCCCTAACAAATATGTGTTTCAAGTTTTATCTGCACACGCACATGAAGAGGAGCTTTTTCTAGCAACAATCAAAACTGCATTTTGAAATAGAGTTTATGTTTTCCATTTAGGAACAATTACTCTTCAATTGTTGTCTTTTAAAACTGAAGTACATTATGTTTCTGCTACTTAATTACACACAGCAGACTCTTCTGTTCCTCTCACTTGCCCTGTACCCTCACTTGACCTTGTACCCTCATTAGTCTCCACAAGCAATCTGCTTCAGGCGGTTGGATTTATCACCGCTTTGAAATTTCACCATGGGCTCTGCTGCTGCAAGAGAGAGCCGAAGGGGCAGGGAGTGGCTTTAAATGGATTGAAGAAGCCCGAGGTAGATTCTGGATTACGCTGTCTCAGTATTCCATGTTCCCACATTTAATTGCAGCAGCTGCGGCTTGCTGACTCCTCTTTTCGAACAACTGTGCTTGGATTTCCCTATAGTGTGTGTAATGTCTTTAAATATATATCATGGCTCTCCAGTAAAAGGACGCATGTTGCCAAATTTTTGAAAGAAAAAAAATAAAGCCAAATTAATTTTTTGGTGAAATTCAAAGCCCTTTATAATTGATTTTCCCTGGGTGTCACTTTTCAGTTAAATGGCTGTAAAGTTTCCACAAAATAACCTGTGTTAAACTGCTGGTGAAGTCTGAAGTTATTCGTAGAATTGTGCCTCGGGAAGTACTTCCTTCAGAGCTCTGACTAACTCAGACTCATCCTTGCAAGCCTTCCAAGGGGTACCGCCTTCTTAGAGAGCATGCTACTGATGTCCCTAGAGAAATTTGTGATGGTCCCAGATTGTCTCTCTACCCTGCCTCTCCTTTTGAGCTCAGGTGTTACAAATAAACTAAAATGGCCAACAGCTGCGAGCGTCTTCCTTAAAATAAAATAAAATGCCGGGCGCTGTACGCATTTAGTTCCAAAAGCCACAAAAAAAACAAAAAAGCCATCTACATTTAACAAATAATACAAAGGCCATAAAGTGAGCCCGTTTTATTCTGAAAGCCCAACATCTGAGTACATTTTGATAACAAGGAAAAAGAAAAGAAACAAAAGGGAAAATGCCATCATCTGGACGCATTTTGCGGCAAAAGTCAGACGAGGCAAATGAAAAATGTAGTGCACCCGAAGTAAAACAAGTTGTCACAAGAGAATGACTACATGTAAAGGGGCCACTCTCCATGGGAGGGAACAAAACAACAAAAGAAGGGATAAAGATAAGCAATTGCCCACAGAAAAGCAAGGATTTTTGAACAGCACAGAAAGGTATGCATGAAAAGCGGTGGGCTTGGTTTAAGCCCCAAAGCCCCAAAGAAGATATATCACATCTCAAAATAGCGCACGCGTGCTGCCTGGGCGAGACCTAAAGAGCTGTTACAGCTCACGAGATCCGTTTGGAAATATCTGCAATTAGAAAAGAATAGCCAAGGAAAGTCCAAGTTTAGTTATTATGATAAAATTAAAGGATTACAACTTAGTCTTGCAAGCAATAGTGTTTCAAAGTTGTGACTTATCTGTACAAGGAAACACAATATATCATAAAATGCATTGTTACAGTGTCCAAAAAGATAACACAAATTAAAGTTTATTGTGAGCTAGGCCATTTTACTGTGAAAAGTTATTTAGACCCCTTAAGTGAAAACAATGCAGTTTAAATCATAAATATATAATAGAAATGAGTGTGTATTTTTGCTTTGATGACCTTTTTGAGGGGTGCTCCTTGTGATGATCATTTTAAAGTACTATTCAACTTTAGGGAGAAGATTAAATTAGTGGTTCAGCTGTTAATTGGTGAACCCAGAAACTTGGCTACAATCCCAATTTTTTCTCTTCACCGCCAGATGCTAGCCAGAATACATCAGCTCAATGTGCCTCCAAAACAGAAACACTAGTAGGGATTAATGCTGATGTGACTATGAATATAGTTGATATGAAATCTAGTGGTTAAGGTGCTCGGTGTGGATACAGGCAACCTGAGTTATAATCCATGCTTTCACTATTTTGTGTGATACTAGGAAAATTATTTTGAGGGTCATTTAAGGCCTGGAGGGCAGTAGAATACCGGGATACCTCTACTCATGTAAAAAGCGACAGGTGCCCCGCCCTGGAAATGATGTAATCAATGACTGAAAGCCTTCCCCGGAAATGACATAGGTGTAGGTGGGGTCAAGTGAGTTGTGACATCATCTGAACATGTGTTAATCTCGTACCAGGGACCGTGCCATAGTGTCTGGGCTATGGAATATGTAAAATGTAGCCCTACTGGTGTGTGAAGTGTTGCTGAGGCTAAAAGGGCATGCCTGGGCATGTTCAGGCAGACACACGCCTGTGCCAGCTGTCTGGCTCATCAGAGCATGGATCTGTGTGAATACACAGCCAACATCCCCATTGCTCTCTAACCCAAAGGGGGCTGGTCAAATGTGGCTTTTAAAAAAACAGAAGTGTCTTTCGATAGAACCAACTAGTCAATTTTGACTTGAAACCCTAAAACACAGATGCTTGCTCCAAACTTCCCACCAGAATCGTCAAACGTGATCAGCAGATGTCAAAGTATAGAGTGACCACAAAATCTTACACATACAAAGGTTGAAGCAAACAGAGGCTGTAAAATGAAACCCTAACACAGATGCTTGCTCCAAAATTCCCACAAGGAAGGTCAAACGTGATTAGCAGATGGCAAAGTATAAAGGGGTCAAAAACGCTTGCACATTCAATGGCTGAAGCAAACAAAGGCTGTGAAATGAAACTGCAAAACTCCAAAACACAAACACATATTTCTGACCCTATTCTCTTTGATCTCGTGGTTGCTCTTTACTCCTCCACCTGGTGCAGAGCTCTGCGGGGGGTGAACTATGTCTATCTCATGTTATTCTAACTAAAAACAGCCTAAAACAAGGATGTATGCTGGCTCCATTGTTATTTTCTCTGTATCTTTCAGATTTACCAGCACATTTAATCTCATGTGAGGTTTTGCTCCCAAATTAGGAGACAGATTGTTATGCTGTCTTCTTTACGCAGACGACATAATCATTTTAGATCGTACCCCAACAGGGCTTAATAACAGATTAAAAGCCCTTGAAAAATATTCTGAAGCGCACTTTTTAAAGATAAATTGCTCGAACAGTAAAATCTTGTGCTTTCATGGGGAAAACAAATTAAAGTACTGCAATTTTAACTGGATCATGGGAGCTCAACAGCTTGATAGAGTAACTTCCACATTCCTGGGTAAAATTGTCTGCGAGAATCTCAAGAGAGCACATTGAGCATAATCAAAGAAAGGCCCAATCCCAAGCCAATGGTTTGAATACCCTCTATAGAGCAACAGGCAGAAGGCATTTTAAACATCTCTTAGAGGTTTATCGGGTAAAGATACCTCCATCATTACTCTATGGTATTGAGCATATTGCAGTTTCTAAGTGGATCTTTCTCGATAAACTCGAGGGACGTGTTTTAAGAAATATTTTAACCGTAAACTCTGCCTTCTCTGCACCGTTATTAAGACTTCAGTTGTGCCTGTGTAGTGCTTTTATACAAGGCCTGGCCGCGTTAATTCGCTGGATGTTTAATCTGATGACAAACTGTGACGATTCCTTGCGGTCACTGCTAAAAAAAGAAATACTAGCTGGTCACAAAGTAAAATACACCATTAGCAGGAAGTTCTTATACACCACGGATCTTTTAAAACTAGATCCATCTGCAATCTTTACCCTCTCACCATCACAGCTTAAATTTGCTCTTAGGAAAGCAACTCGGGCAGTGAGTTTCAGCCAGGATAATAACACATTACAAGCAAAATGGTTTGGCTCTTCCGCCATTTGTAATCTAGTAATAATGGCATTCGGATTAGAAGCAGGCTGTCTTAATTTGTTCGACCTACCTGCCTTATCGTCGTAAGTGGCTGCGCCCCATTTGTCCATCTCTTTCACTTAGATCTGCTTCTAATTTATCTCAAGCCTTATTTATCCCGCCCAATAAAATGTTTTGTGCTAGAGTTTTTAACTATCTTAAGTGTTTTTTAACTTTGTATTAACTTATTTCAATTTGTTTATCAAAGTCAAATGTATTTGTTATTTCTTATATTTCTTCCATCTGTGTATTTATGTTTTTATCTTATGTGGATCTCCATCGGAGTTCCATAACATAATAAACTTAAATTTAAACTAAACTACTTTTTTGAAGTCTGCAGAGAGCAGGTCATCAAGGAGAAAAAAGATTGCTGAGAAGAGCAGGGCGCAAAGTGTTAGTGCAAGCTATCTTAAACTTAAGGTAAATAATTATGGCATGTTTTATATTTACAATGTAGGTTTTAACTCTAGTTGGTTTTGTATTCATTGAGACTAATCATGCATCACATGGCTGGAGGTTCTGGGTGGCACCCCAGCTTGTAACCTTAAGGCTTTTACAGCCCGTTGAAGCTGTTTTTCAGGGTGCGTAGCGCTGTAGGGTCAGAGCTGCCTCAATTCACTAAACAGTTTACAAATAAAAAATAATGCTTTTATGTACCCATCTAAAGGCGCTTGCGTCATTTGTAGGGTGGCTGTATGCACCCTTAGAGGTAGTCTCTGGATGTAGGTGCGGCAGTAATGGAGCATCTGTTGAGGGTTGTATTTATTTTTTAAAGGGTTAAGCTATATTAAGCTCTATTAAGCTCTATTCTCTGTTGCCCTTATGTGTCTTTTTGTTTTGTTTGTTTTTTCGGAATTGTGTTAGTCAGCCAGCAACTCTGATAGTGGGACGGTGAAAATTGTATTCTTTTGTAGTTAGCATGGCAGAATTAAATTAGGAGGCTAAATGACAACATTTTCCTTTTTATTTGCTGCAGACAGAGAAATTGAAGTGCTTTAGTTATTTGCAGGGCCATTGGGGTTGGCATATGGCAGAAGAGGACCAACTTATGCGGCACGGTTGACCAATTTATGTGGCAATGAAAGTGCAATTATGCATTGACTGGTTTGTAGTGGGTACCAAAGGTACTGACACCTTATACCCGGGCCAGTTATCCCTTATTAGTAGAATGTAGTCAGCGTCTAGAAGCCAGGCTCTCTAATGGGTAGTGTAGATGAGCAGCCAAGGCCTAACTAGGAGACATGCAAAGCTCATGCAATACCACTGTAGTCACACAGTACTCACACACATGAAAGGAAATACTCAGTGTTACAAAAATAAAGGTACTTTATTTTGGTGATACAAATGCCAAAAATACCTTAGAGACTATATTCCCTTAGGAGGTAAATAACATACACAGTATATACACTAGAATGCAGTAATATCTGTAAAAACAGTAAGAAAACAGTGCAAATAGTGAAAATCACAATAGTTAGAAATGGGCCTGGGGGAACACAACCATATACTAAAATAGTGGAATGTGACAGTCGGTTTCCCACCTAGGCAAGTGTAGTGTGTGGAAGGGTGCTGGGAGTGTAAGAAGACACCAAAGGTAAGTAATAGAAGCCATCCCAGAGCCAAAGAAAGCAGGAGCAAATTACAGTAATGTTCCTAGAACACACAAGAACACTTGATAGAAGATTATGCAAGAACAAGAAGAGACTGCAAGACACCAACAATGGATTCCTGGACCTGAAGACCTGTGGAAGAAGGGGACTAAGTCCAAGAAGCACTGAAGAGTCCAGGGAGAACAGGAGCCCCTGCAAACCCGGATGAAGGTGAAAAAGAAGACCCACTGGTGAAGAAGAACAGTCAGCACTGCACCCAAGAAGACAGATGCGGGTTCCAGGTTTGTGCAGATGATGTCCCACGCCGGATGGATTATAGCAGTCTGGTTTGCGTTGCTGGATTCTGCCAACAAGCCGTGGCACACGGACATCTCGCAGTTAGCGGAAAATGCCGCTGCTCGGGACCAGGACGGACCTGGTGACCTCTACCCAGAAAGGGGGGGGCGACAGACTGAGGTCTCAGCAACTCAGAGAGCCCTCAGAAGGTTAGATAAACAGCGTGCACAGGAGTCCCACAGCATGGGGACAAAGGAGGTGCAAAAGGAGGCCTGCGAAGCACTACACAAAGGGATCCAAAACCGCCTGAGAACCACTCAGGAAGCTGTGCGTCGCAGGATAGAGTGCTGGGGTCTAGAGCTTCACTGTGCATAAATAACTTTTTGGAAGGATGCCAACAAGCCTGGGCAACTGCAAAACACGTGGTGCACAGGGGTACTGTTTTGCAGTGCTTAATTTGTGCTTGTTGTTTCCGGTGCTGAGCACCGGCACTTAATGTTGAGGGCCGGCACTTATTCTTCTGCCTCAAGCTATGAATGAGAGCAAAAGACACATATGGGAAAGATGGAGGAAGAGAAAAACGAAAAAGCGTCACAAAGGGAGAAAGCAGAAATCTGCTAGAGAGAGCCGAAAGGGCAGGGAGTGGCATTAAATGGATTGAAGAAGCCTGGAGGTAGATTCAGGATTATGCTGTCTCAGTATTCCACGTTCCCACATTTAATTGCAGCAGCTGCGTGTTTAAGAGGAGGGCTTTGAGCACTGGAACGTTTTTACAAATTAAGCACTGCTGTCTTGCTTGGGGAGGCAAGCTCTTACCTCCACCAAATTTGGACGTCAGGACCATGGAGACCACTTCAGTCCACCACCCGTGATGCTGGATCCACGCATTTCATCAGGATAGGGGACCCAAGCCACCGGTTGTCACTGCAGAGGGGTACCTGCTGAAGCAGGGAAGTGACTCCTTCACTGCAGAGATATTCCTTCATTCTTCTGATGCAGGCTGAAGACAGGCAGTCCTCGGACGATGCACGACTTGGAAACAGTTGCAGCTGCTGGTAGGAGCTGAAGATACAATGTTGCAGAAGTCATCTTTGCTTCTTTGTTGCAGTTTGCAGAGTTTCTGGATCGTCTCAGAAACACTCAGAGGAGAGACCCTAAATAGCCCTGAAAGGGGGATTGGTCAGCTACACAGGTAAACACCTATCAGGGGAGGGCTCTGATGTCTGACGTCACACAGAGAAGGAGCTCTGGACACCACCCCTGGGGTGGTGATGGACAGGGGAGTGGTCACTCCCCTTTCCTTTGTTCAGTTTCGCACCAGACCAGGGACTGGGGGTCCCTGAACTGGTGTAGACTGGATTATGTAAGGGGGGCACCATCTGTGCCCTTCAAAGCATTTCCAGAGGCTTTGGGAGGCTACCCCTCCCATGCCTGTAACACCTATTTCCAAAAGGAGAGGGTATAACACCCCTCTCCCAAAAGAAATGCTTTGTTTTGCCTTCCTTGGCTCAAGCTGCTTGAGCAACAGGAGAGCAGAAACCTGTCTGTGAGGTGGCAGCAGTTGGGACTGCCTGGAAAACCTCAGAAGGCTGGTATGGCAGTCCTGAGGGTCCACTGTTGAGGCTCGAGAGTGCATGGAATTTACAACCAATGTTAGAATAAGCATTGTGGTATACTTCCAAGATGTTAAACACTTTACATGGCCATATTCAGAGTTACCATTGTGGAGCTGGACATAGGTATTGATGGCGTCCCCGCACTCACGAAGTCTGGGAAAATGGTCCTGGACGACATGGGAGCACCTCTGCTAGTGCAGGGGTGCTCTCACACACAGGTACTCTGCACCCAGACTTCAGGGTTGGAAGGCCTGGTAGATGGGTGACTTAGAAGTGACCTGGTGCTGTGTAAATGGCTGTGAAAGGGTACATGCACTATTTTCACCCAGGCTGTGATGGCAGTCCTGTAGAAGTCTTTGCATGGGCTCCCTACGGGTGGCAAAAGTAATGCTGCAGCCCTTAAGGATCCCCCGAATCCCAATGCCCATGGTACCCAAGTACCATATACTAGGTACTTATAAGGGGTGTCCAGTATGCCAATTTGGGATGAAATACTGGGTTACCAGTATAAAGTGACAACATTTAGAGGAGAGAGAGCATAAGCACTTGGGTCCTGGTTAGCAGGATCCCAGTGACACAGTCAAACACACTGACATCAGGCAGAAATTAGGGGTAACATGCCAAAAAGAGGGTACTTTCCTACAGTTTGTCCTTTTAAAAATGGGCTGACCCCCTCCCCCCCCCGGGCAATTAAAAAAAAAAAATTAGGTTAGTTTACCCCTGGGTGGGGGTGCAAATGTTGTCTTGCAGTGTGCGTTTTCAAAGCAATGCACATACGCCAACCAAGCCGTTTCAACCCTTGCTTTTAGGCAGCAATACAAAGGTCAAGATAACTCTTGTGATTATGCTCCTGCTAGAGAAAGAGATCGGACTTTTGTCTAGTGGCAGTTTTGATGCCATAAGGTAGCCCAGAGGGTTTATATGCTTGCTGCAAAGAACAAGTCAATATTTTAGGTCAATAGCTGAGTGGATTAGAAAAGCCAGCCATTACCTATGCTTAAATGAAAATGTATGTGTGAGGGGTGCTATCGAGAGATTAAGGGCACTTTTTCTGGGTGGTAGTGATAGAATCCGAGGAGGAGGTCACTGGAGTGGAAGCATCAAAAATGATTGTTGGAATGGGTGCAACAGGTGCCAAAGACTGGGATGATGAGTATATGGCAAGGTGAAGTAATAGTGTGTCTTGTTTACTTTTTTCAGTGTCTTCAGAGAACCTACTGATTGGAGGAAGAAGCGAAGGTAAGGTGACTGACATTTACTGTTGCACACATAACACATACACCCACCAGCAATGTTGTGACCGTCTACGTAGGCTAGTGTTTTAGAGGGACAGTTTAGCGGTATCAGAGTTGGCGTCTCGTTGGATGACTGCTGCTCAAGCCCTAACTTGGGTTATGGAGGACAGCCCTGATGTAGGATCAAAGACTGAGACAGAAGAGACTAAACCAGCATCTGAGGGAGAGGACAATGGAGCAGAATCTGGGACTGATTTTTCAGTCAGAGGACTCCCATTCAACAACTCCTCTTCCAGTGATTCTGAGAGAGGCAATGAGGACAGTTATGATAGTCCCTTCGCAAGCACAGTCTGTGCAAAGGGACAACAGGGGCTTAGCCCACCTCAGAGAGCAGGTACGTGTGGCAGCAAGCACAGACAGTGTGCTCTCTTGGCATCCCCTCGATTTAGTTTAGCCCCAAATTCCACCTTTTACTGGTGACGCTGGATGTAAAGTCGATATGGCCAACTTTTTGCTAGTCAACTATGTCCATCTCGTTTTGAATATTGACTTCCTTAAGCAAATTGTTCAGCAAACAAATTTGTGTGCAGAACAATTTCTGAGGGAGCATGGAGGCTCTCTAAGGCTCCATTCTGGGACACATTAGTGGACTACCACTTTGCTGGCAGAGATGAAGATATGTTTGGGGCTTACGCTCAAACTGGGATTAGTGCAGAGACCCAACATAGAGTCCTAGTGGATGGCTCGTACGGTTTGGATAACCCCCATCTTCACACAAGGCAGGAACAGGGAAGGGCCCAAATTGTATTGTGGCGACATCTAAATTATCTATCACAAAACAACCTGGTTTTGTAAGGCGTTTTTGATCCTGGGCTTGGCGGCCATATAGGGAAACCTACCAAACCCAGCCATTTTTTTAAACTAGACATCCGGGGAAGTCCACGGAGGTGTGGCTTGTGTAGATTCTGCAAAGGTTTCTTTATCCAGAATACCCTGCAAAGGTGAAACGTTGAAGAAAAACTCTATTTTTCCTTGCATTTCTGTCACACAAACTACAGAAGTATGCAGGGATCCACCAAATTCCTACCACCCAGCGTTTCCCCCACTTGTCCTGATAAAAACGCTTCTCCACTTGTGTGCCTGTGCCTAGTGGATCACCCCAGGGTCAGCAGTAGCCCTCATATAAGGACTATCATTGATGGTTGTGTTCTCTATTCCTGTCCTGGGCACTTAGCCCAGGTACACCAGTGGGGTAGCGTTTCTTTTGGAAAAAGTTGGGGAACGCTCAGTGGTAAGCAGTTGAAGTACAGCTGGCGGTAGACTCATTACAGCAAATCCTAGAGGCCCAAACACAGCGCCCATAGTGCAGCAGGATACGGCTCTTGCAGGTAAATAAAATGGACCGTGGTGTAAATGCTATGTAAGCATCAACCCTGACAGTCCAAAACCCCATAGAGGCCCTGTAGGTGGGGCCCTTACAGAGCATGCCAAGTCCATGTATTATATTGTAAATGTGACATTTATTTATTTTTCCTTTACAGATCCCCTGGAGGCATACAAGGATAACATACTGCGGCAAAAGGTAGAACCAGAGGAAAAAAAGGGGTCCAAAGGGGAGGGCCTCAAAACATAAATTTAGGAGAGAGCTTCACGAACTCCATATGTTTCAGACATTCACGGGGTAAAGTTGAGAGACTCAAATACCCTGAACACCTAGAAGGTACAGCTGCCTTGTCTGTAGCAGGGTAAGCTGCGAGGACACAGCTTGGAAATACAACCGCTATTGTTCAGATAGACTGTGGGAGGTTGCCTAAAAATGGGTGGGCTTGTGATAAACAAAAGTGGACTAATAGCACTAAGCAGTGCAGGCTTTTAATAAGTAAATTAAAGAAAGCCAGAATATGTGCTACAAGGAGGCTTAAAAATATGCTTGCTCAGAACCAGAGTCAGCCATCCTAAACCTTTTCACCTGATTACTCACTATCCAACACCAATCCCCAATCTGAGGATTCAGAACCTGTGTTTCTAGAGAGTGTTAGAAGGTACAGGCATACTGTAGAGATTTAATGCTACAGAGCATTAGGAAGAATTCAGGTTTATTAACCTACAGTGCATAAACTCCTCTGATGAAGAGGTTTTAGCTATTCACCAGGCCGCACAAACGCTCACAGAGCAGATGTTACATGACAAGGGCCCTAATGATTTCTTTCAACTACATTTAAAGGGGAAGGGAATTGACAGTCCCTTGTTCACCAGACGAAGGCCCCACGATACGTTTGACACTGTAGAATTTCTAGAAAACCTCTCTCAAATTTTACAGAGTAAGGCAGAAATATTACCATATGGGACCTTCAGAGTCATAGCCCTTGTTGTTCGCGGCCATAAGAGGGATGTTTCCAGTCTTTTAAAGAGTATCTTGTAAAGTAAAATCATTGGAAAGAAGCAGCGTTGGTTGCTCAACTTTAACAACGGATCGCCAACACATTTCTGGTGGCTAGCGTTGCTGGGTTACTTCTGGATCGCAGCACCCCGATGCGATATTATGTCTAGAGCGGCTGAATCCCATGTGACGTTTGAACTACCATACGACAGACTGGTCGGGTTTGGGGACATAGGGCTTTTTGAGAACTATTTTGCCATTAAGATGAAAATTATTTACCACAACAGATCTTGGAAGTACTTCACAGCCGGGGAGAGTGAAAAACAAGACCATTAATTTTTTTTATCATGAAAATCACTTTTATGGCATCTTGAACCTGAAGGGTTTTCTCGGAACCAAGTATGTGTGCGCCCATTGCGACCACATCTACAGCACTCAGTCAACTCACCTTTGTGAAATGCACAGTAAAATGTGTCAAAGGACGGCTGCATCGTTGTCGCCGATTAGTAGGCGAGATGTTGTACATGTAATCTGTTTGGCGTTCACAAAACTGTTTGCGTATACACAACAGGTTTGTTGGATGCATCCCTAAAACAGACTGCAGAGGGTGTGGGCGCTACATAGCAGAAAATCACAAATGCAAAGGCATGAAATGTCCCAGGTGAACTACTTCTTTTCAGGCGGGAAGAGAACACGTTTTACATGTTTAAAGGGCAGCCCCAGATCAAAACAGAAGACTACATAGTGTTCGATATAGAGTGTACACAAGAGACAGGTGTACACCAACACAACTATATTTATGCTCATCATAAAGCTTCCGATGACAACTAGGAGTTTGAAGGCCACTCACGTGTAAACTATTTCCTCAGCAGTTTCATTCAGCCAAAATTTAAAGGTAAACCCTGATGGAGCATAACTCAAAAGTGTATGACTCATTCTTTATTTTGCAAACCATGATTTGTGATCAGGTGCTTGTAGAACTTATCACCCAGTGCTCCAAACGGATGTTGATAATGGCTGTGCATTTACAAATAAGGTTCATAGATACCCTGAATTTTCTGCCCATGAAATTGAGCAAGTTGCCAAAAGCCTTTGGTTTTCCAGGGTGTAAAGATTATTTTCCCCGCTTTTTTTACCTTGGCAAATCAGAATTATGAGGGTCCGATGCCTGCCTGACAGCTACGGTGTCAAGTATATGATGCCTGTGGAGAAAGAGAGCTTTCTACAATGGTATGGTGAAAACTGTGAAAATAGGTTTCATTTTCAAACAGAGTAGAAAGCTTACTGTCAGGCAGATGTAATGATCTTGCAAAAAGCCGGCAATCTCTTCAGAGACGTTGTGGTTGGAATGACTAATCAGGAAAAGTTTTGAAACCCAACATCCCCAAGATGACAAAATCAATAGAAAACATAGACCCTTTTCAACACATTACGCTGGCTTCCATGTGTATGTCTATCTACAAGCACATTTTTTTAAAACCTGAAAGCATAGCTCCGACCTCTATAACGGTAAACAAAAGCATTATTCAACCCCTTCTATCTAATGACACATGTAGGCCTCTGACAAGAAAACATCTTCATTCAGCACGCCTTACAGGGTGGTGAATACTGTTTGGGGCCTTATTACCTACATGGGTACGCTGTAATAGACTGAGTGCCAACTGCCTTTGAATACAATGGATGCTTTTACAACTGTTGTCCTCGTTGTTACAAACCCCATGAGCTTAACAGGGTGTTGGGTACCAAGTTTGAACACTTACACTGTCGTACTCTGGTGAAGGTGCAATATGTTGAAAACTGCTGCTTTGTTAGAAGATCCCTTTGGGAGCATGATTGGAAAGATATGCTAACCTAAGAAGCAGAACTCTGCTCTTTCATCAAGAGTCGCAAGTTACCGGAACCTATGGAGCCCTGCGACACCTTATTTGGGGGTCGTACAAACGCTATACAGCTGTATAGGGCAGTAGGCAAGGGAGAGAAAATACATTATTACAATTTCTGAGTCTGTATCCGTTTGTGAATAAACTGAAGTTATACCACTTAGGCCATCCCACCATCACATATAGGGTCTTTAAACCCATAGGCGAATACCTTCGGCTAGTTAAATACCAAATGTATCCAGCCTGGGGCTTTTCTTCCTAGTGAAACGTACAGAGTTGATGGTAAGGTAATGTTCCCACTATGTCAAACATGCGCGGAAAGTAAAGAGACTAACAAGTGAAAACACATTGACAAGCAAAGGATGCTGGTGGGGACCTGGTATGGCACTGAGGTAAAAACGGCCCTAGAGAAAGAATACCAACTTGGTAAAATACTGGAAATATAGCACTTTGAAAGGAAACCAACACAGCTATTTTCTGACTATATCAACTTATTTCTCAGAGACAAGCAGGAGGCATCTTGGTTTCCAGAATGGTGTATTAATGAGACCTCTAAGCAAAAGTACATTGATGATTACTAGGTTCATGAGGGTATAAGCTCGAAACCAGAGTTTATCAAGGTCAACCCAGCCATGCGTCAGTTAGCCAAGCTCTGCTTCAACTGCTTATGGGGAAAATTCGCACAGAGTACAAACTTGTCAAACGCGATCATAATAACAGATCCTGACGAACTGTTTAAGTACCTTTTTGCGCCATGTTATGAGGTGTCCAGCTGTGTGTTTATTGATGATGAGACCGCAGCTCTGTGTTGGAAATACACAACAGAGTACTCCACAACGTGTAACAATATAAGCATCTTCATAGCATGTTTCACAACTGCTTACTCTCGTTTAGAGTTTTACAGGCTTTTGAATAAACTTCAGGACAGGTGTTTGTATCACAATACCGACTGTTATTTTTGTAAGCAAAGTAGAGGATGAAGACCATCCACTACGTGATTATATAGGACAGTGGTTCCCAACCTGTGGTCCAGGGACCCCTGGGGGTCCGCAAAGCCTCCTCATGGGGTCCGCGACTGCTTAGAAAATGTATTAACTGTAACAGATAAGGTACACAGCATTCAGTAATGACTCAATGGGGGTCCCCAGATACCAATAATGATTCTGTAGGGGTCCCTGGGTTCCAGTATTGATAAAGTGGGGGTCCACAGAAGTCAAAAGGTTGGGAACCACTGATCTAGGAGATTTGACCAGTAAGCTAGAAAAGGACGAGGACATAGTCAAGTTCACCTCATCTGGACCCAAGACCTATCCTTACAAAACATCTAACAATGCAGTGTGTATGAAAGTCAAAGGCATCAACTTAAATGTTACCAATATCATCAAAATCAATTTTGACAGTCTAAAGGATCTGGTGAATGAATACGCTAGATTGAGCGATCGTAAAAATGATATAACAATTGTTGTAAAATAACCCGGTCCAAAAAACAGTGGGAAATTACAACCCAACCATGGGATAAAACCTTACGTGTAGTGTTTGATTAAAGGGTCTTGACTGAAGACTACAATACCTAACCGTATGGTTATTAAAGGTACATTACAGTCTCAAATCCCACCGCCCCCCACTATTGTTCTCCTGCGTTTCAGAAGGGCCCTCAAATTGTGGTTAAAATTACTGTATGCAGAAGCTATTAGAAAATGCTCCTGGGGTTTTATCCTAAACCCCTAACAATACTATATGGCTTTATTCAAGCTGCCAAGATCTTTATATGGAACTATCTCGAAGGTTCCCCCACATCAAATTTATAGAAGGTATACCTAGTAATCTCAACGACGCCGCACTGTTACATGCAGGCCTTGTAAACATGGCGATTGTAGACAATCTTATGCATGAAGGAGGGGATAACCCAGAGACAGAAAAAGCTTTTACTCAATATTCATAACATCGCAATCTAAGCATATGCTACATTGTGCAGAACTTGTTTTACAAGGGTAAGAGCAGCCGATCTATAGCTCTCAATGCCTCATACCTTGTTTTATTTTTAAAAACTTGTGCCAAACAGCAGATATCTTTCATAGCTAAACAGATGTACCCTGGAAACACAGTTTCCCTTGGACATCTTTAACAACTCTACCATGAAACCCCATGGCTACTTACTGGTAAACTTAAAACCCAATACTCAAGAAGACTACAGACTAAATGTGGGTATTTTCCCAACTGATCTCCCTGTCACATCCACACCCAAAACCAGACCCAGAGCCTCTAAAAAGAATTGTTAAAAAGACTTTCGTAACATTTTCACTCTAAGCCTTGTCATATAAGGAGTTGACCATATCTGTGCATCTATGCCGTAATTTAGCCCGCCTAAAAATGCTAGTCACAGCTAGCCCCCAGCAAAGAAAGGCTATCTTGTGCATGGCTTCGGACGACTTAGTGGCTGCCTTTTCAGAAATCACCCTAAACACCCTAAAAGGCAATGTCCCTATATCAGTTAGCCAGTTCAGTGTGGTGAGGAAGAGGTGTCACCTTATCAAAAGAGCTTAGTAATAAAAGGGCTTCACTCATTTCTAAGAACAAACTGATAAAGCAGTTGGGTGATTTTATAGGTTCTTTGTTGGGCATAGCAAAAGCTGTAATTAAAAGCCTCCTAGCAGGGAACTGATGGATTACATCCAAAAGATGTACCTGGTGCCACGCTTGCAGCTGGAACAGTTGGGCCCATCTACGGGAAACACTTGGGATATATGGAAAAATTAAAAGCTACGTCTAGATGCTGAGATTAAAGACATTTTGAACCGTACGGATTTAAAATTGCATGACAAAGCAGGTCTTTACTGCAGCGCTCTTCAAAACTTTTTACAGTATTACAAGCAATAGAATAGTGAGAAAAAAAAAACTGACGCTATATACCCCTGACTCTGAATCACCTCCACCACCCCCTGCAAAGCCTCAAGATCAACAACCATCACCGTCACCACCACCATTCTCGATTGTCTTCATTGAAGAACTTAAAAAAAACATAAGTCAAAGGTACAGAGGGACAGCACAAATGTTCCTAAGTAAGATGTCAGCTTCTAAAGACCTGACCTCGTGGAATGAGCGGGGCGAATTCCTCTACAAAGGTCAACGTGTTGTTGGGTCCCACATGTACGACTAGTCAAAGATCTTAAGCACCCCAAAACACTATTGTTCCAGAAAGTGCCTCGAGGTTGGGAACAATTTCTATGAGCCTGCGCAGAACTCAACATTCATTCTACGATCGACTGTAATGCCAAACACAGGGGACTGCTTGAAAGTTTGAAAGATCCGACTTACAGCCCCTAAAGTATTTCCAAAATCTGTTTTTTTTAACCCCCAACCTGAGATGCCAGCAACCCTGTTTTTTCCCTGGCTATCCCCTTCATGGAACACCACAGCTCTGGCTTTGGAACCTTAAAAATAAAAAAATAAAAAGACATTGTCCAAAATGAACACGGGGTTAAATGTCTGATGTTTCTTATGTGTTCCAATGTTTGTGTGTAATGTTTTGCAACTGGTAACATATTGAAGGATTTTCCTCCTTTTTTCTCTCGTAAGTTTATCAGCATAACGTTTATACTAAAAACTGATTGTAATAAACACTTTTAATTTTCCAGAATGCTTCCGTCATCTTTTAAAAGACTTTATAAAATGTGTGTCCTGGTGTCAGAATAAAGATGTGTAGTCTGAATTCAAGTTTACATTCTTTTATTGTAGACATTCATCGTTACAAATACATGTGTTAAGTGACCTTACACTTTTGACAAACACCATATTCGGTTTTAACAGAGCTTGAAGTAGACCTTGTTTTCTTTTACATATTTCACAACACATTGCTTACTAGATCGTTCGAATATAGATTTAAAACATTTCTAAACATCATAGCCCCAGACATTTAACCAATAAAATATATACAATATTTCCCACATGTGGTGGTTAGAGGATCCTCTACACCCATATTGTTATACTCTACCGTAGCAGCAGCTTTTTTACATATTTGAACATAGGTTTTGTATAGATGCTATGTTCAGGGAGCGTCGCTGAACTGTCGAACACTGTAACCTTGTTGATATCCAGAAACAGAGCCACCCAGTGTGTTCCACCCATGTAAAGCGGATCTGTGTTAAAGACAAGCGTGCTGGGTCTTTCTACCCCTATTTCACCAGGTAGTCCGTCGTTTGGAAAAACACCTAAAAGGTATTTCCTAGCAAGTTTATAACAGCTTAAGAACTTGCGTATCTTAAAAGTGTCCATTTTACAATATTTTAAAGGAAGTCAAAAAGTATCTGTCGGGCATTGCTGATGTGAATGATGTTATTGAATACAAAGAATACAACCATGTTCACATTTGTAGCCAAGAGTTGACAAAATTTATTTCAGTTTTTAGACGCCCATTTTTGATCAAATTATATTGGTCACCGTCTTCCATGTCAGGCGACAGATCGAAACCAAACAGTGTGTAGCAGGCCCATATCCCTCTCTTAATAGGACGACTCCTGAGTCCCAAAGGTGTTTCCCGGTTATTGAAACCAGACCAAGATATTCCCTGATAAAATGATCTGTTCCAAAACTAGGTGTGTAAGGTTTTGCAGGAATCACAGACCCCTCGTGGATCAACGCAGAGGGGTTGATGTCGTAGTGTTTGAAATTGAAAGGGTTTGAAGTATAGAGGCTGCTAAATGCAGCATTGTCCACAAAAGCGATGATAATAAGTTTTGGTACTTGCCTGAGAAATACGTTTTGCTGCTGGGTTAATCTGGTACCAGTTGGGATTCTGAGTATCTTCAGAGCTACTCTTTTAATGAGGTACTTGGCGTTTGATATCTGTAAAGCTTCAGCGTGAGCCAGTCTGATGCTTAGTCACACTTTCATTCTCTTTACAAACAAGCTAGCAGACAGTATGACCAGTTAATACTGTTCCGCATCCCCACTGATCAGACAGAATGAGTCCTTGTTGTGGTTAAATTTGATCTTAAGATCAATACTGCTGACAAGCAGTTTATCTTGGAAGAATAGGTATGAATGTATACGTCCAAGGAAGTCAAACTGTCTATTGTCTGCAGCAAAGCTTGCTCTTTTTACAAAATCTTGATTGTTCCCATCCAGCTCCTTGTCTTCAAAATGTCCGTAAGTATCTTTGTGGAAGAGCCCCGCTGAAAGCTGGGTGTCCAGGGCGTCACAGCTGTAATTTAGTACACTCTCTATGAAGGCCCTAAATGCGTATATGTTGTCACTTTGCATGATAAGTCAGTCGCAGAGGGTGATGTCCACCTGATTAAACAGGGAAACGCCCTGAAGCCCAACTCCGGAACAACGAAGTCATGGACAACGAAAGTGGAACTACGCTTTCCTTAACCACGACTTCGTTGTTTTATGCCTTAACCACGCATGTGCTGAACAACACACATGCGTGGTTAAGGCGGGGGTTTAGGGGCAGGGTGGGGGGCTCGGAGTAGTTTTAGGGGTGGGGATTGGGGTACTGTAGGTTTCAGGTGTGGGGGTTGGGGTGGTTTTAGGGGGTGGTGGGGGGTTCGCTGTAATTTTTAGGGGGGGACGCATGTAGGAACAATGCATGCCTGTCACTAATGCCTTTAACAGGAATGCCTTTACAATGAAAATTCGTTGTTAAGGCATTCGTGGTAAAGGCATTAGTGGTAACAACGAGGTCGTTGTTCCGACCTCGTTGTTTCGGCATTCGTTGTTCCGGCAGGTGTCGTTCCGACATACATTCGATTAAACATGGTTGCGATGGGTAAAGCGATCATCACCATTTTAGTGTGGTTCGCTATGTCGGAACCATCCGCTTTTACGATTTTACAGATAAGGTGCAGCAGCGTATTGATGAGATCCAGATACATATCTGTGAACCCGGACACAAAAAAACTCTACCAGCGCCAAAGGTGTCAAAGCGGTGATACCTCCATGAAAAAACTGTTTTCAATGCTGGGTGGGTTTTAGAGAAAACAAGTCTAACTCTAATTTGGCACATTCACCTTATGCGCAATATACGAAGGCCATGTTTGAGTTTGTTGTGCTTTAAAAAATATTTATGCTAGCGTCTGTTCTCTTCTTCTTCGAAGCTCTCTTCCAAACTATTGATCTTCTTTTGTGAGTGCTTCTTGAAGAGCGCCAGCTTTTTTTTCTTTTTTTTATAGGGAGCCTGTGGCCCCCTGCACTTTGAAGCCATTCACTTCCTTTTAATACTTGTGTGAGACCTGTACACCAGACCCACTCTTTTTTAGGGTTGTTATTCATGTGGTTGACAACAGCAGATGACACAGAACCCACCACATTGTGTGCATTGTTCGTTGCTGCCACTTTAATGTGGGGTTTTTCTTTTTTTCTTTTTTTTCTTCATACACCGTCATCAATAAGCTCTTATTAAGATGCCACCTGAGCTCATGGAAGGAACCCCATGGGTCATAGGTAATCGGGTGTGACCAACACCCTGCCTAGCCTGGCCAGGGCATGCAATCATCGGACAAGATCACCTCACAGCTTTAAAAGGTCCCAGATCCCATCATCTGTCTTCTCTGCTTCTCTTTTATCTACTTCACTGAAAAAAAGAACAGAACGCCTCCATTCTTGCCAATTAGGAGGGGGAGGTTTGAGTCCAACTTCTACAAATTTCCCAAAGAATCAGAGATAGTCTTACCCACCGCCGACCAGAATTCCTCAAGTTTCAGACAGGTAGCAAACATGTGAACATTATCCGCTTCTGGGCAGCCGCATCGTTTACACTCACAAGTTGGAGTGCATCTTACCTTTGCCAATTTCGAAGGAGTCCAATATATTCTATGAAGAGTAAAAAGATGGTTCCTTCTTAGGGTGTTGGTTTAATCACGGAATATAAAGTAGCAAAGGATACTTGCCATAACTGCACCAGCTCCTCCTCCGGCAAGTATCCACGCCAACTCCTGTGTAGAGGTTGCATCACTTTCTCATCTCTTGTTAAAAGGTACTGGTACCAACGAGAAACTTCTTTCTTTGTGTCCTGGATTAAATGTAAATCCAGTTCCATCTGAGCTGGATCCAGGTCCAGACCCCCCCTGACTCCTGAGACAACCATTCACCTGAAAGATCTTAAATCTGGATATAGCCCCACCTGTCTTGTTACTCAAGAACTCCCACGACTGTCTTTGTCCCTCATCAACTAGCTGAGCCCATCTAGCAACACCACTTTCTTTCAATGGCAAGGCTAGGCTGTCCAGTAAGCACTCCGGAGTCCCAGGCGAATCCCAAATAGGAGCTAACTTACTATAATAGCTGATACCTAGGAAAGATCTAATCTCGTACCAAATAGAAGCTACTGCTTGTAGGTACTTCAACCTCACTTTTTTTTTAAACTTCAGGGCACCACATTTATAAGAAAGTCTATCCAGAGGGTAGCCTATTAGCATTGCCCTGAACATATTACCCATTAAGGAGTCATCTAGAGTCAATAGCAACATCCTGTTTTTTTATTGGTATGACCAGCAAATAACTGTAAATCAGGGAGGGCCAATCCGCCAACTTCCAACCTCCTCCTCAAGTTTTTCCATGATAAGCGAATAGCTTTACTATCCCAGATAAAAGAGGTGATCTTCACCTGCAGGTTTAAAATATATTTTTTATCAAAATGTAACTAAATATTATCAAATAGGAAAGTGATTTTTGGTAGAATGGATGTCTTAACCAAGTTAACTCACCCATATATAGTTAGCAGCAGGTTTCGCCATTATTTCAAGATTGTCATGATCTCAGCGGTCATCTTTTCTAAGTTCCTACTAGTTAACTTACCCTAGTTATGCGTTATCCTTACACTCAGATATCTCAATTCTACAACCTTTCTGGGGTCTTCATCTCGTAACCGGTTAGTTTTGAAAAACTCATCACTTCTTTTATAGGATTCTAAGATTCTGAATAGCAGATGAAACATCAGAGGTATACACCATCAAGTCGTCGGCATATAAAGCTATTTTCCTATAGAAATCCCCAACCACAAATGGTCTTCTATGGTCTTTAACCTCAGACTTTCTACAAGAGGCTCAATATATAAATAGTATCGGGAGAGTGGGCAGCCTTGTCTAGTTCCTCTTTCTATCTCAACTTTCGAAGATAATACACCATTAACAAGAATTCTCGCGGAGGGTGCACTATAAATCTTTGCCAATACATCAATTAAGGGTTTACCCACTCCGAAATGAGCCAAATCCGTCATAAGGTATTTCTAATTCACACAATCAAATGCTTTAGCGGCATCTACCGTTCTAACCGCCAGAGGACTATTTAAAGTTGTGGCCAGGTCAATAAAACCAATTAGGGCATGATTAAGACCTTTCATATTCCTGCCCGGCAGGAATCCCTGTTGACCTTGATGTATCAACTGGCCGGCAACTTTATTCAATTGATCTGCTGTAATACTGGTAAACACCTTATAATCACAATTAAGTAATGATATTATGATGATAGGATTGACAATGTAAAGGGTTCTTACTGGGCTTCAATATTAAGGAGACTACTGCCTCGTTTCAAGGATTCGGAATATGAGAGCCCTTCAGCAATATAGCATTAAACAGATGCACCCAAACTGGAATAATAACCTCCTCCAATAATGCATACAGTTCATTTCGGATCCCATCGGGGCCGGCAGATTTCCCTTTTTTGCTTTCCTGATAGTGCCTAAAATCTCACTACCAGATATTTCTTGACAAAGAAACTGATCTTGCTCACCCGCTAGTCTTGTCAAGTGCTTCTGTCCGAGCCACACTTCAATCGCCCCCTGAACCGGGTTTAAATCTTCATTGTACAATTCCTGAAAAAAAGATTTAAACGCTGCTATCATCCTGGAGATGTGTTCAACCACCAGACCTGCAGGATTGTTCATAATTTTCTTAATTTTATTCTGGCATACTTTCAGTCCGGCTTTCCAGGCCAGAAGCTTACCACATTTTTCACTGTGTATAATATCAAGCATATATATACTGCTGTCCACTGCTGTGCTACCTTTCCCTCCATCAAAACCCAATATTTTGACTGCAATTCTTGTAGGTGTTCTAACGCTGCCCCCTTTCCTACCCCACTTAATGTGTTTTCTTTTAACATCTCTTCTACCCTTCCAATCTACCCCTCCAAATCAACATGTTGCAGTGTTTCATGCCTTACCCTGCGTATTGTTAAGCTAGTTATCTCCCCACTTAGCCAAGCCTTATTGGCGTCCCATATCACATGTATTGGTTCCGGGCAAAAAACTTCTTTAGACAGTTGTAATATCCTATCAACAAACTCTGGGCACCCCAACATTCTTCTATCCATTGTCCACCTCCTTTCTTCCCATGCCTGCTTCTGCTGATTTTTTTTAATTAAAGCTGCATGGTCCAATAAATGGATAGGCCTGTATTCTAATTTGATAACACTCTCCATCTGTTTATTCTCAACAAGGAAGTAATCCAACCTAGAATAGTGACCATTCTTCTTGCTGTAAAAGGAGTACTCCCTACAATTCCCTCCCAGTTTCTGCCAAACATCACATAAATCAAAGTTATCCATCATATCTAGGAGGTAAGCTCTCATTTTGGGGGAGTTAATTTGTATTCTTTCAGAGGATCTATTTCAAAACATTATCCAGCAGTAAGTTAAAATTCCCTCCTAGGATAATCGGGGCTTTAAAAGCAAGCAAATTGTCAATGAGCTGAGATATTGCGGAAAGATCATCCACATTTGGCCCATAATAGCTTACCAACTTACAGCGTCAAAGACCTTTATTTCTGCTATTAGCCAACACCCTTCCGTATCAGCCTTATATCTTGCTAAACTAACCCGAGTTTGTTTTCAAAACCAGAGCCACTCCTTTAGAACAATATTGTTGATCCATTGCTAGAATAGTTCCCATCCACCTTTGACTAGAAAAGAGATCGTTGCATTCCTGTCTCAATGAGTGAGTCTCCTGCAGTATCAGTACCTGAGCTTTACTATCCTTTAAATATTGAAAAACTGCACGTCGCCTTTTGACGACCCGAAGACCATCTACATTCCAGCAAATGATTGACCAAGACTTCACTGTGTTTCCCACAACCCCACCCAGAAACATCTATTCCAAACTGATTACTGCTGCACCTTAACCCGAATGGACTGGTTAATGTTTCCTTCCATCTCCTAGTTACCTTACTGGTTATTCTAAAAGGCCACTTGGCTATAATTGAGGACGTTTATTTGTCTCACTGCTCCCCACCACAAGTGCCCCTCCCATGGCAACCCTACCATCTATAACTAGGCATATTCTGATGCCCATTCCACCCGCTCCCGTGGGAAAGCCCACACCGCTTCAACTACTGCCGGGGTCCCCCTCCTTCGTTATCCGAGAAATAAAAATATCCAAATGCGCTGGTTCCATGAAGTTATACATCTTGTTTTGCCACATAACCTTAATAACGACGGGAAATCTAATTTGGGCAGTAGCACCCAACTTCCTTAACTCCTCCTGCCTCTTCCCCAAATCCCACTGCCTGTCAGCAATCTCCTTAGAAATATCACATCTAATCCTAAATGAGGCCCCTAATGCTTGTAGGGTCCCAGACTTTAAGGCTAAGCCCAACAGCTTCTCCTTCACAGAGTATGAGAGAAAATCAACTAAAATCTTGCTGGGACTCTTTGGCCAAGAATGTAGTTTAAAAGGGTATCTATGCACATGCTGAATTTCTCCCTCTAAATTGCCCATCCAGGTGTCCTGTAGAAAAGCATTTATCAGCATATTAACCATGAATGTTTTAATATCCGACCCTTCCAGACCCTTTTTCACCCCTAGGATCCTAATGTTGTTCTGTCTAGCATTGTTTTCAAGCTTAAATTTAAGGCGTGAAACCTGTTGGACATTTTCCTGCACCACCACTTGAAGCGCCTGAAACCCCTCCTCTAAATCCTGTGTGCGTTGGGCTAAATTCTCAATTTTAGCTTATAGGCTAGAGCAGGTGGCCTGAATCCCAGTCTGATTAGACTCCGAAATTACAAAACGTTCTTTGATTTCTTGGGATAGTTGGGCCAGGGTCGACTGCACCACCTCCCAACCCCTGAGCTCACACTCCTGGGTACCCAGTTTCTCTAATTCTCTGGCCTCTTGGGATCCTGGCTTCTCTTTGCTTTCTCCTCCACACATCTCCCTCTCAATGACCTCAAGAACAACCGTCCCCGAACCTGCCGAGTTTTTATGAGTAGTCGACTTTATTAAGGTAGAAAGGGGGTCAATAATAGATGTTTCAATAGAAAAACCGCCCCTTCAGTATCCATCCTGCGTACTTTGTGACTTTGTTCAATTGGGGCTAAATGTTCCATCTGATCCACCATGAGGCCGTTGCTTGTGTCAGACCGAATTTTGAAGTAGGACTTTAAAGAGGGTGTGATTCTCTTAGGGTTTCTATCTGGCACTCTTGTGTCTTTAAATAGGATTTTCCCTGCTACCGCTCACATTTTAGAAGGATTTTTAGAGTAGGGGGACTTAATTAAAGGGTTCTTGAAGCAGGATTTTCCCGTCCTTGCCGAAACACTAGTCTTCTTCTGTTCAGCATCAGTGTTAGAGTTATTACTGCCCTCCAGCACATTACGAGGTCCAATTGACCTCAAAGAATATCTTGCTGCACTTCCCTGCTTCATAAGTTTAATACATTAAATCTCAGTGTCTCTCCCTGCCCATTGCGCCAACTCACAGCCTAAATTTTGTCCAGCATTCTCCATTAACCACCTACCTCATTCATCTGGCTCATCACACTGCCCTCGGCATTTTCCTTCATTACAGCATTCAATTCTACTGAAAATCAGCACTTCCTTCTTGTGCGGACTCTGCCCCTCCTGCTCCCGACAAGGTCTCCACCAAGAAGCACCTTGACCCCAGAGCGTGCTTGCTGCTGAGCTCCAGGCCAGGATCTCTGGGGCCACCATGGACTACAGTGCAGCAAGAACAGAAGGTAAGAAGAGGGAAAACCCTCACCGGCACGCCGCTTGCCAGGAAAAGCTAGCGGCGGTCATTGCTTCGGCAGCGACGCGCTGGACTTTCTCCAGCGGCCGTTCTGACTGGCGTTAGCCAGCAGCCATGTTCCCGTCACTCTTCGGATCTGTTTCCCATCACCGACCAGGTGTTTCAATAGTCCACATTGTGTTGTCTCCCTTAAAGTTCTGTTAAAATGCTCTATAACAGCTGCTTTTATTTGATGAACAGCTTGTTTTTTTATTAATTTCTGAAACTATTTATTTACAAATACTTTTCCTGCATCTGTTTGTAGTTTTTGAAGGGTTCAACCTTTCCTGAAGATGGCTTAAAGGCCTAGGGGATGCTAGTCACGCTTTTATCACTTAGCACTTCTGAAAAGGCGTACTTGGACAATACATCTATGACTCTTTATATATATCGAGGTGCATTATCTATTTGGCATTAACAATGGTAGGTCTCCTCTTAAAACACCTCCTGGCAGGCTTGTGGAGTGAATATGCCTCTTCCCCTGATAACCAAGTCTTTACCCACTCTGTGTTTACTAGCTTTTTTTCAACTTAAGCCCTTCTAAACAGTGCTTCGGTGCTCCAGAAGCTACCGACCCCTCTTGTATCGTAATGAAGCTTCCTTAACCCGTCCACCGACATCTTATCAGCTGCTACAACCCATGAAATGAAAGACAATTGTTTTGTGTAAGGACATTTTATAAAAAATAAAGAATGTCAACAAAACAAACAAGGCATACTTTACAGTTTCTTGGTACACATTTTATTATTGTTGTCAGACAGTTTGCTGTCTTCTCACTACCTAAACATAGTATGACACTCGCTACATACATTACTAGGGGCCAGGTCGCTAATCGGCATATCGGCCTCGGCATCACAAGTTTTGATATTTTTACAGATATACACTCAATGGCTCTAGACACAATTTCCCGCTCACTCCTTTGATAACTTTGTACACTCAGGATACTGAAGGCATTCAAAAGTTGGTACAGTTATAGACCGGACAATACAAAACCTTTATTTCTGAAATAATCTTTGGTCAGATGCTCCAAGGTGTTGCATAATCTGGTCATCGGCGATAGTCTTAACTCCCACGTATGACATTTGTACATGCTCCAGTATTCATCCGTTGTAGATCGTCATGTGCGGATACACCATTTGGCGATACACTTAGGACTGTCGCACTGCATCACTGTGGGCCGTTCACAAAGCTTCAGGTAACACAGAGCTACAGGGTGTATTTCAGCTAATCTTTTTTTAAGTAGCACATATACCAATTTGGCAATACATATGTATCCTGGGTGTAACTCATAGGCATCTAGCGCAGCGACATTCTGATGCTCGTTCCAAAAGTAAGTAAGTATGTACCGTTAAATAACACAATGATGACCCACTACCGTTGGACTCATTTTTTTAAAACAGTCGTCGGTGGGGCTAAAGATCAGTTTCTTCTATTTTTAAAATACATATCGCACATATGTCTTTCTATGACCCTTTCTATGATACTTCTATCAAAATACACACACATCCCTTGCAAACGCTCGGGTTTTGAGCCTGGTTCACTTGAGTATCTGATCTCTTTGTGAGTTATTGACATGACCTTAATCATATCAGGGTCCACATATTTATTTTCCTTGGCTAGCCCCTACACCACCCTTAACAGCTTATACACCTTGTATGGGTCTAGCTTGCTACATATATGGTGGATTGTTCTTGATGTGTACGAGTCATATAGACACTCATGAGCCTCCTGCTGTGGATCATTAATTTTATGACTATAACAAAGGTTATAATAGTCATGTTTGACACAGGTGCTCACAAACGTTGCAGCAAAACCTTTAACACGCCATATGGCATTGTAGGGGACACCTTGAATTTCCTTTTCAAAATCTGCACTATTATAGGTACAAACATATTTCTTACGTGGCTCTTTGTTTTGGCTTGTGAAACTTTCAGACTGTTTTGAACAGCATAAGCAGTAAAAATGTACACTGTGAACCTTTGACGGCGGCCCCTCTACCATGACTCTTTTTGTTGATGCTTTTTACAGTTCAAAAAAGAAAGGCAAACTATTAATTAAAAATAAAATATTGCCATATATAGGTTAAGTGTCTATAGTGATTTTTTTTCTAACCTCTTAATTTTTTTGGCACTCTGCGGCGGCAGCATTAGGAGCATTTTTTTTCAGAAACCCCATATCTTCACAGACAGGTGAGTTAGGAGGGACTATAGATTCTTCAACATCTTCTGTGTCAATGAAATTGTTTCTAATATTTAATGGAACGCTAAAATGAGGATATCAGCTGAGGTAAATCCTTGAGGCTCAGCTTTTCAAGCCGATTGCAGAGGCCCACTTGAAAACCTGTAATGTCGTAACTCGCGCGTTCTCAACCAAAACCAATGGTGTTAGGCTATGATAATATCTATCGATATTGTTCAATCCACCATCGGAGGCCGCCTTTTTGATGAGGGGGTTGTATCTCTTCATAATGACAGAGATGGGGCTCCTGGGCTTTCAGGATGGGGCTCCTGGGTTTGGCATAGGCCACTTAGGAGGCTCCGTACATGCATTCTACAGATCAAAAAGGCATTCTCTTCTCCAGCACATCACTGACACCTGCTCTCCAGGGGGGGTCTGATTCGTTGAGGGCTGGCGCATAACCCTGAACACGTGTTATCATTGGCCAGGGTACTGGCCATAGTGTCTAGAGCAATGAGATACGTAAAATTGTAGCCCTACTGGTGTGCACAGTATTTTTGAGTCTAAGAGGGCATGTCTGGGCATGTTCAGACAGTCACAGGCCTGCCCTCTGACTCAGAAACACTGCGCACTGGTAGGGCTACAATAGTACATATCCCATAGGCCTACACACTATGGAAAGGACCCTGGCACGTGACTCAGATGTGTTCAGATGATGTCACAACCCACGTGACCCCACCTACACTTATGTCAGTTCCGGGGAGGGCTCTCAGTCATTGATGAAGTCCCTTCCGGGGTGAGGCATCTGTCCCTTTTCACATGATGGGTAAAAGTATCCCATTATTCTACTGAGGGCCACCCACCAGGTCAATGCAGGCACTTGCCTATGTCCCCATGGTGAAGAACCACCAGCCATCGCCAGATACCCCCCACCTGCAAAAGCAGAGATCCTTAAATCCTACCTGTGAAGCGCTTTCAGTAAAGGCTGTGACTCTGCCAAGCGAGCACCTTTATTAAATGATGTGGTGGTCCTGTGGTGCATGGGCTGCCAGGTCAAAGGTTTGCACTGGTGGAGCTCGTTGGGGAGCTATTGGCGCAAACCTGTTCCATTCCCCACTGCTAAGTAGGACTGGGAAACTGCTGGTTTGATGAGGCAGGAAAACTGCCCATTCTCCCACTCCACCAAAACCTAAATGACCCCCTTAATGCATGCTTCCATTCCTTTTTCTGTCAAAGTTGCTAAATGCTGGTACGAAGCACTTTCTGAATAGAATGGTTAAATCATATGATTTACTTGAACATATTTTAAAGATGCACTGTAAAGCCTGGGTCTTTGTTTTTGCCTTCCTTGATCTTTGGGGATTTGTAAGGACAGTATTAATGACATTTTAGACAGTTATTAAACTAAAGAAACTAAATGTAGAAAATATTTTGTAGGGTACAAACATCTTTTAACATAAATAGAAAAAATGTTTTAAACAACATTTTTCAACAGTATCAATCTCTACACTCCCTTTTGAAGATTGGGAACATGTTGACAATCTGTCAACACAACACATGTATTAGCAGATAAACAGTAGTGCAAAATTAGCAATAAATACAAGACTAAAGGTAAGCATGAACTCTAGGGAGCCTTGCAAATTAGTGATTAATATCTCCATTTGTAATTTTGACACTGACACGTCTTACAAATTGAGGGCACCGTAAACACGTTTAAAAAAGCAACTAGAATCTCCTTTAAACGTTTGACATTTTCTGCCAGACAGAAATGTTCCACACTATGACTTTGAAGGCATCTTACCTCTCACTAGGAAACACTTTTGCCAGGAGCTTGTAGATTAGACAAGTCCTACATTTGTTACTAATAGTACAGAGGTAGAGTTCCCCATTCTCAGCATCCGCATATAAGACCCAATCATCTTTCCTACTATTGTGGGAATCTTCTCATTTTAGGAATGTTGGAATTCTTATAACTTCTTCTATCTTCAGCAACATTAACCTACCTGGACAGAACAAAACAGAAACCGTCCACTGGGAGTTTGTTACTATGAAGGAGGTGCATGGTCGTGCAAGAATGATAATCTAGATCAGTACACCAAAAATCCACCTTCCAAAGTGAGGACTAGCGCTCATTACCAGGGCTAGTTTGGATGTAGGTAGCTATGCCCAAAACTGAAAAAAATCAAATGTCTTTTCACCATAAAATTGCACAACAGAACATTAAAACGTTTCTGCCTAATGCAGCGAAAGTGGTATTTCAGTAACAGCTGAGGCCCCCATGCTGTACAGTCATCTGTTCAAGATGCAATGTTTGTTTACATATTGTGCAGTACATAACCTCTTAGTTATGATGATGGCAGGCAATTTAATGGAATTTGCCTATATTAATAATTTAATTAAAATTGGTTAATTAAAGAACAAATAATATTTACAAGTTTTGGCCCTTATCCTAGTTGCTTGTTAGGAACTAATTAATTGTGCAATACCGGGGTATGGGTGTTGCGGCTTTAAAGGCTCATTTCTTCTGCCGACCAAAACAGACGTAACCCCTCCTCCCCCCCCAAAATACGTATGCTTTCCCCAGAAAAGAAATATCCTGGCCCTAAGACAGGAAACAGTAATGCCATTAATCAGCAGTTTTAAGTGTTTTCTAATAGTTGTCAGGCAAGGAATAGAGTGCATATTGGAAAGGAGCCTTTAGAAATGAGAATGGAAAAACTGAGGCCCTCATTAGGACATTGGCAGTAAATCCCAATTACCGCCATGCCAACATAACGCTGCCGCCGCGGATAGCCATGAAGCATATTATGACACACACATACCAATCCGTCACTATACAGCCACACACACAAGTCCCCCAGCACAAAGGTCAGTGATAAACTGGCAGTATCAAAACCCACACCGTTATGCCAACAGAACTACAACCCACAACATTATGACCCACGAATCACTGCAGCGGACATTCAATGGCGGTAAACCACTGGCGGTACATACTGCCGCGCTCAAAATACACACACTCAAACAAAACAGTACCACACTGGACAATTCAAGCTACTCATCACTGCCAAAGAAGAAATCAGGACCTTCCTGGAAAAGGCGAAAACACAGCCCTCATCCTCCTTGACCTCTCGGCCACCTTTGACACCGCCTTTGACACCATCTGCCACCACACCCTGCGCACACGGCTCCACCCTGTGCACACGGCTCCACGACGCAGGGATCCGCGACAAAGCCCTAGACGGTTTCACCTCCTTCCTCTCCGGCAGAACCTAGAGAGTCCGCCTCCCTCCATTCCGATCTGAAGCCACCAAGACCATCTGCGGCGTACCACAGGGCCACTCTCTCAGCCCAACACTCTTCAATGTCTACATGGCACCGCTCTCCAACATCGTCGGATCTCACAACCTCAACTCCGTCTCATATGCCGACAACACCCAGCTGATCCTCTCCCTCACCAAGGACCCCGTCACTGCCAAAACCAACCTCCACGAAGGTAGGAAGGCCGTCGCCAACTGGATGGAGAACAGTCGCCTAAAGCTGAACTCAGACAAGACAGAGGTCCTCAGCCTAGGCCCCACCTCCTCCGCCAGGGACGCCTCCTGGTGGCCAACCACACTGGGAGCCGCACCAACGCCCACCAACCACACACGCAACCTGGGTTTCATCCGTGACTCATCGCTCTCCATGACCCAACAAGTCAACGCTGTCTCATCCTTCTGCTTCAACACCCTCCATATGCTCTGCAAAATCTACAGATGGATCCCTACCAAAACCAGAAGGATGGTCACTCAGGCCCTCTTCAGCAGCAGACTAGACTACGGCAACGCTCTCTACGTGGGAACCACAGCCGTTCTCCAGAAAAGACTGCAACAGATACAGAACGCCTCTGCACGCCTCATCCTCGACATCCCCCGCCACAGCCACATCACAGCCCACCTGAGAGACCTACACTGGTTCCCCGTCAACAAAAGGATCACATTCAAACTCCTCACCGACGCCAACAAAGCACGCCACAACGCCGGACCAGCATACCTCAATGATCAACTCACCTTCTACACCCCGAGCCATCGGCTCCAATCCGCCGACCTTGCCCTCACCACCGTTCCACGCATCCACAGGACAACAACCGGCAGCAGGTCATTCTCCTGCCTCGCTGCCAAGACCTGGAGTACCCTCTCCATCCACCTACGTCAGACCAAGGACCTACTGACCTTCAGGAGATACCTCAAGACCTGGCTGTTCGAGCAGTAGCAGCCCCCCCCCACACAAATGCACTGATTGATTGATTGATTGAATGTTGGGGATATGTCCCATTGTACAGAAATCAGCTTTCACTGTTGCCAAATCCTCCACCTGGGGGAAAACAATGTAGCTACACATGTGTTTAATCAGGGCAGACAACACTCTGGTCAGCACGTTTGAGAACATTGGCTGAGACATACCTGCTGCCAAGCCCACTGTCACTTGGAAGGAGCCAGTTACCAGGAAATGGAGCACTGATAGCACTTGCACAAGAGGGTGGGTGCCGGTGGGATGACGGATAGCAGAGTTTAGGTCAGGCTCCAATTGGGAACACAGCTCAGTGATTGTGGTCCTGTCAAGGTGAGGATAATGTGCCTGTCCTCCATTGTTGCCAAGTCCACCAGGGGTCTGTACACAGGGGGATGTCTCCATCTCCTATTCATCCGCAGCGGTTACAATCAAGGGGGCAAATAGTGAGCAGCTGGTCATTATCTCTTAATTCCAACCACTACAGTTCAATGCATGTTGTGATGGTAACGTTATTTTGTTGGAGAAATCCAAATGGTGCATTTGTGTACTGTGATGCAGTTAGGATCCATGGCCTGCCCCCCTGTGAAATGGCGTCCACATGTCCTGTATGGAGGGACAGGTGGATATGAGGCTGACGTTGTGAGCAGTTGTAGGAAGAGGTGGAAAACCTCCATGCAACTCCTCATTGGCTAACATTGGGCCCTATGGGGTACAGTGGCCAATGGTGATGTACGCCAGCGGTGACTGTATGCACCGCTGCGGACGTCACTGCCATTTTCTATCATATTCCTCACTTGCTACCTGACCTTCAGCAGGAGAGGACCTACACTGCATGTGCTGCTGTGACCTGTGTCTGGAACTGACTATGGCTCGTGTTACTGGGGAAAGGGCCCCTGCCTTCACCTCTGCGGTGTTGGAGAGACTGGTGGATGGGGTCCTACCCCAGGACCGAATGCTGAATGGGTCTCCAGACCAACAGGTGAATACACCATGAGTACAATGCATGCTGCGTGAATGCATAGAGTGCTGTGTGTGAAGGGCTCATGTAGGGGGTGGGTGGTGGATGGGCCCTGGGCACCGTGCAGCATGTATGGTGGGCCATATCTGTGCAACTGGAGGTGGGAATGGGCATGGTGGGCCATGACTGTAACAGGCAGGACGGTCAGACTAATACCTTTCCCTGTGTCCATTTCCCTGCAGGTCAGCACCCATCAAAAGAAGGGTATATGGCGTGCCATCGCCAAGGACCAGAGAACCCTGGAGGTCTACGGCAGGCGGAGCACCCACTGTCAGAAACGGTGGGAGGACCTGAGACACTGGGCACGGAAGACTGCGGAGGCCCAGCTGGGGATGGCCTCCCAACGAGGAGGGGTGCCCATCGAACCCTGACCCCCCCTGATGGCCTGCATACTGGCGGTGGCCTATCCAGACCCAGATGGGCGCTTGGGGGCATCACAGCAGCCACAAGGGGGTGAGTACAATGCCCCAATATACAACTTTGGGATGGTGGGGTGGTATCTGGTGTGGGGGGTGGGGCCCTGTGGGTGCCCCTAGGCCAGGCCTGGTATAGCAGGGTTGGTCCCATGTTGGGCAGGGTTCTGATGTGAAAGTACTCCACCCAAGCTAGTAGGCATCCACTACTGGGCAGGGGTCTGTGGGTCTCAGGTATGCTGCATTTGGCATCAGGTGTCTCCATCCATGGCCTGGTGACTAGCATTGTGACTGGTAGTGCATTGCCTAGTTCGTAGGGCTGTTCTCTGTGTGTGAGTGTGTCGTGCACGCCAACGGAGGTGTTGTTGGCACCACTGATCAAGTGTATCCTTTGTGTCTCCCCCCCTTTTTGTTTTGTCATCCTGTCCTTATGTGCATTAGCATCATCTGGCAGAGGCACAGGCGACGGAGGGAGCTGCATTCCATAGGCCCTAGGATGCCGGATCCACCGACAGTGAGGGCACCAGTGGAATGGAGGGCGAGGGGAGCACCACGGCGGAGACAGGAGGGGACAGTTCGGACATGGATTCCTCCTCCGATGGAAGCTCCCTAGTGGCGGCGGACACCTCTGTGCCCACCCCATATACAGGTACAGCTGCCCCCCGTCCCAGCACCGCCCTCCCAGCAGCCCCTCAACAAGTTTCCCGTGCCCGCTCACCCAGGAGGGTGGGCATCTCCTTCGCCCCAGGCACCTCAGGCCCTGTCCCAGTTAGCCCTGCTGCCCTGAGTGAGGAGGCTATTGACCTCCTGCGATCCATCTCTGTCGGGCAGTCAATCATTGTGAATGCCATCCAGGGGCTGGCAGCCCAAATGCAACAGACAAATGCATTCCTGGAGGGCATTCACACTGGCTTGGCAACCCAACAGAGATCAATCCAGGGTCTGGCCTCCTCTCTGATGACAGCCATTGTCCCGGTTTCCACCCTACCCCCTCCAACTTCCTTTTACCAATCCCATTACCCTCAACCCCAACCTATCCCAAGCACATTTAGTCAGATGAGCATGCACCTGTGACAACATACAAGAGTGGGCATGGCAAACAGTAGAACCACACTTCATCCCACAGGCACTCACACAAACACCATCCAGAATCAGACATACCAACATCCACTGCCACCACTGTGGCCCCCTCCTCCTCCTTGTCCACCTCCCTCCTAGTTTCATCTCCACTCACACCTGTATGCACTACATCCTCATCCACTACCCCCATCACCAGCACACCTAACAGCACATGCCCCTCACTGGCAGTCACCACCCCCACTTCAATGCACATGCCCCCTGTGTCCTCTCCCACTGTGTCTGTGCCCCCTCCTCCCAAAGTACAAACGCAAGCACTCAGACTCCCAACAGCCATCCACCTCACAACGGCATCCAGACCATGCACCTGCACCCAAACACAGCAGACACCTCCTACCACCACTCCCTCTTCCTCCACTCCCAAACCACCTCCCTCTTCCTGCCCCAATGTCCCTAAGAAGCTTTTCCTCTCCACCATTGACCTCTTCCCTACCCCTCCCCCACCCCGTCCCTCACGTCAGGCCAGGGCGGTCAAAACCCAGGCAAGCACCTCAGCCACTCAGTCCATGGGCACAGTAGTGTCCACAGCTACTCCAGGTGGGAGAGGATCCCAGGCACCAGGCAGCCACACTGAAAGGGTGCCTGCACCAAGTGCTGCAAGGAAGGGTAAGGAGGCACCCCCCGCTCATGAAAGGAAGAGCAAGGAGGCACCCCCAGCTGATGAAAGGAAGAGCAAGGAGGCACCCCCAGCTGATGAAAGGAAGAGCAAGGAGGCACCCCAGCTGCTAAACAGAAGGGCAAGGAGCAATCCCCAGCTGCTAAAAGGAAGGACAAGGGGCCTGCACCAGCAGGCAGAAAGGACAAGAAGCCTGGTGGTGGGACTCAGTCGGAGCCCCCCTCCCACCAACCATGTTGGTTCAGCCGTCCGAGGCTGCAGGGGAAAGGGCTGGAGCCTCCCCCCACCACTGCCAGCACTGCCACCTGCAGCAGCAGCCCCAGTGGGCAGCCGTCTGAGGCTGCAGGGGATAGGCTGGAGCCTCCCCCACCACTGCCAGCTCCACCAGCAGCACCACCACTACCACCACCACTGAGCAGCTGTCACTGCCAACGGACAGTGTGTAGTCCTGCGCCAATGGGCTGTTGTGCGGCCTGGCCCCAGCCAATCCTGTGGGACTGACACCCAGGTGTGAGACTGTGACTTTGCACTCCGCAGGATCTGCATCACAGGGCACAATGCCCCCTCCAGAACCAGTGGAAGAGGTCATCCACTCACCCCATCCTCCACAGGAAGAAGCTCACTGGGCACAATACCCCCTCCAGAACCAGTGGAAGAAGCCATCCACTCACCACATCCTCCACAGGAAGAAGCTCACTGGGCACAATGCCCCCTCCAGGACCAATGGAAGAAGTCACCGACTGAGAGACTGTGGCCTTGCACTCTCCAGGACCAAGCAGTGGGCAAATCACCCACTTGAGAGACTGTGGCCTTGCACTCCCATGGACCAAGCAGTGGGCATGTTGACCCCTCTAGGACCAGTGGCATTGTTCCAACTTCCGGCTGAGGTGCCCGCCCATTCCCCACCTCCCTGAGGTGCCTGTCTCTTTTCGAACTGATGCCCCTGCAGTGTTCTCTCCGTGTTGTTGCAGGACTAAGGTGGGGCCTTGGACTATGTGATGTGGCCCTGTGGCCCATGGACATTGAGGACTGGGCAGTGTCCCTACATTTGTTAATATGTATAACCTTGTTGATTTGGATGCATGTATTTATAGTATTATATCTTATTACACTCACTTTAATCAATTCCATTCGTCCTTGCATTATTCCTGAGGGGTTCGGGGTGCATATGTAATATTACTGCATCTGGTTATGTGTAGGGGTGGGGGAGTTGCGTGTGTGTGTCACTCTCTTCCCCCCCCCCCCTGTATGCTAGGCGCCAGTACTCACCATGGTCGTCTTCGCCGGCATTGGTGTTCGTAATGGAGCAGAAGGTAGAAGATCATGGGGAACACAGGCAACTCAGGCTCCATGGCGGCGTGGTTCTTCCCTGAGTCTCCAGAGGGGAGTCCTTTGACTTCTGAAATCTGTTTCTGCCAGGCTTTTGATGCTGTTGACTCCGCCCCGGAAAAGGTAGCAGATTGTTGTCTCATAATTCAGTGGGCAGAACATTGTCTTCCGCCTGGCTGTAGGCAGTTACCATCATGGTGCCTGTTGATGTCGTCCTGGAGGTCGGTGTGTTAAAGTATCTGTCTGTCTGAGTGGTTTCCGCCATGGTCATATTTCGTATTTATTACCGCCGGCCTGTTGGTGGTATTACCGCCGCTTTATCACCAACCGCCAGGGTCGTAATGAGGGTCTAAATTCCAAAGTCATACAACTCTGTGGCAGGGACAGATGTTACCCACTCTTTGGTCCCTTCCTCTTTAGGTTCTGTTGTTTTGCAGTGTAAAGCATAGGCAGTAATGGTAGTTATCTGCACTTTACTGTTATGGTGGCGATGAGCAGAATTTGGAAGGGACCACTCCACTTACGTTGAAGAGAGGTAAAGTGATGATTTGTGCTGATGTACCTTTACCTGAACCCAGATTCCTGGTTGTAGGCCACAGCAAGTCAGGCTTCTCAGTAATGCTTTTTGAACCGAGAATGGAAGCTTTTGAGACAGTGAATAGCAGAGGTCAGAGCAGGACCAAGACCTTCATGCCATGAAGCGTGGAACCATGCAGAGCAGCTGCCAACAATAAGGACATTAACCTTGTCTGTGTCCAGGTGCAATGTATCATAGTTCATCATAAGGTCTATAGCTTGCAAGCATTCTCTGATCAGCGACTGAAGACTGAGTAGTGGATCATCTAAATGCAAAATAAATTGTGAATTGTCTTTATATGCATACAAATGCAGCTGGAAGGAGTGGGTGAGAGCAACTAAGGGGTGAACATACATATTAAAGAGTTATGGTTTAGGGAACAGCTCCAAGGAAAACCAAATAAATGTGATCTGAATGTGAATTGGAAAGAAGGCAGAATACCTGCCTATACTCTCCCTATTAAGAATGAGGAAAACCACTGAAGAGTGAGATCTTTCATGCCAATAAGAGCATGACAATTTAAGAGGTTGGAGTGAGGCACCGTGTTGAAGGCCTCAGATAAATCTAACAAAAAGAGTGCAGCTTTGCCACCAGCGTCTAAATGTTTGCTGAATTGTCTCATTCCTACATTTTGGTGGTGGTCAAGATAAGAATGATCTCAGTGTTAAATGTTGTTGGCTTCAACATGTGCAGATAGTTACTGATTGGACTACAGATTTGGTCATTTTGGCAGCAAAGATAGCAGAGATATGGACTGATAATTGACCAGAGTTCTGATCCACTCCAGGTTTTTTTTTAACAGTGGTACAAGTAAGGGAACTTCTCCTGAAGCTAAAGATGCCTTGCAGATTAATCTTAGAGCAACTGTGATGGAAAGGCCCTGGTACAAGCAGGGCAAGATTCTATTGTGGTTCCTGATAAGATACAGCTTATTTTAAAAAGGATCATAAAGGAAAATGCATGGCTAAAGCTCATAAAATAGGATTCCATAGAAAAGGACGGAGGCTGATTATTGGAAGCCAACAAGGAGAAGGGAGAAGAAGACAAAGATTAGAAAATGGTATTAATATTATCAGATTTGGAGAGATTGTTGCTAATTTGTTAAGAGAGCATGATGAAAGATTTAGAGACTGAAGGATGAGCAAGATTGTCGACAATGGCAAATCCTTCTAACTTCCAATGAATTTTTTTATCTTCAACATAAGCAGGGGTGTGGACATTAAAAAGCTCTATTCAAGAGATGAGATGCTACAAAAAACTACTTATCCTGTAAAATAAATAATTTTCCCCATTAAGTGTCATCCAGAGAGGTAACATAGTATGGCAGTGGCAGAGCTATGAGAATAAAAGAATGATTAAGGCAAGGTTTGAAATGAAGCAAGAGTTAGATTATGCCCTCTTTCTGATTATACAGTACAGACTCTAAATATCAAAGGGCTCTGTTCATGTCAGCTCTCTGAAGAGGTGCTGTTTATATGTGAACTGTCTTTCAACCCTGGGCAGTCCAGGAGTCCCGATGGACAGTCCCATCGCGCATTTCACTGCACGAATTACGGGCAGTGAAATGCACGACGGGTGCAGACACACCACAACATTGCCGCCGGCCGGCATCAATGTTGTGGTGAGTTTTTCCCTGGACCAGCGGGCAGAAACGCTATTTTCACCCGCTGGCCCAGCAGAAAGCTCCTAATAGGGCGGCCAGCATACCACCAGCCCTGGCGTATACTGGCTGCAGTGGCTTTGGCGGTCTTCTCTGAAGACCACCGAAGTCGTAATGAGGCCCTCAGTTTCTGAGGAAGTTTTGAGTATTGCTGTAGAAAAGAGTCCACATTCAAAGTGACCTGTTCAAGTGATTTAATCAAAATATTACAGTGGAAAACTCAGAGGACATTTGTGATCAAGGAGGCTGTTTGCACTCTTACTTTTTCCACGTGACCAAAATGTTTTTTTTAGCAAACCCCTTCTTTTTACTGTGCCTCGGTTCCATTGTATCTGAGCACTACGTAGATACAACAGAACATACATTTTATATGTAGATTAACTCTTTATAGTCTTGATAGACTCAAAATATTATGGTCCATATTGAATTGAATCCACAAAATATTGGCAGGCATCATACACATTTTATTGAACGATGCCGTAGAGCACAGGTTTCCAAAGTTTCTGGAAAAAAATCATCCCATCTACTAAGAACTGTGACTCATGCTACAATAGTAAACACATTATAGAAGATTACATTGGTACGAACCTAATCAGGATTACTAATATTGCTCTTCAGGTCACATAAGGCAGGGTTACTAGTAGTAACACTGTATAATGTTTAGCAATATGAATGCCTCTGTATGTGTAATGAAATAAAAGCCATACCAGCAAATACCTTCTGGTGCCAAAGATATAGAATCAGCATATGTGTTCCAAAACCAACATGAATGATCACTCAACAATCAGCTTTAAATATATTCTGGAAATGCAATTGATTTGTTTCTAAACATCTGTTTATCAGTTTCTGAAACTACTCACATTTTGCTTTCAAATATATGCTTTCCATTTTTTATTAAAATACTTAATTTCTCCAAACAAAAATTTTATATAGTCAGGAAAAATACACTATTTTTGCCTCAGAACAGAAGTTCTGGTTTTAAGTAAACAAATGTTTGGTCCCCAAACATCCTGTCTGTTAAGTAATCTATTGTAAGACTGCCTTGCATGCTCATGGAATACCATCACTGGCCAGAATGGACAGCATGCCAAGGATGGCTTCCATTATCCCACTGGTGGATACTGTAGGTCCAAGGATGCCACTAATATGCCAAGGGTGCCCATCATAATGCCAGGGTCACCATTTGCACCAGGCCTGCACACCATGACAAGGATGCTGACAACAAGCCAAGAATAGCCTTCATTAATTGTGCCAAGGGTGGCACAATTAGGCTGAGGATGTTCTGTCCTAAATATGCCAAAAATAGACACCAATAAGCCTGGGCCACCATTTTGCCAGGGCTGCACACCATAATTCCAAGGATGCTCAAAATATATCAAACATAGATGTTGTTGTGGTAGCTGTGAACAGTATCATGCCAGAGAGAAACACAGCTATGGTTTGGATGGGCAGAATTATGTCAGAGATGCTCGGAATTTTTCACTCTGGCCCCAGCACTCCTCTTAGGTTATTTTGTACTCTGATCATAAACTTTCACCCCAGTTCCAGCAGTGAGGCAAATTTCTTCCCTGCACCTGTGTTCTCACTAACACAGTGTGACTGGTAGAATGCGTGCCTGCAGTACAATCATGTGGATTTGCCATTTGTTACAATCTGACCACTGTACTAGGTTTACTTTATGGTGCTAGCCCATTTCCAGCACCAGAGGTTCCCATGCTGAATACTGATGGGGGTTGTAACTGGCCTGCACCATAAAGTATTGTGTGTCCTGAGAATGACTAGCAGATATATGTTAACTCCATTAAGAGAATATCAAATTTTTCTCTGATTTTCGGAACTGCCCGTTTTAACCCCTCGGGTGCCTTGGACGAGTGGTCTCGTCCCAGCACATGGTTCAAGTGTGCCTGGGACGAGACCACCTCGTCCTGCACTGGGCCCACGGGGGAAGGGCTAGCGCTCCCCCCATGGGCCCCCCACCCACACCACCAAGTCGAGGATGGAAGGGGAATCCCTTCCCCTTCCACCCCCAAACCGCCCTCGGCAATCTGAGGACGTCGGCGGAGGACGCGCTGGAAGCAAGTCTCTCTCTTTTGGGGGGTTTTTGGGGGTGAAAACAAACACAGGGGGAAAGGAAAGTGTTTTTCCTTTCCCCCTGTGCCTGTTTTCAGTGGATTCCTGGTCCACGATCGCGGGCGGGGCCCGCGATCGTGGACCAGGAATCCCCACTAGACACCAGGGATTTTTTTTTTTTTTTTGGGGAGCGACTCCTTGGGCAAGGGTCCCTCCCATTGGGGGCAATGTTTTATCATATTTCGCCCCCCCCCCCCCCGGGGGCAGATCAGCCATTTTTTTTGTCCGATCTGCCCCAAGGGGGGCGGGGGTCAAAAACCACTAGACCACCAGGGATTATGTTTACATTATGTTTTTGGGCAGCGACCCCGTAGGCAAGGGTCGCTGCCCCGGGGGGAATAATTTTTTATATGTTTCAGCCCCCCCGGGGCTAGATCGGCCATTTTTTTTGTCCGATCTGCCCCAAGGGGGGCGGGGGTAAAAAACCACTAGACCACCAGGGATTATGTTTACATTATGTTTTTGGGCAGCGACCCCATAGGCAAGGGTCGCTGCCCCGGGGGGAATAATTTTTTATATGTTTCAGCCCCCCCGGGGCTAGATCGGCCATGTTTTTGGCCGATCTCGCCCCCAGGGGAGTCAAAACCCACTAGGCGCCAGGGATTGAGTGGTGTGTGTGTTTTGTATGTTTGGGGGCACCCCTTGGGCAAGGGTCGCACCCCCAAAGGGGGGGAAATTAGAATTGGCTATTTCTGCCCCCTTCGGGCAGATGGGCCTATTTTTTTAGGCCCATCTGCCCCAAAGGAGGGCAGAAACCACCAATAAGCCAGGGATTTTTGTTTTTGTTCCCTTTTTTTTTGTTTTGTGCTGGGGGTGCCCCCTTTGGCAAGGGTCACCCCCAAAAGGGGCACAGAGCTGTTGGCCATTTCTGCCCCCCTGGGGGGCAGATTCGCCTATTTTATTTAGGCCCATCTGCCCCCAAGGGGGGAAGAATCCACTTAGGCACCAGGGATCTTGTGTCTGTGTGTGTTTTGTGTTTCGGTGGGGGGGCGGCCCCTTTTGCAAGCATCGCTCCCCAAACGGGGGCACATTACTGATGACCATTTCTGCTCCCCTTGGGGGCAGATCGAGCTATTATTTTAGGCCTATCTGCCTCCAAGAGCGCAGAAGCCACCAAGACATGAGGGGATTTTTTTTTTTTTGCTCCCCTTAGTTTTTTTTGTGCTGGCCCTCCCCACCCCCCAAACAGGGTACAGAGCTGTTGGCCATTTCTGCCCCCCTTGGGGGCAGATCGGCCTATTTTTTTTAGGCCCATCTGCCCCCAAGGGGGGCAGAAGCCACTTAGGCACCAGGGACAATTTCTAAGTTCTTGGTGGTGGGGTGTTTGTCAACTGGTGAAGTATTTGTATTTGTGATTATAACAGTGTATTTCTTCTTTTTGTTCTAGTTCAAAGCTTTTGCTTCCATTGCTGTGGATCCTTGCAGTTTTGGCAGTAGTTGTCCTGCGGTTTGCATAGTTGCATGCTTTAGGTAAGTGAAAGCAATTTACTCCAAAAGAGTATTGTTGACATGCATGAATGACATGTTTGTAGGTGATGTACTAAATGTAGTATTGTGTGTGAAATTGTCCTTAGATTTGGGCACAATGATATTTGTGTTGTCATATGTCTAATTTGCTTTTTTCTTTTTTCTTTTTAGTGGGGTATCATTGGTGATTGCTGTGTCTGTGCAGAGTAGTAGCTGGTGAGTAGCTTTTTCAGGCAAGTGAGTGGTATCGTTTTTTAGTACATAACTCTTTGTGATAAAGCTACACTTTGTTTATCACTTATTTTAGTGCTGGTGGTTGTTGGCAATCCATTTGTTGTTAGTGAGGCTCATGGCTAGCCGCAGAGTGACCGCTCAGCAGGTTGCTGGCATGCTTTTTGAGTCGTCTTCAGACCATGATTACAAGACTGACTCTGCATCTAGGCAGAGGAGGAATTGAGAGATTCTGGCAGTGAGTTTTCTGTCCGGGAGGATTCTTCTGATGAGGAAGCCACTCTTAGTGCAGATGAAGGGCCTGTTTTAGAGGAGGACATTGATGTGCCAAGAGTGCAGCAGCCTGAGGCTGAAGGGTTTCCCATTAGAAGACCTGACACCTGGATTGCCCCAAACATGGAGCAGCCAGCACGGTTTTTAGAGGTCTATGTTCCAGGCAAAGAGATAAGTGTGGACCAGTCTTTGGTCCTTTTCAAGGGGCGTTTCGTTTTTAAGCAGTACATTCCTAGTAAGAGGGCATGGTATGTGATAAAATGGTATATGCTGTCAGAAAGCAGTTCAGGATACGTGTATAATTTCCGGGTCTACACTGGTAGGGATTCCAGTATTGACCCTCCTGGTTGTCCAGCCTCTTTTGGAGTTAGCGAAAATATTGTGTGGAAACTTGGTAGACAACTGTTTAACAAAAGGTCACCATTTTTATGTAGATACTTTCTACACTGGAGTGCAGTTGTTCAAGGAGTTGTTTAGAATGGACACTGTTGCTTGTGGCACAATCCGTTCTAACCGGAAAGGCTATCCAAGGGAGCTTGTCTGTAAAAAACTTGAGAGGGGACAGTGCAGTGCTTTGCGGAATAATGAGCTGCTAGCTCTGAAATTTTCAGACAGGAGGGATGTGTACATGCTATCTACCATCCATGATGAGAGTACTTCCCCTGTGACTGTTTGGGGCCAGGTTGCCAAAGCGCGCAAACCTGCGTGCATTTTGGACTACAATAGGCACATGGGTGGTGTTGATAGAGTAGATCAGAGGTTGCAACCTTACACTGCTCTGCATAAGTCTTACGTGTGGTATAAAAAGTTGGCCCTACATTTATTTCATCTGGCAACTTTTAATGCCTTTATTGTGTTCAAGGATTGTTCACCTGAGTGAAGGATGACATTTGTTAAATTTCTGGAGTTGGTGATAGAGAGCCTTATTGTGGTGGAACAGGCAAGAGTTCCTAGAGTAGCAGTGGTGGACGAAGTGGCTAGATTGAAAGATCGCCACTTTCCAGATCACTTTCCTCCCACTCCCAAGAAAGACTTACCCACTAAGAAATGTGGAGTATGTGCCCAAAGAGGTATCCGGAGGGAGAGCCGGATGTACTGCCTCGATTGCACTTCAAAGCCTGGGCTGTGTGTGCCCGGCTGTTTCAGAAATTACCACACACAGAAACTTTTTGAGGAAATACCGTGAGCGTAAGCTGCCTATTTTATATTTTCGTATGTTCAGTTTCACAGTTGGCATTACTGTCATGTATTTAGTTAGAGCTTTTGTGTTTGTAGTTTTGTACTTATTTTATAATTAGTTAGTGGTTTCTTTGTTGTTTATAAACAGAAAAAAAAGTGATGGCGGTGTGTGTGGGGTGGCGCTTGGCTGGCGATGTGTGTGGGGTGGCGCTTGGCTGGTGGTGTACATGGGGTGGCGCTTGGCTGGCAGTGCCAGCCAAACGTCAGTCCACACACTCTCATCAGCTAGTGTGACTGCTGTATCAGATATGTGGGCGTATGTAAGTGATGGGCCCTTGACTGGCACTGTCTGTTGATGCGAGTGTTGTAATGTGCTGGGCCTGTGGCTGGCAGCGTGAATGGTCTTGTGCATGTCATGTATGAAATGTGTGTGAATGGACTGTAATACGGTTGGTGCCTTGACGCGGCTTTACAACTCACGAGCTGTGAGTCATTGGTTTAGTTTTTTGGCCTTTCAGTTGTTAACAGTGCATTTTACTTTTATGAAATCTCTTGTTAATAAAATTTGATCTACTGAACCATCACTCACCCTCGTGCCAAATCCAACCAGTATGTGTGGAACAAATGACAAAACCTGCTCCGCTATAATCAGGCATCGCAGCACACTTGTGACACGCTAGGTGTCTCAGGTGGGACCCTGATGATAAAACATGCCACCAACTTAGTTGGTGGGTGAGGTTTTTTTTTTCACATAACCTAAGTGCGTTTCTTTTCACAATTTTAGTGTTTGGCACATCACGGACGTACGTGGACACATCAAAATGATATATTGCAAAACTACCTGTGTTTGGGGGAGAGGGGGCACCTATGTTTTTGGTCGTGGGTGCGGCCTTCATCTACGGAAACCTACCAAACCCAGACATTTTTTTAAACTAGACACCCCAAGGAGTCCAGGGAGGTGTGGCTTGCGTGGATCCCCCAAATTTTCTTGCCCAGACTCCTCTGCAGACCTCAAAATCTGCTTAAAAAAGCATATTTTCCTGACTTTTCTTAGTAGGATCACCGCTACAGCACAAAATTCCTACTCCCAAGCGTTCCTCTCAGTCTCCCAAGTAAAATGACACCTCACTTGTGTGGGTCCCCAAAGCAGAGTCAGCCTAAAGATGTAAAAAGAAGACTATGTCCTTATCAACTCGCTCTGCTATCCCCTTTATCGCTACAAGTTTTTGGCCTTATTCTGTTGCAGGCACCTGGCCCACCCACACAAGTGAGGTATAATTTTTACCTGTGAGAGCCCCACAAGTCATCCTGTCTTGGATTCCCCTAGGTCTCTAGTTTTCAAAAATGCACAGGTTTGGTAGATTTCCATAGGTGCCGGCTGAGCTAGAGGCCAAAATCCACAGGTAGGCACCTTGCAAAAAACACCTCTGTTTTCTTTGAGAAAATGTGATGTGTCCACTTTGTGTTTTGGGGCATTTCCTGTCGCTGGCACTAGTCCTAACCAGACAAGTGAGGTACCATTTTTATCGGGAGACTTGGGGGAACATAGAATAGCAAAACAAGTGTTATTGCCCCTTGTCTTTTTCTACATTTTTTCCTTGCAAATATAAGACAGTGTGTAAAAAAAAGACATCTATTTGAGAAATGCCCTGTAATTCACATGCTAGTATGGGCACCCCAGAATTCAGAGATGTGCAAATAACCACTGCTCCTCAGTACCCTATCTTGTGCCCATTTTGGAAATACAAAGGTTTTCTTGATAACTCAAGGTGCAGCTCATTTATTGGCTCTGGGTACCTAGGGTTCTTGATGAACCTACAAGCCCTATATATCCCTGCAACCAGAAGTATATTGCTTTCAAAAATCTGACATTGCAAGAAAAAGTTACAGAGAAAAACGTAGAGAAAAATTGCTGTTTTTTTCACCTCAATTTCAATATTTTTTTTATTTCATTGTTATTTTCTGCAGGAAACCCTTGTAGGATCTACACAAATTACCCATTGCTGAATTCAGAATTTTGTCTACTTTTCAGAAATGTTTAGGTTTCTGGGATCCAGCATTGGTTTCACACCCATTTCTGTCACTGACTGGAAGGAGACTGAAAGCACAAAAAAATCGTAAAAATGGGGTATGTTACAGTAAAATGCCAAAATTGTGTTGAAAAATTTGGTTTTCTGATTCAAGTCTGCCTGTTCCTGAAAACTGGAACGCTGGTGATTTTAGCACCGCAAACCCTTTGTTGATGCCATTTTCAGGGGAAAAAAACACAGGCCTTCTTCTGCAGCCCTTTATTCCCATTTTTTTTTTTTTAAACTAAATTTTCACTGTATTTTTGCTAATTTCTTGGCCTCCTTCAGGGGAGCCCACAAAGTTTGGGTACCTCTAGAATCCCTAGGATGTTGGAAAAAAAAGGACGCAAATATGGCGTGGGTAGCTTATGTGGACAAAAAGTTATGAGTCCCGAAGCGCACCATGCCCCAAATAGCCAAAAAAAGGCCTGACACCCGAGGGGGAAAAGGCCTGGCAGCGAAGGGGTTAACACCCTGAAGCAATATCCTTGACGTCAGGTGGAGCCTCTATTTATTTTCGGTGGTTTAGAACTTTGGACAGTTTTTGCAGATTCGCCAAAGAGTTTTCTCAACTTGCACCATCGGCAACTGAGAAAGCAGGTTAAAATGCATTCCTATCATGTCCACTTGATACAGTGAATCTTCATTTCATTGTATATTGACTACGATTTGTAAATAGAGAGCATTAAGTTTCCAAAGCTTAGTCGAGAACTCCTGAACCTTTCTCCATAACTTAGGCGATCACCCCCATTGTCATGTGCATACTAGTCCTTCACAATGTAAGCACTATAAGGATGCAGTGGTGCCAAGGCCTTGTGAATCCCGTAACATACGAAAGTACATTAAACGGATACCGCCAATCACTGACTGTCTCAAGACAAAGATAAATTCCTCGAAACACCTTCCTCTTCCTGATTTAAAATGCGCCTATTCTTAACTTACAGTTCTAGGAGCTGTGCTTAGTAGAGTGGCATGCTATTCCATGTCATCTTAGACGCTGTTTCCAGGCCTCGGATTCAGTTGGCACCAAATACATCCTGGATGTTGTCTAAGTTTGCTACCATGCAGTTAATTAGACTAACACACCAGTGACCAATGATTTGTTGTTTTAAAATCCAGGACTGGAAACAATATCCATGATAACTTGGAGTGAAGTAGTCACCCTCGAACTTGGAGGTCCATCTGAAAAGAGTGGGCGTTGATGGTAGGAGCGATGCCTGGGCTGACTGACCGAGGCTTTTCTAGACACGGCACTCACGGGCGTAGCTACCATTTGTGCAGCATGTGCAGGGCAGCGGGGCCACTCAACCCTGAACATTGCTGTATTCCACTACCCAACACCTGTCAAAGGGGCTATTTTCTTTGCTTGCACCAAGGCCTACACCATCACTGCTACGCTACTGACTGCACTTCCGCTAACGGATACGCAGAAAACTAATGGCTTCCAATTCCGATAAGATACCAAGGACTACAGATGGCCACGTAATTCCAGCCTTAAGAAAGATAAGTTTTTTCCTGGTGCAAGAGAAGTCAGTTTAGGGGCCCACTGACTTTAGGGAGCATCCCTACAGGAAGCGTCAGTTTGCAAGTTACACTGAAGTGTGCTTCGTCCTCCTCTGATTAAAAACATAGCAACATGTACCTTGCACATGTGTGTAAATTCTGCATTTCACTGGATGAAGTACCTGTTTCCATTGGACGGTAGATTTGAGGGGAGCAATGTACAACAAAATATAATCTGAGTAGAAATAAGCATTAGAAGGAGGTGAGCACGGTAGGCTATCTGAATGAAAGAGGAATTGAAAACATATTTTTGTTTAAAATTGCCAACTGCATTCCCTCGACACTGACAACTGTTGTTACTTTCTTGGATTCCGAGTAACGTATTTTAAAATCAACCCTGAATTGACATGGGTTGGCAGAGCTGTGTGGGGTTCACAAAGAGAGTAGAATAGAACACTTCAGGCGAGTGCTGAGCTGCATTGGAAGAGCAGCGTGGGGTCTCTCGCCTCTAATTGGGAGTTTACTAATGATCAGGATATTAGTGAATGATTCGCTTAATGAATGAACACAAAGTCCATGGATGCTAAGTGAACACGTGGATAAACTCTTCCACACGTTCAATGGATTACCTACCCGTCAATCGTTGCTCTTGATTGTCCAGATGTATATTTGTAGCGCCATCTCCGGGCAATGGCCGCATCATAGTGCTTTACATACAAAACCCACCCCATTCAAATGTCATAAAATACACAACATGCGAAGGCTATAGTGAGGCCTAGAAATGAGGCATTAAAGATCCGCCCTTTTCACAGGGCCTGTAATTAGGTGGTTTCACCACAGTGTTATGGCACAAAGCAACAGGTAGAAAGGGAAGCACTTTACCTGCAGCCGGGTCACAGAGCAGCAGAGCTAGCGTCACGAGGACTCTCCGGGTCGGCACGAGTGCCAGCATCTCCGCCACACGGTCTTTGCCAACCTCCAGGAAAGTCGAGGGGGAGTTACGAAGAAAGGGAGGAGGGGTGGTTACGGAGAACTTATTGAGAAAGCCAACAATTTAGATAAAGGTGTTCTTTTGCCTCCGCAGTGCAGCGGGATACAAACCAACAGTTGCTGGATGGGGGCGGTGCACGGCTGCAGTTTCGTCCATGTAGTTAGCACAGCCTCCATTAACCTCAAAGAAATGAAAGGGGCGCACAGCAGGTTAAAGCCAAATGGGAGTAGCCTGGATGGTTGGGGGCAGAAAGGGGCTCGGATCCTCTAAGGGTTTGCAGCGTGTCATTTCTCTACCTTCCTGGGCGTCCAAAGGCTTCTTCCGGGTTTCTAGCTCATTTGTTGGGAGGAGGGAAGCCACTCCCTGCACAGGTACAACCAGAGCAGGCAGCTTGTAAACACAGCTAGAACACGGGCCAGACACCGTGTAATATGGTCCAAGGTTGCCACCAAAGGGTTCGGTTGAATCATCTCTAGATTTGTAAATGTCACCGGAGCCCCGAGGTGTAAATATAGGACCACAATATACGTTACCTGTTATCTATATTACATATTTATTATACAATAATTAGAAAAGGGTGTTTATTTTACCTGAAAGGCAATATATTATTACAATAGTGAAACTCTAGCCTGCATTGTTTGGTTTTCAGCAGCAAAAAAAGAGATCAATAATTCTGTAGTTAAGAATGTACAGTTTTGTTAAAAAAAAAAAGGTTTGTGTTTTTAAAAACATCTTCGAACTGCAGAAGGGATAAATTCTTGAAGCGGGTCTCCTTAAGCTGCACCTAGCAAAGGGTAGTGGGTCTAATTGCAGTATCTAGGGTTTGTTTACCTTTCATAAAGATGAATAAACAATGGCTACTACCAGTGGAATTAAGGAATTATTTTGCAGTGGCATTGATAGCACCGCAGTAACTTTACAACCTTTGCCATATCATTTTCAGGTTTAACAAAAATGTTTTTTCTTACTCAAATAGATCAAAATCGTACTACCAGAGAATGTGCTGCACACTGCCACCCAATTTGCCTTTTCATGCTGTTAATTTATATAACAGTGACGCTTTTTTTGTCCTTCCGTTGATATGCAAACCTGGAAGCTCTGCAGAATGGTAAGGGGAGTTGTGAAACGTAGGAGCCGTGTAAAATAAGAGTTGATATCCCATTACATTATTATAAGTATATGTATGCTATGGGAGAGAACATAAACTTGGTCCAGTAACATGAGAAACAGAGCAAACGCACGAATAAACACAGGTTTATACATGTATCACTATTGCGCAAAAATAAAACCCCAGTTAATAGTGCACAATTGTCACGAGAAACACTGTTTTCTGCCTTACAGGTTGCATGTTGTAATTACTTTACTCTCCTAGTAGCTACAGAGCCTTTTCAGTGTGATTGTACCTTGCTGGATAAATCCTACTCCTTGCTTCCTGCTTTTGGTTACATACCTGTTTTAAAACATTCCAATGCATAAATCATATATGCAGATGACCAAAGTGTAAGCTGCCAGTAGGTAGCCACAGTTAGGACCCAGTTTCCATAGAAAGAGTGTTTTTTGTTTTACCACTAACTTTGGGGCTGTGTGATGAATCTTCACAACATTTTCAAAATTAGTACGCCACTCACTTCAGCTGCTGTCATGAAAGTTTCTGGGTTATCTGTCAAGTGGAGGCAGAGAAAAAGGGGGTTCCCGAAAAGCTTTAGCCCCATGAAATTTCCATAGGGGTTTTAGACACAACTACAGCCTGAACCGCTGGATGGAATTACAACAAATTTGGCAGAAAACTATCTCTTGGTCCAAAAAGTGTGCTTTTTTGATTTGGTGTAAATCAGTTCAGTAGTTTTTGACTAATTAAAGAAGGCAGAGCGTAAGCACAGATCTCATGGTGAGATCTGATGAGGTGCCAGCAGTTCAACCAGGAAATGCTGGCAGCCATCTTGGGACCAAATATACATCATATCTCCTTTTGAATGATCTACATAGGTGAAAACGCGAACTAAAGCTTAAAAGTAGGGAAAATGCACTTCGTAGAAATTCACCAATTATAGTTAGTTACCTCAACTAACTATAAATCGTGCCCTAAAGTAACTATAACTATAGCCCCCTCCATGCAAAGTTTTTCATCAAAAACTTTACTGCAAATATTATATTGATATTATCAATGATGCTATTAAAGGTGTCATGAGTGCCGTAATTTGTGGGTTAATTAGCAATGCATGGCAATGGCGCGAGTTATAATTAGTTGAGGTAACTCTAACTATAACTGGTGAATTGCTATGGTTTTGGACGTTTACAATGTGAGCGAACTATAACGTCCCTGTAACCTTTGGTTTTTCAAGTGCATTTCTATGTTTTTTAAATTCTTTTTCCTAACTATAACATCCCTGTAACCTTTGTTTTTTCCAGTGAATTGCTATTTTTTTTAACATATAGTAATTTTGATTACTATATGTTACTACAACCACTGCTGCGCACGGCCTTTGGCCATGCGCGGCAGCCATTGGCCACAGAGCCGGGGCTGCGGCCAGGCTTTGAGGCCAACCCTCTATAAGCACCCAACCTTGCACCGTACATGGCCTTCACCCATAAGCAGCAAAGGTTGCCCGCAAGATCTGGCCTGCAGCCAAACTTTGAGGCCAACCATGTAACCACCAAAAATCCTGCTGGGCATGGCTCTTTGAGTGTGCATGGCAGGAATTGGCCGCAGCCTCTCTGGGTGTGAGAATAGGTGGGAGAGGGTATATATGGGGGTGAGAGTGGCTGTGAGGGTGTCTATCTGGGTGTGAGAGTGCGCATAGTGGGTGCGCCAGTGTGTGCGCAGGTCAGTGAGTGGGTGCATGAGGCTATCAAGGGGTCTGTGAGTGGGTGTGTTAGAGTCTGAATGGGTCTGTGAGTCAGTGAGTAACTATCTGAGTGTGTCTGTGAGTGGGTGCATGAGGGTCTGACTGGGACTCTGAGCAGGTGCACAAAGGTCTGGGTGGGTGTGTGAGTGAGAGAAATTGATTCAAAGAGAGAGAGAGAAAGTGACAGGGAGAGAGATACCAAGGTTTTTAGGCTTTGATGTATGATATACTTATAATTAGATATTTCTGCACAATTTCAAATTTAAAAAATGTATTTGTCATTTTTAAAAAGTAAAATAATTTGTACTTTAAAAAAAAGGGAAGCAAGTCCGACTGGACTCAAACAAATCTTCTTGACAGGTCCTGCTGTCAAACAGCAGAGTGGTTGCTCTGGCTAGGCTGCAGCTGCAAAGCTGCAGCCAAGCCACAGCAAACAGCTGTGTCCTGGAGGTCGGCCCTCAGAGACATAGCAGGAGCCAGCCCAGGGGGGTGGCGGTCCACAGGGCCATCAGTGGCTCTTTGAGGCGGGGCCGCGTGACCCCCCCTTCAATGTGCCCATAGTCCCAGGGAGGTGGTGATCCCTGGGGCTATAAGGGGTCTAAAACGTACCCCATTTACATTATTTAGTATGTGTCCCGGGGGGGGGGTGATGATTCATTGAAGTCCAGAGGAAGTGGTGGTCCCCAGGGCTGCGGGTGAAGCCATCAGGCCTACTCACATATCAAAAGCATTTATGCCCTGGGGATGGTGGTCCCCGTGTTAGTGGGGGTGGGGGGGCCCTGGTGGCCAACCATTTTACTGAAGTGTTCCAATGAGCTACTAGAGTGGTAACAAGCTGATTTGGTGCCAAAAGTGTGGCACATCTGAACTCCATCTTGATGAAATTAAAGTGGAAAACTGAAAGCATTTTCTACTGAGGATACTACAGTATACAAGGAAATTAGGGAGATCCTTAACAAATATGCCTCCCAAGATGGCACCCAGAGTAAAAAGAACCCAATTTAGCACAAATATCACCCAAATGTAGTATAGCCCAAAGATAGAAGTGTGCAGAATACTTATTTTTCTATTTTTTGTAGTTTTATTTAGCACGGACTTGACCGGAAGGTATTGGAGTGCATTACATGAGCATCCGTTACATTACACATGGACACATTCATTTTAGTTAGGCATGGGAGAAAAGATTAAGGCCCTCATTATGAAATTGGCGGTAAATCCCACTTACCGCCATGCTGACTGCGCCAACATACCGCCGCGGATATCCGTTCACCATATTATGACACACACACACCATTCTATCACTATTCAGCCACAGACACAAGTCCGCCACACCTAAAGGTCAGTGATAAACTGGCAGTAACCAAACCCACACTGTTACGCCAACAGAACAAAGCCCATCACATTATGACCACGAATCACCACAGCGGACATTCAATGGCGGTAAACCATTGGCGGTACACACCGCCGCGCTCAAAATACACACACACATACAAAACACCACATTGGACAATTCAAACAACACACACCTGACCCACATGCACACACCTCACTCACACACCCACACCACTATAAAACACACACCTACATTACCCACAACCCCTTACGACTACAAACCATTGCCAACAGACTGACATCACGACTACAGACAAGACCAGACCCACACACCACCATCACCTATACACCACCCACGCACCTTACTTCACACACCCCAACACATCACCCTACACACCCTCGCCACACTACTCCCATAACACCCATGGCACCACACCCGATTCTCAGAGGAGGAGCTAAGGATCATGGTGGAGGAAATCATCCGGGTAGAGACACAGATATTTGGAGCACAGGTGCAACAGATATCAATAGCCAGGAAGATGGAGCGATGGTGGAGAATCGTGGACAGGGTCAACGCCATGGGACAGCACCCCAGAACCAGGGATGACATCAGGAATAGGTGGAACGACCTATTGGGAAAGGTACGTTCCATTGCAGCAAGAAACCAGCTCGCTGTACAGAGGACTGGCAGTGCATCCCCTCCTTCTCCCCCACAACTAACAACATGGGAGGAGCAAGTCTTGGCAATCATGCATCCTGAGGGCTTTTCCGGAGTAGTAGGAGGACTGGACTCTGGTAAGTCAACTCTATACTACTACTACCCCCCTACCTGCATGCCATCACATACCCCCACCCTCACCCTCACTCCCATCACTCCACCACTTCCCACTCACCCCACCATCACATCTCACTCATCCCAGTGCCAAGCCCTGCATGCCATACCAATATATCGACACCACTCACAGACCTGCATGGACACCTATCACCAAAGCATGCACAATAGAGGGAATCATCTAGCCCACCACATACCAACTTACACAAGTAAAAGCTGCCAGGGCAATGATAACCAAAGAGGATAACCGATGTAGAATATGTCACACACAGAAAAAATAACAATGCATTCACATCCCCACAGGTACCCCAGCCAATGTCAGCGGAGAAGAGGTGCCAGCACTATCCAGTCCTCCCACAGAAGAGGCCCACAGTGAAGACAGTGACTCTGGACGCCTGGATCAGGATGACCAACCTGGCCCATCAGGGACTTCTGTACAGTTGGTAATCTAGCCACAGTCACACACCACCACAGAGCCTCCCCCATCTGGAAACACCGCCACAGCACCCACCCAGCGTACCCATACCACCGTCCCCAGGACACGTCAATCAGCGATGTGTCCACCTCTACAGGGACCCCAAGGCACACCTCGCCCATAAGACAATCAGAGACCTGGAATCAGTGGCAGTGGGCACATGGTTCAGGGGACAGATGCCCAAGACAACAGGGAAACTGGGAGGAGTGCTGTGCACCAGGGGGAGGACAGGCCCAGGGAACCAACTCTCCAGGGGGCACTCACCGTGATCCTGGGAGCATACCAACATTCCCAGGATATGCTGGACCAGATCCTGGCCAACGTGCAGGAGAACAGGCAGCTGCGGGAGGGACAGTACCAGGGGATCAGGGAGGACTTGCAGGCCATTAACACCACCCGGATCTCCATTGCAGGGATGCTGGCAGACATGGCCAACATTATGAGAGAGGCAGCCTCACAACAGTGGGCCCTGCCACTAGCCAGACATCCGAACTGCCTTCCACCTCCGCTGCCGCTAGTGGACAGGAGGCCCTGCCACAGGACCAACAGGCCACCAGCACCCCTCCCCCTGCAGAAGGAGAACCATCCCGCAAACGTTCACCCTTGTATCCCACTCTGTCATCCTGTCCACCTTGAACTTCCATTGCTCCCCTTCCTATGTCTCCTTGGACAGTGCACCTGTGCTACAAATAGACTGGAGCTATACCCTAGACTTTCCTCCATCATCACCCCAGCACAATGCACTTGCCCCTCTACTCCTTAGCACTTAAATAAACACCCTTTGAAAAATTACAAGTATGGAGTATGTCAAATGAATAAGTATGAATTTGTTTAACCAGAATCAAACATTGCATCTCAAATGTACAGTAATGTTCACATTGGAAAGATCTGTAGTTGGCTGCAGTGATCACACCAGGAGCGATAGTGGGGCACTAACATCTCCAAAATGAGTTACCAAAGGGTACAGTGAGTGGGCATAGAAGTGGGAAATAACAGCATGCCAGTGACAAAGATAATCTAAATAATGACAGTGAAATGTGAAGTAACACTGGCCTACCTGTGTGTCATTTGAAGTATTGTCTGATCACTGTAGTTCTGTTGTCCTCATCTTCATCCTCTGCCTCCTCATCCTCACTGTCCACAGGGTCCACTGCTGCCACACGGCCATCTCCAGCCTCCTCCTCCTCTAGAAAAGACACATGGCGTCTCAAGGAAAGGTTGTGCAACATACAGCATGCCACGATGATCTGGCAGACTTTCTTGGGTGAGTAGCACAGGGATCCACCTGTTAGATGGAGGCACCGAAACCTGGCCTTCAGGAGGCCAAAGGTATGTTCTATAATCCTTGTACGCCCATGTGCCTCATTGTAACGTTCTTCTGCCCTTGTCCTGGGATTCCTCACAGGGGTCAGTAGCCATGATAGGTTGGGGTAACCAGAGTCACTTGCAAATATGGATGGACAACCTTTAGCCACACACCATCCCATGTGGCCTACACCATACCCATACACCAACATCCAATGGGTGGGAACCAGGGCTCACCTGTTAGCCACACCCTGTGCCTCTGTAGTTGGGCCATCACATTAGGGATGCTGCTATTCCTCAGGATAAAGGCATCATGCACAGACCCAGGATACTTAGCATTGATGTGGGAGATGTCCTGGTCTGCCAGGCACACCATCTGGACATTTAATGGAATGATAACTCTTTCGATTTAGGAATACCTGTTCATTTTGCTGGAGAGGGAGGGGGGGGGGGCAAATGCAATATGTGTTTCATCAATTGCCCCAATTATGTTGGGATATGTCCCATTGCATAGAAGTCAGCCTTCACTGTGGCCAAATAATCCACTTGGGGGAAAACAATGTAGCTGCACATGTGTTTATTCAGGGCAGACAACACTCTGGTCAGCACTATTGAGAACATTGGCTGTGACATTCCTGCTGCCAAGCCCACTGTCACTTGGAAAGAACCGGTTGCCAAGAAATTGAGCACAGATAGAACTTGCACAAGAGGGGGGATCCCAGTGGGATGACGGATAGCAGATGTCATGTCAGGCCCAGTTGGGCACACAGATCCGTTATTGTGGTCTTGTCAAGTCTGTAGATGAGGATAATGTGCCTGTCCTCCATTGTTGCCAAGTCCACCAGGGGTCTGTAAACGGGGGTATGTCTCTATCTCCTATTCATCCGCAGGGGTTGTAGTCTAAGGGACAAAAGAGTTAAGAGCCGGTCACAAACTGAGCATTGGAGCCACAACAGTACAATGCATGATGTCAATTGTAAATGTAATAGTCGCATTTGTCCTGTATTTCCAATTGTGAACTGTGATGCAGTTATGATCCCGCGCCACCTCCCCCCCCGAAATGGCCTCAGCTTGTCCTGTGTGGAGGGACAAGTGGAAGTGAGGTAATTTCGCTGCCGTTGTGCGCTGTTACGGGAGGCGGTCGGGAACCGCTGTGCAACTCCTCATTGGATAACATTGGGCCCTATGGGGTACAGTGGCCAATGGTGATGTACACCGCTATTTTCTATCTGTTCTCTCACTTGCTACCTGACCTTCAACAGGAGAGGACCTACACTGCTTGTGCTGCTGTGACCTGTGTCTGGGGCATAACATGGCGCATGTGACTGGGGAAAGGGCCCGGCCTTCACCTCGGAGGAGTTGGAGAGACTGGTGGATGGGGTCCTATCCCAATACGGACTGCTGTATGGGCCGCCAGACCAACAGGTGAGTACACCGTGAGTACGATGCATGGGGCATGAACTCACTGGAGTGGTGTGTGTGTGAAGGGCTCGTGTAGGGGGGGGTTGGTGGATGTCCCCTGAGACGCTGAGCATGGAAGACCACGGAGGCTCAACTGGGGATGGCGTCCCAATAAAGAAGGGGTGCCCGTCGAACCCTGACCCCCCTGTTGGCCCACATACTGGCGGTGGCCTATCCAGAGCTGGGTGGGCACTTTAGGGCATCACAACAGCCACAAGGGGGTGAGTACAGTGCCCGTCATTACAACCTATGCCTGGTAGGGTGCTATCTGGAGGGGGGTTGTCAGTGGATGCCCCTGGGCCAGGCCTGACATTACAGAGTAGGTCCCATGTTGGGCAGAGTTCTGAAGTGATAATCCTCCTACCTAGCTTGTAGACATCCTCTACTGGGCAGGGCTGTGTGGGTCCTAGGTATGCTGCAATTGGCAGGATGTGTCCCTCCCCAGGCCCTAGTGGCTAGCATTGGTACTGGTAGTGAATTGAATAGTGCATAGGCCTGTTCCCTGTGTGTGAGTGTGGTATGTACGCCAACGGTGGTGTTGGTGAAGCCATTGACCATGTGTATCCCTTGTCTCTCCCCCCCCTTTTTGTTTTGTCATCCTGTCCATATGTGCATTAGCATCATCTGGCGGAGGAGCAGAGGCACCGGCAACGGAGGGAGCTGCATCCCACAGGACCCAGGAGGCAGAGTCCACCGATGCTGAGGGCACCAGTGGGACAGAGGGCAAGCGGAGCACCACAGCGGAGACAGGAGGGGACAGTTCGGACATAGATACCTCTTCTGATGGAAGCTCCCTGGTGGTGGCAGACACTTCTGTGACCGCCGCAGCTACAGGTACATCTGCCACCCCAGTACCAGCACCGCTCTCCTAGAAGCCCCTCACTGAGTTGCCTGTGCCCGCTCACCCAAAAGGGTGGGCATCTCCTTCGCCCCAGGCACCTTAGGCCCTGCCCCAGTGAGCCCTGCTGCCCTAAGTGAGGAGGCTATTGACCTCCTGAGATCCTCTCTGTAGGGCAGTCAACCATTGTGAATACCATCCAGGGGCTGGCAGCCCAAATGCAACAAACAAATGCATTCCTGGAGGGCATTCACACTGGCTTGGCAACCCAACAGAGATTAATCCAGGGTCTGGCCTCCTCTCTGATGACAGCCATTGTCCCTGTTTCCACACTACCCCCTCCAACTTCCTTTTCCCAATCCCATTCCCCTCGACCCCACTCTATCCCAAGCACACAGGCAGACAAGAATGCACACAGGACAACACACAAGAGTGGCACTGGCAAACACAGGCACCACACATCATCCCACAGGCACTCACACAAACACCATCCAGATGCAGACATGCCAACATCCACTGCCTCCACTGTGTCCCCCTCCTCCTCCTTGTCCACATCCCTCCTAGTTGCATCTACACTCACACCTGCATGCACTACATCCTCATTCACTACCAGCATCACCACCACACCTAGCAGAACACACACCTAACTGGCAGACACCTCCACAACAGCCATGCACACGTCCCCGGTGTCCTTTCCCACTGTGTCTGCCCCCCCCCAAGGTACACAAACACAAACACTCAGACACCCAACAACCAACCACCTCACAACAGCATCCAGCCCATGCACCTGCATTCAAACACAGCAGACAGACACCTTCTACAACCACTTCCTCTTCCTCCACTCCCAAACCTTCTCCCTCTTCCCGCCCCAGTGTCCCTAAGAAGCTTTTCCTCTCCACCATTGACCTCTTCCCTACTCCTCCCCCCGTCCTTCACGTCTGGCCAGGGTGGCAAAAACCCAGGCAAGCACCTCAGCCACCCAGTCCACGGGTACAGTAGTGTCCACACCCACTCGTGGTGGTAAAGGATCCAGGGCACCAGTCAGCCTCAAGGAAGGGGTGCCATCCCCAGCTGCTGACAGGAAGGGCAAGGAGCCTTCCCCAGCTGCTGACAGGAAGAGCAAGGTGCCATCCCTTGCTGCTGCCAGGAAGGGCAAGGAGCCTGTCCTAAGTGCTGCAAAGAAGAGCAAGGAGCAATCCCCAGCTGCTGCCAGGAAGGACAAGGGGCCTGGTGCTAGGACTCATTTGGAGCCCCCACCCCCAACCATGGTTGTGAAGCCGCCTAAGGCTGCAGGGGAGGGGCAGGAGCTTCCCCCCACAACCGCCACCAGCAGCAGCAGCAGCACCGCCACCAGCACCAGCAGTGGGCAGCCATCCAAGGCTGCAGGGGATGGGCAAGAGCTTCCCCCCACAACCACCACCAGTAGTATCAGCAGCACCACCACCACCAGCAGTGGGCAGCCATCCGAGGCTGCAGGGGATGGGCAGGAGCTTCCCCCTACCAGCGGCTGCAGCAGCACCACTACCACCACTGAGCAGCCGTCACCGCCGGCGGACGGTCTGTAGTCCTGCCTCCATTGGCTGTTGTGCGGCCTGCCCCTGCAAATCCTGTGGGTATGACACCCAGCTGAGAGACTGTGACCTTGCACTCCCCAGGATCAGAAGCACAGGGCATGATGCCCCCTCCAGAACCAGTGTGTAAGCCACCCACTCACCCCATTCTCCCCAGGATGAAAAGCACAGGGCACAACGCCCCCTTCAGAACTAGTGGGTATGGCACCCACTCACCCCATCTGTAGGAGGCTGGCCTGGCTTATAGTGGGTACCTTGTGGTACTTACACCTTGTGCCAGGTCTAGTTATCCCTTATTAGTAGATTAGAGGTATTCTAGCAGCTTAGGCTGATAGAGGTAGCTACAGCAGAGCAGCTTAGGCTGAACTAAGAGACATGCAAAGCTCCTACTATACACTTATATCACTTAGTACTATATCACAAGAAACACAATACTCCGAGTTACTAAAAATAAAGATACTTTATTTTAGTGACAGTATGCCAAAAGTAGCTCAGAGGATATACTCCCTTAGGAGGTAAGTAATATACACAAAATATACACACAAACCAAAATCAGGTAAGTAAACAGTTGGAAAAGTAGTGCAAACAGTGTAGAACACAATAGAATGCAATAGGAGAAAATAGGCCTAGGGGCAACACAAACCATATACTCCAAAGGTGGAATGCGAACCACAAATGGACCCCAGGCCTAGTGTAGTGTGTAGAGGGTTGATGGAAGTGTAAGAAAACACCGATGGGTGTCCAAGATACACCACCCGAGACCCTAGAAAGTCAAGACCCTGGAAAGTAGGGGTAAAGTTACCTTACTACCCAAGAAAGACAGGAGAGTCGAGATAGGGGATTCTGCAAGGACAACAACTGACTGCAAAGCACTGCAGACGGATTCCTGGACCTGAGGACCTGCAAAGGAAGGGGACCTAGTCCAAGAGTCACGCAAGGGTCCAGGTGGGGGGCAGGAGCCCACTAAACCCTGGATGAAGGTGCAAAAGGGCTGCCTCCGGGTGGAAGAAGCTGAAGATTCTGCAACAACGAGAGGTGCCAGGAACTTCTCCTTTCTTCAGAAGATGTCCCACGGCGTGCTGGAGGATGCAGAGTTGTTTCCACGCAGAAAGACCGTAAACAAGCCTTGCTAGCTGCAAGAGTCGCGGTTGAAGGTTTTGGGTGCGGCAAGGGCCCAGGAAGGACCAGGAGATCGCCCCTTGGAGGAGGAGCAACACGGAGAGCCCACGCAGAAGCAGGCAGCACCCGCAGAAGCACCTGAACAGGCGTTCAGAAGATCTGAGCACAACGGTCGACTCAGCACAACAAAAGGGAGTCCCACGAAGTCGGAGTCCAACTCAGTGAGTTGGGCAATGCAGGACGGAGTGTTGGGGACCTGGGCTAGGCTGTGCACGAAAGAAGTCTTGCAAGAGTGCACAGAAGCCCTAGCAGCTGCAGTTCACGCAGTACACAGGATTACTGTCTGGCATGGGGAGACAAAGACTTACCTCCACCAAATTTGGACAGAAGAGGCACTGGACTGTTGGGGACACTTGGACCCAGCTCCTGTGTTCCAGGGACCACGCTCGTCAGGATGAGAGGGGACCCAGAGGACCTGTGATGCAGAAGTTTGGTGCCTGCGTTGGCAGGGGGAAGATTCCGTCGACCCACAGGAGATTTCATCTTGGCTTCCAGTGCAGGGTGAAGGCAGACAGCCCTCAGAGCATGCACCACCAGGAAACAGTTGAGAAAGCCGGCAGGATGAGGCGCTACAATGTTGCTGGTAGTCTTCTTGATACTTTGTTGTGGTTTTGCAGGCATCCTGGAGCAGTCAGCGGTCGATCCTTGGCAGAAGTCGAAGAGGGAAGTGCAGAGGAACTCTGGTGAGCTCTTGCATTTGTTATCTGGTGAGATACCCACAGGAGAGACCCTAAATAGCTCTCAGAGGAGGATTGGCTACAGAGAAAGGTAAGCACCTATCAGAAGGGGTCTCTGACATCACCTGCTGGCACTGGCCACTCAGAGCTGTCCATTGTGCCCTCACACATCTGCATCCAAGATGGCAGAGGTCTGGGACACACTGGAGGAGCTCTGGGCACCTCCCCTGGGAGGTGCTGGTCAGGGGAGTGGTCTCTCCCCTTTCCTTTGTCCAGTTTCACGCCAGAGCAGGGCTGGGGGGGATCCCTGAACCGGTGTAGACTGGCTTATGCAAGGAGGGCACCATCTGTGCCCTTCAAAGCATTTCCAGAGGCCAGTAGAGGCTCCTCCTCCCAGGCCCTTCACACCTATTTCCAAAGGGAGAGGGTGTAACATCCTCTCTCAGAGGAAATCCTTTGTTCTGCCTTCCTGGGACCAGGCTGCCCAGGCCCCAGGGGGGCAGAAACCTGTCTGATGGTTGGCAGCAGCGGTAGCTGCAGAGAAAACCCTGGGAAGTTAGTTTGGCAGTACCCAGGGTCTATGCTGGAGATCCGGGGATGCATGGAATTGTCACCCCAATACCAGAATGGTATTGGGGTGACAATTTCATGATCCTAAACATGTTACATGGCCATGTTCTGGGTTACCATTGTGACGCTACATATAGGTAGTGACCTATATGTAGTGCACGCGTGTGATGGTGTCCCCGCACTCACAAAGTCCGGGGAATTTGCCCTGAACAATGTGGGGGCACCTTGACTAGTGCCAGGGTGCCCAAATCAAATCAAATCATTAACATTTATAAAGCGCGCTACTCACCCGTGCGGGTCTCAAGGCGCTAGGGGGGAAAGGGGGGGTTATCGCTGCTCGAACAGCCAAGTCTTTAGGAGTCTCCGGAAAGCGGAGTGGTCCTGGGTGGTCCTGAGGCTGGTGGGGAGGGAGTTCCAGGTCTTGGCCGCCAGGAAGGAGAAAGATCTCCCACCCGCCGTGGAGCGGCGGGTGCGAGGGACGGCAGCAAGTGCGAGGCCAGCGGAGCGGAGGGGGCGGGTGGGGACGTAGAAGCTGAGGCGTCTGTTGAGGTATTCCGGTCCCTTGTTGTGGAGGGCTTTGTGTGCGTGGGTGAGAAGACGGAAGGTGATCCTTTTGCTGACTGGGAGCCAATGCAGGTGTCTCAGGTGTGCGGAGATGTGGCTGTTGCGGGGTACGTCGAGGATGAGGTGGGCCGAGGCGTTTTGGATGCGTTGCAGGCGGTTTTGGAGTTTGGCGGTGGTCCCGGCGTAGAGGGTGTTGCCGTAGTCCAGGCGACTCGTGACAAGGGCGTGGGTCACGGTTTTTCTGGTGTCGGCGGGGATCCAGCGGAAGATCTTGCGGAGCATGCGGAGAGTGAGGAAGCAGGCGGAGGACACGGCGTTGACTTGCTTGGTCATGGTGAGAAGAGGGTCCAAGATGAAGCCGAGGTTGCGGGCGTGGTCTGCGGGGGTCGGTGCGGTGCCGAGGGCCGTGGGCCACCAGGAGTCGTCCCAGGCGGACGGGGTGTTGCCGAGGATGAGGACTTCCGTTTTTTCAGAGTTCAGCTTTAGGCGGCTGAGCCTCATCCAATCTGCGACGTCCTTCATACCCTCTTGTAGGTTGGTCTTGGCGCTGGCGGGGTCCTTGGTGAGGGAGAGTACAAGTTGGGTGTCGTCGGCGTAGGAGGTGATGATGATGTCGTGCTTGCGTACGATGTCGGCGAGGGGGCTCATGTAGACATTGAAGAGTGTCGGGCTGAGCGATGAGCCTTGAGGTACGCCGCAGATGATCTTGGTGGGTTCTGAGCGAAACGGAGGGAGGTAAACTCTTTGGGAGCGGTTAGCGAGGAAGGAGGCGATCCAGTCCAGGGCCTGGCCTTGGATCCCGGTGGAGCGTAGGCGGGTGATTAGGGTGCGGTGACAGACGGTGTCAAAGGCAGCCGAGAGGTCGAGGAGAATGAGGGCGACGGTTTCACCGTTGTCCATCAGGGTTCTGATGTCGTCTGTGACTGAGATGAGGGCGGTTTCCGTGCTGTGGTTGGTTCGGAATCCGGTTTGTGAAGGGTCGAGCAGGTTGTTGTCTTCCAGGAAGGTGGTCAGCTGTTTGTTGACGGTCTTTTCTATTACCTTGGCTGGGAAAGGTAGAAGAGAGATGGGGCGGAAGTTTTTCAGGTCGCTTGGGTCAGCCGTAGGTTTCTTTAGTAGGGCGTTGACTTCAGCGTGCTTCCAGCATTCGGGGAAGGTAGCAGAAGAAAAAGAAGAGTTGATGACGGTCTGGAGGTGCGGGGCGATGATGTCGTCGGCTTTGTTAAAGATGAAGTGCGGGCAGGGGTCCGAAGGGGCGCCGGAGTGGATAGAGTTCATGATGGATTTGGTTTCTTCCGTGTTGATGTGGGTCCAGTTGTTGAGGGTGATGTCCGGGGAAGCGGGTTCAGTGGTGTATGGTTGGGTCTGGTGTCCGAAGCTGTCGTGGAGGTCGCTGATCTTGCGATGGAAGAAAGTGGCGAGGGATTCGCACAAATCCTGTGAGGGCGTGACGGCGTTGGTGCTGGCGCTGGGGTTGGAGAACTCTTTGACGATGCTGAAGAGTTCTCTGCTGTTGTGGCTGTTTTTGTCTAGTCTGTCGGTGAAAAAGTTCCTTTTGGCAGTGCGGATCAGGTGGTGGTGTTCGCGTGTAGCGTTCTTGAGGGCGGTCATGTTGTCAGCGGTGTGGTCCTTGCGCCAGGCCTTCTCAAGGGCACGACAAGTTTTCTTTGATTCTTTGAGGGTGTCAGAGAACCAGAGAGGTTTTTTGGTGTTGGTCTGTCGATGCGTGCGTTTGAGGGGAGCAAGGTTGTCAGCGCAGTTGGAGATCCAGTTTGTGAGGTTGAGAGCTGCGTCGTTGGGGTCGGTGGTGAGGGTGGGTTGGTTGGCGGCGAGAGCGGAGAAGAGTTGCTCTTCAGGGATCTTGTTCCACTGTCGACGAGGGATGGGTTGAGTGCGGAGGTGGGAGGTCTCGCGTCGGAATGTGAAGTGGACGCAGCTGTGGTCGGTCCAGTGTAGGGCAGAGGTGTGGCTGAAGAAGACGTGTTTGCTGGCGGAGAAGATAGGGTCGAGCGTGTGTCCGGCGATGTGGGTGGCGGTGTTCACCAGTTGTTTGAGGCCGAGGTTGGCGAGGTTGGCGAGCAGGGTGGTGGTGTTGGGGTCGTTGTTTTGTTCCAGATGGAAGTTGAGGTCGCCTAGGAGGATGTAGTCCGGTGAGGCGAGGGCGTGCGGGGAGATGAAGTCGGCGATGGCGTCGCTGAAAGAGGCGCGAGGTCCGGGAGGACGGTAGACGAGGGATCCTCTGAGGGTGGTCCTTGGGTCGGTGCGAATCTGAAAATGCAGGTGTTCAGCGGCGAGGGGGGGGTCTTCGGTGGAGGTGGTGACGCTGATGGAGTCTTTGAAGATGATGGCGACACCTCCTCCTACTTGGTTGGTGCGGTCTTTTCTGGAGATCTTGTAGCCTTCGGGGATGGCGGGTAGCGATGTCTGGAGCAGAGGAGGCGTTCATCCATGTCTCCGTGATGAAGGCGACGTCCGGGGCTGTGGAGTCCAGGAGGTCCCAAAGTTCAACGGCGTGCTTGTGGACGGAACGAGCGTTGACCAGGATGCACTAGAGGTGGTTGATGGCGCGTGGGCTTGTGGTCGTGGTAGTTGCGTGGTGGAAGATGCGTTTGCAGGAGTTGCAGGCGAAGGGTCCATAGGTGCGTTTGGGGTGAGCTAGGAAGCAGGTTTTGGAGCGCTCTGGGTTGAGGGCGTGGAGGGTGGTGGGGTCGTAGCGGATCAGCGGGGCTTGGGGGAGCTGGGGACCAGGGGTCGTGGAGCTGGGCGCGGGCCAGGCGCGGACGGGCGCCATAAGAGGTAGGAGGGGGGGGAGGGGTCAGCTGGGGGCGAATGGGAGCTGGGGGGCGGGGGCGTGCAGGAGGTCGCGGCGGGAAAGCGCGAGGGAGGGGGGGGACAGGTAGAGTGAGAGGAGCTGGGGGAGGGGGTTTAGGGTGGAGGAGGGTGAGTGTTAGGAGGTTTGGAGATTAGGGAGAGAGATAGGAGTAGGGTTGTGAAGATAGGGGAGGGGGGGTTGTAGAGGTGGGTGAGGGAGAGAGGTAGAGTGAGAGGATAGGGAGATAGGTAGTAGAGGGGGTGGCGGGAGGGGGGGAGAGATAGAGAAATAGATAGAGAAAATAGATAGAGAAGTCGATAGATAGGGAAATAGATAGATAGACAGATAGGTAGGTAGGAGGAGGTGGAGAGTGGGGGAGTTAGATAGTGAGATAGGGAGCTAGAGAGATAGGAAGATAGGAGGAGTGAGGGAGGTAGATAGCGAACGGGTTAGCTAGGGGTGAGAGAGGGGGAGGCGAGTGAGGGAGGGGGATGAGGAAGGAGCAGGAGGGCAGGCTCGGGGGAAGAAGACGGAGGAGGTAGAAGAGCCGAAGACAGGAGAACAGAAGACAGAAGAACAGAAGACAGAAGAACAGAAGACCGGAAGAGCAGAAGACAGAAGAACAGAAGAACAGAAGACAGAAGCACAGAAGATCGGAAGAGCAGAAGAACAGAGAAGAACAGAGAAGAACAGAGAAGAACACAGAAGAACACAGAAGAACCGAGAAGAAGAACACAGAAGCACAGAGAAGAACAGAGAAGAAGAACACAGAAGACCGGAAGAACACAGAAGAACAGAAGGGAAGAACAGAAGAACAGAAGGGAAGAACAGAAGAACACAGAAGAAGATTGCAGAGGGGGAGCGAGGAGGAAGAGACAGAGAGGAGGAAAAGAAGCAGGAGCAGGAGAGAAGGTGAGTGGCGCGGGGCAGGGCGAGGGGCTGGGAGGAGGGGGGTACTTACAGTTAGGTGGGTCTCAGGAACACAGGAACTCGGGAACTTGGAGGAGCTGCAGCGGCAGGGGGAGCGACCTACCCTTGGGTCAAGGGTCGCTACCACTGTCGCGCAGCGGCCGCCATAAGAGGTAGGAGGGGGGGGGAGGGGTCAGCTGGGGGCGAATGGGAGCTGGGGGGCGGGGGCGTGCAGGAGGTCGCGGCGGGAAAGCGCGAGGGAGGGGGGGGACAGGTAGAGTGAGAAGAGCTGGGGGAGGGGGTTTAGGGTGGAGGAGGGTGAGTGTTAGGAGGTTTGGAGATTAGGGAGAGAGATAGGAGTAGGGTTGTGAAGATAGGGGAGGGGGGGTTGTAGAGGTGGGTGAGGGAGAGAGGTAGAGTGAGAGGATAGGGAGATAGGTAGTAGAGGGGGTGGCGGGAGGGGGGGAGAGATAGAGAAATAGATAGAGAAAATAGATAGAGAAGTCGATAGATAGGGAAATAGATAGATAGACAGATAGGTAGGTAGGAGGAGGTGGAGAGTGGGGGAGTTAGATAGTGAGATAGGGAGCTAGAGAGATAGGAAGATAGGAGGAGTGAGGGAGGTAGATAGCGAACGGGTTAGCTAGGGGTGAGAGAGGGGGAGGCGAGTGAGGGAGGGGGATGAGGAAGGAGCAGGAGGGCAGGCTCGGGGGAAGAAGACGGAGGAGGTAGAAGAGCCGAAGACAGGAGAACAGAAGACAGAAGAACAGAAGACAGAAGAACAGAAGACCGGAAGAGCAGAAGACAGAAGAACAGAAGAACAGAAGACAGAAGCACAGAAGATCGGAAGAGCAGAAGAACAGAGAAGAACAGAGAAGAACACAGAAGAACAGAGAAGAACAGAGAAGAACAGAGAAGAACACAGAAGAACACAGAAGAACCGAGAAGAAGAACACAGAAGCACAGAGAAGAACAGAGAAGAAGAACACAGAAGACCGGAAGAACACAGAAGAACAGAAGGGAAGAACAGAAGAACAGAAGGGAAGAACAGAAGAACACAGAAGAAGATTGCAGAGGGGGAGCGAGGAGGAAGAGACAGAGAGGAGGAAAAGAAGCAGGAGCAGGAGAGAAGGTGAGTGGCGCGGGGCAGGGCGAGGGGCTGGGAGGAGGGGGGTACTTACAGTTAGGTGGGTCTCAGGAACACAGGAACTCGGGAACTTGGAGGAGCTGCAGCGGCAGGGGGAGCGACCTACCCTTGGGTCAAGGGTCGCTACCACTGTCGCGCAGCGGCCGCAATAAGAGGTAGGAGGGGGGGAGAGGGGTCAGCTGGGGGCGAATGGGAGCTGGGGGGCGGGGGCGTGCAGGAGGTCGCGGCGGGAAAGCGCGAGGGAGGGGGGGACAGGTAGAGTGAGAGAAGCTGGGGGAGGGGGTTTAGGGTGGAGGAGGGTGAGTGTTAGGAGGTTTGGAGATTAGGGAGAGAGATAGGAGTAGGGTTGTGAAGATAGGGGAGGGGGGGTTGTAGAGGTGGGTGAGGGAGAGAGGTAGAGTGAGAGGATAGGGAGATAGGTAGTAGAGGGGGTGGCGGGAGGGGGGGAGAGATAGAGAAATAGATAGAGAAAATAGATAGAGAAGTCGATAGATAGGGAAATAGATAGATAGACAGATAGGTAGGTAGGAGGAGGTGGAGAGTGGGGGAGTTAGATAGTGAGATAGGGAGCTAGAGAGATAGGAAGATAGGAGGAGTGAGGGAGGTAGATAGCGAACGGGTTAGCTAGGGGTGAGAGAGGGGGAGGCGAGTGAGGGAGGGGGATGAGGAAGGAGCAGGAGGGCAGGCTCGGGGGAAGAAGACGGAGGAGGTAGAAGAGCCGAAGACAGGAGAACAGAAGACAGAAGAACAGAAGACAGAAGAACAGAAGACCGGAAGAGCAGAAGACAGAAGAACAGAAGAACAGAAGACAGAAGCGCAGAAGAACAGAGAAGAACAGAGAAGAACACAGAAGAACACAGAAGAACCGAGAAGAAGAACACAGAAGCACAGAGAAGAACAGAGAAGAAGAACACAGAAGACCGGAAGAACACAGAAGAACAGAAGGGAAGAACAGAAGAACAGAAGGGAAGAACAGAAGAACACAGAAGAAGATTGCAGAGGGGGAGCGAGGAGGAAGAGACAGAGAGGAGGAAAAGAAGCAGGAGCAGGAGAGAAGGTGAGTGGCGCGGGGCAGGGCGAGGGGCTGGGAGGAGGGGGGTACTTACAGTTAGGTGGGTCTCAGGAACACAGGAACTCGGGAACTTGGAGGAGCTGCAGCGGCAGGGGGAGCGACCTACCCTTGGGTCAAGGGTCGCTACCACTGTCGCGCAGCGGCCGCCATAAGAGGTAGGAGGGGGGGGGAGGGGTCAGCTGGGGGCGAATGGGAGCTGGGGGGCGGGGGCGTGCAGGAGGTCGCGGCGGGAAAGCGCGAGGGAGGGGGGGGACAGGTAGAGTGAGAGGAGCTGGGGGAGGGGGTTTAGGGTGGAGGAGGGTGAGTGTTAGGAGGTTTGGAGAATAGGGAGAGAGATAGGAGTAGGGTTGTGAAGATAGGGGAGGGGGGGTTGTAGAGGTGGGTGAGGGAGAGAGGTAGAGTGAGAGGATAGGGAGATAGGTAGTAGAGGGGGTGGCGGGAGGGGGGGAGAGATAGAGAAATAGATAGAGAAAATAGATAGAGAAGTCGATAGATAGGGAAATAGATAGATAGACAGATAGGTAGGTAGGAGGAGGTGGAGAGTGGGGGAGTTAGATAGTGAGATAGGGAGCTAGAGAGATAGGAAGATAGGAGGAGTGAGGGAGGTAGATAGCGAACGGGTTAGCTAGGGGTGAGAGAGGGGGAGGCGAGTGAGGGAGGGGGATGAGGAAGGAGCAGGAGGGCAGGCTCGGGGGAAGAAGACGGAGGAGGTAGAAGAGCCGAAGACAGGAGAACAGAAGACAGAAGAACAGAAGACAGAAGAACAGAAGACCGGAAGAGCAGAAGACAGAAGAAAAGAAGAACAGAAGACAGAAGCACAGAAGATCGGAAGAGCAGAAGAACAGAGAAGAACAGAGAAGAACAGAGAAGAACAGAGAAGAACACAGAAGAACACAGAAGAACCGAGAAGAACAACACAGAAGCACAGAGAAGAACAGAGAAGAAGAACACAGAAGACCGGAAGAACACAGAAGAACAGAAGGGAAGAACAGAAGAACAGAAGGGAAGAACAGAAGAACACAGAAGAAGATTGCAGAGGGGGAGCGAGGAGGAAGAGACAGAGAGGAGGAAAAGAAGCAGGAGCAGGAGAGAAGGTGAGTGGCGCGGGGCAGGGCGAGGGGCTGGGAGGAGGGGGGTACTTACAGTTAGGTGGGTCTCAGGAACACAGGAACTCGGGAACTTGGAGGAGCTGCAGCGGCAGGGGGAGCGACCTACCCTTGGGTCACACACTAAGTGAGGGTTAGACATATAGGTGACTTATAAGTTACTTGAGTGCAGTGTAAAATGGCTGTGAAATAACGTGGACGTGCAGTGTTAGTCCTGTGTAAGAATTGTCTGAGCTTTCTATGGGTGGCAAAAGAAATGCTGCAGCCCATAGGGATCTCCTGGAACCCCAATACCCTGGGTACCTAGGTACCATATACTAGGGAATTATAAGGGTGTTCCAGTGTGCTAATCAGAATTGGTAAAATTAGTCACTAGCCTGCAGTGGCAATTTTAAAAGCAGAGAGAGCATAAACACTGAGGTTCTGGTTAGCAGAGCCTCAGTGATACAGTTAGGCACCACACAGGGAACACATACAGGGCATACCTTATGAGCACTGGGGTCCTGGCTAGCAGGATCCCAGTGACACAGGCAAAAACAAACATATATACAGAAAAAAATGGGGTAACATGCCAGGCAAGATGGTACTTTCCTACACAGCCCCCCACCCCAAACGAGGGACAATAAGGCTAACCTTGCCCAGATGAGTCTTCATTGTCTAAGTGAAAATATCTGGAGAGTCCATCTGCATTGGAGTGGGTACTCCCAGGTCTATGTTCCATTGTATAGTCCATTCCCTGTAGGGATATGGACCACCTCAACAATTTAGGGTTTTCACCTTTTATTTGTTTGAGCCAAAGTAGAGGTTTGTGGTCTGTCTGAACAATAAAGTGAGTACCAAACAGGTATGGTCTCAACTTTTTCAGTGCCCAGACCACAGCAAAGGCCTCCCTCTCTATGGCAGACCAACACTTTTCTCTAGGGGTCAAACTCCTACTGATAAAAGCAACAGGTTGATCCTGGCCCTCAGTATTAAGCTGTGATATCACTGCCCAAACCCCCAATTCAGAAGCATCAGTCTGGACTATGAACGTTTTGGAGTAGCAAGGGCTGTTTAGGACAGGTGCAGAGCACATGGCCTGTTTGAGCTCATCAAAAGCTTTTTGACAGCTAGCTGTCCGCAATACCTTTTTAGCATCTTTTTAATATTGAGGTCATTAAGAGGAGCTGCAATGGAGCCATAATTGTTAATAAACCTCATATAGTACCATGTGATGCCTAAAAAGGCTCTCACATGGGTTTGAGTTGTAGGGGGAGCCCATTCCATAATGGTTTGGATTTTCCCCTGCAGTGGTGCAATCTGTTCATCTGTTCCCCACCTACCAGGTGGCCCAGATAAACCACTTTCCCCTGCCCTATCTGCCACTTTGAGGCCTTGATAGTGAGGCCTGCCTTCTGCAGGGCCTCCAAAACTTTCCACAGGTGGACCAGGTGATCATCCCAGGTGGAGCTAAAGACATCTATATCATCCAGATATGCTGCACTAAAAGCTTCCAACCCTTGCAGGACTGTGTTCACCAACCTTTGAAAAGTGACAGGTGCATTCTTCAGACCAAAGGGCATCACAGTGAATTGATAGTGCCCTCTAATGGCTGAGAATGCAGTTTTAGGTTTTGCATCTTCTGATAACTTAATCTGCCAATACCCTGTAGTTAAGTCAAACGTGCTCAGATACCTGGCAGAAGCCAGTGGAACAATCAGCTCATCTGCCCTGGGTACAGGGTGGGCATCTGTTTTGGTTACTTGGTTGAGCCCTCTATAGTCAACACAAAACCTCATCTCTCTTTTCCATCCTTACTGTGAGGTTTTGGAACCAGCACCACTGGGGTAGCCCATGGGCTTTCTGAAGGCTCAATCACTCCTAAGTCTAACATTTTCTGAACCTCTTGTTTAATTCAGTCCCTGACATGGTCAGGCAGCCTATAAATCTTACTCTTGATAGGTAAACTATCTCCAGTGTTGATTGTATGCTCACACCAAGTAGTGGTACCTGGTATCAGTGAGAAGAGTTCAGAAAACTGACTTAAAAGATTTACACAGTTATCTTTCTGCTCAGCAGTAAGATAATCTGACAGTACTACTCCCTCCACTAAGTCATCAGCTTCAGTGGTGGAGAAGAGATCAGGGAGAGGGTCACTCTCTTCTTCCTGTCCCTCATCAGTTGCCATGAGCAGGGTGAGATCAGCCCTGTCATAGTAGGGTTTCAGGCGGTTGACATGGAGCACCCTAAGGGGACTCCTGCAGTGCCAAGGTCTACCAAGTAGGTAACCTCACCCTTTTTCTCAACAATGAGATGGGGTCCACTCCATTTGTCCTGGAGTGCTCTTGGGGCCACAGGCTCCAATACCCACACTTTCTGTCCTGGGTGGTACTGAGTCAGGACAGCCTTCTGGTCATGCAATTGCTTTTGCAGCTCCTGGCTGGCCTGAAGGTTTTTACTGGTCTTTTTCATGTACTCAGCCATTCGTGATCTTAGGCCAAGTACATAATCCACAATGTCCTGTTTAGGAGCTTTTAAAGGTTGTTCCCACCCCTCTTTAACAAAAGCAAGGGGACCTCTCACAGGGTGCCCAAAGAGGAGTTCAAAGGGGCTAAAGCCCACTCCTTTTTGGGGTACTTCCCTGTAAGCAAAAAGGAGGCAAAGTAACAGGACATCCCATCTCCTTCTGAGTTTTTCAGGGAGTCACATTATCATACCTTTGAGAGTTTTATTAAACCTCTCAACCAGACCATTTGTTTGTGGATGATAAGGAGTAGTGAACTTGTAAGTTACACCACACTCCTTCCACATTGCTTTGAGGTATGCAGACATGAAGTTACTACCTCTGTCTGACACCACTTCCTTAGGGAAGCCCACTCTGGAAAAGATTCCCAGGAGGGCCTTTGCCACTGCAGGAGCTGTAGTGGTCCTTAAGGGGATGGCGTCAGGGTACCTAGTGGCAAGGTCCACTACCACCAGGATAAACCTATTGCCTGAAGCTGTTGGAGGGTCATGGGGGCCAACTATGTCAACCCCTACCCTTTCAAAGGGCACCCCAACCACAGGAAGTGGAATTGAGGGGGCCTTTGAGTGCCACCAGTCTTGCTACTGGCTTGGCAGGTCACACAAGAGCGACAAAACTCTTTAGCGTCCTCTGACATATGAGGCCAGGGAAACAGGGGAACAAGCCTGTCCCAAGTTTTACTTTGGCCCAAATGCCCAGCCAAGGGAATGTCATGTGCCAAGGTAAGAAGAACCTCTCTGTATTGCAAGGGAATGACCAATCTCCTGGCAGCTCCAGGTATAGGGTCCCTTGACTCAGTGTACAAGAGGTTGTCTTCCCAATACACCTTATGGCTATCACTGACATCCCCATTCTGCTGTTTGACAGCTTGCTGTCTCAAACCCTCTAGTGTGGGACAGGTCTGCTGTGCCACACTCAGCTCTTCCCTAGCAGGAACCCCTGGAACCAAAAGCTCAGCAGTGTCTGCTGCCCGCTCATCTGGTGTAGGTTCTGCACAGGGAGAGGATTCCTCTTCCTCAAAAGGGGAATCTTCTGGAGAGGGAGGGATAGTGGGCAGGGATTTACCCTTCTTACCCCTAGCTTGTGGGAGCACTTGGTCCATTGTTCCAGGATCCAAGTTTCCCTGTCCTTTTTGCTTTTTGGCCTGAGCCCTTGTTAAAGCAAAAATATGCCCAGGAATGCCCAGCGTTGCAGCATGAGCCTCCAACTCCACCTCAGCCCAAGCTGATGTTTCCAAATCATTGCCTAGTAAGCAATCTACAGGTAATTCAGTGGCTACCACAACTTTCTTTGGACCAGTTGAGATTCACAACAGCCATGGGGTGGCTAAGTGTGTCATTGTGAGCATCAGTCACTTGGTACTGCTGACCAAGTAGGTGTTGACCAGGGTGATCCTGTTTCTCTATAACCATAGTTACACTGGCTCCTGTGTCCCTGTAGGCCTTAACCTCAACACCGTTAATTAGGGGTAGTTGCTTGTACTTAACCATATTAAGGGGACAAGCAACCAAGGTGGCAAAGTCAATGCCACCATCAGAGACTAAACCAGCCTCTGTGGTCTCCCTAACAAGACCAACCCCAACTACACTGCCAATAGTGAGCCCAGCTACACCCTTGGATTGGCAATTTGTAGTAGACTTCCCACCACCACTGCTATTACTAGGGGCACTAGAGGTTGCAGTTGGGGTTGTGGTGGTGGGAGGTTTGGTGTTTTTCTTTGGACAAGTGGAATCACTTGCCCAATGGCCTTTTACTTTACATAAATAACACCAAGGCTTTTTCTCATTGTTAGAAGAGGATTTGGACCCACCACCCCCAGATGATTTTTGTGGGCCTGATGAAGACTCAGAATGTTTTTTTATCTTTGTCCCCACCCTTGTCAGAAGACTTACCATCCTTCTTCTTGCCATCCTTGTCACCCACTGTATGAACTTTTCTGTTCACTCTTGTTCTGACCCATTTGTCTGCCTTCTTTCCCAATTCTTGGGGAGAGGTCAGATCTGAGTCTACCAAGTACTGGTGCAACAAATCAGACACACAATTGTTCAAAATATGCTCTCTCAGGATTAGATTATACAGGCTTTCATAGTCAGTCACCTTACTGCCATGTAACCAACCCTCCAAGGCCTTCACTGAACAGTCTACAAAGTTGTCCAGTCTGGAGAGGACTCTTTTCTGGTGTCTCTGAACGTGATCCTGTATTGTTCAGTGGTTAAGCCAAATCCATCCAAGAGTGCATCCTTCAAAACTTTGTAGTTATTAGCATCACTTTCTCTGACAGTAAGGAGCCTATCCCTACCCTTACCAGTGAAAGATAGCCACAAAATAGCAGCTCACTGCCTTTGAGGGACCAACTGTACCATACAGGCCCTCTCAAGTGCAGCAAACCACTTGATAATGTCATCCCCCTCCTTGTAAGGGGGGACTATCTTATGCAGGTTTCTGAAATCTTGCTCTCTAACAGGATTGCTATCAAAAACACTGCTGCTGCCACCATGGGGAACTAACCCCAATCTCTGCCTTTTCCTCTCTACATCTATTCCCTGTCTAAGGCCAGCTGCTGCTATTTAAGCTTCAGCCTGGCCTCTTCCAACTTCAGCTTTCTGAGTTCCCTTTCCATTAAGTTATCTTCAGGGTGGAGGCTTGGGAATTGTGAGACACAGAGGAAATATGGGAATTGGCAGAGAGAGACCTGTCCCTAACTGGCTAGACCCTAGTAACCTGGCCCTTAGGAGTGAAAGGTGCCCTACTAATGTGTGACCCCCTCCCACTACCAGTATCACTAGGTGGCCTGCTAGCTGGCAGGTCTTTGGAAGAACCCTCCCCCGCATCCTCAGGGGACTCCTCTGAGTCTGGCTGGGTACCCCCCTCTTCTACCTCCTGTTCCTGGGATGAGCTAGACTGGTTCTGGTCATTTTCTATGAGAAGGCTAAAGAGAAAGTCTTTGGTAGGATTCTTACCAGTGCTTAAACCTCTTTCTATGCAGAGACCCCTCAAACTTTTAAAGTTTAAACTCTCATATGTTGCCTGAACAATTGTGGGAGTAAGCTCTACTGCAGACATGATAGAAAAGGTTTAGGACAGAGAGAGAAAACGTTTTTGGAACTTTTAAAAGAACAGAGAAAAAAACTTTTTCAAACTTTTGCAAACTTTTAAAAGTTTTCAGAAACTTTTCAGAAACTTTGTTAAAAGTTTTAGAGAAGGAAAGTTAAACTGTTTAGTTCAATGTGTATATCTTGAAATATATGGTATATGTTTTTCTCATGAAAAGCACCAATGACAAAGTGGTAAAGCAGTTACAAGTACTTATCCCACCACTGCACCACCAATGTAGGGGGCTGGCCTGGCTTATAGTGGGTGCCTTGTGGTACTTACACCTTGTGCCAGGTCCAGTTATCCCTTATTAGTAGATTAGAGGTGTTCTAGCAGCTTAGGCTGATAGAGATAGCTATAGCAGAGCAGCTTAGGCTGAACTAGGAGACATGCAAAGCTCCTACTATACCACTTATATCACTTAGTACTGTATCATAAGAAACACAGTACTCAGAGTTACTAAAAATAAATGTACTTTATTTTAATGACAATATGCCAAAAGTAGCTCAGAGGATATACTCCCTTAGGAGGTAGTAATATACACAAAATATACACACAAACCAAAATCAGGTAAGTAAACAGTTGGCAAAGTAGTGCAAACAGTGTAGAACACAATAGAATGCAATAGGAGAAAATAGGCCTAGGGGCAACACAAACCATATACTCCAAAAGTGGAATGCGAACCACGAATGGACCCCAGGCCTAGTGTAGTGTGTAGAGGGTTGCTGGGAGTGTAAGAAAACACTAAGGGTGTCCAAGATACCCCACCCCAACACCCTGGAAAGTAGGAGTAAAGTTGCCCTACTACCCCAGAAAGACAGTAAAGTCGAGATAGGGGATTCTGCAAGGTCAGCAACTGACTGCAAAGCACTGCAGACGGATTCCTGGACCTGAGGACCTGCAAAGGAAGGGGACCTAGTCCAAGAGTCACGCAAGTGTCCGGGGGGGCAGGAGCCCACTAAACCCCGGATGAAGGTGCAAAAGGGCTGCCTCTGGGTGGAAGAAGCCGAAGATTCTGCAACAACGGAAGGTGCCAGGAACTTCTCCTTTGGTCAGAAGATGTCCCACGGCGTGCTGGAGGATGCAGAGTTGTTTCCATGCAGAAAGACCACAAACAAGCCTTGCTAGCTGCAAGAGTTGCAGCTGAAGGTTTTGGGTGCTGCCAGGGCCCAGGAAGGACCAGGAGGTCGAGACAGGGGGGACGCTCAGCAACACGGAGAGCCCATGCAGAAGGAGGCAGCACCCGCAGAAGCACCTGAACAGGCGTTCAGAAGATCTGAGCACGACGGTCAACTCAGCACAACAAAAGGGAGTCCCATGAAGTCAGAGTCCAACACAGCGAGTTGGGCAATGCAGGACGGTGTCCTGGGGACCTGGGCAAGGCTGTGCATGAAGGAAGTCTTGCAAGAGTGCACAGAAGCCCTAGCAGCTGCAGTTCACGCAGTACACAGGATCACTGTCTAGCGTGGGGAGGCAAGGACTTACTTCCACCAAATTTGGACAGGGCCACTGGACTGTCAGGGACACTTGGACCCAGCTTCTGTGTTACAGGGACCACGCTCGCAATGATGAGAGGGGACCCAGAGGACCGGTGATGCAGAAGTTTGGTGCCTGCGTTGGCAGGGGGAAGATTCCGTCGACCCACAGGAGATTTCATCTTGGCTTCCAGTGCAGGGTGAAGGCAGACAGCCCTCAGAGCATGCACCACCAGGAAACAGTTGAGAAAGCCGGCAGGATGAGGTGCTACAATGTTGCTGGTAGTCTTCTTGCTACTTTGTTGTGGTTTTGCAGGCATCCTGGAGCAGTCAGCAGTCAGCGGTCGATCCTTGGCAGAAGTCGAAGTGGGAAGTGCAGAGGAACTCTGGTGAGCTCTTGCATTCGTTATCTGATGAGATACCCACAGGAGAGACCCTAAATAGCCCTCAGAGGAGGATTGGCTACAGAGAAAATTAAGCACCTATCAGGAGGGGTCTCTGACATCACCTGCTGGCACTGGCCACTCAGAGCTGTCCATTGTGCCCTCACACCTCTGCATCCAAGATGGCAGAGGTCTGGGACACACTGGAGGAGCTCTGGTCACTCCCCTTTCCTTTGTCCAGTTTTGCGCCAGAGCAGGGCTGGGGAGATCCCTGAACCGGTGTAGACTGGCTCATGCATGGAGGGCACCATCTGTGCCCTTCAAAGCATTTCCAGAGGCTACTCCTCCCAGGCCCTTCACACCTATTTCGAAAGGTAATAGAGGAAATCCTTTGTTTTGCCTTCCTGGGACCAGGCTGCCCAGGCTCCAGGGGGGCAGAAACCTGTCTGAGGGTTGCCAGCAGCGGTAGCTGCAGAGAAAACCTTGGGAAGTTAGTTTGGCAGTACCCGGGCTCTATCCTGGAGACCCGGGGATGCATGGAATTGTCACCCCAATACTGGAATGGTATTGGGGTGACAATTCCATGATCCTAGAAATGTTACATGGCCATGTTCGGAGTTACCATTGTGACGCTACATATAGGTATTGACCTATATGTAGTGCACGCGTGTAATGGTGTCCCCGCACTCACAAAGTCCGGGGAATTTGCCCTGAACAATGTGGGGGCACCTTGGCTAGTGCCAGGGTGCCCACACACTAAGTAACTTTGCACCTAACCTTCACTAAGTGAGGGTTAGACATATAGGTGACTTATAAGTTACTTAAGTGCAGTGTAAAATGGCTGTGAAATAACATGGACGTTATTTCACTCAGGCTGCAGTGGCAGTCATGTGTAAGAATTGTCTGAGCTCCCTATGGATGGCAAAAGAAATGCTGCAGCCCATAGGGATCTCCTGGAACCCCAATACCCTGGGTACCTAGGTACCATATACTAGGGAATTATAAGGGTGTTCCAGTATGCCAATCAGAATTGGTAAAATTTGTCACTAGCCTGCAGTGACAATTTTAAAAGCAGAGAGAGTATAAACACTGAGGTTCTGGTTAGCAGAGCCTCAGTGACACAGTTAGGCACCACACAGGGAACACATACAGGGCACACTTTATGAGCACTGGGGTCCTGGCTAGCAGGATCCCAGTGACACAGGCAAAAACAAACATACATACAGTAAAAATGGGGGTAACATGCCAGGCAAGATGGTACTTTCCTACACCATCCTCCCCAGGATCAGAAGCAAAGGGCACAACGCCCCCTCCAGGACTAGTGGGTTAGCCCCCCACTCACACCATCCTCCCCAGGATCAGAAGCACAGGGCACGATGCCCCCTTTAGAACCAGTGGGTATGACACCTACTCACCCCATCTTCCCCAGGATCAGAAGCACAGGGAACGATGCCCCCTCCAGAACCAGTGGTGAAGACACCCACTCGAGAGACTGTGGCCTTGCACTCCCCAGGACCAAGCACAGGGCATGTTGCCCCCTCCAGAGCCAGTGGGCAAGTCACCCACTTAAGAGACTGTGGCCTTGCTGTCCCCAGGACCAAGCACAGGGCATGTTGCCCCCTCCAGAGCCAGTGGATTTGTTCCATCTGCCGGCTGAGGTACCCCCCGTTCCCCGTCCCCCTGAGGTGCCTGCCTATTTTCCAAATGATGCCACTGCAGTGTTCTCTCCGTGTTGGTGCAGGAGACAAGCGGGGCCTTGGACTTTGTCATGTGGCCCTGTGGACCACGCACATTGAGGACTGGGCAGTGTCCCTTGAACTGTACATATGTATATACTTTTGGAATGAATGTTCCTCTTTTTACTGTATTTATATTATTACACTCACTTTCATCTATTCGTGTTGTCCTTGCATTATTCCTGAGGAGAACGGGGTAAATATGTTGTCTTACTGCATCTGATTGTGTGTATGGTGTTGGGGGTGGGAGGGTGTGGTGTGCGTGTGTGTGTCACTCTCTTTTTCTCCCCTCCTCCCTTATGTGCTAGGCGGCTGTACTCACCGTGGTCGTCTTCACAGTCGTTGGTGTTCGTGGTGGAGTAGGACGTATAATATCATGGGAAATATTTGCAGCTCGGGCTCCATGGCGTCATGGTTCTTCCCTGTGTCTCCAAAGGTGAGTCCTTTCCCTTCTGAGGTCTGATTCTGCCAGGCTTTTGATTTCGTTGGTACCACCCCAGAAAAGGTGGTGGTTTCAGTGGTCATAATATGGTGGGCGGAACATCAACATCGACTTCCGCCTGGCTGTAGGCAGCTACCACCGTGGTGTCTGTTGTTTCCACCCTGGCTGTCGGTGTGGTAAAGTGGCTGTCTATCTGAGATCTTTCCGCCATGGTCATAATTTGGCAGTAGTTACCGCCACTTTATCACTGACCGCCAGGGTTGTAATGAGGGCCTAAGTCATTGGCCCCAAATCACAGGATGTTGAGCTGACGTTGTAACTCGAACCTTGTTCCCAGTTGCAAAGTCTGCAGCTCTGGCTGTAACGCTACATCCTCTCCCCTAAGTTTAACATAAAATCAAGTGATCAACAGGAGAAAAAAAACATAAATATAGCAAATAATTTAAAAGTGCTTTGTTGCTATTTGAGAACTCAGAAAATATAGATGTGTCCTCACTTTAGTTTTCTAGAGCACTAGCCGCAATTTGTATAGGAATGAGGCCCTCTCTTTATTTAACTTCTAATGGAAATGCTTTAGGTATTACAGTTTTGATTAGATCAAGTTGACGTCAGGCATGCCACACTTTTGTAATAAATATAGAATGTTAGCAATCTGGTTGTTCATTGGAATACTGTAGTGAGGCAGAGATCATGGGCACTGACTTGGATAATTGAGGGCAGGAAGTAGGGTGCAGAGGTAGCAAGTTGACCACGCTGGACAGGCAGGAGGAGCAGCACAATGAAGCATACAGGACAAGGGCAACAAACGAACCATGTAGGACATGCAAGAGAAGCTGTGTCCATATAACAGACCATTGAGCGCAGAAGGAAGAGACTGTGGCAGAACAGCAATCTTGCCAGCAGACCAATTCAGACAGGGGACTACCAATATTTTTAAGCTTAAAAGGCTTTATTTTACCTGTCTCCTGCCTAACATCTCCTTTATTTCAATGTAAGTCAATGGGAAAATCAATTCCCCGTTTTATTTTTAAATCTCCCTCCTACCAAGTTCCAAATGTTGGCACATATGGTACATTGGATCACAGACGGAAGGAAGAATGGGGTAGGGACAAGGACTTGTCCACCAGAAGTCAGAAGGGAGATGGGTGGTGCACCAAACTGACCTTACAGGGCCGGCGTCAGGAGTTGCAGCAGCACAAAGCACCACACATGGCAAGCAGGACGGAGGGTAGCACAACAGGTCGTGGAAAGCAATAGGAAAGGGAAAGGGCCATACACATGGACAACAGAGAGCAGAGGGGAAAGCGGCAAAGGCAGCAAGCTGACTATACCAGACAGACAGGAGGGACAGTTACAGCATTGTGAACCATGATGGGCAGAAGGGAGCGGTTGTGACAGCACAAGAGACTATGGAGGGCAGTAGGGAGGGGGCTGGTGCAGGGATTCGGACAGCAGAGGATAGGGAGAAAGTGGATGGGGCAGCAAGATAACTGTTCAGGGCTGGTGGGATGGGCAGTGGCAGAACAACGGCCACACAAGGCTGTAATAAGGGAGCAGGACCATGGACTTGGGCAATGGATGGCAAGGACGAGGGGGGCAGGCACAGCAATCTTGGGTGTGGGCAGCACAATGCCAGGTCAGGCCCTGCATCCAGCCGCGCTCACTGTGCATTGCGATGGGCATGTTACCTAATGTTAAAAAAAAACTAGAAATTTACTGAAAAAAATAAATACAATTACAGGGATGTTATAGTTAGGTAACAGAATAAAAAAAACGTTAGAAATTCACAAAAAAATAAACAAAGGTTACAGGATCATTATAGTTAGGTTCAGTTTTTACATGCACAAAACCACAGTAATTCAGCTGTTATAGTTAGTCATTTCAATTAACTATAACTCGTGCCTTAAGGTGACTGTAACTCAAGCCCTTGCCATGCACTTCTAATCACCCCACTTATTACATAACTCATGACATCTTTTTTGACCTCATTGGCAATATCACTGTAACATTTGCAGTAAAACTATTGATGCGAAAACCGTTCATGGAGAGGGTGCGAGTTATAGTTACCTTAAGGCAGAAGTGATAGGGCCATATGTATCAAAGGATTTTGCATTTGCAAACGGTGCGGATCAGTGAATTCCACCACTCACGATGTAAGAAAGGCATTTGCAGTGCAATTTTGAGGAATCGCTAAAATAGCGATTCCTTAAAATTGTGACTAGATTTTGTAATTCGCAGACTGCGATTCGCAAATAACAAATTGCAATTCAATGTATCAAACATTAACAAATTACTAATAGCCGCTAAATGGGTTTTTGCATGTCCAATTTACCACAAATTGAAATCAGGTGATAAACAGGTGCAACCTACATAAAGAGGCCCAGAATGCATCAGTCCTTTTTAACAATGGCTGCACTCTATGTCATGGCGAGGAGGATCGTGGCAGGTTTGAGGAGAGGGAGGAGGAGACAGGAGCACATTTTCAGAATGCGCATTAGCCTGTGTGATCAAACAAAGGAGGAGATTTATGAAAAGTACAGGTTGAACTCTGTCATTGTACTTGACTTAATAGCTACTTTACAACCCCTATTGCAGTGACACACACACAGAGCCAATGCTATACCTACTTATGTGCAGGTATTCTGCTTCCTGCACCTCTTGGCCTCAGGAAGCTATCAATGGGTCATCTCAGCAGCTGGAGGTATATCTCAAAAGTGTGCTTTCATGCTTCTTTAAAGCATTCCTAAATGCTATGTTAACAAAACTTCATCTGCACATAAAATTCGCCAACACCCACAGGATTTGCAAAAAACTAAATTTGATTTCTACCAGGAAGTCCAATTTCCACACGCCAATGGCTGCATTGATGGGACACATGTAGCAATCTGTCCACCATCTGCAACAGGGTATGTATATAGGAATAGGAAAAGTACACAATCTATGAACATCCAGGTCATATGCAATGCCTCCAACATAATAACTGATCTTGTAGCCAGATACCCTGGTAGCACACATGATTCATACATCTTTAGGCACAGTGGAATACACACAAGACTTCTTGCTGGGGAGTTTGGCGAAGGATATCTACTTGGTAATGTAACAGTGAACAATGTTTCATAATGCATATGTGATGTCACAGATAACAAAAACTAATTTTACACTCCTGTCATTCTAGAAGACAGTGCATATGCAGTGCGGTCCTTCATCTTGACACCGCACCTCAATCCTGCCAGGCTAAGTGAATTGAGATAGAATGCGGCACCCAGGAGGACACATAGTGTGATTGAGAGGACCTTCGGCCTGCTGAAGAGTCGTTTACGATGCCTGCATAAGAGTGGGGGCACACTGCAATACAGTCAGTAAACCACCTGGAAGATCGTGGCCACATGTGCAATGGTGCATATTATTGCAACGACAAGAGGCATACCAGTCGAACCCACAGAGACAGACTCCAATGAGGATGACGACCCCTGGCCACCCCTTCACCCAGCAGACAGAACTAGAGCAGCAGAGGGCAGACAAAGATGTGCTGAGATCATGTGCAACTATTTCTGATGTAAGTAATGACAACACCATGCCTATTATCATTTTTTGCTGTAAGTATCACATTTATTGCCTTGCTTTCAGGACATATATGTGTGAATAGGATAGAGGTCTTCAAAATACACTATCAGGTCCCAATTACAGTGTGATTCTATTGACTTCATAGTATCAATGCATTGCTGCATAATAATATGCAAGGCCCTGAACTTCTCAACATTACTTTTTACGTCCACACACTCCACCTGAACCCTCAGTAGGCTCAGTGGCACCTCTTGTTGCGGGTTCAGGCACAGAACTGTGTCTGGAACTGCGACGCCTTGGATCCATCACAGGGCCTGTGACATTGCAGAGGCTAGAGAGCTCCTCACTATCTCCATCACCCATATCGCTGTTTGCAGCACTTCGGGCTGTCTGCTTTGTCTCTAATACATTGGTGACTTAAACCAATCCTCGTGCAACATCCTGACAGCAATGTGCCATTTCCACATGCATGCCCACAGCACATCGTGACAGCAGAGCAGTTGTGTTAGGGAGCCGATTGACAGTTCTGCTGAACTCATCCAACCTACCCATCAATTGGTGATGGTCCCTATGGTGGTTGACATGCTCCTGCTGCATTACAGTGATGTCAACATGAGGACAGTGCGCGCTCTATGGGCGACTAAAATGCAAAAACCCAGTCTTTATGCAAAGGCATAATTCATGCATTATGTTTATATGCAGTTTGTTAACCTTTTGCATTGCAGAGTTTAACCTTGAAAACCACTATTAATGATGTTTGCAATAACTGTTCATTTGCAAGGTATTGCAGCAGGCTTACTGAGTGTGTCAGGGTGTGGTCCCTTTCTAGGTCCTTCTAGAAGCTTTCCCTGCCCCATGACTGGGTGTGGTTTGTGGGGTGGGCTTGACTCTATATAAGGGAGTCAGCCCAGCTCCACGTGCTCACTATTCAAAGGTCCCGGTGCAGAGCAGCAGCAACTTCCTGAGCTCCGGTCCCGGAGGACAACAATGATATTTCCAGGCCTGCCCTCATTATATTGACGATCCTTTAGCAGGGCGGTAAGGCGGAGGTCGGGCTGGGCCCCCTGACCCCCGTTTTCAAAGACATTCGAGTTTTTGGGCCCAGTTGTGAAACTCCTTGTGTGCGTGATTGTGTTTTCATGACATTTACATATTCTTGTTTGAATCAGCAAGGTGCATGATTCAATTCTGGCATATGATTCTTGACATTCAGATCGGCAACAGTGTGCGCGATCATTTCATGATAGTTGCATTGTGTATTTCGAATCGGCAAGGTGCGCGATTCATTTCCTGGCATTTAACCTTGATATTCAGATCGGTAACAGTGTGCGCGATCATTTCATGATATTTGCAATGTGTATTTCGAATCGGCAAGGTACCCGATTCATTTCCTGGCATTTAACCTTGACATTCAGATCGGCAACAGTGTGCGCGATCATTTCATGATATTTACAATGTGTATTTCGAATCGGCAAGGTGCGCGATTCATTTCCTGGCATTTAACCTTGACATTCAGATCGTCAACAGTGTGCGCAATCATTTCATGATATTTACAATGTGTATTTCGAATCGCCAAGGTGCGCGATTCATTTCCTGGCATTTAACCTTGACATTTAGATTGTCAACAGTGTGCGCAATCATTTCATGACATTAGCATTGTGAAACTTCGAGTCGGCAGCAAGGTGCGCAATTCTTTTCTGGCAGTAAACTCTTGATTTTCAGATCGGTTGTGCGCGCAATCTTTTCATGGCATTGAGTGCTTTGGTGTGCAGTGTTTGTTGGGGTGCACACATTTGTCCTGGGCTTTTTGGTTTCCTCGAAATGCTTAATTCAAAATGCGGCATTCTTTGTGTTAATTAAGCTCCTAGTACATTTCCTGTTGTTTTTTATAGTAATGTTCAGATAGCTTTTGTCCTCCTGTAAAAATGCAATGTTTATTCTGAAACTATTTTGAAGAAGGTTCTTGTATTCTAGACAGTATATGATATTTCCTGAAAAGCTCAAATGAAACATTGTATTAACCCATTCTTGATTTTTTTCAGGCACCTAGATTTCTTGAGGCCTAGTTATAGTCATGTCCTAGGTTATCCATGATTACAGTATAAGAATTCTTAGAACCATAGTCTATTGAAAGTCAATGTGATTATATCTTGACATTGTGTTGTTTAACCTCTTGCTTCCTACAGGTCTCCTTCCCAGCTGTTCCTTACCTAATCCCCTTTTTCTCACTTGGACTCTCTCAGGCTCTGTGGTATATCTATTGGAGTTCTGGAGCTGTCTAGTGGTGGGCATGTTGGGAACGTGCGCAGGGCCCGAGGATCTGGACTGCCTGACAGAATAGTGAGCCCACGAATTTAATATCCTCCCGGTTTGCGTTTGTTCTAAGCATGGCCGCATTGGACGAGCTAGTTAAAGTTATCATGCAGCTCCAAGCAGAAGTAGTATCATCTAAAGACATAGCAGCTAGCTTAGCTGAAAGAGTGAGTCAGTTGCAGGAAAGGGTAGAAAAGAAGGAGCAAAGCCCTTTGGGTGCGGCTTGGCCTGGTCCTCCTCCTCAAGCTTCAGGAGGTAATCCTCCAACAAACATTTCCCTCAATGTTCCCTCAGCTATTCCCCTGGCTCCTCCAGAACGTTTTTCAGGCGATCCCCTGAAAGCGCAATCTTTTTTGGCTCAAGTGGAATTAAATTTTACCTGTCGACCAAACACTTTCCCTGATGCCCAATCCAGGGTGGCCTTCTTGCTATCTTACCTGACTGGGGACGCGGCCACCTGGGCAATCCCTCTTGTGCATAAGGACAGTCCCCTGCTTTACAATTGGAGAAATTTTGTCCGTGAGTTTGAACGAGTGTTTGATCAAAGAACGGTGACCTTGTCGACAGATCAAGAACTGTTAGACTTGCGACAAGGTAACCAAGATTTAGTTTCCTACTTAGCTAGTTTTAATCGGCTGGTAGCAGAGACATCCTGGCCTGAAGAAAAGCAATCGGCCTTGTTCTATAAAGGACTCAAGGATGAGCTAAAGGGCATTCTTGCCCAAATAGATCCTCAGCCTACAGATTGTCAAGATCTGATAAACCTTGTTTTGAGACTAGATCATCATCTTGCAGAACAACGGGGAACACGCAAAAAGACTGAGAAACATTCCTGGCGTGTTCACGAACATAGAGAATCAAGAATTAAAAATATCAAACAAAGGAGGAGATTTATGAAAAGTACAGGTTGAACTCTGCCATTATACTTGACTTAATAGCTACTTTACAACCCCTACTGCAGTAACCCACACACAGAGCCAATGCTTTACCCACTTATGTGCAGGTATTCTGCTTCCTGCACCTCTTAGCCTCAGGAAGCTATCAATGGGTCATCTTAGCAGCTGGAGGTATATCTCAAAGTGTGCTTTCATGCTTCTTTAAAGCATTCCTAAATGCTATGTTAACAAAACTTCATCTGCACATAAAATTCGCCAACACCTACAGGATTTGCAAAAAACTAAATTTGATTTCTACCAGGAAGTCCAATTTCCACACGCCAATGGCTGCATTGATGGGACACATGTAGCAATCTGTCCACCATCTGCAACAGGGTATGTATATAGGAATAGGAAAAGTACCCAATCTATGAACATCCAGCTCATATGCAATGCCTCCAACATAATAACTGATCTTGTAGCCAGATACCCTGGTAGCACACATGATTCATACATCTTCAGGCACAGTGGAATACACACAAGACTTCTTGCTGGGGAGTTTGGCAAAGGATATCTACTTGGTAATGTAACAGTGAACAATGTTTCATAATGCATATGTGATGTCACAGATAACAAAAACTAATTTTACACTCCTGTCATTCTAGAAGACAGTGCATATGCAGTGCGGTCCTTCATCTTGACACCGCACCTCAATCCTGCCAGGCTAAGTGAATTGAGATAGAATGCGGCACCCAGGAGGACACATAGTGTGATTGAGAGGACCTTCGGCCTGCTGAAGAGTCGTTTACGATGCCTGCATAAGAGTGGGGGCACACTGCAATACAGTCAGTAAACCACCTGGAAGATCGTGGCCACATGTGCAATGGTGCATATTATTGCAACGACAAGAGGCATACCAGTCAAACCCACAGAGACGGACTCCAATGAGGATGACGACCCCTGGCCACCCCTTCACCCAGCAGACAGAACTAGAGCAGCAGAGGGCAGACAAAGATGTGCTGAGATCATGTGCAACTATTTCTGATGTAAGTAATGACAACACCATGTCTATTATCATTTTTTGCTGTAAGTATCACATTTATTGCCTTGCTTTCAGGACATATATGTGTGAATAGGATAGAGGTCTTCAAAATACACAATCAGGTCCCAAATACAGTGTGATTCTATTGACTTCATAGTATCAATGCATTGCTGCATAATAATATGCAAGGCCCTGAACTTCTCAACATTACTTTTTACGTCCACACACTCCACTCGAACCCTCAGTAGGCTCAGTGGCACCTCTTGTTGTGGGTTCAGGGACAGAACGGTGTCTGGAACTGCGACGCCTTGGATCCATCACAGGGCCTGTGACACTGCAGAGGCTAGAGAGCTCCTCACTATCCCCATCACCCATATCGCTGTTTGCAGCACTTCGGGCTGTCTGCTTTGTCTCTAATACATTGGTGACTTAAACCAATCCTCGTGCAACATCTTGACAGCAATGTGCCATTTCCACTTGCATGCCCACAGCACATCGTGACAGCAGAGCAGTTGTGTTAGTGAGCCGATTGACAGTTCTGCTGAACTCATCCAACCTACCCATCAATTGGTGATGGTCCCTATGGTGGTTGACATGCTCCTGCTGCATTACAGTGCTGTCAACATGAGGACAGTGCACGCTCTACAGGCGACTAAAATGCAAAAACCCAGTCTTTATGCAAAGGCATAATTCAGGCATTTGTATATGCAGTTTGTTAACCTTTTGCATTTCAGAGTTTAACTTTGAAAACCACTATTAATGATGTTTGCAATAACTGTTCATTTGCAAGGTATTGCTGCAGGCTTACTGAGTGTGTCAGGGTGTGGTCCCTTTCTAGGACCTTCTAGAAGCTTTCCCTGCCCCATGACTGGGTGCGGTTTGTGGGGTGGGCTTGACTCTATATAAGGGAGTCAGCCCAGCTCCACGTGCTCACTATTCAGAGGTCCCGGTGCAGAGCAGCATCAACTTCCTGAGATCCGGTCCCGGAGGACTACAATGATATTTCCAGGCCTGCCCTCATTATATTGACGATCCTTTAGCAGGGCGGTAAGGCGGAGGTCGGGCTGGGCCCCCTGACCCCCGTTTTCAAAGACATTGGAGTTTTTGGGCCCAGTTGTGAAACTCCTTGTGTGCATGATTGTGTTTTCATGACATTTACATATTCTTGTTTGAATCAGCAAGGTGCGTGATTCAATTCTGGCATATGATTCTTGACATTCAGATCGACAACAGTGTGCGCGATCATTTAATGATAGTTGCATTGTGTATTTCGAATCGGCAAGGTGCGCGATTCATTTCCTGGCATTTGACCTTGATATTCAGATCGGCAACAGTGTGCGCGATCATTTCATGATATTTGGAATGTGTATTTTGAATCGGCAAGGTGCCCGATTCATTTCCTGGCATTTAACCTTGACATTCAGATCGGCAACAGTGTGCGCGATCATTTCATGATATTTGCATTGTGTATTTCGAATCGGCAAGGTGCGCGATTCATTTCCTGGCATTTAACCTTGACATTCAGATCGTCAACAGTGTGCGCAATCATTTCATGACATTAGCATTGTGAAACTTCCAGTCGGCAGCAAGGTGCGTAATTCTTTTCTGGCAGTAAACTCTTGATTTTCAGATCGGCTGTGCGCAATCTTTTCATGTCATTGAGTGCTTTGGTGTGCAGTGTTTGTTGGGGTGCACACATTTGTCCTGGGCTTTTTGGTTTCCTCAAAATGCTTAATTCAAAATGCGGCATTCTTTGTGCTAATTAAGCTCCTAGTACATTTCCTGTTGTTTTTTCAAGTAATGTTCAGATAGCTTTTGTCCTCCTGTAAAAATGGAATGTTTATTCTGAAACTATTTTGAAGAAGGTTCTTGTATTCTAGACAGTATATGATATTTCCTGAAAAGCTCAAATGAAACATTGTATTAACCCATTCTTGATTTTTTTCAGGCACCTAGATTTCTTGAGGCCTAGTTATAGTCATGTCCTAGGTTATCCATGATTACAGTATAAGAATTCTTAGAACCATAGTCTATTGAAAGTCAATGTGATTATATCTTGACATTGTGTTGTTTAACCTCTTGCTTCCTACAGGTCTCCTTCCCAGCTGTTCCCTACCTAATCCCCTTTTCCTCACTTGGACTCTCTCAGGCTCTGTGCTATATCTATTGGAGTTTTGGAGCTGTCTAGTGGTGGGCATGTTGGGAACGTGCGCAGGCCCGAGGATCTGGACTGCCTGACAGAATAGTGAGCCCACAAATTTAATATCCTCCCGGTTTGCGTTTGTTCTAAGCATGGCCGCATTGGACGAGCTAGTTAAAGTTATCATGCAGCTCCAAGCAGAAGTAGTATCATCTAAAGACATAGCAGCTAGCTTAGCTGAGAGAGTGAGTCAGTTGCAGGAAAGGGTAGAAAAGAAGGAGCAAAGTCCTTTGGGTGCGGCTTGGCCTGGTCCTCCTCCTCAAGCTTCAGGAGGTAATCCTCCAACGAATCCTCCAACGAACATTTCCCTCAATGTTCCCTCAGCTATTCCCCTGGCTCCTCCAGAACATTTTTCAGGCGATCCCCTGAAAGCGCAATCTTTTTTGGCTCAAGTGGAATTACATTTTACCTGTCGACCAAACACTTTCCCCGATGCCCAATCCAGGGTGGCCTTCTTGCTATTTTACCTGACTGGGGACGCGGCCACCTGGGCAATCCCTCTTGTGCGTAAGGACAGTCCCCTGCTTTACAATTGGAGAAATTTTGTCCGTGAGTTTGAACGAGTGTTTGATCAAAGAACGGTGACCTTGTCGACAGATTAAGAACTGTTAGACTTGCGACAACGTAACCAAGATTTAGTTTCCTACTTAGCTAGTTTTAATCGGCTGGTAGCAGAGACATCCTGGCCTGAAGAAAAGCAATCAGCCTTGTTCTATAAAGGACTCAAGGATGAGCTAAAGGGCATTCTTGCCCAAATAGATCCTCAGCCTACAGATTGTCAAGATCTGATAAACCTTGTTCTGAGACTAGATCATCATCTTGCAGAACAACGGGGAACACGCAAAAAGACTGAGAAACATTCCTGGCGTGTTCACGAACATAGAGAATCAAGAATTAAAAATATCAAACAAAGGAGGAGATTTATGAAAAGTACAGGTTGAACTCTGCCATTATACTTGACTTAATAGCTACTTTACAACCCTACTGCAGTGACACACACACAGAGCCAATGCTTTACCAACTTATGTGCAGGTATTCTGCTTCCTGCACCTCTTAGCCTCAGGAAGCTATCAATGGGTCATCTCAGCAGCTGGAGGTATATCTCTAAGTGTGCTTTCGTGCTTCTTTAAAGCATTCCTAAATGCTATGTTAACAAAACTTCATCTGCACATAAAATTCGCCAACACCCACAGGATTTGCAAAAAACTAAATTTGATTTCTACCAGGAAGTCCAATTTCCACACGCCAATGGCTGCATTGATGGGACACATGTAGCAATCTGTCCACCATCTGCAACAGGGTATGTATATAGGAATAGGAAAAGTTCACAATCTATGAACATCCAGGTCATATGCAATGCCTCCAACATAATAACTGATCTTGTAGCCAGATACCCTGGTAGCACACATGATTCATACATCTTCAGGCACAGTGGAATACACACAAGACTTCTTGCTGGGGAGTTTGGCGAAGGATATCTACTTGGTAATGCAGTGGTTCCCAAACTGTGCGCCGTGGCTCCTTGGTGCGCCGTCAAAATTAGCCAGGGGCGCCGCACACAGTCTGGAAACCACTCGGAGGTGCTTTTAATCGGTAGCTTTTCACTGTGGTTTTGGAAACAAAACCCCCTGCATTAATTATTGTGGCCAGCGGAGGGCGCCAGAGTACCATTAATAATATCCCTATGACAAAAGAAAAGAAATAATTTAAAATAAATGGTTTTCAGGAACCTGAACGAGAGAATTAAGAAGTCAAACTGTAAATAGTGTAGGTACAGGCTGGGATTACGTTCCCCCACCCGCCAAAAAAAAGTAACATAATGGGGAGCCGTGGCCATCACGGCCAATAGGTCAAAGGAGCCGGGGATCGAAAAAGTTTGGGAACCACTGTGGTAATGTAACAGTGAACAAAGTTTCATAATGTGTATGTGATGTCACAGATAACCAAAACTAATTTTACACTGCTGTCATTGTAGAAGACAGTGCATATGCATTGCGGTCCTTCATCTTGACACCGCACCTCAATCCTGCCAGGCTAAGTGAAATGAGATAGAATGCGGCACCCAGGAGGACACATAGTGTGATTGAGAGGACCTTCGGCCTGCTGAAGAGTTGTTTACGATGCCTGCATAAGAGTGGGGGCACACTGCAATACAGTCAGTAAACCACCTGGAAGATCGTGGCCACATGTGCAATGGTGCATATTATTGCAACGACAAGAGGCATACCAGTCGAACCCACAGAGACGGACTCCAATGAGGATGACGACCCCTGGCCACCCCTTCACCCAGCAGACAGAACTAGAGCAGCAGAGGGCAGACAAAGATGTGCTGAGATTATGTGCAACTATTTCTGATGTAAGTAATGACAACACCATGCCTATTATCATTTTTTGCTGTAAGTATCACATTTATTGCCTTGCTTTCAGGACATATATGTGTGAATAGGATAGAGGTCTTCAAAATACACAATCAGGTCCCAATTACAGTGTGATTCTATTGACTTCATAGTATCAATGCATTGCTGCATAATAATATGCAAGGCCCTGAACTTCTCAACATTACTTTTTACGTCCACACACTCCACCTGAACCCTCAGTAGGCTCAGTGGCACCTCTTGTTGCGGGTTCAGGGACAGAACTGTGTCTGGAACTGCGACGCCTTGGATCCATCACAGGGCCTGTGACACTGCAGAGGCTAGAGAGCTCCTCACTATCCCCATCACCCATATCGCTGTTTGCAGCACTTCGGGCTGTCTGCTTTGTCTCTAATACATTGGTGACTTAAACCAATCCTCGTGCAACATCCTGACAGCAATGTGCCATTTCCACTTGCATGCCCACAGCACATCGTGACAGCAGAGCAGTTGTGTTAGTGAGCCGATTGACAGTTCTGCTGAACTCATCCAACCTACCCATCAATTGGTGATGGTCCCTATGGTGGTTGACATGCTCCTGCTGCATTACAGTGCTGTCAACATGAGGACTGTGTACGCTCTACAGGCGACTAAAATGCAAAAACCCAGTCTTTATGCAAAGGCATAATTCAGGCATTATGTTTATATGCAGTTTGTTAACCTTTTGCATTGCAGAGTTTAACCTTGAAAACCACTATTAATGATGTTTGCAATAACTGTTCATTTGCAAGGTATTGCAGCAGGCTTACTGAGTGTGTCAGGGTGTGGTCCCTTTCTAGGACCTTGTAGAAGCTTTCCCTGCCCCATGACTGGGTGTGGTTTGTGGGGTGGGCTTGACTCTATATAAGGGAGTCAGCCCAGCTCCACGTGCTCACTATTCAGAGGTCCCGGTGCAGAGCAGCAGCAACTTCCTGAGCTCCGGTCCCGGAGGACCACAATGATATTTCCAGGCCTGCCCTCATTATATTGACGATCCTTTAGCAGGGCGGTAAGGCGGAGGTCGGGCTGGGCCCCCGGCCCCCCGTTTTCAAAGACATTCGAGTTTTTGGGCCCAGTTGTGAAACTCCTTGTGTGCATGATTGTGTTTTCATGACATTTACATATTCTTGTTTGAATCAGCAAGGTGCGTGATTCAATTCTGGCATATGATTCTTGATATTCAGATCGGCAACAGTGTGCGCGATCATTTCATGATATTTGCATTGTGTATTTCGAATCGGCAAGGTGCCCGATTCATTTCCTGGCATTCAACCTTGACATTCAGATCGGCAACAGTGTGCGCGATCATATTTGCATTGTGTATTTCGAATCGGCAAAGTGCGCGATTCATTTCCTGGCATTTAACCTTGACATTCAGATCGTCAACAGTGTGCGCAATCATTTCATGACATTAGCATTGTGAAACTTCGAGTCGGCAGCAAGGTGCACAATTCTTTTCTGGCAGTAAACTCTTGATTTTCAGATCGGCTGAGCGCGCAATCTTTTCATGGCATTGAGTGCTTTGGTGTGCAGTGTTTGTTGGGGTGCACACATTTGTCCTGGGCTTTTTGGTTTCCTCGAAATGCTTAATTCAAAATGCAGCATTCTGTGTGCTAATTAAGCTCCTAGTACATTTCCTGTTGTTTTTTCAATTAATGTTCAGATAGCTCTTGTCCTCCTGTAAAAATGCAATGTTTATTCTGAAACCATTTTGAAGAAGGTTCTTGTATTCTAGACAGTATATGATATTTCCTGAAAAGCTCAAATGAAACATTGTATTAACCCATTCTTGATTTTTTTCAGGCACCTAGATTTCTTGAGGCCTAGTTATAGTCATGTCCTAGGTTATCCATGATTACAGTATAAGAATTCTTAGAACCATAGTCTATTGAAAGTCAATGTGATTATATCTTGACATTGTGTTGTTTAACCTCTTGCTTCGTACAGGTCTCCTTCCCAGCTGTTCCCTACCTAATCCCCTTTTCCCCACTTGGACTCTCTCAGGCTCTGTGGTATATCTATTGGAGTTCTGGAGCTGTCTAGTGGTGGGCATGTTGGGAACGTGCGCAGGCCCCGAGGATCTGGTCTGCCTGACAGAATAGTGAGCCCACAAATTTAATATCCTCCCGGTTTGCGTTTGTTCTAAGCATGGCCGCATTGGACGAGCTAGTTAAAGTTATCACGCAGCTCCAAGCAGAAGTAGTATCATCTAAAGACATAGCAGCTAACTTAGCTGAGAGAGTGAGTCAGTTGCAGGAAAGGATAGAAAAGATGGAGCAAAGTCCTTTGGGTGCGGCTTGGCCTGGTCCTCCTCCTCAAGCTTCAGGAGGTAATCCTCCAACAAAAATTTCCCTCAATGTTCCCTCAGCTATTCCCCTGGCTCCTCTAGAACGTTTTTCAGGCGATCCCCTGAAAGCGCAATCTTTTTTGGCTCAAGTGGAATTACATTTTACCTGTCGACCAAACACTTTCCCCGATGCCCAATCCAGAGTGGCCTTCTTGCTATCTTATCTGACTGGGGACGCAGCCACCTGGGCAATCCCTCTTGTGCGTAAGGACAGTCCCCTGCTTTACAATTGGAGAAATTTTGTCCGTGAGTTTGAACGAGTGTTTGATCAAAGAACGGTGACCTTGTCGACAGATCAAGAACTGTCAGACTTGCGTCAAGGTAAACAAGATTTAGTTTCCTACTTAGCTAGTTTTAATTGGCTGGTAGCAGAGACATCCTGGCCTGAAGAAAAGCAATCAGCCTTGTTCTATAAAGGACTCAAGGATGAGCTAAAGGGCATTCTTGCCCAAATAGATCCTCAGCCTACAGATTGTCAAGATCTGATAAACCTTGTTTTGAGACTAGATCATCATCTTGCAGAACAACAGGGAACACGCAAAAAGACTGAGAAACATTCCTGGCGTGTTCACTAACATAGAGAATCAAAAATTCAGAGAGAGAGTTTCCCAGAACCCATGGAAATCGGAACTATTAGGAGACCTTTGACCAAAGACGAAAATAACTGTTTCAAGAAAGCCCTAGTAGATTCCGGGGCTACCAGGAATTTTGTTGATGCCCAATTGGTTCGCGCATGGGGGATCCCATGCACCAAGAAGAAGACTCCAGAAATCATACAAGCAGTAGATGGAAAACTCTTGACTGGAGGCCCAGTAACTCTTCAGACTGTCCCCTTGTCGGTGATCTGTGATGTGGGAGATCAAAGAACCAAACATGAAGAGAAGCTCATCTTTGATGTTATCCATGCTCCTCAGTATGGAATTATCCTTGGCTTACCATGGTTAACTCATCACATTCCTGAGATTAATTGGGCAGAACGGAAAGTCTTGTTCTCTTCCGCCTTATGTAAGGAGAAATGTCTCCAGACGTCTCGAGTCGCCAAACATTGCAACTCTCACATAGCCACTGCGGCGGAGAAAGAAAGAAAGTTGCCCTGGCAGTATTCATCCTATGAAGATGTGTTCGATGAAAGGGAAGCAGAAACCTTGCCTCCTCATAGACCTTATGAATGTCAAATTGATCTAACTCCTCGTGCAATACTCCTTAGTTGTCGTGTGTTCGCCTTGTCGGAACATGAAAATCAACACCTACGAAAGTACTTAGATCAATTTCTAGAGAATGGATTCATCCGCCCTTCCAAGTCTCCTGCAGCTTCTCCTTTGTTTTTTGTTCCCAAGGCTAATGAGGATCTTTGAACCTGTATTGACTATAGGGGTTTGAACAAGATCACAGTCAAGAACAGATACCTCTTGCCTCTGATTCCTATCTTGTTGGGTCAAGTGAAGAAAGCAAAAATCCACACTAAGCTCCATCTACGAGGTGCTTACCATTTAGTCAGAATGAGAGAAGGTGACGAATGGAAAACTGCGTTCAAGATAAGATATGGTCTCTTCGAATACACCATCATGCCCTTTGGGCTGTGTAATGCTCTAGCAGCATTTCAATTTTTCCTGAATGACGTCCTTATAGAGTATCTAGATATATTTGCAATAGTCTATATCGATTATATTTTAATCTACTCTGACAATGAAGCCGAACATGTACAACATGTCAAGAAGATTCTCACAGCTCTTCGAAAGCATCATCAATATTGCAAACTAACCAAGTGTGAATTTCATGTTACCACAGTTGAGTATTTAGGGGCCATCCTTACCCCTCAAGGTATGGTCATGGCTGAAAAGAAAGTACAAGCAGTATCCGATTGGCCCACTCCAAAGACTGTTCGAGATGTACAGTGCTTCCTAGGTTTTGCAAACTTTTATTGCAGGTTTATAAACCATTTCTCTCAGACAGTGGCGCCAATCACCAAGTTATTGAGAAAGAAAGAAAAATTTGTGTGGTCCCCAGAAGCTGACAGAGCCTTTTCAACTTTGAAAGAAGCTTTTTCCACTGCCCCAGTCTTGACTCACCCTGATGTGGAGCGTCCATTCATAGCTGAAGCAGATGCCTCAGATGTGGCAATTGGTGCAGTATTGTCACAAAGAAGTAAAGACACTGGTCAACTTCATCCTGTAGCTTACATGTCTCGAAAACTGAACAAAGCCGAACGGAACTATGTCATTGCTGAGAAAGAGCTTCTGGCGATCCGTGATGCCTTTTAAAGAGTGGAGACATCATTTGTTAGGCGCCAAGTACACTATCACAGTGTACACAGATCAATCTCCAGTTCATGAGTTCAGCTAGACTTTTGACTCCTCTGCAATTACGCTGGATGCTGTTTTTTGCTGAGTTCAATTTTGTGGTAACTTTTCGTCCTGATAAAGACAATCGCAAAGCAGATGCCTTGTCCCGCCAACAGTCTACCACCTTACCCACAGTCCAGCCTTCCAGAGCTATCATTGCTCCAGACAAGGTCCTTTGCATCATAAGGACTGAAGACTTCTTTGAAGAAATCTGCAATTCCTTCACCATTGAAATAAATTGCAGAAATGGGCTCAAGCAGATCCCAAAAGATCAATCAAGCAAGGGCTACCTTTCCAAGACGCACGTTTGTTCGTGCCCGCTACCAAGCTTCGCAAGTTAGTATTTCATTGTTCGCATGTTATACCTACGGCAGGTCACCCAGGTACTCCTAAAACTCTTGCATTAATCCAACGCTACTTTTGGTGGCCTACTCTGACAAAAGACGTCAAACAAATGGTCACTAACTGTGACGTCTGTGCTCGTTTCAAAACAAGTCATTCAAAACCAAAAGGTTTGTTGCATCCGCTCCCAACCCCACTTCGACCTTGGGAACACATCTCGTTAGACTTCATTACAGGTCTACCAGTTGTTCAACAGCACTCAGTCATCCTTGTGATGGTAGATAGTCTCACGAAATATGGACATTTCATTGCTTGCAAGAAATTGCCCACCTCCAGTGAACTGGCAACCATCCTTCTGAATAGAGTGGTCCATTATCATGGGCTGCCGAGAATGATTCTCTCCGATCGAGGATCACAATTTGCCTCCAACTTCTGGAAAACGTGGTGCAAAATGCTTCAAGTTACATCCACACTATCTACTAGCCATCATTCTCAAACAGATGGTCAAACTGAGGGACTGAATCAGACATTGAAACAATACCTGCGTGCTTACGCTGAGAAAGCACTTAATTCTTGGACATCAATGCTCTGGTTAGCGAACTAGCCTACAATAACTCGTTTTACACCTCCACTGGTGTCACACCCTTTTTTGGCTTGTTTGGCTACCATCCTGATACCTTGCCTATCACGATTCCACAAGAAAGTTCTCTTTCACCAGCTGTGTCAGAAACTATTCAACAACTCCATTGAACCCAGAAATTGATTCAACAGCATCTAGAAAAAGCCAAACAAAAATACAAAAAGCACTACGACAAGAAACATTGTGAAGGACCTCAGTATCAACCAGGTTCTAAAGTGTGGCTTTCTACACAACATATTGACTTCAAGAAAAAGCACATGTTTAATCCCAAATTCATAGGTCCTCACACTGTCGTCCGGCAAATCAATCCAGTGACCTATAAACTGCAGCTACCCAGGTCACTACGTATTCATCCAGTGTTCCATACTTCCCTCCTGAAAAAAGCAGTCCAGAAGATTCGATCCCAACCAGCTCCAGTTCTAGTACAGGGGGAATTGAAATACAAAGTTAAACAGGTGCTGGATTCCAAACTTAGAGGTCGTAATCTTTGGGTTATGATCTCTTGGAAAGGTTACGGTCCTGAAAGCAACTCATGGGTCTCCGCATCTGACATTCATGCTCCACGACTAGTGAGACGTTTTCATCGTCTCAACCCAGGCAAACCAGGCCCTAGAGTGCGCTTGGGAGAGGGGAGTACTGTCAACATCAGGACAGTGCGCACTCTACGGGCGACTAAAATGCAAAAACCCAGTCTTTATACAAAGGCATAATTCATGCATTATGTTTATATGCAGTTTGTTAACCTTTTGCATTGCAGAGTTTAAACTTGAAAACCACTATTAATGATGTTTGCAATAACTGTCCATTTGCAAAGTATTGCTGCAGGCTTACGGAGTGTGTCAGGGTGTGGTCCCTTTCTAGGACCTTCTAGAAGCTTTCCCTGCCCCATGACTGGGTGTGGTTTGTGGGCTGGGCTTGACTCTATTTAAGGGAGTCAGCCCAGCTCCACATGCTCACTATTCAGACGTCCTGGTGCAGAGCAGCAGCAACTTCCTGAGCGCCGGTCCCAGAGGCCTACAATGATATTTCCAGGCCTGCCTTCATTATATTGACGATCATTTAGCAGGGCGGTAAGGCGGAGGTCGAGCTGGGCCCCCTGACCCCCGTTTTCAAAGACATTTGAGTTTTTGGGCCCAGTTGTGAAACTCCTTGTGTGCGTGATTGTGTTTTCATGACATTTACACATTCTTGTTTGAATCGGCAAGGTGCGCGATTCAATTCTGGCATCTGATTCTTGACATTCAGATCGGCAACAGTGTGCGCGATCATTTCATGATAGTTGCATTGTGTATTTCGAATCGGCAAGGTGCGCAATTCATTTTCTGGCATTTAACCTTGATATTCAGATCGGCAACAGTGTGCGCGATCATTTCATGATATTTGCATTGTGTATTTCGAATCGGCAAGGTGCGCGATTCATTTCCTGGCATTTAACCTTGATATTCAGATCGGCATCAGTGTGCGCAATCATTTCATGATATTTGCATTGTGTATTTCGATTTGGCAAGGTGCGCGATTCATTTCCTGGCATTTAACCTTGACTTTCAGATCGGCAACAGTGTGTGTGATCATTTCATGATATTTGCATTGTGTATTTCGAATCGGCAAAGTGCGTGATTCATTTCCTGGCATTTAACCTTGACATTTAGATCGTCAGTGTGCGCGATCATTTCATGACATTAGCATTGTGAAACTTCGAGTCGGCAGCAAGGTGCGCAACTCTTTTCTGGCAGTAAACTCTTGATTTTCAGATCGGCTGTGCGCGCAATCTTTTCATGGCATTGAGTGCTTTGGTGTGCAGTGTTTGTTGGGGTGCACACATTTGTCCTGGGCTTTTTGGTTTCCTCGAAATGCTTAATTCAAAATGCAGCATTCTTTGTGCTAATTAAGTTCTTAGTACATTTCCTGTTGTTTTTTCAAGTAATGTTCAGATAGCCTTTGTCCTCCTGTAAAAATGCAATGTTTATTCTGAAACTATTTTGAAGAAGGTTCCTGTATTCTAGACAGTATATGATATTTCCTGAAAAGCTCAAATTAAACATTGTATTAACCCATTCTTGATTTTTCCAGATACCTAGATTTCTTGAGGCCTAGTTATAGTCATGTCCTAAGTTATCCATGATTCCAGTATAAGAATTCTTAGAACCATAGTCTATTGAAAGTCAATGTGATTATATCTTGACATTGTGTTGTTTAACCTCTTGCTTCCTACAGGTCTCCCTCCCAGCTGTTCCCTACCTAATCTCCTTTTCCCCACTTGGACTCTCTCAGGCTCTGTGGTATATCTATTGGAGTTTTGTAGCTGTCTAGTGGTGGACATGTTGGGAACGTGTGCAGGCCAGAGGATCTGGTCTCTCTGACAAGTGCAGAGTTCCTTAATGGCATTTGTCATCTCTCTTAGGTGTTCTGCTGTAGCTTGCTGTTCCTCATGCAGGTTGCACATGTTGTGATTGAGAGATACCAACTGCCTGTTCATTGATCTCATGTGTTTACATTGCAGGCACTGCACTTTCAACTTTGATGCCTCAAGACCACTGAATGATGATGGGCCCTCACCTTCCTCTGTGCTCTGTCTGCCTTCTTCATGACGCCTCCTGAGGGGAGCAGACTGATGCTGGAACAGGTACTGCTGTCTGTGGGAGCTTCTACCCTCTAAAGGTGGTGTGGGAACATCTTCCTACAATTCATTGGAGTCCAGAGTAAACTAAGGGAAGGGTTCCACTCCTGCCCTGCGTCTGGTTGGTACTGGTATGATGGACTCACTGGTGTTGGAATCTGATTGTGGTTAACTGTAGTCATTCCCCCGTTTTCTACCTTCTGCTACATTAGGGCCCGGAACATCTGCAGCAACATTGCACAGCATGTCATTCATGATGTTCACCTTGCATTGGTAATCTTACAGTTACTTTTGTGATAAACATTTCCCCTGGCACAGTATCTCTAATTATCGTTGTGTTGTTTCTCTGTTTGGTTTTACACTATACTGCTATTTATGTAGTAGATGCACTTTTGGGGCATGGACTACCACTCCCATAAGGCATTGTTGTGTTGAATGGAATTTGTGACATGGACTATTTAACACCGTGCATAGCACCATTGCAATTTTCTACATAGACATTTGTACATGCAAATATAGTGATTCAAATCATTACTGCCCTTACCTTTGCTGGTGCCTGGTGTGCCTCAGGTGTCAATGTCAGTGACACCACCTACTGCTTCAGGCAGCATTGTTGACTGCACCATGTCTTCCAAGGGGGTGGACAGTGTCTGGGTGGGTGGTCCTCCACCAGAGCTCCTTGCCTCCTTCAGCCTGCTTGCTATCCTCTCTTTGGCACATGATCGCAATTCGTACCAGCGCTAGCATATCTCCTCAATTGAACGCTGCACAACACCCACCACGCAAAATGTGGTCTGAATGTCAGTCCACAGTTTAATTTTCTCACTTTCTGGGACCTGTAGTGAGTGTTTGCCAAATAAATGGTCATGGTTCTTGACCACCTCTTCTGTGAGCACCTCCAATTTCTGCTCACTGAATTTAAATTTTCTTTTTCTCCCTCCTGTGTCCTTGCCATTTCCATCAGTGGCTATTGTGTTCTCCTGGTCCTGGCTGACTCTCCTGAGTGCCTCCCTGGTGCTCTGCCTGGTCTCTCTGCCTGCTCCTGTGGCTTCTGGAAACAGCCTGCACTGACTCCATATATAACTTTATTTCGGCTATAAGCCATAAAAGTAAACAATACAAGACATAACATGATTAAGAAGCATAGCACTTTAAAAATTTTAAGAATGTATAGACAACGTTATTTTTAAACATTTTTTTGTTTTTACGAAATCTCAAAGACATATAAAAGTATTAGGTTGTTAAAATTTAACTTCAATTAATTAAAATTTTATCAAACTAATTAAATATAATCTAAAATCAAGACATTAGAAGCACATGATTATCAGAATTCTAGTTCGTGTCACCTGTGTATTTTACAAGAACCTTGCCGCTGAGTGACCAATTTTAACATTTGTCTCTGTTATCCGAGATAAAGGAAGAAAATTGCATAATTTACTTTTTTTTTTTTTTTTTTAAGAACCCTAAATAAATAGTGAGGTCATATATTTATAAAACATACAAATCGTCATTATTCTTTAAACTAAAATCCAGACCGTTTAGGTTTTAGGTTCATCCGGTTAAAAACTGATGTATTAAGTGAATATAGTCTAGAACCAATGTATTAAAATTACACATTTATAATAGTTCTTTTGTTCTTAGTAACCATGCACTTCGCAGATATCCCACCACAGAAAAAACTATTTTATCATTTGTATCAGTTGTTAGGAGTCGTAATGCCGTATTCCATTCCCTTATCCCAATAGCCCTACATAGTGGAGCAATCCACTTTTTCCTAGGTACCAAATATCTAGGGCAAAAAAAACATACAGTGCGCGAGTGACTCTTTTGTCTTTTGACAATGATGGCAGTATATTGAATTGCAGTCCTCCGGTCTCCATTGCGCTGTAAATGACTTAAGCGGAAGAGTCCCTAGTCTAAATTTAATAAATAGTGTTTTGGTATATGGAGGATTTACATTATCCATATAGGCCTCGAACTTGGGACTACATTTATGGTCTAAGAACTGCAAAGTCAGACTACCATGATTTTTTAACCAAATTTGGGTCAGAATGCTCTCCCAGTAACACCTTTTTACACGTTCCTTTGTTCCCTTTGCCAAATTGTGGGGAGCACTCCACACCTCCTCCATTTTAAGAAATTTACACGTATCTCTAATGTATCTGAACCAAGGGATCTTTAATACGCTGTCATTTGCAAGAAATTCATCTAGTGCTTTATGGAGAATGGACCGGTCCTCTGAGGACCAAAGATTAATCCAATACATTAGGGGTCTTAATGCAATTTCATTGTGTATTTCATTTAGGGCTAAATCAAATCTTAGTGGAGTGAGAGGGGTGCTCATCGGCAACTTTAGGAAATTTCGAATAAACCGGTTTTCTACAGTGGTCAGACACCTAGAGTTGGTATGACCCCAAAGCTCGGCACCATAAATTGAGGCCGCTACTGCCACTGATTTGTAAACGGTGATGGCAGGTGTTATCTCCCCTTCACAAGTATTAGCTATTTTCTTAGCTATCACTATAGACCTTTGCCTAAGTGTTGTCAGACTCTTCTTAATCTGTGCCGACCAACGTTGGTCGTCACTTAACCTAATCCCCAAATAATCAAATTGTCTGACTCTCTCCACTGGTTGGCCTGCTATCATCATTTTCCCCCTAAATAGTTTGTGTGGGTTATAGGCCATAAACTTAGATTTTGTTGAATTAATTTCAAGTCCTCTGTTAGAGCAAAAATTATAAAAAGTGTCCAATTCATTTTGCAAGCCCATAGGTGTTCTTGAAATTAGTAAGGTGTCATCAGCGAACATTAAAATAGGGACTGGGGTTCCAGCTAATCTAGGGGCATCATGATTACAGTGTAGCAATTGGTCCACAGCACCGTTTATGTAGAGGTTAAATAGTGTTGGTGCCAAGATGCAGCCCTGCCTAACCCCTCTATTGACGGGTATGGCTTCCGTTAGGTCGCCACTATCTGACCAACGTACATGAGCGTAAGTCCCTTCATGGAGATATCTAATCAGTCTTAGTAGTTCGCTATTGGGTTGATAACTCTCCATAACTTCCCATAATGTATCCCGAGGTACCATGTCAAAAGCAGCTTTTAAGTCGATAAAAGCTACATACAGTTGACTTTTGTTGAATGATAGGTATTTCCAGCAGAGGAGGTTAAACCTAAATACCTGGTCTATTGTACTCACTCCTCTTCTGAAGCCTCCCTGGGATTCTGAGAGAATTTGGGCATCATCTATCCATGTCTGTAATCTGTTCAGCACTTGCTTAGCGAAGATTTTTTGGCTAACATCAATAAGACTGATAGGTCTATAGTTGTTAGGTTGTTCCCTTGGCCCTTTCTTGTAAATAGGGACTATAACTGCTCCTTGCCATGTAGTAGGGAGTCCTCCCCCCCTCAGTATTTCGTTACTAAGTGCGTTTAGATACAATGACCACGTTGTCAGACGAGAAAGATATAAATCTCCTGGGATACCATCAAGACCAGGGGCCTTTCCCTTGCGTGTGGATTGGAGAGCCTCTGTTGTTTCTTTTATGGAGAATAAGTCCAGGTCAAATTTGGGTGGTGTTGTACTCCCCCACGTTAGGGTATTGCCAACAGGATCATTAGGTTTTAGTAGGGGTGTAATAGTGCTATTGGTATGTGGTTTTCTGTATATATTTGAAAAGTACGTCATCCAAATTTCTGGCTGGATGACAGGGTAACTTTCCATTTCTTCAGGGCTACTCTTATCTGACACTAATTTCCAGAATAGGTTAAGATCTTTCTCCTGGAGCGCCACAACCATCTTGTTCCAATTCCTATTCGCCCATTCTTTTTTTGCATTTTTAAGTACATCTTTGTATACAGTCCTGCTCTTCCTTATCTCTCTTAAATTCCCTTCCTTGAGTGCTCCCAGTAAGTGTATCTTAGCTTGACGGCAGGAGTTGGAGAACCACCTAGAGGTTTTAATCACAGTCTCTGTCCGCCTCCTTACCGTTTGAAAGTGTGGTTTTAGTCGGATGGCCAAGATATTATGAAGATAGACCAAATCAACCAATTTGATATTTGTATGTTTCAGGGGGGAAAGTGTTGTTGCAACTGTTCTATAGATCGCTAGCTGGAAATTTACATCACTTTCAACCCGATCCCATTTCACATTTTTACGGTCATTGGTCCTAATGAGGGCACTATTTGAAGTCCACGTTGATAGTGTCTTGGAACTAAATAAGATAGTGGAAAAGGAGGTGCTTAAGGCTAGATGGTCACTATCAATGCGAGGGAGAACTATCATGTCAGTTAGGGATTTCCAGAGGGCGTCATTTACTAAGACATAGTCCAGGTGGCTAGTATATACACCTCTCCTATATGTAGGTGACGCCGGATTGTCTGATCTGGTATTCCCATTTACTATTCTTAATCCCTTTATTTTTATTAGGTCTTCCAGTAGGTCTAAGGCTCCTCCTTCTTTCTTAGATGTAATTTGCACCGGCCCTGATCTATCCCATGAGTCTGTGAACTGGGATCCCTCTTGCTGATTGCCATCTCTGCGGTTCAATTGCATATTGAAGTCGCCCGCAACCATTATACCCCGCCCAATAGGTAAACAGTTAAGAAATTCTACTATTGAACTCATCTGGATGGTCTGGGTCCTTTGGGTGCCAGGTCTAATATATAAATTTACAATTATTATGTTAACAAGACCTTTAACAGTACTAATTTCAGCTGCAACGGCTAATAAATCCCTCAAAGGGGATACTATCTCTTTAACTTTTGGGAACAGGTCGTGTTTTAACCAAATTATCAGGCCACCTGAAGCCCTACCTGATGGTGATGGTAATGCAGCCTTCTGGAAGGTCCAATAGCCTTCTCTATTTACTACAGATGGCGCCCAGGTCTCCTGTAATAAAATGATATGGTGTTGATCTATAAGTCTGCACCAGTCAGGATTAGCTATTTTCTGAGTCGGGCCTGCCACATTCCAGGATAGAATCTTAATCGGTGGGTCATGGTCATGCCCATTCTCTGGTAGATTTTCCCTAGTCTCATATGTACAAAATATTTCTTGCTGGGACTTTCCCTTTGGCGAGCCACTACAATAAGTATTAGGCTCTGCTCCCAGGATATTAGGTAAGTCATTTTTTGTAGTATAAGAGTCGGGATTGGGTATGCCATTGCTCCCAACTTCAACGGCAGGAACTTCAACGGCAGAGACTTCGCGTCAATCTATGTCTGAAGTATGGGTTTGCTTTCGATCCCTTCTCTGCGGGCAAGAATGTTGGGCCATTATAGTACTATTTATTTCTTGTGGAGACCGGTTTGTCAATGATTGCGGAAGTTTGTGAACAAGTGTCATTTGGGAGGAGGTGCCCGGTCTCATTCTTTCCTCAAGTGCCAAAAGGCCCTTGACTAGATTCTGACTGGTCAATTTTATCCCTATGAGATCTGATGTTGAACCTATTTTTATAAGTCTCTGTGCAATGACTATATCGTCCCTTATAATGGATCTACACTTCTTTGTCCTTCTTATCCAATGTATAACTTTATTTTTAAGGGAATCCCCTTGCTCAAATTGATCTTTACTTAGCTTCGGGACGTTTGTTATGTAAATATCATAGACGTTATGTCTAGTCTGGCATTGGAGGTTATTTCCCAAGGGGCATTTGGAGCTTGTATCTAGGTGTCTTTCTCTGTGCACCTTCCAATTATTCCCTGTGTCCAAGGGTGGATTGTAGTTATTACGAACACACTCTGCAGGAGGTGCGCTATTACCCCCCTGAGTAGTCTGTGATACCATTTCGACCCTTTGACGCCTACGCCTCTGTGGGATGGGTGTTTCCGGTATTTCAACTGACTTTGGTAAGGAATTAAGGTCTAATTTTTGTGGTATCTTCCTTATATCCCCAATTACTGCAGATATGCCGTCCAGCTTCTCATATATCATATGAGTAAAAGATGTAAGATGCTCTCTAAGGCTTAAAATTTCATCTCTTATCTGTACTAGCTGGAAGACAGCTAGATGTTCATCTTGAGTGGCTATGACTGGGACTGGTTTCTCAATTTCCCTTGAGATGGTTCTCTCTAATTCAGCTGGCGATGGTAGGACAAGGGGTAAGAAGCGGTTATTGCAGTTTGGCAGGGGGGGTACACCATCTTGCTGGTTAGGCAGATTTAAGTTAGGGCTCTCTGTTGGATTCTTTAAAATTTCTAACTTCCTAAGTTCTGTGCTGGTGCCTTGGGGTATAGATATCTGCGAATCTCTGTGTACAGGAGCGAAGAAAGATTTTATGACATTAGAGGAGGAAGAAGCATCTTTCCTACGAGATTTTGAGGGTTTCGTGGCTAGCAAACTCTCCACTTCCTCTATAAGATCGTCAATTTGGGTGAGCGTACAATTTTCGGCCGCGTGTCGAGGTGCTCTTTTTGCCCTTCCCTGCTCAGTAGGATTACTGGTAGCTTTCCTTTTCCCCATCTTGGTAAGCTATTTGCCTCAAAGACGTTTATAACTGGTGCGCGAAGGGGGAGTTATGAATGCCTTGGGTAATAAATTCCAGAAGCCGATAGGCCCTAATTGGGAGGTAGTGCGATATGGGTAAGATTGTTTGTACTTAAATAGACCCAGGCGCACTGCTTTTAAGGGGCATCACATTTGAGCCTACCTCGTTCAAATTATTAGGGGGGTGGCCCTGCCCTGGCTCTTCCTGGCAATGACGGGCAAGGACGGGCCCGCCCTTGGCCCGGGCTTCGCCCGGGCGCCGCCCGCGCGCGTCCCGCGCAGCGGGAGCGCGACAATGTTTTTAAAGGGCTCCTTGCCCTGACGTGTGGCGGCTGGCCCCTCCTCCTGCTCACAAGTGCGCTACCCGCGGCAGCGGGAGCGCGACAATGTTTTTAAAGGGCTCCTTGCCCTGACGTGTGGCGGCTGGCCCCTCCTCCTGCTCACAAGTGCGCTACCCGCGGCAGCGGGAGCGCGACAATGTTTTTAAAGGGCTCCTTGCCCTGACGTGTGGCGGCTGGCCCCTCCTCCTGCTCACACTAAAATTGCAATTTACGATTTCCAAATAACGATTCGCTATTTTACCAAATCACTATTTAGTACTCGCTATTTGCGATAGCGAATTTTAAATATTTCTGCAATAGTGTTACATTACATTTTGCGAATACCAGTTAGCGATTAAGTAAAAATTGCTATTTAGTATTCGCTAATGCGAACCTTCATACATCTGGCCCATAGTTACTTGAAAGAACTCTAACTATAACAGCTGAATTTCTATGGTTTTGCGTGTGAAAAATCTAAACCTAACTATAAGTCATGGCATTGTGCTGCTCCCACTCAAGCTTGCTGGTCCTGCGCTGCTCCTTGCCATCCATTGTCCAAGCCTATGCCCCTGATCTCTGATTACAGCCCCGTGTGGCAGCTGTTTCTGCTACCGCCCTTCACGCCTGCTCTAAACAGTTAGATAGCCACCTCCTCCATACCGTCTGTTTCCCCTCTGATCTCTGTTGTCCATGTGCATGATCCTATCCCCTCCCTATTGCTTTCCATGGTCTGTTGTGATGCACTGCCGTCCTGTTTGCCCTGTGTGGTGTATTGTGCTGCCGCAACCCCTGACGCTTGTCATGTAAGGTCAGTTTGGTGCCCCTACCTATCTCCCTCCTGCCCTCTGTTATTTGAGTCCATGACTCTACCCCATACCTCCTGCCTTCCGTGATCAAATGTACCATACTTGGCAACATTTTGAACTTGGTAAGAGGGAGATTTTGAACTAAAAACCTGGGGAATAGATTTTCTCCATTGAGGTCCATGGAAAAAGATGAGATTTTAGGCAGGAGGCAGCTAAAATAAAGCCCATTTGGGCTTAAAAAAAATCAGGGGTCTCCTGCTTGAATCAGGTCTGTTGGCATGTATGGTTGTACTGCTACTGCCTCTTTCTTCTGCCCTCAATGGTCTATTATATTGCCACAGCCTCTCTTGCCTGCCCTGCATGGTTGGTTTGTTGCCCTTGCCCCCTTCCTCCTGATGTCCTTGGCTCATTGTACTGCTACTGTCCCTCCTGCCTGCCCAGTGTGGTCAGCTTGTTGTTACGACACCCTCCTCCCTGCTCTCACTTAGCTGAGCCCATGCCCCTGATTTCTGCCTCCCCACACAGTCGAATAGACCCTCCACCATAAGCTCCCATCCAATTTGTAATAATCCTGCTGTATCCTGACCTTCCTCAGGCCATCTACATCCCCCTACTCCTGTATTGGCAACGCTGACAAGGGTAGCCGTTTGGGACAGAGTCTGGCCCGCGCAAAATGAAATAATGATCCAGTGGACCCGGAGGCCTAGGCCCGTATGGAGGTCCCGGCAAGTGGTCGGCTGAGACTGGAAACATGAGCCCCAAAAAAACTGTGTTGAGGAGCCTCCGCACCCTGTTGCGAGACGTGGTACTTACTCGGAGAGCCTCAGGTGACTGGACACGTGAAGGTGGAGCCATGGAGGAGGCCGCTTGGGTAGGTCTGCTGGATGTGGCCTTGCCTGGAGAAGGCGGTGAATGTGGGGCGCTGAGGCCTGGTGGTGGGACGTGCTGCGGATGGCGCACCTGGCCGGGTCCCCCAGGGGATGGATGGGGGCCCCTGGGTTTCCGGCTTTGTGCTCAGGCGGCGCAGGGTCTTGGAGGCTTCTCTCCGATCTGACCCGCTTGACAGTCCGGTTATCCTTGCTGCCGGGGCCCGGGCTCGTGAAGCCATGGAGCTGATTTATCCTGACGATCTGCTACTGCTGTGGCCGAGCAGGTGGAGCATTGGAGTCTGTGTCTACATAACCCATGCGGCAATGGAGCTTAACCAAAGACACTCACCCCACAAGTGTTTCTGCCCGCTAACTTTACACCTGCCCTGAGAGACACATTTATAGCCTTGAAGCCTTCTTGGGGGGGCCACTATGAGGCCTGATCTCGTAACTGCGTCTGCTTAAATGTGGGGCCTCACGGGCCCATGGGAAGACATGAGGCCTATGGACAATTCTAATGGATCAGGCCACAACTAAAGCACAAAAGAGAAGATTGCATGCTGAACGACACATCTGTCAAGAGATAGCTGCAGGTGAGACTCTCTCAAGTCATTGACCCTAAGGAAATACCAGAACCAGTAGCATTATTCTAACCTGGACGGCTGAACAGTACCATTAAAGTTGTGGTCCACATCAAACTCTGCTCATATAAGGTGACTGCAACACTGGTGCCCTGGAGTGCAGCTGCATTGGGTTTGACTCCAAGGGGTGTGATCTGCTACCATCATCAAGGGCCCCAAGGGGATGCAGATGAATAAAATTGTCAACTATGCCCAACCAGTACAACCCCTTGCTCAGACAGAGACAGAGGGAGACCAAGGCTCGAGGGCACCGGGAAAGGCAACAGAAGATCCTATTCCTTCCCTGAAGGATCTAATGGCAGCAATTCAGGGCTCCAAAGCTGAAGTGATCCACGAGAACGAATCAGTTGCAGTGGAGGTCAATCTGCTCAGAGCAGACTTACATTAGGTATCGGACCGGATGGGCACGACGGAGCAGAACATTAATGCACTTCAGACAGAGGTTAGCTGCCTACGCAGGACAGTCTTAGACCTACAAAAACTGCCAGCACAGCCAGATGAACACATTGAAGACTTGAAGGGCTGCTCCAGAACAAACAACCTCCGCTTTGTGGGGTTTCCAGCACTGAATATGGACTCGGAGGGTAGTTATGGATGGGTGACATTACCGGAAGAGGCATGTCTATCCTACTCCTAACTTCAAAGGATGAGATGCTTTAGGACAGAGCTGTGTGATATGGGGAGGAGGCTTGAGTGTGCTTGACCTCGCACCGTCTATTGTATCCACATCTCTAGCGCTGCATTTTTAACTATTACTGTGACGTCCTTTCTAATTTGACCTAATTTGATTTTGTTGGTGGGGTAATGGGGCGGCTTCTGCCACCCTCTAATTTCCACAATGTTGGGTGGGCGAGTGTTGCACTGCTGCCCATATGTTTGGGGGGAATTGGGTGTTCAATATGGTTCAATGAGATTGTTGAATTGGGATGTTGTATTTTACTCTTGTGCATTATAAACACATTTGCTACATCAGAATCGTTATCCCAATGGGACACATAGGAGAGGATGATCTATTACCTAGTAGGTGTTGAACTGTATCACTACTTATAAATGGCGGATACTGTTTCTAAATTTATGACATGGAATTTCCGCAGTACAGCCCAACTAGATAAACGTAGAAGGGTCCATGCATACCTAAAGCGCTGTAAGATACCCATTGCATTTTTAGAAGAAAACACTGGGGGATGTTGCATCCCTTCTCTACGGAAGCGTTGGAGGGGATATTTATATGCCACATCCTACTCTGGTTATGCCCGAGGAGTATTGATCTGGGTAGCTCCAGGGGTGGCCTTTCTCCACCACAGCCATATCCTAGACCCAGACAGTCACTATCTAATTCTATACGGAACCCTAGATGGCCGGGAGATCTGCCTTATTAATATTTATGCCCCCAATAATGATTGTGTGGATCTTCTCTCAAACGTGGCAGGGGCCGCCTCTCCATTTTTAGCGGTCAATATTATCCTAGGCGACGATTGTAACTGTGTCCTAGATGGTAGCCTTGATCATTATCCACAACAAAAACACACCAAACCCCAAATGACTGGGGCACTACTCGACTTCTTACTGATGTCTGGCGGGTTCGAAACCCACACACTACACAATTTTCCTGCTATATGCCAGCTTCAGGCACATGCAGTTGGTTTGACTACTGCTTCAATGCTGATACATTGACACCGCTTGTTTACGGAATCTTTGGGAAAATGAATGGCAGGCCTGGGATACCGCTTTGACGGCTCCGAGCAGAAGCGCTTGCAGAACTCCCCCCCCTTTTGCAGCCACAATTGAAGATACATTAACACATTACTTCCTGGAGAACTGGGGTACCTCAGCCCGCAGGGCTATGGACTGGGAGGCGATTAAATCCGACCTTTGAGGAATCTGCCTTAAGACAACATATGTTGTCCGACGGCAACTTGAAAGGAACATGCAGAGACACAAGCTGATCCTAGGTGAGCTAGATATAGTGCTCCCCACATGTCCAGAGCATCTGGCAGACTGGCAAGAGTCCCGAAAGGCCCTTTTAGATGACTGGCTTAGTTTAGAAAAACACACTTTCACTGCATACCAACAGAGATTTCATGCAGAGTGACATAAGACAGGAGTGGTGGTAGCCCGACTGGCGAAGCAGGAGCCCCAATTATGCTTTTACATGTTACAGGAGGAAGACCTGTTTCTACAAAGAAATCCAATAACGCAGTCTTTCATGTTCACTTAAGTACCATTTATGCTGAACAGGGACTACCCCAACCTCGGGCCATTGCAGACTACTTATCAGAAACTCCGCTACCCAGTCTCAGTCGTGAAGACAGCAACAACCTAGATAGACCCATTACACAAGAAGAGATTTCTGCAGTCTTGTAGTCATTAAAAACAGCCAAAACACCAGGGAACAATGGACTCCCAGCAAAGTTTTACCGGCGATACATAGATGTTCTGGCTAATGAACTACTAGAGGTCTTTGAGGAGACCCTTCAAAAGAGAACTCTTCCCCCCGCTTCGGGCAGCTGTCATTGTTATGCTTCACAAACCTGGCAGGAACCCTAAAGTGGTATCAGTATATAGACCCATTTCCCTTCTAAATATAGACATTAAGATACCTAGGAGCATTTTAGCGGCCTGTCTTCTTCCACATCTCCCATTCTTGGTGCACTCAGACAAGTCAGAATTTATCCCTTGAAGAAGCACACTACATAATTTAAGACGACTTGCCCATGTGTATCACTCCTTGTGAACTAACGATGAAGAACTGGCATTGGCTCTCCTAGATATTGAACCGGCGTTCGATTCTCTGAGCTGGGAGTATCAATGGCAGGTCCTACGAAAGGTCAGGATGGGACCTGGATTTGTGTGGTGGATCCAACTCCTATATACAAACCCTCAAGCCCACGTGCGATCTGGCGGGGGAGTGTTGGGACTACTTAATCTATGCAAGGGTACGAGGCAGGGCTGCCCTCTGCCACCACTAGTACAGTATTCACACTCGCTATGGAGCCTCTAGTCATGAGACTCCTTAAATTAATGGCTCCCTGGGGAATCACCCATGTGGTGTCCTTTTTTGCAGACAAAGCACTCATATATATCTGCTGTCTAACCTATTCTGTACCCATGCTGCTGCAGATGATCCAGGAGTTTGGGGAAATCTCCGGGCTACAGGTTAACCCCTCTAAGTCCTGACTTTATCCCATGGGCTCTCTGACTGTAACCCCCATTGATACTCTCCCACCGGTCGGGCTGTCCAGGGAATTACAAGATATTTGTTACCTGGGAATCTGTCTTGCCCCCACAGAAGAGACCTCTTCAGAGCTTAATATTGGGAGGGTGGTTCAGAGCCTTCAGGCCAGAAACTTGCCTCTTCCCTTATGGGGAAACTAGCCATTGCAAAAATGTTGCTTCTCTCTAGGTGCCTATATGTCCTCCAGGGAACCTTTTTCATGATCCCATGCCTTATTTCAAAACGATTGATAGTCTACTAGTCGGCCTGCTATGGAAGGCAAACGTAAACCAGTGAGGCTATTCATGATAAAGAGACCATGGACAGGAGGGGGTGTTGAGGCCCCTTGTATGGAACTCTATTACATAGCAGCCCACTTACAGCATGCCATATACTGGCCACAGACAGGGGACTCCTGGGAAAAACCATTCTGAGGGGAACACATGCAGAGGGAGCTCTTCTGACATTATTGATGAGTGGCTCAAATGTCCCCTTGAGACGCCCTACCTAATTAGACAAGTGTTCTTGATATGGGAGGGAGCTGTTAAGAGGGTGTTATAATACTTGCCAGACTTGCCATAATGGACATTGCAGCTCTTCCGTGAGAAAGTAGAATCTATGTGGCTCTGGAGATGGAGGTTGCTCCACTCAAGGGTACTTAACCCGGTGGGACGTTTTATTACATATCCTAATGCGGTAGAAATCTTGCGTTAGGCACGGGTCAATTCGTACACTACCTAAAAATATCAGCCACAGCAAGGGGGGTCTGGCCCACATTCCCTGAAGCCCCACCCGTCTCTGCCACTCTTAGGACGTTGATGGAGATGGCTGGAGAACACCGTTTGGTGTCCCATTTGCATAGAGAGTTAAAGGAAGACTTGCCGATAAAACCTCTACCTATTCAAGCAAGGTGGGAGGGAGTGTTACCAGAGCCCATGTCAGAGAGAGATTGGATACGTACTCATGAGGAGGTTTGTACAGCTAGTTCTAAGGCTTGGTTTAAGCTCACACAATGTAACTATATACATCAAACTTACCTATTGCCCAAGACCCTGCAAGTAATATACCCCACACACTCAGATGCATGCCTCAAATGTCGAAGCCCTGAGGGAGACTTCTTACAAATGGTTTGGAATTGTACATCCCTCTCCTCATATTAGCGGCTGGTACTCGTAAATCTAAACAGAGTCTCTGGCTGGAGTGTACCTCTAGGAATTCAAAAAGTGATATTTTGCCTGCTTCCCTCCCCTCCCGGTAAGAACCTTAGCAGGAAATATGTTGGTAAAAGGCCATACAGCCATAAAATGGATAAATGCGAAACCCCCGGAATATGCTGACTGGCTTAGAGACTTCCTGGAATGGGCAACAAAAGAGGAGGTTTGAATGAAACATGTTCCTATTGATGCTAAACTAGAAGACGTTCTCCAGGCTTGGAGGACAATGATCGCTGACCTTCAAGATGCACACAGCACGGCACCTAATGATCAGTTACCTAATACTATAGTTACCCAAAGTATAGGATAACATTGTTGCACTGCTGTTGCACTGCCGTTTCTCCCTATGGTGAAGTGACGAGTTTTGCACAAGTATGGGAGGGTTGTTACGTATTTTATGATCTTGTTTTTGAGCATGTGAACTAACTCTCTTAAGTTTTCACATACGATATGTAAATGGTGGTCTTAACCAAGAAAACTCAATAAAGATAATTTTTTTAAAAAGGACACTGAGGCGAGGACTATGCTTCTCTTCTTTTACTGTACAATGTAGATTTGCCTAATAAATTATGAAGGTACGTTTTAATTTTATTAAAGACACAGAGGCACGTTTTATGCTTTCAATTCTTTCTTTATATTGATTAGCAGCAGTCAAGATAACAAACTACAAATCCTGTGAGGCAAAGTAAAGTGGGCAATGGGATAAGAAATGCAAAACATATAAGCAGCCACTGGCAACCAGGGGCCCCCTATAACACATAACCTGACTGTGACCAGTCCTCTTTTCTTGTGCAAGAAGTTAGTAAACATCAAATAATGGAAAAAGGGAAAATACAATAGCTGAAGCCATAATCAAAGAAAAGAGTTCCTGGCAAAACTTCATCAATCTAGGACTCTGAAGATAGCTGGAAACTCAAGCAGCATTGAATCCTTGCAGGAAACTGAACCTGAGGAGAAACATCCAAGGAGAGAGAAAAGGTAGGTGATCCTATGAAGTCCTTAGGAAGATGCAAGTGGCAAAGCCGGAGGCACTGTGAGGGAGGAAAAGAAACACCAATTACGTTTTGGGGTGAGGTAAAACTCGCCTCAGTGTCTTTAATAATATTAAGATTTTCCTTTACAATTCATAAGGAAAGTCTACATTTTATGTCAAGACCGGTGGATCCTATTATGCTTGTTTAAAGTATGCTAACAACATCAAATATAGCAGCATGAACAGGTTTGCAATAAAACATTCTAAACACATTATTGTTTGTCCAGTCGACTGATCACAGAATGTCCGCTAGTCTGGAACCTGCCCAGAAGGCTCTGGAGGCTATGGCACCTCTTGAGAAATGAACCCCAAAAACAGAAGTAATGATACCTGCTAAAGACATCACCCATCTGACCCAGTGAGCCAGAGTGGCGGAGGAAACTCGAAGGTGGGGTTTACAGAAAGAAATAAGTAGTTGGGAATGAAAGGACTATAGGAAAGTCATGCGTTTTGCCCTGGTCACCCCCAAGCTTTTTGGACAGGGACTGGCGGTTACTGACTCTTAGCTGTTCCCTGGGTACTGCTTACCAGTCCCAGGGCCAGTGCTCTGTGTAAAATGGATATGCAAATTAGGGTAATTATAATTGGTAAAATTAACCTACCTATAAGTCCCTAGTATATGGTAGGGCATGGCGGTTTTAGGACCCCAGCATAGGTAGTGCACCCATAGGCACTGCTGAGGTGCCCAGTGTCATTTTAAAGGCAGGCCTGCCTTGCTGGCTGCTTTTAAATTAAAGTTACATGCAAATTCGACTTTGGAATTAAAAGTGGTTCCAAAGCCTTAAACTACCTTATTTTTACATATACGTCACCCCTAAGGTATGTCCTATGTGCCCTTTGGGCTGGGTGCCATGTAACTATAAGCAGAGACCTTATAAAAATAGTTTTATAAGCCCTGGTGAGGTAAAACAGCCAAATTTGTTTTCCCCTCATTGTAGTGAGTGGCCTCCATAGGCTAGAATAGGGAGACTTTATTTTAATTTTCAAAATCCCATTAAGTAACAGATACAACAAGCTTGCTATTAAATTAATTGTTATAATAAATCCCACAACTTCCAGTTGTTGGATTTAAAATAACTTGTTCAGGTAAAGAGTTCTAACTTTACCTGAAAAGTTGCCAACTTCAGCCCTGACATGTTTTTACTGTTTTGCTCTGATTGGCCAGCCTCTGCCTGCCTGGCCAGGCTGCCTTGATGAGGTGTGAAGTGGCCTGGCTCAACACAAAGAGATGTTCCTGGGGGAGGAGATCTCCCCTCAGCAGATGGGGAAGCAGGAAGGGGGAGGGCTGCCAAACTGGTCTTCCAAGGCAGGGAAGGATATTTGGAGCAACCTAGCAACACCCTCACATCCTGCAAACCCAGACAGTTAGGTTGCCCCTTGATTGGATGAGGAGAGGTCAGGAGAGGGGTGTGTTTAGGATTTTTAGCCACACCAGTGGGTGGGGTCAGCCAGATGTAACCTCCAAAAATCACTTTCAGCCATGATGGATTTTTGAGGAATGTTGCTCCCTGGGATTTATTTTTGCCACACTTCCAAGGAAGTGGTCGTCACAGGGGGACGGACCCTGCCCCTGATTGGAGGACCAGGACCCCCCTGTTTTTCACCCAGGAGCAAGGATAAAACTGGCAGACCTGCACCCACACCTCAGATCCCTATCAGATTCCAACATGGAAGAACTACAGAAGAAGAAGGACTGCCCTGCTGGACCCCTGGCCTGTACCTGGACACTGCACTCAGGAGGACTGCACCAGCTGCACACTTGGGCTTCACCACAAGAAGGACTTTGCCTGGCTTCAACTGGTTCAAGGAGGGACTCCCTGTTTGTCACAGGTAAAAACTTGCTAACTAGATTCCCCTGCACCAACTCCTGAAGAAACCAACCAGCTGTCCACTGTCCAGTGGCCAAAAAGGAGTTTGTGCCAGGTGCATTCTGGGAGTTGTAGTCTGCACCCCTCAAGGAGCATCTCAGAGCTTCTGGAACTTTGGGGTGAACTGTGGACCTCAAAAGAACCATAAAAGAACATCTGGAAGAAGATCCAGAATTTTGGAGAAGTTTGGAGAACTTTTGGAAAAAAGCTCCATAGAGGGACCGACCCGCCGCGGCAACTCTAGCCGGCTTGCCTCCACCACGACCCAGCCTGACTTGCAGGTTCGTCCTGGTGAAGAAAATCTCCAAAAAAGTGACTGAGTCCGAATGTAGGAAGTTGACCGGGACCTCCCAGGCAGTGTATCCGAAGAGGGCTCCAAGCACGTCAGATCAAGATTCAGGTTTACCCCAGTTGAAGGATTTTCACCTCAAAAAAACGACTAAGTCTGAAGGTAAAAATCTCCACTGAGGGCTCCCGCGGCGCATATCCGAGGAAGAGTTCCAGGAGGTCGGATTGGACTGGCAGGTTTGTCCCGCTGAAGAAAATCTCCAGAAAAACGACTAAGTCCTAAGGTAAACTTTTGACCAAGGCTTCCCACGGGCTGTAGCTGAGCCGAGCTTCATCGGGGTCAGCCTTAAACTTTGACTTTGCCCGGGTCGAGGTGCAACCAGATTGACACTTTTTGTTTCTATGTGCTAGAAAGCATTAATTCTTTAAAAATTCATATCTCTGGTTCCCCTTATCCCCTTATTCGTTTTGGTGTCATTATGAAGCTACAAATATGTCCTATTTGTATAAATTGATTTTGGATTTTTCAACTGTTTCCTGTGTTTTATTAAATTACTGTTTTGTAATATTTGAATGCTTTACACTTTGTCTCCTAAGTTGAGCCTTGTCGCTCGTTGCCAAGCTACCAAGGGTTGAGCTAGGTTTAATTTACTGAGACCTAACTGGACCTAAGTGGAGGTTAGTGGCCTTGTGCTAAGTGTAGGTACTTACCTGCCCTTACCAATAACTCATTTTCCAACAAGGACGTTCTGAGATCAGAAGTCTGTTCTTCATACACTTTGAGGAATTGTCTGACACATAGGCCCTCATTATGAACATGGTGGCAATCACTGCTCCACCGGTGGTGTGCAGGTTGAGGTGACAGACAGGGAGGCGGGAGAGGTGAACACACTGGGGGAAGTTGATGTTGTCGCGTGTGCCATTGTATGTTGGCTGTGTGTATGTCTGTGGTGGGAAGTGTGGTGCTTGTTTTTCTCTGTGTGCTTCTTGTGTGTTGGTGTGTGTGCTTGGCTGTCTGAACGTGTGTTTGGGATGGGTGGAGGGAGTGGGGTGCTCAAAGGGGTAGAGGTGGTTGGAGGGGGGGATGAAAAGACCAGGTACACTGGCACCGGGAATGCCTTCCACATGGCACTGGGAATGCCTTCCAGGTATGCATTGCATCTGGGATGCTAGCACCTGGATGGCATTCACAATGGTTGTCTGCCCTACAGAGATGGTCCTCAGGAGGTTAATAGCCAGGTCCGTGAGGGCAGCAGAGCTGAAAGGGGCAGGGGGTGAGGTGCCTGGGGCGAAGGCGACGCCCACTAGGGTCCGCCACCACCAGGGAGCTCCCATCGGAGGAGGTATCAGAGTCACTACCTCCAGTGGTAGTTGCCTCCCCTGTGGTACTCCCCTCGCCCTCGCCCTCCAACCCTCTGGTCCCCTTGACGTCGGTCGACTCTGCCTCCTTGGAACCGCGGGCCGCTACATCCCCACTCAACGGTGCCACTGCTCCCTCACTAGATGATGCTGATGTACACAAATAACACAAGAGCACAGGGGTGGGGAGATGAGAAACATGAGAGAAATCTGTAAATACCTGAATGGATTACATACTTGGTGCACAAATCACTCCCATCCATCTTACACACCTACATGCAGCACCTACAACTATGGTCATGACTATGCCCCTGACTTGTGGCCACCACCCCAGCATAAAACTCATTTCTCACATGACACACGGACCTGATGAACTGTTAGACCTGTCGCTAACCATTTCCGTGCCCATTGGGGGAAGGACTGCTGGAAGACACCTGTCAGAGTGCCTGGCACTAGACAGCATACATGCCACAGCACCCAAACACATCCATCTAAGTGGTATGAAACTGTGTTGGTACTCACCCCCTTGTGGCTGCTGTGCTGCCTTCAAGCACCCATCCAGATTTGGATATGCCACTGCCAGAATGCGGCACATTAGGGGGGTCAGGGTCTGACGAGCACCCCTTCCTTGTTGCGAGGCCTTCCCCAGCTGGGCCTCGCAGGTCTTCCTGGCTCAGCGCTGCAGTTCCTCCCGCCGCTTCATGCAATGGGATGCTCCGCAGGTTGTAGACCCCCAGGGTCCGCATCTCCCTGGTGATGGCCTGCCAGAGTCCCCTCTTCTGATGGGTGCTGACCTGTATGGGACACACAGAGAAGAAAAACAGACATTAGGATATGCCCATTTGATACAATACAGCTGACATTTTGTTCCCTATGGGACGGACACTTCACAGGATCAATCAATCAATCAATCAATAGTTTATTCGGTCCAAATTTGGGCCATTTAAAAGATTTAAAAAATATATACATACGTACAGAAAGATAAAAACCATAAACCAGTACACAATAAAAGGAACAATAGTAAAAAAAAGTAGGGGTCCAGTAGCTGCCTGAGAAAGATTACATAAATAGGAGGGGTGAAAGAGGTGCTCGGAATAGTCTCTGGATCTTACCCTGTACATAACCCTGAACAGTAGAATAATGATAACGTAAAAGCTGTGGTGTGGCACATCTCTATATAAAATCAGGCATTGAAACTCCAGACAGTAAAACTGATTAAAAAATTTAAGAAGTCAGTCAGTGGTGGCTGATGCTCTAGGTTAATTAGTTTTTTGTGTTAATTAATCCAATAAATTGCATCTTGACAATTATAAAATTAAGTATAATTTTAAATTTATAAAACACTTTAGTTAAAATAACTCAATATAGCACTTATTCAGAGATACGTTTTTTTGTGCTCAATAAGTCGCGGTTTACAATTAGAGCCCAAGGCTGATATGACAGGATGCTGATTTACTGTTTTCAAGACAGCTCTTCAAACAGTGAGTTAAAATCTAGAATAGTCCTATTACGAATTTTCCATGCTGCTGCCAGATATTTAGAAACAGCGCTGATTATCAGTATGGAAGTGTCGTATTTACATATTCTGAATAGACTGTTGTGGGATAGTGGTTGGAGTGTTCTGCACAAGGGAATAATCCACTTCCCTCGGGGACCTTTGTACAGAGGGCAGAAAAATAGGATGTGTTCAGCTGTTTCCTTGCATAAATGACAATTTATGCATTTGTCCGATGGGGAACTGTTAGTCGACCAACCAGCCGTGTAGCTATTAACCGCCAATGTCCCGTACCTGAGCTGGAGTAGTAGAGAGCGAGCACGGGCTGGTATGGGTAGATCCAGGGAGCTTTCAGGGAAGGGAACGTGTTTGACCAGCAGGAATTCAGCTGTCAGCCGACCTGACACATGTGAACCGAGAGATTCCTCGTTGATTTTTGCCCAATAATGTTCTTTGATCAGGCGTTTAGCACTGCCAGGAATCATCTCGGGGTTCTCCCAGTACTGGGATAGTCTCAGTTTGGTCCATGCCACTTTCATCTCCCTGAGCCACCGTACCTTTTCCCATCCGTGATGAGGTGGTAATAGTTCTTTAACTGCTGCCCTGTAGGGTTCAAGTTCGTCTGTTTTCCATAGTCTGACCCAATACAGGAGTGGTCTTAGATAGGCTATGTCTTTGATACTATTTAAGCCCAGGTCCAGTCTGAGGGGGAGCATTGGCGTGCCCCTCCCCAGTCTAGATATGTGTCTGAGGAAGTTGTTTTCTTTGGTTTGGAGAGTATCCATCTGTCTATGTAATCCCCAAAGTTCTGCTCCATATAGGGCCGCAGCACGGATTTGTGCTTTATATATTTCAGAGATAAGGATCAGAGGGGGGCTTGTGGCAGTGCTAGCTTTGCGTCCTATTACTCCACATCTTTGGCTAATTGTTAGTGCCCCTTTCCTTATGGCTGGCTCCCAGCTGCCCTTGTCGGATAGTCTAATGCCCAAGTAGTCATATTCCATTACTCTCTCCAGGGGAGTTAAATCCATCTTTATGTTTGCGCTGAGCTTCTTGTTCGGGGCGCTGTATATCATAAGTTTGGTTTTCTTATGGTTTATGTCTAATCCATAATTTCTGCAGTAAACAGCAAACTGATTTACCAAGTTTTGAATTCCCATGGGTGATTTAGACAAAAGAATAGTGTCATCTGCGTAGAGTAGGCAGGGGACTTTGGTTCCAGCCTGCTTGGGAGAATCATTTGTGCAGTTTGCTAAGTACTTGATGCAGTTGTTTATGTATAATAGGAAGAGAGTTGGGGCCAGGACGCACCCCTGTCTAACTCCCCTCTCAATAGCCACTGGTTCTGTGAGATCACCCTTCTTGCCGTTCCTGATTTGGGCGTAGGTATTTTCATGTAGGCGGGTAATAAGTTTCAGAAGGCCATGCGGGACACCCATATTGGCTAGCGTCAGCCATAACTGGTTTCTGGGGACCAGGTCGAACGCGGCTCTGAGATCAATAAAAACTACGTAAAGGTTACCCCTTCCTATTTCTACAGTTTTCCATTTTATTGTTAAAAATCTTAGTACCTGATCTATAGTACTGACTGCTGGTCTGAACCCTGCTTGTAGATCTGAGATGGCGTTTGTTTCTAAAATCCAGTCTTCTAGACAGGACAAAATTTGCTTTGCAAAGATTTTTTGGAAGTTGTCGAGTAAGGAGATTGGGCGATAGTTGGCAGGGTTAGAGGGGTCGCCTTTCTTAAAAATGGGGACTATCTCTGCTCCCAACCAGGAGCTCGGAACAGGTGCTCCAGCAGCTATCTCATTTGAGATGAGGTTTAGGTATGGGGCCCATACATCTGGATTTGTCTTGTAAAGGTCTCCTGGTATTTTATCAAGGCCGGGGGCCTTTCCCCATTTCATTGAGGCAATCGCAGCCTTGGTATCTGCCAAAGTGAATTCAATTTTGGGGGTCTCGGAGGTCATGATATGGATCAGATCCCGGGAAGCAGCATCAGTGGTCCCCAGGTATAATTGGGAAAAATGGTCGGACCATTCTGCAGGGAGTATTGAGGCACCAGGCGAACGGTGTGGTTCATTGCTGGCATCAGCTACCAATTTCCAAAATTTCGTGGTGTCGTTTGTTTTAGCAGATTCCAGGAGGAGGACCCATCTTGATTCATCCCATTCCCTACGGGCTCTACCTTGTTCCTTTTTGTAGTCTTTTCTAGCTTCCCTTATATAATCCATCTGGCCACCTCTTAGGGCTCTCAGCAACTTATGCTGTGCTTCTCTGCATGCAGTGTTGAACCATCTTGCGTTAGAATTCTGTTTAGGCTCTGTTGCCGACTCTTTAGTAAGTAGAGTTTTTAAAGAGTTAAAAAACAGTGTATGGGCTGCTATAAGCCCACCACTATCTTTCGTGGGTTGAAGTATATATTCCATATGATCCGCCAGCTGCCAGTACACTTTTGCCAAAGTGGTTATGTCAGTGTTCAGGGATTTCCATCTAACATTTCGCCTGTTGTTGGTCAGTGCGAGCTGCTGACTATAGGACTTGGGGCAGGAGGCTTCAAGTAGGGGTAGTAGGTTCCTGAGTGATAAAGTCAATGGTTCATGGTCGCTTTCCTCATGTTCTGTGATGTTCATATCGACCATGTGACCCCAAAGGCGGATGTCGAGCAAGATGTAATCAATCTGGCTCTTCTGCAACCCACGTTTAAATGTGGGGTGAAGGTTAAGATCCGAACGGGAACGGCCATTGCAAGCCCGGAGACCGTGTGCCAATGTAATGTCCATGAGCTGGTATGATAGTCTGTTGATTTTAGGTCTTTTGCTTGACACCAGCTGGGGGATGCCCCAATGAGCATCTTCATCTTTATATAGTTCCTGGGCCAGTGAGTAGGGTTCAAAAGTGGTGTTAAAATCTCCGGCAATGAGAATAAAATGAGAGGGAGATTTATCGGTGAGAAAATTGTCTAAAATAGTCAGTGCGTTGGACTCATATTTATTGCCCAGGCTCCTATTATAGATGTTAATTATTAAAAGTGGTTTCTCTGTAAGGGATGGTATTGATAGACCCATTAGATCAGGGCAGCCCAAGTCAATTGGTTCAATTTGGCATTTGAGAGAACAGCTGAGCCATATTAGCAGGCCACCTGAGGGTCTCCCTGAATTCACCTTATTTGCTGGAACCCAGTAGCTTTTGTAACCGATTCTATATTTAGGCTCCAGCGCCCATGTTTCTTGGAAGAGACATACTTTATGTTTGTCTATGAATTTTCCCCATTCAGGGTTGTTCATTTTACTCTCCAACCCGGCAATGTTCCAACTGAGGATGGTATCTAAGCCATCTGGTTTGTTATGGGGAGCTTCAGCCACGGGATTCTCTCTCGGGGCTAGGGTACCGTGGGGAAGCAATATGCCCTTCTCGGTCGTGTCTAGGGTGCTTCCAGCCCCATCTAGGACAGGGGGTGGTCTAAGCCAATCAGATACCTGGAGTAGAGGTGGGTTTGCGGGTTTGCTGTGATCTAGTGGGTCTGTAGCTAAATTAATCTCAATCACCCAGCGCTCCTTATCTGTTCCCCCGATATGGATTTCAGAACTTTTAAGATAGTCTGACTGGGCGAGAGCGGGGGTTAGAGTAGACTCACTAGTGTTGCTAATGGGAGTATATTCGGCCCCACAATTGAATTGCCCTGTTTTATGAGTTTCATTTTTCCCAGCTATAGGATAGTTTTTGTTCCAGTTGCTTGAACCTCGGGAATTAAGAAAAGTCATGTGTGATAGTCAATCGTTTTCGGAGAGTGTGGGCGAGGCAGGATTGCAACTTGGCTGGAAATCAGTTGGCATCTGAGCCCTAGGAAAATCTCTGGATGTCATTGTCACCCCCTTGAAGCCTGGTGCAGCTTTATGGGGGTAAAAGGCCTGAAGCCTGCAAAGTGAAGTGGCCCCCCCTAGGGGGTTGAGATGGCATGCATTTAGGGAAAGCTGATCGACGAGGGAGGGCGCATTAAAGTTAATAACAATACAGTCCCCAGTGCCAGGGTTTTTGAGTGGACCCACCCAACCCACCCTCCTCACCATTAATATTGAGGGTATCATATGGAATGCAAATCTAGCATGTTTATGCAACCAATGAATAACCTTGTTTTTCAGTTCTGTGAATGATTCAGGGATGATGGACTTGAGCTTAGGGACATTCGTAATAACAAGCACGTAGGGGCAGGCTTCTGGAGGTAGATGTAAAGTTCCCATGTTGATTCCTGAGTCCCTGCGCATCCGATCTACTTGGATATTTGGGTGGGTTCTATGGGGTTTGGCACCCGTGTTTGTGGAAGGGGCAATTTCACCAGTCCGCCTTAGGTAAGAGGAATCGCTCTTTGTGTACCACGTTTTAGGGAGATTAGCCAGACTAGGTGTAGAAAGCTTCGCTAGTTGATGTAGTGTGTCAGAGCAAGGTGGTTTTGGCTTGTGGACCGTAGGTGGTGGGAGAAGGGGACTACTGGCATCATTGACAGGGGGGCCAAGGATAGGGTGTTGTCGCAAGCAGTGCAAGCCCGATGGGGAAAGGGGGATTGGCTGGCTGGGTTTAATGAGGGCATCGAGTTTCTCCTCGATGGCTAATAGACGGATTGTTATAGGATGTAGTTGTTTTAGAAGCTCATCTTTAATAAAGTCTGTGATAGAAGTAATATCCAGATTGCCATAGTTGGTAGTTTGGGCAGGTATATGATCCTTAGGTCTGGTAGATACGGTATGGACAGAGGGGTCCAGGACACGGGCCCGTTTGTTCTTTAGATTCGTCTCCCCCCGTTTCCTTTTGCCCTTTGTGCCATGATTTGGGGAGGGTGTAGGCCTGATTGGCATAGGGCGGGTAGATCCCGAAGAATGTATGGTTCTGTCCAAGGGTTCTGCGTTGAGCGTTTGAATTGTGAGGGTGGTTGGTGCTGGTGGTTCTGCAGAGGGGGGCTGTGAAGCTGGTGAAAAGAAGGATGGGGGAGCAGTTAGACGGCGCTCGACCAGTTCAATTTCTTTTTCTAGTGCCCCTACCGCTTTTTGGAGGAAGCCGTCTAAGGTCTTATTATTGCCTGCCTCTTCCAAAGGTATCCCTCCCTTCCGTCTACCCATCTTGTTTTGGTAGGACACTCAGATCCTGCTCAAAAGTTTTGCAATCTTTTCCCTGTGAGCACTCTCCCTCTCTTTTCCTCACCCTGTTTAGCTCTGCTGAGGTTTGTGAAAGGGAGTGCTGAGATATCTAAGGGGCACGAAGGGCTGATCACCTCTGTTTGAGAAGGTGTCCGGGTGGGTAGATAGTTGTCAGCCACTGCCCAAGTCCTGCATCTGTGGAACCTGTTTAGGGCGTTAGAGTTCCGAACTGATGAAGATTTTTCTGGGAGCCTCACTCCACCCACAGCACCATATGGTGCTTCCTTCAGGCAGCCTTTACCTATTACAAAATGTCAGGGGGGTGGCCCTGCCCTGGCTCTTCCTGGCAATGACGGGCAAGGACGGGCCCGCCCTTGGCCCGGGCTTTGCCCGGGCGCCGCCCGCGCGCGTCCCGCGCGGCGGGAGCGCGATGAGAATTTAAAGGGCTCCTGCCCTTCCAATTGGACGCTGGGTTTTGGGCTCCTGCCCCCTCCGGATTGCTTTGTTGGTTCGCGCTTTCCCGCGACGGCGGGAGCGCGATGAGAATTTAAAGGGCTCCTGCCCTTCCAATTGGACGCTGGGTTTTGGGCTCCTGCCCCCTCCGGATTGCTTTGTTGGTTCGCGCTTTCCCGCGACGGCGGGAGCGCGATGAGAATTTAAAGGGCTCCTGCCCTTCCAATTGGACGCTGGGTTTTGGGCTCCTGCCCCCTCCGGATTGCTTTGTTGGTTCGCGCTTTCCCACTTCACAGGATCATTTTACCACCTCACTCACAGTACTTTCCCCACAATCAATGCCTGTGCAGTTACAGATAGACCACACATGTATACAGGCATCTACCAAAAGAAATGAGACATGGCCCTCCTACACCCAACAACAAAGGGACAGGGCACTGTGAACTAGAAAACAAAAAAGTCCCCAAAGTATGCAAAAATCAATCAATCCAACCTATATTCAAAGCACAACATACAATCACATTCACACAGCACTGCAGTGATGAATTTCCAACAAAAGAATTAGTAACAATAATTTTAATAAATATAATAATACCCCATACATGTACTTAATCCATAAAATCCACTATGCTACCTAAAACGTATAAATGCAAAGATAAAAACCCAACCCTTTAAAAACACTACATATATAGGAGAACCATAAAAGCATCAGTATCATCTAGGGGGTCATTTCAACCCTGGCGGTCGGAGACCGCCAGGGCTAAAGTGGCGCCCGAACCGCCAACAGGCTGGCGGTACGGAGACCCATATTTTGACTGCGGCGGTAGCGCCGCGGTCGCACTGCCAGGGCCCGCGGTTTCCCGCCGTTTTAGCCCCGGCGGTGATAATCCGCCAGGGCAGCGCTGCACGCAGCGCTGCCCTGGGGATTATGACTCCCCTACCGCCAGCCTGTTTCTGGCGGTTTGCACCGCCAGGAAGAGGCTGGCGGTAAGGGGAGTCCTGGGGCCCCTGGGGGCCCCTGCACTGCCCATGCCACTGGCATGGGCAGTGCAGGGGCCCCCTAACAGGGCTCTGTGCAGCTTTCACTGTCTGCATAGCAGACAGTGAAAAGCGTGACGGGTGCTACTGCACCTGTTGCACGGCCGCAACACCCCCGGCTCCATTAGGAGCCGGCTCCTATGTTGCGGCCGCATCCCCGCTGGGCCGGCGGGCGTAAACTAGGTTTGCGCCCGCCGGCCCAGCGGGATGTTGTAATGGGGACCACAGGAGTGCAGCCGCACAGCGGTTACAGCTTGTCAGGCGGCGGTAGCCGCCCGGCAAGCTTGTAATGACCCCCATAATGTCTTAAGGCTGTCCGAATTTTGGTATATCTAGGCCAATCAATCTCTGTATTCAGTCTCTGTTTGAATTTAGGCCCGATCCAATAAGTCCAGCAATCCAATTAGCATCAACGCGTTTCGGTGGTCTAATCAAAGTTCTTTTTCCACCTTCTTCAGGACAAAGAATTTTTTAATGTTCTCAACATCTAAAATGCAAGATCAAAATAAAAAATAAAAATAAAACATATGTGCAAAAATATCAATTCCTCTCCACAATAATGCCCCTCATATACCACTGAATCTTCATTAAATATCCCATCCAAGATCCCTTAAGTTTTTACAAAACCCACTATAACATGACAAAGAATACCAATTCTTTTGGTATGAGACTCTCACAAAGAAGTTCACTGCAAATTATTCATCAAATATGTACAACTCAAGACACCCAATTATCCTCATTAAGAGGCCTACACACTCACCTGCATCCAACATATAACATACATAGCATTGGTCATCAACTATCACATGTCCATCGTCCTGTTCCAATTCTGTCTATTCTTCCAGGGTATTCAGAACGGTTTATAATTTCTAAATAGGTAGAAACACATGCTAATCAGTCATTATTGGGGTTCCACTCATTATCAGTGTCAATTCACTCATCATATCAAGATATCTTGCAGAATATTGTCCCCAGTGAGAACATCCACAACATGCTTCTTCCCTTGAGGATCACCCATTTAATGTGTATATAGAGATCACTACAACATAAATGTGTATGTTGATCACCACATGCATGTCTTAATTGTGTGTAACCCTTATACTGAAATAACCTCTTATAATGATAATGAGAAGAACCCCCCCACTGAGGCTGATCCCACGATAATTTAAAATCTTACCCCAGAGTTCAAAATTAATTACTTACATTTTTTTTCCTAAAGTCCAGTATCCTCCGATAAGATATCTGTCTTTTATCTAAATAAAAAAGGTATAAATTAACATCATGTCATATGTTTAAAATGTATCTACTAATATCCCTTATCACTCTGAAAAACAGGGGGGAAGATTTTCCACCCATCCCTTCTGTCCCTTTCTTGGACCGCTCCTTTTGTCTTATAAAAAGACCTACCATCTATCTTCTGTTTATTCTATATATATTGTTGCAGTCCTACAGATCAGGTCATTTAATATCATATTCCAATGAGTCAGCCCATCTCTTAATCAACATATTTCATATAGATCCTACTTCTCTACTTTAATATCACCTCTACCCATATAATATTCCTTCCCTAAATCACAATGAACTTTTTAGAATAAAGTTGGCGTTGTTTGATTTGATGTTCCTCTCTATAGGTATGAACCAGCCTGCTTCTCAAGTTCTTATTACGTTTAAAAGCATAAATAGGTCTATTCAATGGAGTCTCTCCGTCTGTATTCAGTACTTGCCAACTTCTATTGATGACATTTTTGATTTTGTTACTTATGTTGTTAAAGTGACTGACAAATACGATCCTATCCAGTTGTTTTTTCTTACGTTCTGTCTCAAACATACTTTCCCTATTGTAAAAGGGGGCTCTTGTGAATGAATGGCTAATTAATTTATGTGGATATCCTCTGTTCTTCAGTTTCTGTTTCAAGATAGTAGAATGTTTATAAATGCTTAGAGGAACTAAGGCTGGAAGTAGATGGATATAGAGATTATTTTATGAATAAGAAGTCTGTCAAATTAAGAAGGGATATTAATAGCTTCAATTATGAGTTGACATATCCCTAGCTTCAGAAGGGTAATTATCAGGGGAGAAATGCACAAAGTTGACATACCATCCAAAAGGAAAGAAGGTTGGCCCCGAAAGGGAATGGAAAGAAGTATGTTACATTCTTGGAATCTTCTGGATCATGAAGTGAGGATGAGGATTATGTACATGATAATCAAAAGTCGGGTGAGCAGGGCAATAATGTTTTTTTAGAATTATGCCCAAGAACAAATCAGAGAACGGGAAATACAAGAGGAAGGGGTACACAACAGAGAAACCCATCCCAACAGTAAAACGTGAGAACAAGAAATCAAAGATATTGGAGGTAGATAAAGCCCCAGTGGTAAACTTATCACAGAGGACTTTAACTAATAGTGAAATAGAAGTTTTAGAAAAGGGCTTGAGCTTTGTACCAACAACTAGGGTAGACAGGGTAGAATTACAGAAGGATATCAAGGCCTTTCTTAGAAAAGTGAGGTTACAAAAGTTTTTTGAGGGATGTGGATATGTGAATGATGGGGATAACATCTCGGGGTTAAAGCCTAAATCTAGGTTCACGCCATCTCTTGCACAAGTAGGGAAAGAAGTGGAGTTATTTGAAACTCTTGTGGAAAAGGGTATTCAGAAAATCCTTCGTAATCCCTCCAGATCTAAGGACAATTTATCGAATGAACAACGTAATGCCCTGCGCTCCCTTCGAGTACATATGATTGAATATCACTGTAAAACCTGCAGACAAAGGGGGTGGTGTGGTCTTTGACACCCAGGATTATGAAAGAAGAGCTGAAGAGCTCCTGTCAGTGAAGGAACATTATTGACAAGTCCCCCTGATGTTGATGGATAAATTGGGGAAGGAAATTGAAGAAGTAATTAATGAGGGCTTACTGAAGGGGTGTATTTGTGAGGAGGAGGGTAGATTTCTTATGAATGATAACCCTATCATTCCAGCATTTTATGGATTACCCAAAATCCATACAAATTTGTTAAATCCACCACTGAGACCTATAATATCATGTATTGGATCTTTATTGGAGCCCCTCATTGAATATGTAGATAGATTTTTTAAAGCTTCTGGTCCCGCAACAAAGATCATATATAAGAGATTCAGCACACATGATCTCTACAGTGGAAGGGAGGGAGGTTGACAGACAAAGACAACTCCTGGTCACCTTAGATATAGAAGCTTTATATACTAACATCCCACAGGATGATACTATTGAAGTGATAAGGAGTTGTCTTGAAACCACGGACTTGAGAGGCGCCAGTATGGATTTTATGATAAGATGTGTGACCCTGGTACTTAAGAACAATTTCTTTCTTTCTAAGAATGACCTTTATATACAGCTTAAAGGTACGAGCATGGGAGTTACCTGTGCTCCCAGTTTGACCTGCCTCGATGTTGGTGAATTTGTGAAGAAACATATATATAATGAGGCGGCTCCCTTCTTTGAAAATATTTCAACATGGCATCGCTTCATCGATGACATCTTTTTTATATGAGTTCTTGGCATGGTTGAACTTAGGTTATTCTAATTTAAGATTTACAGCCATATAGGTAACTCTGTAGTGGAATTTTTAAGATATTCTCATTAAGGACTACTAGAGTATTTTAGAAGTAGAATTATTCACAGAACCGACAGATAAAAATACCCTTCTTCATTATTCTATTTTTCATACAAAAACACAGAGGGAGTGTATCCCATTTAGACAATTTCTGTGATTAAGAAGAAATTGTACCACACTTGAAGACTTTTAAAAACACTCTACTATCTTGAAACAGAAATTGAAGAACAGACGATATCCACATAAATTAATTAGCCATTCTTTCTAGAAAGCCAGCTTTCACAATAGGGAAAGTATGTTTGAGACAGAACGTAAGAAAAAACAACTGGATAGGAAAGTATTTGTCAGTCACTTTAACAACATAAGTAATAAAATCAAAAATGTCATCAATAGAAATTGGCATGTACTGAATACAGAAGGAGAGACTTCATTGAATAAACCTATTTTTGCTTTTTAAACGTAATAGGAACTTGAGAAAAAGGCTGGTTCATACCTATAGAGAGGAACATCAAATCAAACAACGGAGTTTATTTAGGGAAGTAATAAGAGGGAACTATAGGTGTGGCAGCTGTAGTTGCTGCGAATCATGTATAGAAGATAAATCTATTGAATATCGGGGTTTTAGAGTCATTCCAGGGAATATGAACAATTGCTGCAGTAAGAATATTGTGTATCTGATTTTATGCCTGTGTGGTTTGTGCTACCGAGGTGAAACAGGGAGAGAAATGAGGATCCGGTTATGTGAACATAAATCAGCTATTAGAACAGGCAAACTGAATGCCCCATTAGTAGACCATTTTTTAAGTAAGGGACACACAGAGAAAGATCTGAGATGGTTTATCTTGGAGAGAATTGGTCCCAATAAAAGAGTTGGAAATGGATAAATCAGGAGAAAAAGACGGGAACTATGGTACATAATTAGGTTGGAGACAGTAAAGACAGGGCTTAATAGTAAGGAAGATTGGGATAAGGGGGTTGACTTTTACTCCTAACATCCCTGTTATTTTTATTGTTGGGTCAGTCATGGTACTGAGACCCCCTTTTGTGGTTCCTGGATATGTATGGTTGGTTATCGGTCTGCTAAACTGAGCTAAGTGGAAGTGTGATGCAGCTTGTGAGTTAATAGTATTTTTAATTAGTAGGATCATATATATTTTCTGGGGGGCACTTATGGGGAGACATTATAATTAAATGAACATGTAGATGTAATATATATATATATATGTAAACAACGAGAAATATATGTCCCCTTGAGTACTTATATGATATGGTCGGAATCTAATTGAGATGTTGGGAATGAGGAATACTGCTGATTAAGTATACGTCCCCTGTGCGAGGTTAGCGGTATACTTACTGATTTCAATCGGAAGTGAAACCTAGTGGAGAGGAAACACGCATGAGGGTAGATGGCCTCCTCCGATTGGTTTGATTGGGAGGTAGGGCACTTCCGGGTCGGCATTTGAATGCAACGTGAGTAGTGAGACACGTCTACAAGTGAAAAATTTTCAAGAAAGGTCGGAATTGTACACGATATCGCAAATGAGGTAAGCGGTCTGAGATATGTTTGGGTTAGTAAATTATGAGAAGAGACTTATGTTTTTCATATCTGGGTAATAGGAAATTCTATTTATGTGACCATACGGATGGGTTGTAGAACACCGTAGCATACATCGAAGGCTAACTGTTACCTGGAAATGTAGCCCTGACGGGGCAGTCTCAAAAGGATCAAACTGGTTGGATATGAAAGGGTTTAAGGACCGTGCAGTACATATGGTAAGCTAGCCATGACCCGGAAATGTAGCCTTAACGGGGCTGTAATAAGAGGACTCATTTGGGTAGTCCCTGAAGCGCCAACTTTATTCTAAAAAGTTCATTGTGATTTAGGGAAGGAATATAATATGGGTAGAGGTGATATTAAAGTAGAGAAGTAGGATCTATATGAAATATGTTGATTAAGAGATGGGCTGACTCATTGGAATATGATATTAAATGACCTGATCTGTAGGACTGCAACAATATATATAGAATAAACAGAAGATAGATGGTAGGTCTTTTTATAATACAAAAGGAGCGGTCCAAGAAAGGGGCAGAAGGGATGGGTGGAATATCTCCCCCCTGTTTTTCAGAGTGATACGGAATATTAGTAGATACATTTTAAAGATATGACATGATGTTAATTTTTACCTTTTTTTATTTAGATTAAAGACAGATATCTTATCGGAGGATACTTGACTTTAGGGAAAAAAATTAAGTAATTAATTTTGAATATTAGAAAGACTCTGGGGTAAGATTTTATATTATCGTGGGATCAGCCTCAGTGGGGGGGTTCTTCTTCTTATCATTATAAGAGGTTCTTTCAGTTTAAGGGTTACACACAATTAAGACATGCATGTGATGATCAACATACACATTTATGGTGTAGTGATCTCTACATGCACAATGACTGGGTGATTCACAAGAGAAAGAACATGTTGTGGATGTTCTCACTGGGGACAATATCCTGCAAGGTGTCTTGATGTGATGAGTGAATTGACACTGATAAGAGGTGGAACCCCAATAATGACTGATTAGCATGTGTTTCTACCTATTTGGAAATTATAAACCATTCTGAATATCCTGGAAGAATAGACATAATTGGAACAGGACAATGGACAGGTGATAGTTGATGACTAATGATATGTATGTTGTATGCTGGATGCAGGTGAGTGTGTAGTCCTCTTAATGAGGATAATTGGGTGTCTTGAGTTGTATATATTTGGTGAATAATTTGCAGTGAACTTCTTTGTGAGAGTCTCACACCAAAAGAATTGGTATTCTTTGTCATGTTATGGTGGGTTTTGTAAAAAGGTATGGGATAATGGGACATTCAATGAAGATTCAGTGATATATGAGGGGCTTTATTGTGGAGAGGAATTGATATTTTTGCACATATGTTTTATTTTTATTTTTTGTTTTGATCTTGCGTTTTACATGTTGAGAACATTATAAAATTATTTGTCCTGAAGAAGGTGGTAAAAGAACTTTGATTAGACCACCGAAACGCGTCAACGCTATTTGGATTGCTGGACATATTGGATCAGGCCTAAATTCAAACAGAGACTGTATGTAGAGTTTAATTGGCCTGTATATACCAAATTTCGGATAGCCTTAAGACATTATATGATACTGATGCTTTTATGGTTCTCCTATATGTGTGGTGTTTTTAAATGGTTGTGTTTTTATCTTTGCATTTATACGTTGTAGGTAGCATAGTGGATTATATGGATTAAGTATATGTATGGGGTACTATTGAAATTATTGTTACTGATTCTTTTGTTGGAGATTCAGCACTGCAGTGCTGTGTGAATGTGATTGTATGTTGTGCTTTGAATATAGGTTAGATTGATTGATTATTGCATACTTTGGGGACTTTTTAGTTTCCTAGTTCACAGTGCCCTGTCCCCTTGTTGTTAGGTGTAGGAGGGCCCTCTCCCATTACTTTTGGCATAATAGTACAACCAGTGGGTTGGAGAGATTAGTTGATTATTGCATTCATTATGGATGCTTTTAAAACATTTGGTTTCAGTGAAGATCAATTTAATAAGATCATCGGATCAAGTGGAAGAACAGGAGGGAACACTTTACTAGTCTCCTCCGATAATGAAAAAAGGAATAAAATCCTATATTTGAAGAAAAAAATGATTAGAACAGAATTGCATGCGGATTTCCTTATTGAGTATATTAAGGCAGGGGTCATACCAGTTGGACTGCAGAATAAGAATGAACCTAGCTTATTTGTGGAAAATAAGAACTTTTTGTAGACCTGGACATTGATTGCCAACCACTGTAGTCGGGATTAGATGTTGTTAATTATCAAGACAGCTCAAGAATTGGTAATTATCGAAAAACAAGAAATTGAGAAATTAGAGAAGGGTCTTAAGGAAGGAATGGCGTTAGAATGTGCTAAGAAATGCTTAGAGGAACTAAAGCTGGAAGTAGATGGATATAGATATTATTTTATGAATAAGAAGTCTGTCAAATGAAGATAGGATATTAATAGGTTCAATTATGAGTTGACATATCCCTATCTTCAGAAAGAATATTATCAGGGGAGAAATGGACAAAATGGGGATACCACCCAAAAGGAAAGAAGGTTGGCCCCGAAAGGGAATGGAAAGAAGTACGTTACATTCTCAGAATCTTCTGGATCATGAAGTGAGGATGAGGATTATGTACATGATAATCAAAAGTCGGGTGAGTGAACAATAATGTTTTTTTAGAATTACGCCGAGAACCAATCAGAGAATGGGAAATACAAGAGGAAGGGGTAAACAACAGAGAAACCAACCACAACAGGAATACATGAGAACAAGAAACCAAAGATATTGGAGGTAGGTAAAGCCCCCGTGGTAAATTTATCACAGAGGACTTTAATGAATAGTGAAATAGAAGTTTTAGAAAAGGGCTTGAGCTTTGTACCAACAACTAGGGTAGACAGGGTAGAATTACAGAAGGATATCAAGGCCTTTTTTTAGAAAAGTGAGGTTACAAAAGTTTTTTGAGAGACGTGGATATGTGAATGATGGGGATAACATCTGGGGGTTAACGCCTAAATCTAGGTTCACGCCGTCTCCTGCACAAGTAGGGAGAGAAGTGGAGTTACTTGAAACTCTTGTGGAAAAGGATATTCAGAGAATCCTTTGTCATTCCTCCAGATCTAAGGACAATTTATCGAATGAACAACGTAATGCCCTGCGCTCCCTTCAAGAAGATATGAATATCACTATAAAACCCGCAGGCAAAGGGGGTGGTGTCGTGGTCTTTGACACCCAGGATTATGAAAGAAGAGCTGAAGGGCTCCTGTCAGTGAAGGAACATTATCGACAAGTCCCCCTGATGATGATGGATAAAGTGGGGAAGGAAACTGAAGAAGTAATTAACAAGGGCTTACTGAAGGGGTAGATTTGTGAGGAGGAGGGTAGATTTCTAATGAATGATAACCCTATCATTCCAGCATTTTACAGATTACCCAAAATCCATAAAAATTTGTTAAATCCACCACTGAGACCTATAATATCATGTATTGGATCTTTATTGGAGCCTCTCAGTAAATATGTAGATAGTTTTTTAAAGCTTCTGGTCCCACAACAAAGATCATATGTTAGAGATTCAGCACACATGATCTCTACAGTGGAAGGGAGGGAGTTTGACAGACAAAGACAACTCCTGGTCACCTTAGATATGGAAGCTTTATATACTAACATCCCACAGGATGATACTATTGAAGTGATTAGGAGTTGTCTTGAAACCACGGACTTGAGAGGAGCCAGTAAGGATTTTATTATAAGATGTGTGACCCTGGTACTTAAGAACAATTTCTTTCTATCTAAGAATGACCTTTATATACAGCTTAAAGGTACAAGTATGGGAATTACCTGTGCTCCCAATTTGTCCTGCCTCGATGTTGGTGAATTTGTGAAGAAACATATATATAATGAGGCGGCTCCCTTGTTTGAAAATATTTCAACATGGCATCGCTTCATTGATTTTTTTTTTTATTGAATTTTTCAACAAGAGCCAAACATTGCGCTACATACATGTGTTATCAATAACAGGATATTAGTGGTTTTAGCAGATCTTTTAAATTTGCACGACTTGAAATAAACAAATAACAAAAACACTTTGTACACTTCCAGGTCCGGATGGTCTAACCAGTGCGTTTGATTTATTGCCTATGCCGATAATTAGCGCATTTTGATGCGGAGAGGCTCCACAGTTACCCAGGATGAGGTCTTAGATTCTATGCGGGGGGGAGCACCGACTGTTAGGGTGCCAGTGTCAGGTGGTTTAGGTGTACTAGACAGTGGATACTGCGTGAGGTTTGTGCGCATGGAGGTTTGGTGTATTGTCCGTGGGGGGTGAGATGTTGCTGGTGGGGTCGTGTGCGTCCCCTAATGGGATGCTGTTTTGTGGCCTGCTACATGCCAGCTGAAGTACTGGGTTTTTCAGAACCCAGTGCTGCCAGGGAACACACCCTAAGACTTCGAGTCCTTCCTGTTTCAGACTACAGAAACACAGAGTCTTCTTGGTGAAGTCAAAGATCTTGTTTATTGGCTGCAGCCAGTAACAGGTATCCTAAAAGTACAACACAGTGTATATTCTCAGGAGACTGCTCTCCTTGCAAAGCTAACCTTCTCTTTTATACAAAATATTATGCTTTAGGCAAACATTCCTTATTTTACAGTTGACCATTCACATATTTTCACTACAAAGAAATAGCAGGGTTATGATGACAAGCCCATATTTCAGTTTGTCCAGCCCTCCATCAATTACCCGGCAAGGCTCAGTACTTTCATCAGATATCGACGGACCCCCAATATAAACAGGCACCTCCTCCTTGTAAAGCAAGTCATAAAGAAAGAAACAGGGACAGGTGTGTGTAAGATTAGGCATGGTTTGTGTGTGATGAAAGGTTTATGATGTGTTGTGCCTTGATACTAATCTCATTCGGCCACTGGGAAAGAAACTGTCCGAACAGGTTTGGCTTCAGGCAGTGGAGTCAGCTTGCCCAGGTCACAGAGGAGTCAGCAAAGGTGTACGTGTCCTTCAGACTCGTTTTCAGCATTAGACATTGGCCTATGTGAGGGCAATCACAAAATGGCTGTCGTTTAAATGGAACATGAGGGTTCAGGACGGAAACTCTGATATTCGGGTGATTTTGTTACCCGAATATGAATACAATGCTTGTGCATACTATTCTAATCATTCTCGGTCTGCTGATACCAAAATCGTTGTGATACGACGATGTTTATAACACGGGTCCAGGATTTTCAGTACCACAGACCATCCTTTTGCCCTTACATAGGCAATAACCTATACTCACGCTAATCTGAGTCCAGGTCTATATTCATAAAGTCGTTGAGATGTTGCTGTAGCATCATCCTATTACTTAGCTCGTCCCTTGATACAGGTTTCCTTACACACGATGTAGCACAGAGGCCACATATTGCAGGAGCACACTGTACACACAGACAGGACAGGACAGGAAAAGAATGGCTAACATCATCCCAATGACTACCAGAGTCTTCCATCCCCAGGCGGATATCAGCTCCCAGAACCACCCCATCAATGACCAATCTCCTTTATCCACGTGAATAGATTCGGAGATCTTATGCAGTTTGGAAATGGCCTGGTAGACTGTCGGAGCGTTATCTGGGATGAAAACACAGCAACTTGATTGGATCACTTTACATACCCCACCTCGGTCTGCAAGTATGACGTCTAATGCGACCCTGTTCTGAAGAGTCATAAGGCGATCCGACTGGAGCTCAGCAGTCAAATTACCAAGGGCACCAGCGGTTTCAACTACCGTGGATTTAACCACCTTTGTCAATTGCCTTATGTTCCTACTGTTAACCATAGGACCCCAAAACGGCAGAAAACCCTTTACGAAATCTCCAAATTCTTGTCCTGTAGTGTCTTCTTTACTTATGACACCTCTAACTATCCTTGTCTTATGGTAATCTGCTGCGGCCGTGTAGGTGGGAGGTAACAGGAACGAAACAAAACATGTGCCTGAGAAGTCAGGGGGCAACCATGTATAGGCTCTATTATGGCAGATGAAATAGGTACCCTTAGCTGCTAAGAACGAAGGAGAAGTCTGAGATGCAAAAACATATGTTTCAGTGCAGATACTTTTCCCTAACTGAGCTGTGGGATTCTTGCCATTACCTTGCAGACATAGGTGACCCTGATGGGGTACAATCCAAATCGGGGAGGATCTCTTTGCTCGCTGGTTCCCCCTCAGAGTAACTCCATATCCTGTTATGTTCCATCCAATATATGCTAGTGTCTCATCTCTCGGGATAGTCTCATAGGAAATATCTTCCCTAATCATATCTACTATACCCTTAGCTAGAGCACTATTCTTAGGATTATCTTTCACAGAACGTAGGGGGTTGGCTTCATACGCGTATATGAACACCATTCTATATGCCCATACAGAACCATTAGGGCTGAAAGGCAGGACCAGATGAGGGATACCTTTATCAGTAGTATGAGGCATAAGACCACACACCCAACAGTTAGTTGTGTTCACTACTAATTGGTGTTGGTGTAGAAGCTGAATGAATGAATTGTTGACAAATTCTAATCTTCTGGCAGACTCGTGTTCAGGCAGGGGGTGAAAAGAATGCGAGGAAACAGTAGAAGGAGGTATGGGCTGTGTGATGGGTGCAAATGTCACTTGAAAAGAGAATAAAACATATCCTATTAAAAACGTCATTACACTAAGCAACATGAAAATACATATAATCAAAAATCGTTTCTTTGTCAGTATTATACCCATTCTGGCTTTAAAGTCCATCTGTCTGGCAGGTCTCTCATTCTTGAAAAACTCCATCCTCTCTAATTCCTGCTCGTGGTGGTAGGGTGTTCTATGCTAGGGAATGCTTCTGTCAGTCCAGGGCAACTCCCTTAGACCGACCAGAACTGTCGACCTAACGTCTTCAGCTGCACTCCAAAGACTTGGGCAACCACGACCCTACAGCTGAACCCGGATGGCGGTTCGAAAAGAAGAAAAAAAAAAAAAAAATAAGAAAGTTTCTCAGATGAGAGAGCTGCACTTTAAAAAAAAAATAGCAAGGGAACGGGAAAAAAATGATTTGTCCTTAGTTCTTGGTCTCAAATTATAACGGCTTTTTCCAGGTACTGTCTGGTTTTGGAACAAGAGTTCAGGCTCTGTAGTGTTCAATCGAATTGACGGTGGCACAGCTTCTTGCAAATTATTGTCACTTTCTCGTTCAGAAATTGTTCCTTTTACACGTGCATCGCTAAATGGCAAAAAACGAGGCACAGTCTCAGTCTCAGAGTCAGCGATCCCCTCCTGGACCCATCGGTCGTACGGTAGAGGAAAAGGGACTCTCCTGCAGTGTACGCCGTGGATCCAGTTCTTTTTCCCTTCCACTCGAACAGCTGATCTTGTTGAGAGAAGGACGAGGTAGGGGCCGGTCCAACGGGGCTGGTCATTCTTTGTCCGCTGGAAGTTATTGACCAGCACCCATGATCCAGGATCGATAAGATGTCCTGGAGCTTCAGAGACCTGAAGCAGAGTATCGTGAACCTGTTGGTGTAGAACACGCAATTTAGCCGTCAATTCATACAAATAATCAAGCAGTACAGGGTGTTCGATCTCACTGAATTTTGTTGGTCTTGGCACTCCCCATATGTTGGCCGGGCGGCCGAACACAATTTCATAGGGACTAAGTCCCACTCACGAATGCACAGTCATTCTTGTTGATAGGAGTGCTAGAGGCAGAGCGTCAGGCCATTTAAGACCAGAGCTCGCTTGTATCTTTGCCAACTTCAGTTTTAGCGTGCCATTATAGCACTCTACTAGTCCAGCTGATTGGGGGTGATTTGCAGCGTGGAATTTTTGCTGGATACCTAGCCCCTCACATACTTTTTTCATCACTCGACCCACAAATTCACTCCCATTATCACTCCAGACTATTCTCGGCATTCCAAACCTAGGGAAGAATTCTTTGGCAAGGGCTTTAGCTGTGGATAAGGCAGTGTTGTCTTTTAAGGGATATGCTTCTACCCATCTTGAAAAAGCACAAACAACAACACGTACGTATTTCAGATTGTTGCACCTTTCCATGCGGATGAAATCTAGCTGCAAAACCTCGAACGGATACGTTGGAGGCGCAAAATGACCAGCTGGAGTTGGGGTTCCCCTACCAGGATTGTATTTCAGACACACCATGCAATTCTTGACCACATTCTCTGCACATTTAGGAATTCCAGCATTTTGCCATACTGGAGCCAACAACTTACAAATCCCTTTCACACTGATATGGGCCATTCCATGAGCCATTGTTACCACTGCAAGCACATACGCATCGGGTAACAACCATCGCTGATGTTCTGACAAGTCAACCCAACAACCATTTTCATCCAATTTACCCGTACTTTCTTTCCACACACTCAACTCTTTCTCTGAAGCTTCAGCTTGAAGAGACTTCACACCCTCTATCGTATCTTCACATATTCCAACGTCACCAACCCATCTTGCGGGGCCTGCAACATACATTCGATTCATCACATCTTTTGCTGTTTCTTTTGCGATTTCGTCAGCAAATGCATTGCCACGACCGACATCATCAGTAACCTTCTTGTGTGCACTGCATTTCACAATCACAATTTGTAATGGCAAGGTCAGTGACTCAAGAAGCTCATTCACCAACTGACCATGCTGAATTTTAGCTCCATGCGAAGTCAGGAACCGACGTTCTTTCCACAATCGTCCAAAACTATGGGCCACACCAAACGCATACTGGCTGTCGGTATATATGGTCACTTTCATTCCTTTCGATAACACACACGCTCTCGTAAGTGCAATCAGCTCTGCTGCTTGAGCTGAATTATGTGGTATACGTGCAGCTTCAACAATCGTATGCAAAGTTGTGACAGCATATGCTGCAGTCGTATCACCATTCGGAAGCTTGAAGCATGAACCATCCACCCATAAGGTACCATCACACTTTACAAGAGGAGTATCTTTAAGATCTACTCTCCCTTTCGTTTCTTCTTCTGTCCTAAGAAAACAATCATGTTGTTCAACATCATCTGTCTCTACTGAAATCGGCAATAACGTGGCTGGATTCAACGTATTGCACCTCTTTATGTGCACATGACTCGCTAACAGTGTCAACTCGTAACCTGACAATCGAGCACTAGTTAAATGCTGTGTCTTGGTCCTGTTTAACAACGTGTCCACTGCATGTGGAACCATCACAATCAACATATTATTCATCACTAACCCAGCAGACTGTCGAATAGAAACAGCTGCTGCCGCTGTGGCTCTCAAGCAACTCGGCAATGCTTTAGCTACCGGATCCAAAGTCGACGAAAAATATGCGCATGGGCGCTGCTTGTCTCCAAAAGACTGTGTCAGCACTGACAATGCACAACCCTCTTTCTCAAGGACATACAGTGTAAAGGGCTTACTGTAGTCGGGGGTACCCAACACAGGAGCCGAACACAATGCATTACGCAATTCGGACAATCTTCAGACCATGGAACGGGGTTCGGTGTATCTTTATAGGTCAATGCTACCAAAGGTTTGGCCAGTAAAGAAAAATTTGGTATCCATTGTCTGCAGTATGATGTAATGCCCAAGAAAGCACGTACTTCTCTCGGTGTCTTTGGCACACTCAATTTTGCAATTGCCTGAATTCTTTCTGAGGTCAGTTTCCTTCCCTCCTTCGATAAGAGATGACCTAAGTAGGTCACTTCTTGTCGACAATATTGCAGTTTTGAAAGGGACACTTTGTGATGTAAATCAGATAAATGACGCAACAACGACAAGGTGGCTTCTTTACAAATCTCTTCAGTATCTGTAGCGACTAGCAAATCATCGACGTACTGAATAAGGGTAGCGCCGTCAGGTAAAACAATTGCATCAAGCTGTGTTTTTAAAGCCTGACTATATATTGATGGACTTTCACAGTAGCCTTGAGGAGCGCGTTTAAAGCGGAAACTTCGGCCTCCTAAACTGAAGCCAAAAATATCCCTGCTCTCCTCGGCAATCGGGATGCTGAAGAAAGCATTCTTTAAGTCAATCACGAGAACCAGGTGGCGGAAGCTGGAATCATAGTCAATAGGGCAGTGATATTAGGAACAACTGGAAACTGTGGCACAACTATTTTATTTACCTCTCTAAGATCAATCACAAGCCTGTAAACAGGTGGCTTAGAGGGGTCAGTACGTTTCAAAACAGGCAAAACAGGACTATTACAAACGTTGCCTCTTGTCTCTTCAATTACATCTTTTTCAATTAAATCATAAATGATCGCTAGCAACGCCTTTTCACCTTCACTAGAGATCTTGTATTGTTGAATGCGTGGTAATTTAACATTGGCTTTCAATGTCACAACATAAGGCGGTATTTCCAACAGACCCACGTCGTTAGGACCAGTAGCCCAAATGGTATCAGGAAGAAACGACAATTCGGTTGGAAGTTTATCCTTCGACAAATACATTGGAGAGACCATTTTCCTACCCAGTGTAAGTTGTACTCCCGAAGGAGAACAATATAATGTTGCATACAATCTTTTCAACAAATCCAATCCTAACAAGTTTTCACCACAACCTGTCGTCAGAATAAGGGGTGCTTCCAATTCACAAGGTCCAACAGAAAGGGACATAGGACTAGAAATCGGGTTCCTAACCGGGGCGCCAGAAAAACCTACTGAAACATTCATCTCGCCAGACAAAGGTGCGCCAGGGAGTTTTGAGTGCATAATAGAACTCTTTGTAGCACCAGTATCCAACAGAAAAGGCTCCGACACACCTGATGTAATCACCTTAACATAGGGTCCATTCTGATCCACTGGAACTAAAAAAACTCCCTCTCTTCGTCTATGGCTGTCCTAGCAATTATTACCTTCCAGATTCTCATCTTCTGCATAGTAGTCGTCAGCATAGTACTGAGCCGTCCTACCAGACGCGTTATGTTGCTGGTCAAAACTATTCATTGAGTTTTGAGACGGAAAGGAACGTGTGTTCTGGGGGAAACTTCCACGTCCTCTACCTCTAGGAGCTTGTTGAACACCTCGACCTCTTGCGCCAGAAGCACCATTAGTACGCTGTAACAAAATAGGACAACTATACTTGAAATTACCCTCGTCTTTACAATATGAACACTGATTGGGACCTACAGAAACACGTGGTTGAGAAAACTCGAACCTTTGCGAGTTTCTCTGGAACTGTTGAGGTTGCTGATAGTTACTCTGACCACCACGTGGCGGATACGCCTGTTGTAAAAGAACCTTCGTCTTTAATTCTTTAGTTTTCTTGTCTGCTCTATCCTTCTCATCTTTATCCCTATTTTCGTAGTACTGTGCAGTAGCCAATATTTGTGCTGAAGAGGAAACGGCCCAAGAACTCTCTGAATCCTTCAATTTCTTACACAGCTCGGCAAGCAAATTGTGCACAAACTTGTCGACGAACAACCGTTGACCACCTTCTGTACTCATATCTTGACCACTGTGGTCGATAAACGTTTCCTCAAACCTGGTGAAGAAATCAGACACTGTTTCATCTTTCTTCTGCTTACACGCAGACAATTTATCCCAATTCACACGCATCGCAGGCATTAAAGTCTTCATGTAAGTAATGATCCTAGCAGGCAGTTCTGCTACCAAAGGCTCAGGCTTGGCACCACCAACTTGTCTATCATTTGCAGCACTAATATTAGCCCATGAGTCACCTAACTCTTGTGCATGATCTGTATGGCGAATCAATCCCCACAAAGGCTGTGGAACAACATTCCCAAATAACATGTCTATGTCGGCTAAATTCATAATGCATGAGTCTGCAGTCTGTGATAATTCCTTATAATACCCTGCAGGGTTTTTACGGGGATCAGGCAAAGTCTGCTTAAGGGCTAAAACTTCAGCTCGCTTCCACGGAACATGTACCCAAACATGCTGAGAATGAGCTGGGACAGCATCAATTTGATTAGCAACATCAGCCGCAATGGCGTCCTTCCTTCCATACCGGAGGGACTTCTCTCATTGGGTACTGTCGCACCTTTTTTTTAACAGAGGAGTCATGTTGGAACAATGACTGAGAAGGATCCTTATTCCTAAAGGACAACAACGTCGCAACTGCTTTCTCAACTTCGGGACCCACAATCATGCCTTTTTCAAACTCAAACCGTACACGGCACAAATCAGGCGGATTTGTTTCCAAATCATTATCCTCCAATTCCTCACAAAGGAAAGCACACATTTTCTCAAAAACGTATCTTTGTTTCGGTGCTTCCCATTGACGGAAGACATCCATAACAGACTCTACATCGTATCTTAAAGGGTAAACAACCCATTTACGCGCCATACGGTCAAACATTTCTCTCTCTTGAGAATTAGGCAGTTGACTACGCGACTGTTTACGCTCCGAATCTGGGGTCACACCAGACGACCCAAAGAGAGGAAATATAAGGTCATTCTCTGTCGGACAGAAGGAGAAATTGATGAAAGAACAGGAGGAAAAACAGAGGGAGGCAAGGCAGACGCAGAAGCAGAGGCAGTATCAGGAAGAACACCAGAAGAGGCAGTCGATGTAGTACATAAAGTCGTAGTAGGTACAGATGGAGCAGGTAGCGAAGTCGGCGGCCCTTGAAGGGGCTGCGCCATAGTAGTAGGAACCAACTGAAGAGGAGCTGGCGGCTGTGGAAGAACCTGAGGCACAATAACCGGAGGTTGCACAGCTAAAGGTTGCAGGGGTGCTGTAGCATTCTGCGCATAAGGGGGTGGCGAACTCAACAAGTGTGACATTAAAGGATCTTTCTCAAGTTCTTTTGCTGCATCTTGCTGAAGAAGTGGAAAAACTGGATAACATTTATTGGTCACCATTTTACGTTGCCTGTGCAACTGCTCATTCATCTGTTCTTCTTCATCATCTTTAAACTGCATGGCAGCTTGCATTTTCGAGATACCCTCTTCCCTCTTATTTCTCTTTGCTAATTTAATTTCCTTCTGTTTGGCTTCCTTACGCCATAGGCGGAAAGAGTCAAACATCGCCGGCCGGGCTTTCTTCTTAAAAAGTTTAACCTCCAGATTATTCAGAATCTCTGTGTCGAAACTACCATATTGGGGCCATTTTAAAACACCATCTTTCCTGGTGTATTGGATCCATACTTCATTATATGTGAGGGGGCCTATGCCATGTTTCACATATAGTTCATAGGTTGGAGTTCCAATCGGAGGAACCGGACACGAGTCCTCCAATCGGGAATCCCTATTACAACCAAGACAAAACAAATTTCCATGTCTGCTAAGACCAGGCATCTTCGCTCTCTAGTCTAGCGTCAAACTTCAAAGGATTATCGAATACGATAGTCTCGTGAATACACGAATCCCTCGGCTTTGGTACTTGCAAGTTCCAAATCAAAGATCCCAAGGGGATACCAAACTAAGAACCAAACTAAGGACTGGGAGACACTCAACTTATACTTAACTGAGGTATCGATGACGTCACCAGAAGACTCGTTTATCGTTTCGCTCTACCAAATCATCAAGGGTCCAAAACAGGGCGATAGTCAGGGCAGCAGTCCTTCGTAGCCGTCGGGAAGCGGGGAACCTCGCAGCAAAGACTTTCGGACCACGTCGACATACAGGGGTCGATGAAGTGGCGGCCTTCCTCCAGAATTTTCACACGAAGCTCCTCACGAACCTCTGGCTTGGACTGGTACCGCTGAAACCGCCCCACGTTGGGCGCCAACTGAAGTACTGGGTTTTTCAGAACCCAGTGGTGCCAGGGAACACACCCTAAGACTTCGAGTCCTTCCTGTTTCAGACTACAGAAACACAGAGTCTTCTTGGTGAAGTCAAAGATCTTGTTTATTGGCTGCAGCCAGTCACAGGTATCCTAGAAGTACAACACGGTGTATATTCTCAGGGGACTGCTCTCCTTGCAAAGCTAACCTTCTCTTTTATACAAAATATTATGCTTTAGGCAAACATTCCTTATTTTACAGTTGACCATTCACATATTTTCACTACAAAGAAATAGCAGGGTTATGATGACAAGCCCATATTTCAGCTTGTCCAGCCCTCCATCAATTACCCGGCAAGGCTCAGTACTTTCATCAGATATCGACGGACCCCCAATATAAACAGGCACCTCCTCCTTGTAAAGCAAGTCATAAAGAAAGAAACAGGGACAGGTGTGTATAAGATTAGGCATGGTTTGTGTGTGATGAAAGGTTTATGATGTGTTGTGCCTTGATACTAATCTCATTCGGCCACTGGGAAAGAAACTGGCCGAACAGGTTTGGCTTCAGGCAGTGGAGTCAGCTTGCCCAGGTCACAGAGGAGTCAGCAAAGGTGTACGTGTCCTTCAGACTTGTTTTCAGCATTAGACATTGGCCTATGTGAGGGCAATCACAAAATGGCTGTCGTTTAAATGGAACACGAGGGTTCAGGACGGAAACTCTGATATTCGGGTGATTTCGTTACCCGAATATGAATACAATGCTTGTGCATACTATTCTAATCATTCTCGGTCTGCTGATACCAAAATCGTTGTGATACGACGATGTTTATAACACGGGTCCAGAATTTTCAGTACCACACAGCGACTGCCTGGGCATTCACGTTGCTTCGCAGTTCATGGGGGCTTCTCGTCGTTTTTTGCCTCTAGCTTAGAAACTAGTGTGTTCCAAGCTTTGCAACCCGCATGTCGCAGTCCCCCCACGCGCTAGTTTCGTGAGTACCTGGTACTCAGCACGGGCCCATCACAGGGTAAGGGTAAGCCAGGCTTTCAAGTCGGGTGCATTGGGGGCTTTCCAATTCATAGCTATCAATCTTTTATACATTGCATAAGCCAGGTCTACAAACCTATGTATGTCACGACTCACGTGCTGCTTGCGCCTGGAGTTTGCAGATCTTGAGGCGTGGATCTTGAGAGTTCGACTTTGGCCCAAAAAGGGGCGACTCTTTCTGGTAGCCACGGTGCTGTAGGCAAAGGAAACGCCAAGGACAGACCGTGACCGTGAGGAAGTAGCGCCAGAGGGAAAAAACCCCTTCAGAAGAAGAGGAAAAAACCTCCAAGAAGATTCGCAGAGGATTCCTGGAACAAGAACAGAGGAACAGGAATCAAAGGAACTGACGTAATAACACAGAAATGGCGAAATCCAGAGCCAAGGGCTAGGAAATCAGGAGCGAGGACACTAACTGAAACAGAGAGTGTTGCAGCGCAAAGAGGAAAAGAAAACACCACCCTTAAATACCATAAAACAGGAAGTGACCCACAGGAAGAAAAAGGACACCATCTTGGATAGGGAAAAGTAGATAGAATAGACTGGAGCAGAAACCATAGAGAATAGGGAAGGAGGAATGCTGGGAAGACAAGGGTAACCTGGGAAGGGGAAAAGACATAAAGGACAGAGTAAGAAACAGACCCAAAAAAGGAAGAAGACAGAAAAAGAAGAAAAGGAGCCCAAACAGGTAAGAGGGGTCAGGAGACCCCAACAAGACGGAGGGAGAGAGCAGCGCGAGGCCCCAAGTAAGCCCTGGGGCCTCGTAGGGTGCAGGAAAGGCTCGGGGCGCGCCGCGTCTTAAAGACGCGAAGCGCGGCCCGAGCCGAACGCGCGGCTTGTGCCGAATGCTCGGCTCGCGCCGCGCGGTGCGGAGCGACAATGTAGGTGTTTGTGTTTTTTCGCCCTTGTCCCGAGACCAAGTAGGCAGGACTTGGGGTTCAAATCCAGGTCGAGGCCCGTCATTTCTGCTAATATTTTTTTCACCCCGACCCATTCATTTTGTATCCGGGAGCACTCCCAGACCATGTGGTAGAATTGTGCCTCTGGGGTTTTACATCTGGGGCAGGCCGGGTCCGACCCGGGGAACATGCGTTTGATCCTAGCCAGTGCTAAATATGTTTGGTGTATGTAGTTGATCTGCGTGTAGCGGAATCTGGGGTTCCTTGAGACCTCGCGGGTGTGGCTTAAGGCTTTCGGCCATTCTTCCCATGAGACCGGGGCAGGCAGTACAGCGTTCCACCTCTCCCTGGCCTTTGGCAAATTGGGGACCAGTGGCTTATTCAGGAGTTTGTATGAGTTCGAGACTGCTTTTGCTTGGGTGTCGCAGCTCAGCATGTGGTGTAGTGCGGGAGAGGTATCTGGTTCTAGTTCTCCAGCCGCCCATGTTATTCTAATTACGTGACATATAGCGTGATAGGCCAGGAATTGTCCCGGGCTCACCGCTGTGAGGGCTTGCATGGATTCGAAAGACATTAATTTACCTTCCTCAAAGCAGTCTCCCACTGTGTGTATGCCCGCATCCGTCCAGGCTGCGGGCGAGTGTAATCCAGTCTCAGCCCACCCGGGAAGCCATTCTAGTGGGAGGAGCGGCGAGTATGGAAGTTCTTTTGCGTCTCTTTGAATATACCTCCTCCAGCATGCGTGGGCCGCCGCCATCAATGGGTTTTCGCGTGCGCTTTTTATTTGCTTATTTGTGAGCCATACGAGCAGGGGGACTCCCTGAAGTCGGGATGTTAGCCAAATGGATTCCGCCGAGTTGGGCCAGTGGATCCAGTTCAGTATCCACTGTAACTGCGTGGCCGTGGAATAAAGCTCAAAGTTGGGGGCGCCCAATTCACCCGCGGTGACCGGGCGGTGAAGCGTGGTGAGTGCGACCCGCCTTCTGCCCACACAAGCTGCAGTAAAACGGCGTTCAGACTATTAAAGAAACTTTTGGGAATAATGAGCGGCAGGGCCGCAAAGTGGTATAACAGTCTAGGTAGTATCAGCATGTTTGCTAAGGCCACCTTGCCCAGTGGTGAGAGTGGTAACTTATTCCAAAATCGCATTGAGCCCTTCATGGAGGCCACCGCTCTTCCTAGATTACCATCCTTGAGGTCTTCTGTTCTGTGATAGATGTTAACCCCTAGGTATTTAAATGTGTCGAAGCACCATTTTAGGCGGCCTGGCGGGGCAGTATCTTGTTTCGATAAGGGCCAGCTGGCTAGTGGGAATATACAGGGTTTTCCCCAGTTTACTACTAGGCCTGAGATCCCTCCAAACTCAGATAGCAGCGACATCACCGAGGACAACACCTCCCCCCCCTTCGTATGTATATCAGGACATCGTCTGCGTATAGTGATATGGCGTGGTAGGTCCCGTTCCTGATTACCCCTACTTCTCCTTCTTTGCACGGACGTGTGCGGCCAGTGGTTCCATTGCTAAGGCAAACAACAGGGTTGACAGGGGGCATCCCTGTCTTGTGCCCCTGTTAATCGGGAAGCTCCCTGAAATGACCCCACTCGTCTTCACCCTAGCCTGTGGGTTGGGGTACAGTATACGTACCCAGTGTGTGAATTTTGGGCCAGTACCCATTTGCTGCATGGTGGCAAACAAGAAATCCCATTCTAATGTGTCCAACGCTTTCTCAATATCAAGTGAGATCACTGTTTCCTCGTATGCATGCGGGAGAGTGTTGCCCATCACGCTCAGCAGCCTCCGGATGTTAAGAAAAGTGTTGCGTTTCGGGATGAACCCGTTTTGGTCCTCGTGTACCAGGATGTGCATGTAGGGAGCTAACCTGTTGGCCAGTATTTTACCAAGTACTTTGCAGTCTAAATTTAGTAGCAACAAAGGTCTGTAGGATTTAACATCAGTGGGGTCTCGTCCTTGTTTGGGGAGGACCACTATCATTGCCTCAGCGTTGGGGGTAGGGTCCCACTGGCCCATGCCTCTTCGAATACTTTCAGGAGATGTGAGTTAAGGTGCGTCGCAAAGGTGGAGTAGTATTCTGATGGAAGGCCATCTGCGCCTGGTGCTTTATTCTTAGGCAATTGCGCAAGGGCCATGTTGAGTTCCCCCAGTGTTAGGGGGGCCTCTAGTGTCTCCCTATCTGCCCGTGAGAGTTGGGGCAGGGGTGAGCCCGCCAGGAAGGACCTAAGTTGTTGGGTGGTGCATGAAGTACGTTTGGTGTATAAGTTTGTATAGTATTCCCTGAACGTGTCGTTAATTTCATCCTGTGTGATTGCCAGTGTACCTGCGCCTGTCTCTATGGCCCCGATAGGGGGGCGCTGCCGATCTTCGCGTAAAAGCCATGCGAGTAGCCTTCCCGAACTATCGCCTTCCATTTGAAGTCGCATCAAGTGGTATTTGTGATCGTGTTGGCGAAGTGTGGCATCTTTTAATGTCGTGTATCGTTTTTCGTTGCGGGCTAATGCAGTTTCTAGTGCTGACCTCTGCGTGGAGTGTGCGTCTTACCCCCCATGTAGTTGAGATACAGTGACCGCGAACCACTACTTTGTGCGCGTCCCACTCCACTGCTCTTAGGTTTGTGGAACCAGTGTTTAGTTCCCAGTATTGTTTTAGCGCTGTGTTCAGCGCGTCTGTGAATGCTTGATCCTGGAGGGCTTCCACCTGAAGTCTCCATGTAGGGATCGCTTGGCGATTCCTGCCCCAGTTCAGAGTTACTTTGAGCGGCGAATGATCCGATAGTGTTTTAGCTAGGTATTCTATCCCGCTAGCGATTGTGCAGATTTCCTGAGTGCCCCACAGTATATCTATCCTGGTGTGTACCTTATGTGGTATTGAGTAGAATGAGTATTCCCTTTGTAGTGGGTGCTTCACGCGCCATATGTCGTGTAGGCCCATATCGCTAGCCCACGCGTGTAGTGGGCGTCTGGTGTATCTATTGGTTGTCGTTTGTGTGGGGGGGTTTGACCTGTCCAGCGCCAGGTCCGGTATACAATTGAAGTCCCCGCCCCATATGGCGGGTGCTTCAGGATTCACCAATAATGCTGGGGTGAGTGTACCCAGAAATTCAGATGACGCGTTGTTGGGGGCATATATCCCTATTAGTGATAATTGTTTGCCGTCAAGTCGACCTTCCACTACCATTTACCTGCCTTCCTGATCTATCCTGTGTGATGTTTGGAGGAAGGGGACGCCCCCTGCTATCCATATGAGGACCCCCCTCGCGAAGGTCGAGTAAGATGTGCCTATTATCTGTCCCCCCACATTTGCTCTGCAATTCTTGCAGGTCTGGGTCTCGCTTGTGAGTCTCTTGTAGGATTGCGATGTGTATACCCTGGCGCCTGAGTCGTGTGTGCACCCGGGACCTTTTACTCGGAGTCCCCAGTCCCCTGACATTCTAGGTGACTATTTCGTATTTATGCGTGTTGTGGACTGCGGATTGAGCCATGTTTTATTTGGAGGATGCATCTGGCACTTTGCCTACAATTGTGACCCAGCCGGTTCCCCCCAGCGCGTTTGCGGTCCGCCCCATTAGTCTAGGCAATGTTCCCTGTGTTATGAACGGACCTGTAGTGTACAAACTAACTATTACCCCCCTTCCCTCCCCAACTGGATCCCTTCCCCAACTGTGAACTTGTAACAAACTGCGCACCCCGTTGGAGTGCGAGCAAAACTGTGTCCATGTGGATGTCTGTGGGGGAGCAATTTCACCAACCGGATTCGGCTCGTTATGGGGCTCACATCCTTCCGCAGACCCGGTCTGCAGATGGTTTGGGGTGCTCCCGGGGTGAGCTGTTCCCTCCCCCCGTGTGCCGTCGCCGCCAGCTGTGCGCAATCTGGGTGTGGAAGCAGTTTTCAAGGAAAAAAGATACATAAGTTCAGATGCGGTAGTCACCCACATCCAGTGGCGTGCGCAATGTCCGGCTCTGCTCCTCAGTTGTGGCGGACATTTCCGGCAGGGGGGTGACTCAGCGATATTCTCTCAGAGTACATCTGCGGTTCTGGGGGTAAACTCTGGGCCTTTTAGCACATCTGTCAGTGTAGAGTCCGAGCTGATTGAATCCGACTCTGAGCCTTCCTCGGGGTGCGTCCTGAGAGTCTCAAAGGCGTTCTGTGTCAGCAGGGGGGTTTCTTTCAGGACCTTGGCTCTCTCCTCTGCGGCCTGTTTCTGCGTGGGTTGTCCCCTGGTGCGCCTATTTAGTGCGTTTCCGCGAAGAGGGCACTGACCAGTCCTCGTCGGTGCCATCCGCTTCTTGGGGGCGGGCGAGCCCCTTGGCGTGGATCCAGGTCCAGGCATCCTCCGGAGAGGTGAACACGTGGGTGCGTTCATCTGTTGACACTCTTAGTTTGGCAGTGAATAGTAGTGCGTATTTTGTGTCATGTTCACGAAGGCGCTGCTTTATTTTGACGTAGGAGTTGCGTTGTTTTTGCACCTCTTGAGTGAAGTCTGGATAAGCGCTGACAACTGAGTCCTCGTACCTGAATGGGCCTTTGTTGCGGAACTGCTGCAGTATAGCATCGCGGTCTCTAAAGTTCAGGAACCTGGCTATTAACGTTCTTGGGGGTTGGCCCGGGACCGGGGGACGTCCCAGGATCCTGTGCGCTCTTTCCACCCAGAAGAACTTTGATGGGGCCCCATTCAGAACCTCTTTAATTAGCCAGTGTTCCAGCAAGAGTTCTGAGTTTTGATCCAGTGATTTTTCAGGGATTCCCAGGAACCGTACGTTATTACAGCGGGATCTGCCCTCTGCCTCCTCTGCTCTTTTCAGTAGTGTTTTTACTTCTGCGTCTAGGCGGAGAATTTGTTTTTGGTTGTCCGCTACTGTTGGGGTCAGTTCACTTAGCACCTCTTCCGTTGACTTCACTTTTTCGGATAATTTGTGATGGTCTACTCTGAGTAGATTCAGGTCTTGCGATACCAGTGAGGATTTAGTGTCCATAATTGCCTGTAGCACTTTCTCAAATTGTGAGGAGTCGGCCTGGAGTGTGCTTTCCAGTGACTGTAAGGTTGGTATAAGTTGTTGGTCGCCGGATGCTGGTCCGTGTGTGCTTCGGTCTTGGCTTTTCACTGATTTGGACTTCCCGGCCATTTTTCCTGATTTTTAAACGTCCTTTGGGTAGATGTACTGCACCACCGGGTGCAGCCCGGCAGATGACTTCGCTGGTGGCGCACCCGCGCCTCGCTGTTTGTGTATTCTAGTTTCCCGCGCGCCCACGCGGTCCCCTGCATTCTCCGAGTAGGCCGGGTGGGGGTAACGCACCCTCAAGGGCCACCGCCGATGGGCGCTCCACGTTCTGGGGCCTCGGCCCTCCTTTTGACCTCCGAGGTAGGTTTTGGCCTGGGCGGACAGGGTCCCCCCTGCCACTGGGCCAGCCGACCAGCGTGGGAAGAAGGGGGGGGGCCCAGACCCACTTTGCTTTTACCAGTTCCCCCACCGACAACAGGTTCCAGCAATTGGATCCTCCAGTGAGGTGAGGGAGATCCCCCCCGTGGGCGTGTGCTGGACGAGCTCCGGGTGCTCGTGGGATCACCGCCGCTGGCGGGCGCTCTTACGATGAAGCGGCGCTGTGCGCCGTCAACCAGTTCCAGGCCCGGTCTGGTCCGGCCGCGCGTGTGCCCCGCGGGCTATGGTAGCGAGTGTTTCTTGCGGCCCCCGGATCCTCTCTGGGGGCGCGCCTCGCACACAGATGTTGGGGGGGCACACTCAATGCGATCCCCCTCCTCCGCCGCGCACCCACCGTGCAGTAGGTCCCGCAGGTCGGGTTTCGGAGCGCCGCCTCGGCAAAGATGGTGGCCGCGGCTCCTCCGAGGCTTCCGATTCTCCGCCGGCTGCGCCCTGCGGCCGCCCAACTTCAGTCGGTTCCGTTGGTGGGGAGCGGGGTTCCGCGGAACAGATCCCGTCTCCGCATTTAGATAATGGCGCCCCGGAAGCGCTCTGCGATCATTTTTTGGCGAGCCCGAGACGGAGCGCTTAACTAAGCGTCCTTCCCGTCCGCCATCTTGGCTCCTCCCGGCATCGCTTCATTGATGACATCTTTTTTATATGAGTTCTTGGCATGGTTGAACTTAGGTGATTCTAATTTAAGATTTACAGCCAATATAAGTAACTCTGTAGTGGATTTTTTGGATATTCTCGTTAAGGAAAACGAGGGTATTTTAGAAGTAGAAATATTCACAAAACCGACAGATAAAAATACCATTCTTCATTATTCTAGTTTCCCTCCAAAGGCACAGAGGGAGTGTATCCCATTTGGACAATTTCTGCGATTAAGAAGAAATTGTACCACACTTGAAGACTTTTATGAACATTCTACTATCTTGAAACAGAAATTGAAGGACAGAGGATATCCACATAAATTAATTAGCCATTCTTTCAAGAGAGCCCACTTTTACAAACGGGAAAGTATGTTTGAGACAGAACGTAAGAAAAAACAACTGGATAAGATCGTATTTGTCAGTCACTTTAACGACATAAGTAACAAAATCAAAAATGTCATCAATAGAAATTGGCATGTACTGAATACAGAAGGAGAGACTTCATTGAATAAACCTATTTATGCTTTTTAAACGTAATAGGAACTTGAGAAAAAGGCTGGTTCATACCTATTGAGAGGAACATCAAATCAAACAACGGAGTTTATTTAGGGAAGTAATAAGAGGGAACTATAGGTGTGGCAGCTGTAGTAGCTGCGAATCATGTATAGAAGATAAATCTATTGAATATCGGGGTTTTAGAGTCACTCCAGGGAATATGAACAATTGCTGCAGTAAGAATATTGTGTATCTGATTTTGTGCCCGTGTGGTTTGTGCTACGTAGGTGAAACATGGAGAGAAATGAGGATCCGGTTATGTGAACATAAATCAGCTATTAGAACAGGTAAACTGAATGCCCCATTAGTAGACCATTTTCTAAGTAAGGGACACACAGAGAAAGATCTAAGATGGTTTATCTTGGAGAGAATTGGTCCCAATAAAAGAGTTGGAAACAGGGAAATCAGGAGAAAAAGGCGGGAACTATGGTACATAATTAGGTTGGAGACAGTGAATACAGGGCTTAATAGTAAGGAAGGTTGGGATGGGGGGGTTGACTTTTACTCATAAACATCCCTGTTATTTTTATTGTTTGGTCAGTCATGGTACTGAGATCCCCTTTTGTGGTTACTGGATATGTATGATTGGTTATAGGTCTGCTAAACTGAGCTAAATGGAAGTGTGAGGCAGCTTGTGAGTTAATAGGATTTTTAATTAGTAGGATCATATAGTTTTTCAGAGGGGCACTTATGGGGAGACATTATAATTAAATGAACATGTAGATGTAATATATGCATATGTGTACACAACGAGAAATATATGTCCCCTTGAGTAGTTATATGATATGGTCGGAGTCTAATTCAGATGTTGGGAATGAGGAATACTGCTGATTGAGTATACGTCCCCTGTGCAAGGTTAGCGGTATAGTTACCGATTTCAATCGGAAGTGAAACCTAGTGGAGAGGAAACACGCATGAGGCTAGATGGCCTCCTCCGATTGGTGTGATTGGGAGGTAGGGCACTTCCGGGTTGGTATTTGAATGCAAGGTGAGTAGCGAGACGCGTCTACAAGCAAAAAAGTTTCAAGAAAGGTCAGAAGAGTACACAATATCACAAATGAGATAAGCAGTCAGAGATACGTTTGGGTTAGTAAATTAAGAGAAGAGACTTATGTTTTTCATATCTGCGTAATATAAATTCTATTTATGGGACCATACGGATGGGTTGTAGAACAGCATAGCATACATCAAAGGCTAGCTTTTACCCAGAAATGTAGCCCTAACGGGGCGGTCTCAAAAGGATCAATCTGGTTGGATATTAAAGGGTTTAAGGCCAGTGCAGTACATATGGTAAGCTAGCCATGACCCGGAAATGTAGCCTTAGCGGGCGGTAATAAGAGGACTCCTCTGGGTATTCCCTGAAGCGCCAACTTTATTCTAAAAAGTTAATTGTGATTTAGGGAAGGAATATAATATGGGTAGAGGTGATATTAAAGTAGAAAAGTAGGATCTATATGGAATATGTTGATTAAGAGATGGGCTGACTCATTGGAATATGATGTTAAATGACCTGATCTGTAGGACTGCAACAATATATATAGAATAAACAGAAGATAGACAGTAGGTCTTTTTATGAGACAAAAGGAGTGGTCCAAGAAAGGGACAGAAGGGATGGGTGGAATATCTCCCCCCCTGTTTTTCATAGTGAGAAGGAATATTAGTAGATACATTTGAAAGATATGACATGATGTTATTTTTTACTGTTTTTTATTTAGATTAAAGACAGATATGTTATCGGAGGATACTGGACTTTAGGAAAAAAAATTAAGTAATTAAGTTTGAATATTAGAAAGACTCTGGGGTAAGATTTTATATTATCGTGGGATCAGCCTCAGTGGGGGTTTCTTCTTTTTGTTATCACTATAAGAGGTTCTTTCAGTTTAAGGGGTAAGACATGCATGTGGTGATCAACATACACATTTATGGTGTAGTGATCTCTACATACACGATGAATGGGTGATTCACAAGGGAAGAAGCATGTTGTGGATGTTCTCACTGGGGACAATATTCTTGTAAGATGTCTTGATATGATGAGTGAATTGACACTGATAAGGGGTGGAACCCCAATAATGACTGTTTAGCATGTGTTTCTACCTATTTAGAAGTTATAAACCGTTCTGAATATCCTGGAAGAATAGACAGAATTGGAACAGGACGATGGACATGTGATAGTTGATGGACAATGATATTTATGTTATATGTTGGATGCAGGTGTGTAGGCCTCTTAATGAGGATAATTGGGTGTCTTCAGTTGTACATATTTGGTGAATAATTTGCAGTGAACTTCTTTGTGAGAGTCTCACACCAAAAGAATTGGTATTCTTTGTCATGTTATTTTTGTAAAAACTTAAGGGATCTGGGATAGGATATTTATTGAAGATTCAGTGACATATGAGGGGCTCTATTGTGGAGAGGAATTGATATTTTTGCCCGTATGTTTTATTTTAATTTTATTTTTTGATCTTGCATTTTAGATTTTGAGAACATTATAAAATTCTTTGTCCTGAAGAAGGTGGTAAAAGAACTTTGATTAGACCACCAAAATGCGTTGATGCTAACTGGGTTGCTGGACTTATTGGATCGGGCCTAAATTCAAACAGAGAGTATATGCAGAGATTGATTGGCCTGGATATACCAAAATTCGGACTGCCTTAAGACATTATATGATACTGATGCTTTTATGGTTCTCCTATACATGTGGTGTTTTTAAATGGTTGGGTTTTTATCTTTGCATTTATACGTGGTAGGTAGCATAGTGGATTTTATGGATTAAGTACATGTATGGGGTATTATTATATTTATTGAAATTATTGTTACTGATTCTTTTGTTGGAGAGTCATCACTGCAGTGCTGTGTGAAAGTGATTTTATGTTGTGCTTTGAATATAGGTTGGATTGATTGATTATTGCATTCTTTGGGGACTTTTTTGTTTCCTAATACAGGCATCTACCACCTTCACACTTCCATGCAAGGCAACCGCCAACTCAACTGCTCCTCTGGTCACCCATATAACTTCGCATACAGGGGTTGGACCCCATCCACCAGCTTCTCCAGCTCCTCCGTGGTGAAGACCGGGGCCCTTTCCCCTGTGACGCGTGCCATTGGAGTAACCAGAGTCATGACACAGCAGCACACTCAGTGGAGTACTTTCATGCACGGGATCTGGGAGTCAGGTGAAATTGGGGTGGCGACATGGCGTATGCTCCGCGGCGATGTGCACCGTCACCGCCGGCGGCGATCATGATAGGCACAGGTTCCCCATTGACAACCATGTAAACCAATGAATGGGGGCATGGTGGGGAACACAGCCTTCTGCCATGACAACTATCGCCAGCGGAATGATGTCACTTCCACTCCTTCATATCTGGATGGCAGGAGGCTGCCATTTTGCTAGCACCACGTACATATTTCCTGGTCATGGGCCCCATTCAGGGCCTTCAGGTCCCACCCCTTTCTCGCCTGCCCACATGATTGTTTTGCATGTGTATGTGTATCCCCAATATGTGTTCTTTCCTCCCCATAGGTACAGACCCATGTGGCGAGGCAGGACCCCATCTGTGAACAGACCTCTTGTTGATTTTTGAAACCATGGTGGAACGTCACATCATTGTCACCTACAGACTCAATCATACAACAATCCATGACCTGTGTGCTTTACTGGATCCTGTACTGAGACCAGCTAATTGGAATCAGCATGCCATCCCTACTGAAGTGCAAGTGCTGTCTGTACTCCATTTCTTGGCTATGGGCTCATTTCAGGTGACAGTGGGCATGGGTGCACAGCTCTCACAGCCAACTTTTAGCCTTGTCCTGTCCAAATTCCTGGATGCATTTGTACAACACCTGCAGACATGTGTCAAGTTTCCCCAAAGGGCTGAACTCCATGCCATCAAGTCTGAATTCTATGCCTTTGCTAACGTTCCCCATGTGATAGGTACCATCAATGGCACCCACATAGCTCTCAGCCCCCCAAGAGTGAATGAACAGGTGACAAGAACAGGAAGAACTTCCACTCAATGAATATACAATTGGTGTGTACTGCTGACCAGTACATTTCACATGTAAATGCCATGCTTCCAGGATCCGTTCATGATTCCTTTGTCCTGAGGAACAGCAGTGTGCCACAAATGACGGAACAATTAAAAGGGGACAGAGGTTGGCTCATAGGTGAGTGTGAATGACACTGGATCAGTATGTAGCTGACAGCCAGGCTGTCTGAAAGTAACAGCAGTATGTTACAGTCCTGTTTCAACCACTTTTGCAGGTGATTCTAGCTAACCCCAACTTGCAATGGCTCCTGACACCTGTGAGAAATCCCAGGACAGATGCAGAGAGGAATTATAATGAGGCCCATGGACGTACTAAGAGGGTGATTGAGCGCACAATAGGTCTCCTGAAGGCTAGATTTTGTTGCCTCCATCTCTCTGAGGGATCCCTGTGCTATGGCCCTGACAAGGTGTGTAGAATAGTGGTGGCCTGCTGCATGCTGCACAACGTGGCTGTGAGGAGAGCTCCCCCCCTACTAGAGGAGGAGGGGGCTGTACATTCAGACCTGCTACCTCTGAGAGGGGATGAGAGTGATGGTGAGGATGAAGAGGGGGAAGATGTCCACTCCAGGAACCAGGTGATCCAACTATACTTCCAGTGACTGAGGTACTGTTCATTGATGATGTTGTCTGCACTGCATGTTTGACTGACTCATTTGTTTGGGGATGTGGTGTCTGTAGTCATTGCCACTGTTAACTGAAGAATAATGTGGCATGTGCCATGAAAACGAACATGGTGTACATTTTGGTTTACACCAGACGCTGTTGTGTGTGGGGTACCATTCCTGCAATAAAGGTATGAATATGGAATTGACTGGCAAATGCATTCACACTTACAATTGAATATTTATAATGACTGGGGACATACGAATTGGTGTAAATGTGTTTTTTTTGGTGTCACAATTGCATTGGTGCGCTGTACAGTGATAGGGAGAGGGCTCATGGTGGATGTCCATACTAGGTACATGGGCTCAGTGTTTGGTGGCAGTGGGTATTGGTCCAAATGTCCCTTGCAAGTTGTTCAGTTGCTATTGGCGGGTGAGGATGGTAGCACAGTGTCACACTTGGGAGACAGTTCAGATCAAAGTCACTTCTTAGTGGGGGCCTTGGTCTTGGCAGGTGATCCAGTGCCATATCTGGGTCTGAGGGCCCGTTTGAGTGTCTGGTGCTGGGCTGCACGGATAGGGGTGCTGGTCTTTTGTGTGTCCTCTGCCAGTGCCACCAGTCCAATTGCTGCTGCTAATGTAGAGGGCAGGTCTGTGAACTGGCCAGTGATAGGGGCTTCCAGGTTTGTGGGGGTGTCAGGCTGGGTTGGGTAGTGGTGTTGCAGCACCCCTGCAATAGTGGCCATGGAGGCACTGAGTTATTTCCACTCCTCCATGGTCTCTTGATGTTTGGCTGTCTGCAGCCTTTGACTCTGCTCCAGGGTGGCTAGGATCTGGCCCATCCTGTCTTGTGTATGGCGGTATGCTCCCAGGACCTCAGAAATCACCTCCTGGGCTGCAGCATCCATCCTTTGGCCTCCCCCTGGGCCACTGATACCCTCCCACTGGGCCTAGCCCCCTGTGCCTGTGTCCCCTGCACAGGTCTGGCAGTCCCACTTGCACTGGGGCCATCATCATCCTGCCTGTTAGCTGGTGGTGACTCTGGCCTCTGTACTTGTGGTCCACCAGCCTGCGACCTGGAGACACTGGTGTGGGCTGATGTTGGTGGCTGGGTGGTAGGGGTATCAGTGGTATCCTGGGTGGGGCTGCTGGAGGGTGACAGTTCAGGACTGTGTGACGGGCCAGGGTAATCCTCACTGTCTACACATCCCTCTCCAGTGTCCTGAGTGGGGCCTCTGTCTCCATGTGGGGCGCTGGCACTCCCTGGCCTTTCCATCAGGGTGGCATGGGTGGTGGTGCCTGTGGGGGGGAATGGACATGTATGTTACATGTACTAATTTGAATAAGGATGCACAGCTCTGCCCTATTTTGTGCTGTTTATTCCCCTATTGGGCCATGCAGGGACCTATTGTAGAGTTGTCCCTACATTTTGCATGGGATGTGGAGGTGCATTGTGGGTGCAGTAGTGCCATTGTGAATTCTTGCAGGGGTAGGTGGCTGTGCACAGGGGGAGGGATGTGGGCCTGTTAGTGGGTTTGTGGGCATGCAGGGTGACTGGATGTAGTGATTGTGGCCTGGGTGGGGTAGTGGTCCTGGTGGAAGTTGGAGGGGTGGGGTGGTAAATGCATTACAGGTGTGGTAGAAATGAAGTAATTGTAGATGACTTACCTGAGTCCAGTCCTCCAGTGAGTCAGTGAGGCCCTCGGGTGCAGGATAGCCAGTACCTTCTCTTCCCAGTCAGTGTATTTGGGGAATGTAGGTGGGGGTCCTCCCCCAGCCTTCTGTACTGCAATGCTGTGCCTGGATTCCAATGAGCTCACCTTCCCACGCAGATCGTTCCATCTCTTGTGGATGCTGTCCCTTGTGTGTGGATAGTTTCCCACTGCGTTAACCTTGTTTACTATAGTCTGCCATAACTCCATCTTCCTGGCGATGGGTGTGTGCTGGACCTGTGCCCCAAAGATGTGTGGCTCAACCTCCAGTATTTCATCCACCATTGTTCTTAGCTCCCTATCTTTGAAGCGGGGGTGCTTAGGGGGTGCCATGGTGTATGTTGTGGGTGGTGTGTTGTAGGATTATTGGTGAGGGTGCTGTTGTGTGGTTGGGTGTGTGACTTGTGTGATGTTGCGTTCAGTGTCTGCGTGCTGTGTTGTAAATCTCAGTTGTCTTATTGGCGATTCAAAGGATTGTGGGGTATGTATGTGAGTGTTTTTCAGGTTTGTGGATGTGTGTCAGGTGTGTGGGTTTCAAACTTGCCAATGTGTGCATTTCTTGCTGTTGGGTCCAATTGCTGGCAGTGGCGGTCCGTACCACCAATGGTCGTTCGACATCCACTAACCGCTGTGGTGATTTGTGCATCATTATTTGGAGGGCAGAGGATTTGCCTGCTTGGCGGGGTGGGGTGTGCAGCCTTTCTGCCACCAAGGGCCCTGGCGGTAGCTGGTGGTTGCTGAATTTTTGGAGGCTTCTGGTTTTGGCATCATTATATGGCAGTGTGCTGTTTACCGCCAATGGCGGTCTTCAGTTCACCGTCCCCACGGCGGTCGTCAGTGTTTCCCACCATGTTCATAATGACCACCATAGTTTGGAATGATCTGGAAAATAAGGCTAAAATACCGAATTTAACCCTATAAGTGCGGGCGTCGGCCACTGGCCGACGCCCCCACTCCTTCCCTGGTGTGGGTCACGACCAGTGGGCGACACCAGGGAGGGGGTTAAAAATCCTCCGGTGCAATGCACCAGAGGATTTTTCTTTTTTTCCCCCGTTGGAGACGCAGAACAACTTCTGCGTCTCCATCCCGCCCCCCCTCCCACCCCTTTTTGACGTCAGTCACTTTTTTTCCCAACCGGAGCAGAAGCTGATCAGGTAACAGTCCTCTTCTGCTCCCCTGGGGAAAAAAAGGCCAAAACGGCCTCCCCAGATGCCAGGGATGCATCGATGGAAAGGGGAGGCTCTACCCTTTCCATCGATGCCTCCCTGGCACAGTTTCCTGGCAATGGATCGCAGCTCTGCTGCGATCCATGGCCGGGAAACGCCCCTAGACACCAGGGATCTTCTTTGGGGGGGGTCGGCTCCCTTGTAAAAGGGCCGGCGTCCCCCCCCCAGGGGCATTATTTTTTTATCGGTACTGTTTTGGGGGGCGATCACGCCACCCATATTTAATTTTATTTTATTTTTTAAGTAAAAAAAGAAAAAAAAAAGTAAAACAAAATGGTGGGGTTGGCCCTCAGAACACGGGCCGACCCCTGGGGGTAAAAAAAAAAAAACTAGTTTTCCATGGGGGGGCGATCGCCACCCCAGGGAAAACTAAATTGTAATAAAAAATTTAAAAAAACTAATTGTTGGTGGTCAGCCCTTAGGGTGACCATCTATGGGGCCATTTTTTTTTTTTTTTAAACATGAGTGCTTTGCCAAGGGAAAGCACATATGTATGTAAAAAAAAAAGTTATGTAAAATGAGTGTCTTGCTTTCTCTCTCTCTCTCTCTCTCTCTCTCTATATATATATATATATATATATATATATATATATATATATATATATATATATATATTTTTTTTTTTTTCAGGTCGAGCATTGCAGAGCACATGCGCTGCTTTTCTGACGTGTTGGTGTGTAGCTGGGCTTTTAACAACGTCCACCTCACGCCCATTACTACCACTCGTTCGTGGGCTTGCCCTTCAAATATCCTTTGATTACATTGGTAAATGGTTCACCTTTGTCCCTCCTTGGGGAGGTTTTGTTACCGCCTTGGCCATCGCCCCTGGCTAATTGCACTTTTGCCATTATGTTTAACTGTGAGCGAACTTCTTTTCCTTTTGTGTATCTCTTCACCTGATGCTCATGGTGGCCGTGGCGCTGTGAATCGGCTCCCTTATGTGAAAGTGTTTAACTTTCAATTTTCAATTTATGTGGCAAGAAAAGTTGGGTTAGGAGTTTATAACGCTAATAGCTCTAACTCGAGCAGATGCGAGACCCTTTGCATTGTAAATGCTTGTTTTTCTTTTGTGTGTTGTTTTCTGGGAGCCACAATTGGCCCCCCAGGGAAACCACACATATACATAAAAGTTATATATATATGTATATATATATATATATATATAAAATGGAGAACAATTTCACTGCACTCCACGAGGACCGTGATCAAGACTCCTTGGTGAGTCGAAACGCATTGGTGGTTATTGACTGCAATAAAATACACGTTTATTTGTACCTCATGTGCAGTGAAATTTTTCGGAATTACATAATTTCGAGATTGGTCTTCTCTGTCACTGGGCACCGGCAGTGGAGTGCGCCGCCCAGCAACCCTTCAACCACTTTGTTTCTAAATATATATATATATATATATATCATTCAAAATACTTCTTAGAAAGAAGACAGTGTCACAGCCACTTACTTGCTACACCCGGTGTTCTTTATTCAGGCAGAAAAGCACTAAAAAGACAAAACGAAAATTCTCCAACGCGTTTCAGGAGACTCTGCTCCCTTGATCACAGAGACATTCAAAAACCCTTTTCCCTTTCCATTATAACTCCCATAATAAACACAAAAAGTGGACTACATTCATTATCCCAAAACGATGGCAGCCATCTTAGAGTCAGAAACTTTACAGCTGAAAGTTAAACAAAAATTGGTGTTTAAAAATAAGTATAACTTACTTTGACCCACTCTTATTCTGTATTATTTGATCCTCATTATATTGTTAATAGACTTAATTAGCTGATCCAATCTACCTAGTATGTACATATGTCTAAATAACACAATGATAATAATATTTATATTTCCTGCATGCTTATTCCATTACTGATATTATAGACTAATTATTGTCTATATACTTAACCATACCTCTTATGAGAATATTCATCTTATTGACATCCTTGAATTTGTGGGTAATCCAGCAATACCCTGAAGATATAATAGCTCTTTTGCTTTTTATTTAATTTACACCTTCAATTAAAATCAAACATCATATTTCTGTCCACTTATTTGTAAACACTCCAAGTGAACCTTTACGTCCTTCCTGCCAATCATGGAAAGAAAAAAAGGGGGGTTAAATTAGTTACAAAATTTATACATTTTTAACAAAATTTATAAACAGCTGAGTTTAGACACATAATTTATAGTTAAACCTCTGAAATTCTAAATGTATTTGTATTTTACAATAAATCAATGTAAATGTACTGATAATTCTTCATCCTTATTCAGACCCGTAGGTTCCATGGTGTTACAGATGATAATTAACCTCAATTCTAATTGTCTCAAGTCCAAAGTCCTGTTACCACCTCCTGTTTTCAATATTCTCCTATCCCAGACCATGAATTGTAATTTGCTTTCATTTTTATGGTGAAATTCTTTGAAATGTCTTGCCACAGGGTAGGATTTGTCCTCATTTCTAATTGCTCTAATGTGTTCCAAAATACGCTTTTTTGCTATGTGTATGGTACTCCCAATATAAAATTTGTTACAGGGGCATTTTAGAGCATAGACACAATAATCTGATGTACATGAAACATGCTTTCTTATTTTAAACAGTTTTTTAGTCCCAGGAAATAGTACCTCCTTACAGTTTGAACTGTATCTGCATGCCTTACATTTACCACAGATGTAAAAACCTTGAATTGGTTGTGTTTTTTCATTCTTGGATAATAGGCTATGGCTAAGCATATCTTTCAAGGACCTGCTTCTTCTGAAAGTAAAAGCCGGGTGTTCCTCCAATAATTTACCTATATGCTCATCAGTCCTAAGAGCTGGCCAGAATTTTACAAATGCTTTTTTAATTTCATTTACTTTATCATGATATGAGGTTATGAATCTTATCTTAATGTTTTCTTTCTTAATATTTTCCTCCTTATCTACCAAAAGATCCTCCCTTTTGGTCTGTCTAACTCTCCTTACAGCTTTATCTATTACAGCCTGTGAGTAGCCTCTTTCAATAAATCTTTCGGTCATCATTTCAAACTCTTTCTCAAATGCAGCTTCAAAACTGCAATTTCTTCTCGCCCTTAATAGTTCCCCATAGGGGATACTATTTATCAAATTTCTTGGATGACTACTCCTCGCATGTAATAGACTGTTACCTGCGGTATCTTTCCTGTATAATTCACATTCCAATTTATTGTTGATTACCATAACTCTCACATCTAAGAATTGTAATTCAGTTGAATTGATAGTACAGCTAAACCTAAGGTTCAGATAATTGTTGTTCAGTTCATCCACAAAATTCAAGGCTGATTCTTTACTTCCTTTCCAAATACAAAAGATATCGTCGATATACCTCACCCACAGGACTGCTTGGTTTTCAAAACCTTTGATGTTCCAGACACTCTGCTCTTCCCACCAGCCCAGGTAAAGACCCGCATAACTGGGGGCAAAGCACGTTCCCATTGCAGTCCCCTGGTCCTGACGGTATAAAGTGTTGTTGAAAGTGAAAAAATTGTAAGTCAAGCACATCAGTATAATATCTAATAACATTTCAGTATGTAGAAGATAGGATAGTGACCTCGCCCTTAAGAAATGTCTAACTGCCTCAATACCTTTTTCATGTGGAATACACGTGTATAAGCTATTTACATCTAGGCTCAATAGAAGGCAGTCATCTTCCCATCCAATTCCATTAATTATATGTAGGAAATCTCTCGTATCCCTGATATAAGAGGGTAGGGCCTCCACAAAGGGACGCAAAAAATAATCTACATACTTAGAAACATTTTCCAATAGACTTCCCATAGAGGACACAATGGGCCTCCCCGGTGTTTTTTTTGCATTCTTATGTAACTTAGGTAAGAAATAAATGGCTGCCGTTATGGGGAACTCTATTTTTAGGAACCGGTATTCTTCCCATTCAATCAATCCTGATTCTTTCCATTCATCTAATTTCTCAAAAACTTTCCTCTTGGCCATTAGCATTTCATTTTTATCTACCACTGAGTAATTCTCCTTATCTTGTAGTTGTCTTAAACCTTCCCTTATATAGTCTTCCCTAGATAGGATTACAATATTTCCACCATTATCGGATTTCTTGATTACAATGCTTTCATCTTTTTGTAAGGACTCAATTGCTTTGCGTTGTTCTCTTGATACATTATCATACTTAGATCTCTTTGTATACCTAAGATTTTTTAAACAACCAATTACACCCTTCTCAAACACATTTATTGCATCACAATTCACTTGTGGTAAAAAAGTTGATTTGGATTTGAAATTACATGGACACCTCATATCAACTTCAATACCCATATGGGATAAATTCAAAATTGGATCCTGTTCAGCCACAGTGTTCTAATCTAATTCACATACCATATGTAATAATCCAATATCTTCAATTGCCAAATTTGATGCCTTATTGGTGCTACTTACATCTTGGTCTTTAACTTTCGTTTCAAACCATTTTTTCAACTTTAGTTTTCTCACAAAGTGAAAAAAGTCGATACGACTCTGTGTATAGTTGAAGGGCATGACTGGACAAAACGATAGTCCTAATGATAATACTTCATGTTCAGATTCCGAAATATGTCTACTCGAAAGGTTGACAACCGTCCTCTTTTGCATTACTTCGTTAACATTTGACCTCTTGTCTGTACCCCTTGAGAACCATCTCTTGGTTCTCTGAAGCCTCTTCTTGGTCTTCCTCCTCTTCCTCGACCTTGTTGAGCTCCTCTTCCTCGTACCGTTTGGCCCATTGATCTCCCTTGGGCTATCAGGTCGAACTCTTTTAAAACACCGTCTTTTACTCCGCCAAAATCCGATTGTGAGGAAACATCACTTTCACTTTCCTCACTGTCATGTGTTACTTGGGTCCCAGTTAATTGTTTATTTGTTGCTACTTCTCCTGATGTTAAATTTCTATCTCCTCCAGTTTTCATCCTAAAAGCATCTTCTTTTGACCTGTTCCTAATGACTTCATATTTTCTACCGAAAGTGAGAATCTGTCCTCTTTCATAATCTTTAAGGTCTCGTACAAACTTCCGTTGTTTCTTTGCTTTTAGTATATCTTCGGCCTTACGCAGTCTTTCATTGCATTTTTCCATTTCTTTCTCGAAGACTTCTGCAGTGCATAGTTCTTTCAAATCCTTAGTTATTGTTGCAATTTCATCACTTAATCTCGATTGATCTTTCCAAGCATATTTAACTAATATTTTCAACATGTTAATGCTACACTGGTGGTTGTTTTCCATTCATTCCACCACCATCTCTGGATCTGGATTTTCATGAGTTGGTGTTATAAAAATCCTTAAACCTCTAGGAATTCTTCCACAGTCTATATATTTTTGCAGCGTTACAGCTTCCCACCATTTTGACTGCTCTTTTTTACAGTTTTTCCATAATTTGTTCCATAGTGTCACACAGTTTCACGAATTTTTGATGTACTATGTATATATATATATATATTATATATATATGCAACACAAATTGGTTAAAAGATTGTTGCGCAGCGCACTCCACTGCCGGGGCTCGGTGATGGAGGAGGTCAACCTCGAAAATATTTTGTGAACAAGAATCTCACCGCACTCCATGAGGTTCAAATTGACATGTTTCATTGCAAGTAAAAACCGTGATCAAGACTCCTTGAGAGTCAAAACGCGTAGGTGGCTGTTGCTTGCAATAAAACATGCCAATTTGAACCTCGTGGAGTGCGGTGAGATTCTTGTTCACAAAATATATATATATATGCATGCATGTATGTCTTTTCTGTAGTGGCAGTTGCCATAAAGTAGCGCAGATGGTTTATTGTCCTGCTGCAAAGGATATCCATTTATATGTATTTAGCTGAGTGGATTAGTAAAGGCAAGCGTTACCTGCGCTTTACAACAAATGTTATGCCAGGGGGACTATGGAGATATGAGTGGCACTTTTGCTGGGTAGTACTGAGGGAATTAGAAGAGGAGGTAATGGGAGGCAGAGCACCAAAAATGACTGTTGCACTGGGTGCCATCAGCGCTGAAGGCTGTGATGATGGGTATGTGGTAAGGTGAAGTAATACATTATTTTTTAGGTTTTTTCAGTGTTTTCAGAGAATCTGCAGAATTGGAGAAGAAGTGAAGGTAAGGTGACGACATTTCCTATTGTACACAACAAACATACCCACGAGCAATTTTGTGACTATCTGCCTTCTACATAGGCTAGTAATTTAGAGGGACAGTTTAGCCAGTAGCAGAGATAGCGTCTTGTTGGATGACTGCTGATCAAGCCCTAACTCGGGTTATGGAGGACAGTTCTGATGTAGGCTCAGAGACTGAGACAGCAGACACCGAGACAGCATCTGAGGGAGAGGACAATGGGGCAGAATCTGGGAGTGATTTTTCAGTCGGCGGAGTCCCATCCGACGACACCTCTTCCAGTGAGTCTGAAGTAGACAATGACAACAGCCGTGCTGTCCCTTCGCAAGCACATTCTGGGCAGCGGGACCATATTGGGTCAGCCAAACCCAGAGAGCACGTGCTCGCGGCCGCAAGCACAGAGAGAGTGCTCTCTTGGCAGCCCCCCTGTTTAGTTCAGCCCCAAATTCCTCCTTTTACTGGTGACGCTGGATGTAAAGTCGATACAGCTAACTTTTTGCCAGTCGACTACATCTATCTATTTTTGGATGTTGACTTCCTTCAGAAAATTGTGCAGCAAACAAATTTGCGTGCAGACCAATTTCTGAGGGAGCGCGGAGGCACTCTAGGGCCCCGTTCTAGCGCACGCCAGTGGACTCCCACTTCGCTGGCGGAGTTGAAGATATTTTTGGGCCTTATGCTCAAAATGGGGTTAGTGCAGAAACCCACCTTGCAGTCCTACTGGACGACTCGCACGGTTTGGGTAACTCCCATCTTCGCACCATACATGAGCAGAGATCGTTTTTTGCTACTGCAGCGCATGCTGCATTTCAATGACATTTCTGCTGTATTGCCCCGGGACCATCCAGATCATGACAGGTTGTTCAAAATTCAGCCTGTCGTGGAACATTTGTCTGCCAGGTTTCCAGAGATCTATACTCCTGGAAAGAATATAGCAGTCGATGAGTCCTTGATCCTGTACAAAGGACGGCTGCTTTTCAGACAGTACATTGCGAGCAAAAGAGCTCGCTATGGCATAAAGCTGTACATGCTGTGTGAGAGCTCTTCTGGCTATGTGTACAGCTTGAGAGTGTATATAGGGAAGGATTCTACCCTAAACCCTGTAGGTTGCCCTCCCGCTATAGGGGTCACAGGTAAGATTGTATGGGAACTTGTCCAGCCACTTCTTTACAAAGGTTATAACCTTTATGTGGACAATTTCTATACAGGAGTAGAGCTGTTCAGTGAGCTCTACAAAGCTGGCACTGTGGCCTGCGGTACAGTTCGTTGTAACCGCAAAGGATTCCCGCAGGAGCTTGTTTGCAAGAAGCTCCAGAAATCAGAGAGTACTGCATTGAGTTCTAACGAACTGCTCGCAGTCAAGTTCTTAGATAGGCGTGATGTATACGTGCGCACTACAATTCATGATGAGAGCACTTCTCCCATCACGGTTTGGGGTCAGATGTCCGAAGTCCACAAGCCCATCTGTATGCTTGATTACAATAAGTACATGGGTGGAGTGGACAAGAAACTCGCACTTGGTACAAGAAACTGTTTACCCACCTGATTCAGATGGCAACATATAATGCATATGTTGTTTACCGTCAGACAACCAGAGGAAGACTCATGACTTTCCTTGACTTCCAGTTGTCTGTAATTGAAAGCCTCACTGCTGTTACAGAAGCAGCAGCAGCCTCCACCTCATATGTTCTGGAGGATGTGGCAAGGCTGCAGGAGCGACACTTTGCTGATCGCATTCCTAAAACACACAAAAAGGATCGTCCATGTTGTCGCTGTAAAGTGTGCTCGAAGCATGGAAAGCGGCAGGAGAGTCGGTATTACTGTCCCCATTGTCCATCACAACCAGGCCTCTGTACCCCTACTTGCTTTACGTTGTATCATACTAAAGCAAAGTTCTGGGAAATCGACTGAGGTTGAGCTGCCGTTGGGTAATCCTTTCAGTGGCAGTGCATGGATACCGAACGTCCATGGGCCACTGCTTCGTTAGGCAAGGAGCCACAGAATTTTACTTCATCATGGACTTCCTTTTGGACTGCTTGAGAGCTAAATCCACCGTCAGAACGTGGTCGGTGTCCGTTCAATTAACATGCATTATATCCCCCCTACTGCATATACTAGTGGACAGAACATATGCCACATTGTCACGGAGTACCCTTTCTTCACCAGCATGTCTTCCTTACTTTCAACGGTAGATATGCTCTCTCAGTTCGAGGAATCACTTTGTACGGCATACTTGGAGACCCCCAACTTGCATCCACAAACTAGTATAGGTTCACTTGGCAATTATACAGGATTAGCCAGGACTCTGATGAGAACAGAGACATGAATGGGTAAGGAAAGCTTATGGTAGGAGTGCCTTCACAGGGTTATTGCACAGGTAGAAGGCAGATAGTAAAGGTAGTACAGCTGTACATCATCTACACCTATGGATTCAAACCCATTGGTGCCATTCCAGCACTGAAGGAGAATGACTTGTATAGGTCAGTGTTTGACCTGATTTTCATGTTCATCCTCCATCAGAACTTAGTAGATGTTCAGTTTGCTGTATAAGTGCATTACAGTCACATCACTGCACATAATGTTGGCTGGGACATATGCTACGTTCTCATGGACTCCCCTATGTACCAAACACTACCCTTTTTCATAGCCTATGACCTTCTCTTTAGGGAACATCATGAGAAATCCCCAGCATGTCTCCCTTAGTTTCAAAGGTAGATATGCTCACTCAATTTGAGGAATCACTTTGTACGGCATACTCGGACACCCCCAACTTGCATCCACAAACTGGAAGGAGTTGGATTTAGCACAGAGAGTGCGTTAAAAGCGCATGAAAAACATGTCTTCCTGAGCCTCAGGTGGCTGTCACAGGAGTCATTAGTAAAGGTTTGTTACGCATGCATTTGGTAATGTTAAGGAAGAAGGAGGCAGTTAGCCTATGACCTTCTCTTTAGGTAACATCATGAGAAATCCCCAGCATGTCTCCCTTAGTTTCAAAGGTAGATATGCTCACTCAGTTCGAGGAATCGCTTTGTATGGCATACTCGGACACCCCCAACTTGCATCCCCAAACTGGAAGGCGTTGGATTTAGCACAGAGCTAAAGGCGCATGAAAAACATGTCTTCCTGAGCCTCAGGTGGCTGTCACAGGAGTCATTAGTAAAGGTTCGTTATGCATGCATTTGGTAATGTTAAGGAAGAAGGAGGCAGTTACTTGACAGGTGGTAAAATGTAGTCAAACTTATTCCGTTCTGTGGCGTGTGAATGTGATGGGCCCTTGTCTGGCAGCGGTAAGTTAATGTGAGTGCAGTGATTGGTTGGATTGGGCCCGTGGCTGGCGATATGAAAGGGCTGTTTGTTGTGCGTGAATGGCGTGTGAATGGACCATAAAGAGGTTGGTGTCTGGACGCGGCTTTATGGCCCACCTTCAGAAGGCTTGGTTTCAATATTCAGATACTTTGATAAGTATTCATGCTTTGAAACCATAATTTCTGGAGGTGCTAAAACCAACCAGTGTGAGTGGTGGGTTAACTTTAACAAACTAGTACCAGGGGAGTCCAAGGGTGCAGGACTTGCGTGGCTCTCACCAGTTTTCCTTCACCCAGAATCCCCTTGAAATCACAAAATGTGCTTAAAAAACACATTTGCCTTGCATTCCAATGAGCAGAAGTCCAGGGATCTGCAGGGAGCCATTAAAATTACCTACCACAAAACAGCCTCGTTTTTTGAGACAGTCACCTAAGTATTTGGTCCTGGGCTCGGCAGCCATGTAGGGAAAAACCTACCAAACGCAGACATTTCTGAAAACTAGACACCCAAGGCAGCCCACGTAAATGTGGTGTGTTTGGATTTAACAAAGTTTTCTTACCCAGAATACCCTGCAAAAGTGAAACGTAGATTAAAACCACTATTTTTCCTTTCTTTTTTATCACAGAAACTACAGGAATGTGCAGGGATCCTCAAAATTCCTACCACCCAGTGTTTCCCCACATGTCCTGATAAAAACACAACCCCGCTTGTGTGCCTGCGCCTAGTGCTTGCTTCAGTAATGAATCACTCCAGGGTTAACAGTAGCCCTCATGCAAGGACTACCATTGACCCTTGTGTGATCCATTCCTGTTGCGGGCACTAGGCCTACCCACACAAGTGAGGTATCATTTTTATCAGGAGACTTGGGGGAACGCTCGGTGGAAGGACATTTGTGGCTCCTCTCAGATTCCAGAACTTTCTGTCACCGAAAGTGAGGAAAATGTGTATTTTTAGCCACATTTTGAGGTTTGCAAAGGATTCTGGGTAACAGAACCTGGTGAGAGCCCTACAAGTCACCCCATCTTGGATTCCCCAAGGTCTCTAGTTTTCAAAAATGCACTGGTTTGGTAGGTTTCCCTAGGTGCCGGCTGAGCTAGAGGCCAAAATCTACAGGTAGGCTCTTTGCAAAAAACAGCTCTGTTTTCTGTCAAAACATGGGATGTGTCCACGTTGTGTTTTGGGGCATTTCCTGTCGCGGGCGCTAGGCCTACCCACACAAGTGAGGTATAATTTTTATTGGGAGACTTGGGGGAACGCTGGGTGGGAGGAAATTTATGGCTCCTCTCAGATTCCAGAACTTTCTATCACCGAAATGATAGGAAAACGTGTTTTTTTAGCCACATTTTGAGGTTTGCAAAGGATTCTGGGTAACAGAACCTGGTCAGAGCCCCACAAGTCACCCCATCTTGGATTCCCCTAGGTCTCTAGTTTTCAAAAATGCACCGGTTTAGGTTTCCATAGGTGCCGGCTGAGCTAGAGGCCAAAATCTACGGGTAGGCACTTTGCAAAAAACAGCTCTGTTTTCTGTCAAAAAATGGGATGTGTCTACGTTGTGTTTTGGGGCATTTCCTGTCGCGGGCACTAGGCCTACCCACACAAGTGAGGTATCATTATTATCGGGAGACTTGGGGGAACGCTGGGTGGAAGGAAATTTGTGGCTCCTCTCAGATTCCAGAACTTTCTATCACCGAAATGTGAGGAAAAAGTGTTTTATTAGCCACATTTTGAGGTTTGCAAAGGATTCTGGGTAACAGAACCTGGTCAGAGCCCCACAAGTCACCCCATCTTGGATTACCCTAAGTCTCTAGTTTTCAAAAATGCACAGGTTTGGGAGGTTTCCCTAGGTGCCTGCTGAGCTAGAGGCCAAAATCTACAGGTAGGCCCTTTGCAAAAAACACCTCTGTTTTCTGTCAAAAAATGGGATGTGTCCACGTTGTGTTTTGGGGCATTTCCTGTTGCGGGAGCTAGGCCTCCCCATACAAGTGAGGTATCATTTTTATCGGGAGACTTGTGGGAACGCTGGGTGGAAGGAAATTTGTGGCTCCTCTCAGATTCCAGACCTTTCTGTCACCGAAATGTGAGGAAAACGTGTATTTTTAGCCACATTTTGAGGTTTGCAAAGGATTCTGGGTAACAGAACCTGGTCAGAGCCCCACAAGTCACCCCATCTTGGATTCCCCTAGGTCTCTAGTTTTAAAAAATGCACCGGTTTAGGTTTCCATAGGTGCCGGCTGAGCTAGAGGCCAAAATCTACGGGTAGGCACTTTGCAAAAAACAGCTCTGTTTTCTGTCAAAAAATGGGATGTGTCTACGTTGTGTTTTGGGGCATTTCCTGTCGCGGGCACTAGGCCTACCCACACAAGTGAGGTATCATTATTATCGGGAGACTTGGGGGAACGCTGGGTGGAAGGAAATTTGTGGCTCCTCTCAGATTCCAGAACTTTCTATCACCGAAATGTGAGGAAAAAGTGTTTTATTAGCCACATTTTGAGGTTTGCAAAGGATTCTGGGTAACAGAACCTGGTCAGAGCCCCACAAGTCACCCCATCTTGGATTACCCTAAGTCTCTAGTTTTCAAAAATGCACAGGTTTGGGAGGTTTCCCTAGGTGCCTGCTGAGCTAGAGGCCAAAATCTACAGGTAGGCCCTTTGCAAAAAACACCTCTGTTTTCTGTCAAAAAATGGGATGTGTCCACGTTGTGTTTTGGGGCATTTCCTGTTGCGGGAGCTAGGCCTCCCCATACAAGTGAGGTATCATTTTTATCGGGAGACTTGTGGGAACGCTGGGTGGAAGGAAATTTGTGGCTCCTCTCAGATTCCAGACCTTTCTGTCACCGAAATGTGAGGAAAACGTGTATTTTTAGCCACATTTTGAGGTTTGCAAAGGATTCTGGGTAACAGAACCTGGTCAGAGCCCCACAAGTCACCCCATCTTGGATTCCCCTAGGTCTCTAGTTTTAAAAAATGCACAGGTTCGGTAGGTTTCCCTAGGTGCCGGCTGAGCTAGAGGCCAAAATCCACAGGTAGGCACTTTGCAAAAAACACCTCTGTTTTCTTTGGGAAAATGTGATGTGTCCACGTTGTGTTTTGGGGCATTTCCTGTCGCAGGCGCTAGGCCTACCCACACAAGTTAGGTACCATTTTTATCGGGAGACTTGGGGGAACATAGAATAGCAAAACAAGTGTTATTGCCCCTTGTCTTTCTCTACATTTTTTCCTTCCAAATATAAAAGAGTGTGCAAAAAAGACGTCTATTTGAGAAATGCCCTGCAATTCACATGCTAGTATGGGCACCCCGGAATTCAGAGATGTGCAAATAACCACTGCTCCTCAACACCTTATCTTGAGCCCATTTTGGAAATGCAAAGGTTTTCTTGATACCTATTTTTCACTCTTCATATTTCAGCAAATGAATTGCTGTGTACCCAGTATAGAATGAAAACCAACTGCAGGATGCAGCTCATTTATTGGCTCTGGGTACCTAGGGTTCTTGATGAACCTACAAGCCCTATATATCCCCGCAACCAGAAGAGTCCAGCAGACATAACGGTATATTGCTTTAAAAAATCTGACATCGCAGGAAAAAGTTACAGAGTAAAACATAAAGAAAAATGGCTGTTGTTTTCAGCTCAATTTCAATATTTTTTTATTTCAGCTGTTATTTTCTGTAGGAAAACCTTGTAGGATCTACACAAATGAACCTCTTCTGAATTCAGAATTTTGTTTATTTTTCACAAATAGTTAGCTTTTCGGGATCCAGCATTGGTTTCATACCCATTTCTGTCACTAACTGGAAGGAGGCTGAAAGCACAACATTTTTTAAAAATGGGGTATGTCTCAGAAAAAGTCCAAAATTGTGTAGAAAAATGTGGTTTTCTGATTCAAGTCTGCCTTTTCCTGAAAGCTGGGAAGCTGGTGATTTTAGCACTGCAAACCCTTTGTTGATGCCATTTTCAGGGGAAAAAACACAAGCCTTCTTCGGCAGCCCTTTTTTCCAGTTTTTTTGAAAAAACTAAATTTATGCTCTATTTTGGCTAATTTCTTGGTCTCCTCCAGGGGAAACCACAAACTCTGGGTACCTTTAGAATCCCTAGGATGTTGGAAAAAAAGGACGCAAATTTGCCATGGATAGCTTACGTGGACAAAAAGTTATGAAGGCCTAAGCGCAAACTACCCCAAATAACCAAAAAAGGGCTCAGCTCTGGGGGGGGGGGGGGAAACGGCCCAGCAGCTAAGAGGTTAAGTTTATTTTTGTGAGTTTATTAACTGTAAACATTACTCCAGTGGGGGTGTATTGTCGAGAGACGCTTTAACATCTGTTAAATGTTTAATGGAAATTAGACATAATAACATTGTAAGTTTTGCAGAAAGCATTTTCAGAGATCCACTGTATTGTCAGGTCAGGAAACAACTTCAAAACCACATTTACATCCCACAGTTTATTATACGTTGGAAGAGGAGGTTTAGAAAATTTGACTCCCATCAACAGGCGACAGATGAGCAGGTGTTCTCCAGCTGGTTCACCGTTGATGTGGGGATGATTTAATGAAATTGCTGATCTGTAGAGGTTTATAGTTCTGTAAGACTTACCTCCACTAGAATTTGCTGCTAAGAAGTTAATGATATAGATTATATTGACTGAAAAGGGATTGAGATGTTTTCCCAAACACCAGTTAGACCATAAAGACCATGCTGACTTGTAAGCTTTTGTTCCTTCCTGAGGCCCAGGCTTTGCTAATTAATTTGAAGCCTCTGACGAAAGGAGATGAGACTGGTGGGATGACCCGCTATTTTCCAAGCAGTGAGAGTGAGGGAATAAGCTAAAATCAAGTTGTGAGGAAACCATACTTGTGACTGCCAAAAGGGGACCACAATAACTATAGAAGCTTGTTGGCATCTGACCTGAGCCAGAACTCCGTTGATCATTAGAAAAGGAGGAAATGCATAGTCTGTTGACTGAGATCGATCCTGCAAGAATGCATCTAGAGCTAGAGAATCTGGATGCCAACTGAAGAACAAAGGAAGGTGGGATTTCAGATGGGAAGCGAAAAGGTCTATGAAAAAGGGACCCCACTTTTGAGATAGAGATCGGAAGATAAAGGGATGAAGTTTTCAGTATTGAAGTCCTTCAAATGTCGAGAGTGCCAGTCCGCAATGGAATTGAGGTTGCCCTGAAGATATTGTGTTCGAACGGAGATTCTGTTTAGCAGACAGAATTCCTAAAAACTCTTTGCTAGTTATGCCAGAGGTTTGGATTTGGTACAGCACAAGTGATTTATATAGCGTATCACTGAGATGTTGTCCATTCGAAGGAGGATGGAGCATTGTATCCTGTCTTTTGCTAGGCTTTTGATCGCAAAGGAGCCTGCAAGCGTCTCTAAGCAATTGATGTGCAATTTGGACTCCTCTAGAGAACATGTACCTCCAGTCGAGATTGTACCCCAGCGAATGCCCCATCCTGTCAGGCTTGCATTTGATGGTAATACAAGTTCTGGGGCTGATGCAAAGATAATACTGCTGTTCCAAGTGTCTAAATGGTCTATTCACCATTGGATGTTCTAACTGAGACTCTGGGTTGATGCCGATGGAATCAGCCTGAGGCAGGCCTCTGCGAAAATGAATTTTTTTTTGTCTTTGAAGAGCTTGCTAATGAAGAGTTCCCGGGAAAATTGCCTATATGGAAGAGAAAAAAAGACCTACTATTCTTTCCAGGGACCTGAGGGAAATCTGAAAACTGTGACGGTTGTGAAGAATCTCATTTTTTTATCCCTTTGACCTCTGGTTAAGGGAGATGTACAGTAGTGGTAACCACATTCACTAGGAAACCTAGGAATTTAATTTATTTAGTGGGAACCATTATTGATTTTTCTATGTTTAGAAGGAAACCCAGTTCTGAAAGAAGAGTACAAGAAAGATAAAGATAATCGTGTAAAGTCTGAATGTCTTTACTCATGAGTAACACGTCCTCCAGGTATATCATAAGCCCTGATGCCTAGTCACCTGAGGAAAGCCACATCAGGTTTTATTACCTTTGTGAAGCACCGTGGTGCTGAAGAAAGACCGAAGGGAAGAAAAATGGTAAGTTTGACCTAACCACTGGAACTATGTAAATTTCCTGTGGGAATGATGGATGGGAACTGTAAAATAGGAATCCTGTAGATCTAATCTTACCATCCAATCATTTTGACGGAGAGAATCTCTGAGATGAATTATCATCTCCATTTTGAAGTGACCAAACACCACAAATTGATTGAAGAGTCTGAGGTTGATGACTGGCCGCATCTATTTGTATTTCTTCTGAACCAGGAAGAGGGAACTGAAAACCCCATATGATTGTGGAAGAGAAACTTGAATAGCCTGTTTTCATAAGAGAGATTGAATTACTGAGGAAGTTAGGATGGCCATGTTTGAGGAGAATTTTGGAGGAGGTGTAAAACATTTTGAAAAGGTGGAGTATAACATTCTATAAGATAGCCTTGAATGGAATAGAACCCAAAATCTACAGTTATTATTTGCCACTTTGAGAGAAAGAACTGAGGTCGGCACCCCAAAGGAGGATGGTGAGAAGGAAGACTCACCTTGTTGATTGTTGTTTCTGAAGTTCTTTCCGCAACCTCTGTAACCTCTACCCCTTTGCGGGTTGAACTGTGGCTTGTACTCTTGGTAGTTGTAGATTGTATTAAAGGATCCCCTTGTTCCTTGATAGTGGAAGGAGCGGCCGGTAAAGCGACTCCTTCCTTTACCGGCCCATGCAAAAACCCATAGAGAGAACATTTTTCTTAAGGACTGTTGAGCCCTGTCAATCGGGGAAAAGGTTGTAGCATACCTACTGAGGTCTTTGATAAATGAGTCTCCAAATAAAATGCCTTCTGCTATAATGCCTGGGTCAACAGTAGCTAGGTTAGTTAATTTGTGATCCAGCTTTAATAGGAGTTCTGTCCTCCGTTCGTGTGTGATTGCGGAGTTAGCATTGTCAAGTAGGCAGAAAGCTCTCTGAATCAACATGGAAATATCTTGGGGATCAATATCAAAATTGTCCAAACTGGCTTTTTCCGCTCTATCAAATATGTGGGCCAAAGAACTGACTACATCCAGTAGTTTACCTTGGCAAGTCGACCAAGCCTTGTTGACACCTTTGCATAGGTCTTTGCTAAATTTTGAAAAGAAAGTAAGCAAAGAAGCATTGATAGAAGAAGTAATATTGGAAGGGAGAGAAAGTCTTGGGCGATTAGCTCTTTGTTTTTTTTATCCAGAGGGCACAAAATCTTGAAGATATGTAATGTTCTATATGTGCAGCGGGAAACCACTGTGTAGAATTTGGGTGATGAATAAGGGAGGGATCAGACATAGGAGCCCCTTCAGCATCCAGTATTATTTTGGTTAAAAAGGTATCTGATTCAGGTTATTTTGGGGGAGGAGGAGAGGAAGAAGTGTTTCCGAACATACTGGTATTGTCATCTGCGTCACCCATATCATCATCAGTATCTAAAATAGCACAAATGACTATTTGTTAAGGAGCAGTTTGAATCTTTCAAATGTTTTTAGTTTGGGCTTTTCATTTAACATGGATATTAGAATTCCCCTCCTTAGTAAGAGGCCTGAGAAAAATTGTGTCCTTGGTCTGGTGTGAGGAAACCTCAATGTTCAATGGAGCCACATCAGTAGTAGTTATGGAATGTTTATTGCTAGATAATGATAAAGACTTAAGCTTTCTGATTTCCCTCGCAGAGTGGGCCAATAAAAAATTTGACACTATGCGCAGGATGGAATTTTCAATGTTTGTAGACAATTGTTTCATAGAGACTGAAATTGCCTGTCCACAGATGAATGAATAAAATCATTCAGGTCATTTTTAAAAGCTTCCTCATCATCATATTCTTCATTGAAAAGAGGAGAGCTGTCTTTCTCCATTGTAAATACAGGTAATCTAGTGAAGGGTTAAAACTGTGGAGACAAAAAGAAGGGGAGGAGACCAGGGCCTAAAACACTCCCGTAGGCATTAAGTTGTGAGGTTGTGCACTGAAAAGGCAGGACGAAGGTGGGGAAATAAGCTGCATGCTTCTTGGTGATGTTAGGAGAAAGATAAAGCAAAGCGAAATGCTGTGAAAGCGAGATTTGCTTGAAGAGAAAACCAGGAACATCTCGAAGATGCAGCATGTAAAGAAAATGGAGGACGCACAGTGAAGGGAATGAAGCGCCGTGCATGGGGGGAACAAGGCGGAAGCAGAGAGTGTGTGGTGCTCAACTGTATGAGAAAAAAGGCGCTTAACATTTAAATAGGCATGATAGTGGGCATAAATAACCAAATAGTGCAACTAGCGCAAATAAAACAATAAATAATGAACATCAGTTACAGACGGTACATATCGTGTCTACGAACAGCAAGAAAAGAGGGCTGTTCCCAGTTAACTTAGGTATTATGTGGTCCCTTGATTGCCATTGGCTGGTTATGTATACTACAATTCTTATCTCATCGGCCACTTTACTTTGCCTCAAGAGTTTTGTAGTTTTTTGTCTTTGATGCTATTCAAAGCATAATAGGAGCCTCCGGTCTTGACATAAAATTAACAGCAGCCATTCACAGTAAAACATGACAAAAACTACATTACCCATGAACTTCCAAGTACATCACAGTCACATGCTCCAATCACCAACAATATCATCCTTTAAGAACCCACAACACCATTTTGATATCCCCTTTCTTTGCAACCAGAACTGGAACAGGAAACAACACCAATTAAAACATCATGCCTTAGTCCAGAAGAAAAAATAATTCCAATAGCTGTCACTGAAGGAGGACTCTACCTCTGAGACTTCCCAGGAATGTCCAGAATCCTGTTGACAATGAATCAGTCACCACACTGGGCTGTATGCTCTAAACACCATTTCCAAGTATCCAACATAGTACATTGTCTTTGTTTTTGATCTTTTCCTACGGAAGTAGGAAACAAAGCCATAAAAGCTGTCCCAGCACATAGAAGAAATTATCTAAAAAAAGGATGGGCGATTCAAACAACATCATATCTATGTAATTGAAACAGTAAAGAATAATAAGATGTACCTATACTGTACATAGAGAGAACTGTATTCAGGGTGGGATAATCCTCCCCTCCATGTCCTTAATAGTATTGAAACTTCTTGTCATGTAAGCTAGAACATTTTTTATTCTATGTCAGGACAGGAGGCTCCCGTTATGCTTGTTCAAAACTGTGCCACCACAACTGATACCATATCCACGATTTGTTTATAATAGAAAGATTTAAAAGCCGATTTTGACAACCTATTTGCTGCTTTCATAACATCTTCCAATCGGGAACCTAATTAAAAAGTCTTTGATGCCATAGCTCCTTGGACTGAATGGGCTACAAAAATGGAAATATCAATGCCAGCTTCTGATAACAACCAGCAAATCCATCTAGCTATCATAACTGAGGTTACTGCTCTGAAGTTTTTTTTGTACTGCAGTGAACAATTGGCCATCACAGTCAACTCGAAATTCACTGGTGGCAACCTCATAAGCTTCAATGCATTGCACTACTCATACGCTAGGATTACAAGGAAAATACAAGGAAAAATGGGATAGAAGACCATCCTAGTATTAGATTTAGTTCTCCTGGAAAGAGAAAAGAATACCCCCTTTTGGGAAAAAATTCTACCCGAAAAGTCTAGGGCATGAGCGTCTGATACACTTTTGCAAGATATCAAGCACAATAACATGGTCAACTTGGCGGATAACTGCTTACGCGAAAGATAATTGTTATCAGTCCAGCAATTCAGAACTTTGAGGACCACATTCACATCCGACAAATAATACTTAGACTGGGGAGGTTTGCACAAACATATGCCTCTCAAGAGTTTGCATACCATAGGATCCTCACCCACGGGTGCCATTAACTGGATCATTAGCAGAAAATGCCGATCTGTAATTGTTAATGGACCAGTAAGCCAATCTGGAGTCCACCAAGAAAGAAAGAAAATTATCCACAAGGTAGATATCCAACTGAGAGGGATCGGCACTCCTTTCATCACACCAACTAATCCATCTACGCCGTGCAGAAGCATACCGTTTGAGAGTACTTGGTCGATGTAAGCGGAATCCTGCTGCGAAATACCTGACATTTTCAATTTCTTGCTGAAACCCTACAAACCACCAATTTGAGTTGTTCTGACAGGATCAAGGGATGTGGAAGGCCCACTGGGTCCTGCAACAGGTTGTGGCGAGATGGGATTAGGAGAGGGATTTCATAAGACATCTCTAGAACCATGGGTGACAAGGGCAACGCACACATAAGTAACCCGGCACTGACCCGCACACTCACAGGCAGCCACATACACACACGCACACACACAGTACACACTATGGCCATCACACACACACATCAAAAACACAGACCTACTCCCAGAAACACAGCACAGCACCGGCACAGTCACACACAACAACACACAACACCACAAAATGACTCTACAACACCACAACCGCTACACCATCACTGCATTAGCAAGCACCCACAATAGACACTACCCATTGACAAATCACACATACAACACAATGTGCCACCAACAGGGAATGAACAAACACTATCACACAACCATACAATGAATCGTTCAACTTACCCAGCACACACACCTCACAACGTATCTGGCATACCATTCACCAAACACGCACAGTCAAAGCACACAAAGCCACACAGTACTGCAACAAACACATGTCAACACAAACACCACTCTATACCATGACAACAACATGTCCCCACTAGACACATGGCCATCACATAACACACACCCATCACTGGGGGACAAATGCACTGCACACAACCTCACATGCTGACCAGACAAAACAGGCAGCACAAGCACCGCTTACACACAAATAGTCACACAAAATGTAAGCCATGAACAAATCCGCCTTAAGAAAAGAAATCCAGAAGAAATATATAATGTTAAAACCAACAACTGGTTGGTCCACAGATATATTAAATTTTTGAACAAATATTAAAATGTCCAAGGCCATAGGTCGGTCCAAATATAAATAGTGCAACATGCACTTGATGCGTATCTTGGTGCCTCAAACTTGACTCCTGACTGCCATGTAACCTCCTCAGGTAGGGGCATCATGGGGGCACGCAGGCACCTCAGGGATTGGGGTGGAAGAGGAGGGGTTGATTTAGGCTTGGGAGGGGGTCCTTTGCGATTGGGCTTGGGAGGGGTGTTTAGGTCTAGGCTTAGAGAAGGGTTGGGTTCTCTTGGGAGCGGCAGACTTCTTTGGGGGAGGGGCATGGGTACTTGCATGCAGGCTAGGGGTCGCCTGGAGGTGGAAATGATGGGCCTGGGAAGGGAAACAAAGCATTTAGGCCCTAATTACAACCCTGGCGATAAATGGCGCCTACTGCCGTGCTGACGGCCGCCAACATACTGTGAGCGCGGCGGTAATCCGCCAAGGGGTATTATGACCCACACATAGAAATCCGCCACAATACAGACACCCACACAATTCCGCCAGACCAAAGGTCACTGATAAATTGGCAATAGCAAAACCCACACCATTACGCCAACAGCAAAACGCCCACAGTATCACGACCCACGAATCACAACAGCGGTCTTTCAATCGCCGTAAACCATTGGCAGCACATACCGCTGCGCTCAAAATATACACACACTTACAAAACTACACCACATTGGACAATTCAAAATACACACATCTGAGACACATACACACACCACACCCACACAACCAGTCCATTATAAAACACACACCCACATTACCCACAACCCCTTACAGCAAAAAAAATGAGACCAATCACAGAGAGACAAGCAAGGAGCACCCACTCAATCAGAGGCACAGAACACCCTCACCCATACACCATTCACGCACATCACAGCATACACCACAACACATCACCCCACACATCACCCCACACATCCTCACACATATCACTGACACCACATCAATGGCACCCCAAAGACACCCCAGGTTTTCTGAGAAGGAGCTAAGGGTCATGGTTGAGGAAATCATCCAGGTAGAGCCACAGCTATTCGGATCACAGGTGCAGCAGACGTCCGTTGCAAGGAAGATGGCGCTATGGCGGAGAATCGTGGACAGGGTCAACGTTGTGGGACAGCACCCCAGAACTAGGGATGACATCAGGAAGAGGTGGAACGACCTATGGGGGTAGGTGCGTTCTGTCATTGCAAGACACCAGATTGCTGTACAGCGGACTGGAGGTGGACCACCACCTCCTCCCCCACAACTAACAACATTGGAGGAGCAAGTCTTGGCGATCATGCATCCTGAGGGCCTTGCAGGAGTAGCAGGAGGACTGGACTCTGGTAAGTCAAATCTTAACTACTTTACCCCCCCACCTGCATGCCATCACAAACTCCTACCCCTACCCTCACCCCCATCACTCCATCACCTCACATATACCCCACCATCACAACCCACCCATCCCAATACCAAGCCTAACATGCAACAACAGTGCATGGACACCACCCATAGACCTGCATGGACACCCATCACCAGAGCATGCCCAGTAGGGAGACTCAGCCAGCTCACAAATTCACCACCCACGCAAGGCCAAGCTAACAGGGAAAGCACAATCATACAGGGAAACACACCCATGTACAAGATGGTACATGCAGATGCATTAAAAATGCATTTGCATCCCAACAGGACCCCTACTCAACGTCACCAGAGAGGAGGTGGCAGCTACATCCAGTCCCCCCCCGAAGAGGCCCACAGTGACGACAACAGCTCTGCACGCCTGGATCAGGATGACCAACCTGGCCCATCATGGGCCTCTGAACAGTCGGTTCCCCTGCCACAGTCCCAACCCACCACAGAGCAGCCCCCCTCAGGAAACACCAGCACAGCACCCACCCAGTGGGCCCATACCACTGTCCCCAGAACACGTCAATCAGCAGTGTGTCCACTACTACAGAGACCCCAGGCAACCCCACAAACCCAGGACGATCAGGGACCTGGGGTCAGTGGCAGAAGGCACACAGTTCAGGGGACAGAGGCACAGGACAACAGGGAAGCTGGGAGGACTGCTGTGCGACAGTGGGAGGACAGGCCCAGGGAACCCACTCTCCACGAGGCACTCTCAAACATCCTGGGAGCATACCACCATTCCCAGGAGACCATGGACCAGGTACTGGCCAAGTTGCAGGAGGGTCAGTACCTGGGGATCAGGGCAGACCTAACAAAAATACACACCATCCTGGTCACCATTGCAGGGATGCTGGCTGACATGGGCAAGACCATGAGGGAGGCAGTGGCACAACAACGGGCCCCTGACACTAACCATAGCGATTAACAGCCCTCCACCTCCACCGGCGCTAGTGGACAGGAGGCCCCGCCACTGGAACAACAGGCCACCAGCAGCCCACCCCCTGCAGAAGGAGAATCACCCCTCAAACAGTCCCTGCAAGCCAGGCAGAAGACAGAGAACATTGCCAAGACCCCCGCCAGGAAATGGGACTCTCCTGATAGTCACCCTTCTGTCCCACTATGTCACCCTGTCCACCTTGAACTGCCATTGCTCCCCTTCCTATGCCCCCCTTGGACAATGCACCTGTGATACAAAGAGACTGGACTCTAACTGGACATTCCTCCGCCATCACCCCAGCTCCTTGCACATACTCCTATACTTATTGGCACATAAATAAACACCCCTGAAACAAATACCATACTGGAGTCAGTGTAATTAATCTCAAATGTATTAGTGCAGCATTTCCAAAGCATTGCAACGTATATGTGCAGTGAAATCTACTACTGGATGACCTTTGATGTGCAGCAGTACACATAGCAGGAGCCAGAATGGGGCACAGAGATCTGAAAATAGAGAATCCAAAGGGAACAGTCAGTGGCCATAGACATAGGGTAAGATACTGCCATGTACAATGTCCAGCAGTTACTGAAATGTTAAATTGAGTTACAGTGTCTTACCTGTGTGTCACTTGAAGTACTGCTGTATAATATTTATTCTGTTGTCAACATCTTCTTCCTCTGCCTCCTCTTCATCACTGTCCACAGGCTCAACCGCTGCCACAAGACCATCTCCAAGCACATCCTCCTTCAGAAAAGGCACCTGGCGTCTCAAGGCCAGGTTGTACAACATGCAACGTGCAACGATGATCTGGCACACCTCCTTGGGTGAGTAGTACAGGGATCCACCTGTCAGATGGAGGCACTGGAACGTGGCCTTCAGGAGGCCGAAGGTTCTCTCAATTATCCTCCTTGTACGCCCATGTGCCTCATTGTAAAGTTCCTCTGCCCTTGTCCTGGCATTCCTCACTGGGGTCAGTAGCCATGAGAGGTTAGGGTAACCAGAGTCACCTGAAAATATAGAGTGACAACTGTTAGATACACACTAACCCTTAGGGGCAATCCCATACCCAGACACCAACTGATACTCGGTGGGGACCTTTGGCTCACCTATTAGCCACACCCGGTGCCTCTGGAGTTGGCCCATCACATATGGGATGCTGCTATTCCTCAAGATAAAGGCGTCATGAACAGAGCCAGGATATTTGGCTTTCACATGGGAGATGTACTGGTCCGCCAAACACACCATCTGCACATTGATCGAGTGATAGCTTTTTCTATTCCTGTAAACCTATTCATTTCTCCGGGGCGGGGGAGACAAATGCCACATGTGTACCATCAATGGCACCAATGATGTTGGGGATATGTCCCAGGGCATAAAAGTCAGTCTTCACTGTGGCCAATTCATCCACCTGGAGGAACACGATGTAGCTGCGCACGTGTTTCAGCAGGGCTGACAACACTCTGGTCAATACATTGGAGAACATTGGCTGAGACATCCCTGATGCCATGGCCACTGTAGTTTGAAAGGAACCACTTGCCAGGAAATGGAGCACTGACAGGACCTGCACTAGAGGGGGGATACCTGTGGGCTGGCGGATAGCTGACATCAGGTCTGTCTCCAATTGGGCACACAGTTCTTGGATTGTGGCTCGATCAAGTCTGTATGTGATGATAATGTGTCTGTCCTCTTGTTGACAGGTCCACCAGGGGTCTGTACACCGGAGGATGCCTCCATCTCATATGCTGTCTCAGCGGTTGAAGCCTATGGAAGAGAACAGTGAGCAGAGGGTCATATTTCCACATATATTGCACTACTGTGGATTTTGTTTACTTTACAGAAACAGTATGTGAACTCGAGAGTCAGTTGATGTGCCAATGTCTACTGTGACGCAATTAGGTGCCATGCCCTGTGCCCTCCTGAAATGGCAGCTGCCTGACCTGTGAGGAGGGACAAGTGGAAATGAGGTAAGTGCGCTGGCTTTGTGCGCCGTCGCAGTAGGCAGTCGATGACCACCTCGCAACTTCGCATTGGTTATCGTTGGGCCCTATGGGTTCCAGAAGCCAATGGTGAAGTATACCGGCGGTGACGGTACGCACCGCCGCGGACGTCACCACCATTTTCTAACTATTCACTCACTGGCTACCTGACCTTCAATAGGAGAGGACCTACACTGCAAGTGCTGCTGTGGTCTGAGTCTGGAAGCAACAGTGGCTACAGTGTCTGGGGAAAGGGCCCCTGCCTTCACTGTGGAGGAGTTGGAGAAACTGGAGAATGGGGTCCTACCCCAGTACACATTACTCTACGGTCCTCCAGACAAACAGATGAGTACACTGTGAACATGATGTGTGGGCAATGCATGTTTTGAGTGTTGTGGATGTAAGTCACATGTTGGGGGGTGCTGAGGCGTCCTGGCCTGAGTGCTGCATGAGAGGTGGTCAGTGTATGTGCGTCGGGCATGGGTGGGAATTGGTTGGCAATGAGAATGCCGGTCCGGACGGGTGAGTAAATTCCTTTTCTGCTGTCTTTTCCCTCCAGGTCAGCGACCACCAGAAAAAGGGTATTTGGCGTGCCATCGCCAAGGAGGTGCCGACCCTAGGGGTCTATCACTGGCCGAGCACCCACTGCTGCAAGAGATGGGAGGACCTGCGCCACTGGATCAAGAAAATGGCAGAGGCCCAGCTGGGGCTGGCATCCCAACGTGGAAGGGATGCCCGTCGCACCATGACCCCCCTGATGTTCCACATCCTGACGGTGGCCTATCCGGAGTTGGATGGGTGCTTGAGGGCGTCACAACAGCCACAAGGGGGTGAGTACAGATTCTGAATCCTGACTTTGCGTGCTTTAGGATATAGCTGGGTGAGGAGTGGGCTGTGGATGCCACTAGGCCAGGGCGATCTTGGCAGGGTAGGTCCCTTGTTGGGCAGGCGCGGCGCACTCCAACCCCAATGGTGTAAGTGGCCATCTACTACTGTGCAAGGTCATGTGGGTTTCAGGTGTGCAGATGCTGGCGCTAGGCATTGTACCCCATGGGCTGGTGACTGTCTCAGTAAATGGTTGGGCATGGCCTAGTGCACAGGGCGGCTCCCTGTGTGTTGTGTACGCCAAAGGTAGTGGTGTTGCTGGCATTGACCAAGTGTATCCTCTGTCTCTTCCCCCCTTTTTTTTCTCGCCTTGTCCTTGTGTGCATTAGCATCATCTGGCAGAGGAGCAGAGGCACCGGCAACAGACATGGAGGCAGAATCCACTGAGGGTGAAGGCACCAGTGTGTCGGATGGTGAGGGGAGCACCACGACGGGGACAGGAGGGGAGACCACAGACAGCGGCTCCTCCCCCGATGGCAGCTCCCTGGTGGAGGCGGATACCTCTGTGCCCACCCCAACAACAGGTACCGCCGCCACCCCCCCTACCCTCACCGCCCTCCCAGCAGCCCCTCAGCGTTTCCTGTGCCTGCTCACCCAGGAAGGTGGGCATCACCTTCGCTCCAGGCACCTCAGGCCTTGCCCCAGTCAGCTCTGCTGCCCTCAGTGAGGAGGCTATTGACCTCCTTAGATCCCTCACTGTTGGGCAGTCAACCATTCTGAATGCCATCCAGGGTGTCGAGAGGCATTTGCAACAAACAAATGCATACCTGGAGGGCATTCACTCTGGCGTGGCAGCCCAACAGAGAGCATTTCAGGCTCTGGCCTCAGCACTGATGGCAGCTATTCTCCCTGTGTCCAACTTTCACTACCCAGACCCAATCCCCTCTACCTCAGTCTATCCCAAGCACACCTTCAGACTAGCATGCACCCAAATCACCACACAAAAGTGGCTCAGGCAAACATAAGCATCACACTTCATCTCACAGGCACTCACACAAGCACCATGCCCATGCAAACACACTAACATCCACTGCCTCCACTGTGTCCCTCTCCTCCCCCTCGTCTACCTCCCTCCCAGTAGCATCTACACATACACCTGCATGCACTACATCTTCATTCACTACCTCCATCACCAGCATGCCCATCACAACACAGCCCTCACGAGCAGTTACCACCCCCACAACCATGCACACATCCCCTGTGTCCTCTCCCAGTGTGTCTGTGATCCATCCTCCCAAAGTACACAAATGCAAGCACCCACCCACCCAACAGCCATCCACCTCACAACAGCATCCAGCCCATGCACCTTCACCCAAACTCAGCAGACGTACACCTCCTACAACCACTGTCTCTTCTTCCACTCCCAAACCATCTCCATCTTCCCGTTCCAGTGTGTTTACATTTTTTTCCCTGGAAAAACATTGACCTCTTCTTTACGCCCCCACCGTCCTTCCCCTCGGGCCAGGGTGTCCATATCCCAGGCCAGCACCTCAGTCACCAAGTCGGGGGACACTGTGGTACCTGCAAGTCCCAGAGGATCAAAGGGGGCACCCGTCAGGGAAGCCAGTGTGCCACCGACACCTGCAAAGGACCAACCCATTCTGCCACCTGCCAAAGTGAAGAAGGGGCCAGCATGCAGCACGGCCAAGAGGCACGACCTACCCAGCAGGGCCTACTCCATAACTCAGGCTGCCAGTGCCAAGGTCCCAGAAGCATCTGCCAAGGTGGGGAAGAGGAAGAAAACCCGAGGCAAGACACTTCAGGCCTCGGAGGCTCCAGGTGAGGGACTGGTGCCCACCATCAGTACCGACAGCCCCGCAACCTGTTCCGCCACAGGCACTGCCACCTGCACTGCCATCTGCACTGCTGCTGCCACAACTACTGTCAGCATCATCATCCCTAGTGGGCAGCTGTCCGAGGCTGCAGGAGACGGCCTGGTGTCTCCCTCCACCACTACCAGCACCTGCACCACACCCAGCACCAGCAGCATCCCCGCCGCAGACACCGCCACAAGCACTGCTATCTGCACCATCACATGCCCAGCTGATGCCACAACAACTTTGAGCAGCAGCATCCCCAGTGGGCAGCCATCCGAGGCTGCAGGAGAGGGCCTCAAGCCTCCCACCACCACTTGAAGCACCAGCACTGGCACTACCACCAGTTTGCAGCCTTAGTCACCACAGGATGGAGTCTGGCCCTGCCTCCATGGAGTATCATGCTACCTGTTCCCTGCAAATCTTGTGCCTCAGGCACCCAAGTGGGGAAATGTGAACTGCCACACCCCAAGTGCAGCATCACTGGGCACCAAGCCCCCTCCAGAACAAGTGGAGAAATGCATCCACTCACCCAATCCTTGGCAGGATGAAGCAGACTGGGCACCAAGCCCCCTCCAGAACCAGTGGAGAAATGCATCCACTCACCCAATCCTTGGCAGGATGAAGCAGACTACGCACAAAGCCCCCTCCAGAACCAGTGGAGAAGCCATCCACTTCAGAGACTTGAGAAACTGTGGCTTTGCACTCCCCAGGACCAAGCAGTGGGCAAACCACCCACTTGAGAGACTGTAGCCTTGCACTCCCCAGGACCAAGCAGTGGGCAAACTACCCACTAGAGAGACTGGGGCCTTGCACTCCCCAGGACCAAGCAGTGGGAAAACCACCCACTAGAGAGACTGTGGCCTTGCACTCCCCAGGACCAAGCAGTGGGCAAACCACCCACTTGAGAGACTGTGGCTTTGCACTCCCCAGGACCAAGCAGTGGGCAAACCACCCACTTGAGAGACTGTGGCCTTGCATTCCCAGGACAAAGCAGTGGGCATGGAGCCCCCTCCAGGAATAGTGGCGTTGTACCATCTTCCGGCTGAGGTGTCCCCCCATTCCTCTTCCCCCTGAGGTGCCTGTGTGTATACGACCTGATGCCCCTGCAGTGTTCTTTCCGTTTTGAGGCAGGAGTCAAGTGTGGGCTTTGCCCATGATTTTTTGGCCCAGTGGGCAATGGACATTTGCAAGAGACAGTGTACGGCCTTCTGTACATATTGTAAATATTTGTAGATACTGTTTTTCAAATCGTTAACTATATCTGCATATTTCAAAATATCACTGTTTGAATGCAATTCCTTTTGTCCTTGCATTCTTCCAGGGGGTTACGGGGTGTAAATGTAATGTTGCTGTATGCTTTTGTGTGTATGGTGTTGTGGGTGAGGGTGGGGGTGTTGCATGTTGCGTGTGTGTATCACTCACTTTTTCCTCCCTCCCCGTGGGCTAGGTGCAGTACCCACCGTGGTCATCGCCGCCCCCTTTGATATCCGTCGTGTATGAGGAGGTGGACCAGCATCGGCAGGACCTGCATCTCGGGCTCCATGGCGTCCTGGTTCTTCCTTGGTTGTCAAGAGGAGAATGGTTTCCCTTCCAAGTCCTGTTTCCGCCGTGCTTTTGATGGTGTTGGTACCACCCTGGAAAAGCTAGCGGACTGGCGGGTTGTGATAGGGTGGGCGGTACATTGTCTTCCGCCTGTCTGTTGGCTGTGACCGCCGCGGTGTTTGTTGCTACTGCTGTGGCGGTCTGTGTATTAAAGTGGCTGTCTATGTTGGTGGTTTCCGCTGTGGTTGTGATCCCATTTTATTTACCGCCGGCCTGTTGGTGGTATTACCGCCACTTTATCACCAACCACCAGGTCTGTAATGAGGGCCTAAGTGGTCTCACGGGGGAGAGGAGTAGGGGAAAGGTCAAAACCTTAAAGGAACACTTTTTTAGACTCACGGATGATCATCAAAAGGGGCTTTGGTAGTGGAGGGTGAGGGAGTGGTCAGTGTGGTTGTCGTGGGTGTGTATGTGTGTGAGAGGTATGCTTGTGGGTGGTGGCTGTCTGTTGGGTGGGTGAATGAGGATGTTTATGTGTATGAGACTGAGGGGGTGGAGGTGCTGGGGGATGCCGTGGTGGTTGGGTGACTGTCTGTTGGGGTGGTGACTGCAGGTATGGTGGATGTGCTGCATGTAAGAGTGTCAGTGGTTGTGAGAGTGTCAGTGGTTGTGATGTCTATGGGTGTGGTGACTGGAGTGGATGTCTCAGGATCTGCTGTGGTCCTGTCTGTGGGTAAGATAGGTATATTAGCTGGATCTGTGAATGTTGGTGTGGTGTCTGCAGGTGTGTCAGGTGTTGTGTCTGTGATGCTAGTGGTGATAGGGGTGTCAGGGAAGGTTGTGACTTTTGATCTGGGTGTATGTTGTGTGTGTGCATGCCTGTGGTGTGTCTTGTGGTGCTTGTGTCTGTCTGAGCTACCCTTGGATGTTGACATGGATGTATGCTAGTCTGTCTTCTGTGTGCTTTGACTCGGTCAGGGAAGAGGGGTTTGGGATTGGGAACAGGAAGGTGGAGAAGGGGAACGGAAGACAAAGGGTGACTGGCTGCCGTCAGTGTGGAGGCCAGACCCTTAAAGGATCTCTGTAGGACAGCCAGTGCACCATGAATGCCATCCAGGAACACATTACTCGATGGTCGACTGACTAACAGAGATCGACCTCAGGAGGGCAATAGCCTCCTCACTGAGGGCAGCAGGGCTGACATGGGCAGTGGTGCTTGTGGCAAAGGAGACACCCACCCTTTGGGGTGAGCGGGCACGGCCAACTGGGTGGGGAGCTATAGGGAGGTTGGTGGTAGTAAGGGGGTGGGGGACAGAGATTGTGCTGTGGTGGTTCCAGATGGATCTGCCATCGCTGGTGAGTGTCCACTCGAGGAGGATTCTGATGATGAAGACGTGGATCCTGCCTCCCCCTGGCACTAATCTCACCCTCTGAGATACTGGGTCCCTCAATGTCGGTGGTCTCAGCACTCCGGGTCCCAGGGCCGGCAACTTACCCACTCGGCTGTGCCCCGTCTCCTTCACCTGTCGATGCTGATGAAAAAGAGAAAGAGAGAGAGCGAGAGACAGAGAGAGAGGGATAATCACATTCTTCATATACACATACATTACAACATTCCCAACAGTAATACAACATCTTTGTCAAAAAAAAGCCCCAGATAGAAACCATTCAGTGCCTACATCATGTCACAACTAGATATTTCCAACTTCCTCATATCAACACAGTCTCACCCACAACATAAGCCAATAATCTGACCACTACATCACCATCCTATCAATTCAGCTGTAACACACAATTATCATGCACAAGATGGATTGGCTACATCAAGATCATCACTGTTCATCATCAAATCAGTCCAAGGAAATGCAGTTGACTGTTAACACAATATCATGCCTACCCCTACTCCAACCTGCCCAGTCCATCACCAGTAGTCACTTTCCATGAAAGTAAACTTATCTCACTACAAATACGACACCACATTTTGCTTCCCAATCACATGCAAGTGTGCATCACAAAATGATATACCATGTCACTGAAACATCTATCTAAATACTAGGAAAAGATACTTCAGGAGTTTCTACACCCACTCTTCTGATATATTGTCACATACACAACAATTCTATGCACTGCAATAGGGGCCTACCTAGCACACAGGATACATCCACAGACAACCACAGGGAGCATAGTAACACCAACAATTCAATAAACCCCAAACAATGTGCATGAAGGGCTCATACCATCCCACCATACATGCTGAATAGAAACATCTACATGACAACATCTGAACACCTACATCACTAACAGCTGTCCAGACATGTGATTACTACTACCTTAGACCAGAACTAACACTTACACAACAGATTACTGATGTACCCATGAATGACACATACACCTACAGCCAAGCAAATGGAATGACAACATATCCCACAACACCAACAGGTAAATGTGAAATGTGACACCTGCTACACCATTTAGTCAGGCAGAAATGAATAGAGCCATACACAGTGCTGTCCAAACTACCTCAGATTTGCTAAGGAAAGACTGGGAAAATAGAGGCTTCAACATCAAATCAGGCATTGTTGTGTAGCCATTTTAGCTATAGCTCCATGCACGTTATTTTGACACACTAGGCCATGCCGCTGTGCACTCTGACATAGATATATTTTATTTGGCTTTATTTTATTATTGTTACAATAGGCACTTTTACGGTCTTGTTTTATTTGTTGTTGATCTAACTGTTTTTGCTTAGGCCAGCACTCTGTTCTCAAACAAGACATTCTTGCTCACTCTGTGCTTATTCCAAGGCTACAGCAAGATAGGTTTCTGGTGAACATGGTATAAGTTTAGTCTCAAAGATTCTTAGAAAATATGCATCTTTAGACACTTTCTTAGAACATCAGCTGTTTTATTATAAAAATACTTCCTTGTCCCTTACACGTTAGTGGGAGATTCCAGCCAGAGAACTCAACTGTATGCGGATTGCTGAATGCTTCGCTACAGATGCTAATGCAGACTTCAGGCCTTTGCTCAGGTATGAGGGATGATGTCTTCCCAGGGCAACCTGAAGGGCAGAATTAGAGATTAACACACTGTGCTCTATTATAGCCTAGGTAGGAATTAGTCTATTGACTGTAGTGACAATATGGTAGTGTTATTCTTATGCTTCACTCTCCTTCTCACAATTTTAATACTGTCAAGCTGTGTCATCCTGGGTATTGCAGCTCACGCTTTGCTATTTAAGATGCAGTTGCTTCATTAAAATCATTATTGACACATATACTGCCTCTGTTTGTCATTGTATATATGAGACTAATGTAATTGAGAGAAACGGATGAGACCTGAGTGACCACGGCTTCCCTGAGAAACCAATTATGTCATGCGCTCGGCTGCCCAGTCATCCCTGTCCTTGGATATAGGTGAGGCACTGCTAGTAGCCAGAGCAAAACCCGGATTGGAGTGACAGGAGTCACCTGCAGTGGGTCAGACGTAGTCTCCCACACCGCGGGCGATTCAGCTGCTCAAAATCCAGTAGTCTCATTGGAATAATGAGAGCCTACGCGACATGGCACTGCCAATATTTGGTCAGGCTCTAATTTTCGGGTCCTCCTGAGTATCTGTCTCATTACATACAAAGACACCTCAGGACTATATACGGAGACATCCGTGGTATTGAGGAATTCCTCCTCAGCTACGTAGGGAATCCTATCTGATACTGGAGGTTGTTCAAGCTTGAACTTCAAAAGGAAAATCCCTATTTGGCGTGCCTCCTCTGAACGAATTCACTATCTAAAATGGCGAATCCGCAACAGGTAGCAATAGTAGTCAATGTGAGACAAACTCTGACTGCACATTTATTAGCAAATGGTCTAATGGCCCAGGGGGTCCCGTCACATTTGTGGTGGACGCCCATGCAGCTTATAGAACAGAACTTTTCTTTTCTTGGGTCACATTTCCAGCAATTGATGGGAACACAAACACCTTTCATCACTATACACTTGCAGACATACCTGGACAATACAGGGCATATGCATATTTAGAAATACCTTTATCTTATCAAGAACATAATAATTGGCTTGATGGCGCCCTACCCCACACGATTTTACCAGTAAGGTTAGGTCCTCTAAGTAATGATGGTCCTACCTGGCCTTTATTGGCCACTTTTTCACCTCACCCTGCAGTAGCGAATTTAGCAGTAGCTGAGGTTTATCGGTTACATATTGAACTAACAGAGACATACAGACGATTAGTACAGTTTGTGATGCAAACATTAAATACAATCCCAGCACGTGCTGCTCCCACACAACCACATGCAGTGACGGCAGGTATAAACCCTGGGACTGTACATTCGATTATGGGTAAAGTACCCGCCAAACGAGAGGCAACTCAGTTTTGGTTAGCACAAAAAATAAATGCGCTGGGAGCAGTATTTCCCCATACGGGACCTCAGGATAAACATAGAATTCTAACGATGTGCTTGCCATTTGGGATGGTCCCTACAGCTGATCCTTGTAATACATGGGGCACAGTGTTTGCCGTGCTCTATACTACTGCACACACTACACCAACACTTGCCAAAAGTGTTGAAACAAATTCAAGATGAGTATGAGAGTAATAAGGAACGCTGGGATAAAAAACAACAAACTCCTAAAAAAGAAAGGGGAGCTTCTCCGCGTATGGAGACCCCGCAGAATAGATATAATCTCTGAAATAGAGATAATATAAAATAGCCTCATAGATATCAATATACTGATACACACCAATCTTGTTCCTTTCAAGACTCATCAGAAAAATGCAGTGAGAGAGATAGGCGAACAGAGCCAAGAACAGAGTACGTGAAACCAAGACAGGAATCACAATGCTTATCAGAGGTTTCGATTAAAAAGGAAGAGAAACCTCCCCAACAGAAACCCCAATTTAAAAAGAAAAAAGTGGCAGCAGTCGCAGTACGACATGCCACTCAAGAAGGGGATCCTCTTGAAGAACAGGAAGTGGGCACTAGCACTGCTAGACAGCGCGGCAGAGGTCACAATAGTTCGCCGGAGTCTTCTAGAGCATCTGGAGGTGAAAGCAACTGATGACCTTCTACAAGTAGAAACTGCAGACATGCGAGTCGCCACGCCTGATAGGGTGTATAAAGTAACGCTACAGTTAGAAGGCGACATTGAACGCATAATAGACGCAATCTTTTGGGATCACATAGTAAGTATGTATGATGTTTTGTTGGCCGAACAAGATTGGCCACCTGAATTTGTCCGTACCTCCCCATATGGAGAAGATGCTATTAAACTTTCCTTCTCGCCGCTTGTTCCGGAGGAACTCATTGAATCCTATGCCATTGATTGGGCTTTGGCACATGCACCTGCATTGTATTGTAACCATGTAGGGTGGGATAAAGAATCCCCCTATCACGTAATTTCCATTAAAAATGAACCTCAACCCCAACCTCAGTACCCAATAAAGCATGAAGCAAAAGCACCCGTGAGAGAAATACTCACACAACTGGAGTACCAAGGCGTAATTGAACCCTGCGTTTTCCCAATGAATAATCCTTTATTCCCAGTAGCTAAACCAGACCATTCATACAGAATAGTCTTAGACTACAGACACTTAAAAAGTCATACACACACATATGCTATACAAAATTCACATAGTACAGCACTGATGAACAATATAGTGCATAAAAAATACAAAACAACACTGGATATTTCCAATGGTTTTTTTCTGCCAGAATATAGTACCTGAGAGTAGAGACTTAACAAGTTTCAGTGCACTAGGTTTCCAGAAAAAATTCTGTTGTGTATCTCAGCGATACAAGAACAGCCACGGACTGTTTGCAGCTCGTGTGTGCAATTTTGCACGACATTGACCCTGAAGCATTGTCCTATGTAGATGATATGTATCTTACGGATGATGAATTGCTACAACATTTAAGACAGGTAGCCTGCATTGTTGTAGGATTTGCTGAATACTACTACAAATTCAACTGAATAAAAACAAAAATGGCCTTCCTCAGCGTCCTTTTTCTGGGATATGAGCTATTGAGTGAAGGAAAGAGCCTAGCACCACAATTCTTAGAAAAATGTGCACAATTAAAAACTCCAAACACAATTAAAAAACTCCAATCTCTATTGGGTTTTCTAAATTTTGGCAGAACTTACACTCCTGACTAGGCAACACGCATAAAACCTTTATATGACTTGATACGTCCTGACTTTTCAAGTAAATTTTGGACAGTCGAGCACACACGAATACTTAGGGAACTGCAGACAGACATGCTTGCAGCACAACATCTACACACAAGGGACAACAAAACACACTTGGTCATCAGAGTAATTGCTAGTGCCATCGGTTTCACCTATGTAACGTTTAATGAGGGTGACACTGTCTTGATTGCTTTCAAATCACATTTGTACTCAGCAGCAGAACAACACTTTGCTCCCACTGAGAAAATTCTCACTGCTGTTCAGGTGGCTGTCATTAACCCCTAGGGTGCCTTGGACGAGGTGATCTCGTCCAGGGCACCGGTTCCCGGGTGCCTTGGACGAGATCACCTCGTCCTGCACCCGGGAACTGGGGGGAGTGCTAGCGCTCCCCCCATGTGCTCCCAACCCACCCACCCAAGACAGGGATGGAAGGGGAAGCCCTTCCCCTTCCACCCCCGACCCCCCCCACCCAGGGGGGGCAGAAACCTCTAGGCGCCAGGGCAAAAAAAAAATTTGTGGTTTTTCTTTTTGTTTGTTTGTTTTTTTAGAGATGGGGAGCGACCCATTAGGCAAGGGTCGCTCCCCTGGGGGGCAATTTGTATTTAGACCATTTCTGCCCCCCTTGGGGGCAGATTGGCCGATTTTAGGTCAATCTGCCCCCAAGGGGGCAGAAATCACTAGGCACCGGGGATTTTTTTTTTGGCGCCAATGTCACGCAGGGGTAGTGACCCCGTAGGCAAGGGTCGCTCCAGGCAGGGGGTTGGGGGGCAAATTTATTTTAGGCCATTTCTGCCCCCCCTGGGGGCAGATCGGCCTATTGTTATTAGGGCGATCTGCCCCCGGGGGGGCAGAATTCTCTAGGTGCCAGGGCAATTTTTTTTTGTGTGTATTTTTTTGTTTGTTTTCCCCATTAGGGAAGGGTCGCTCCACTGGGGGGAAAATTGTATTTAGACCATTTCTGCCCCCCTTGGGGGCAGATCGGCTGATTTTTGGTCAATCTGCCTCCAAGGGGGGAGAAACCACTAGGCATCGGGGATAAAAAAAATTGCGCCATTGTCACGCAAGGGGAGCGACCCCGTAGGCAAGGGTCGCTCCCGGGGAGGGGTTGGGGGGTGGGGAGGGGCAAATTTATTTTAGGCCATTTCTGCCCCCCCCTGGGACCGGCTGAGCTAGAAGCCAAAATCCACAGGTAGGCACTTTGCAAAAAACACCTCTGTTTTCTGTGAAAAAATGTGATGTGTGCACCTTGTGTTTTGGGCCATTTCCTTTCGTGGGCGCTAGGCCTACCCACACAAGTGAGGTACCATTTTTATCGGGAGACTTGGGGGAACGCTGGGTGGAAGGAAATTTGTGGCTCCTCTCAGATTCCAGAACTTTCTGTCACCGAAATGAGAGGAAAAAGTGTTTCTTTGGCCACATTTTGATGTTTGCAAAGGATTCTGGGTAACAGAACCTGGTCAGAGCCCACAAGTCACCCCATCTTGGATTCCCCTAGGTTTCTAGTTTTCAAAAACGCGCTGGTTTGCTAGGTTTACCCAGGTGCCGGCTGAGCTAGAGGCCAAAATCCACAAGTAGGCACTGTTTTCTGTGAAAAATGTGATGTGTCCACTTGTGTTTTGGGCCATTTCCTTTCGTGGGCGCTAGGCCTACCCACACAAGTGAGGTACCATTTTTATCGGGAGACTTGGGGGAACGCTGGGAGGAAGGAAATTTGTGGCTCCTCTCAGATTCCAGAACTTTCTGTCACCGAAATGTGAGGAAAACGTGTTTTTTTTAGCCAAATTTTGAGGTTTGCAAAGGATTCTGGGTAACAGAACCTGGTCAGAGCCCCACAAGTCACCCCATCTTGGATTCCCCTAGGTCTCTAGTTTTTCAAAATGCACAGGTTTGGTAGGTTTCCCTAGGTGCCGGCTGAGCTAGAGGGCAAAATCTACAGGTAGGCACTTTGCAAAAAACACCTCTGTTTTCTCTCAAAAATTTTGATGTGTTCACGTTGTGTTTTGGGGCACTTCCTTTCGTGGGCGCTAGGCCTACCCACACAAGTGAGGTATCATTTTTATCGGGAGACTCGGGGGAACGCTGGGTGGAAGGAAATTTGTGGCTCCTCTCAGATTCCAGAACTTTCTGTCACCGAAATGTGAGGAAAATGTGTTTTTTAGCCAAATTTTGAGGTTTGAAAAGGATTCTGGGTAACAGAACCTGGTCAGAGCCCCACAAGTCACTCCATCTTGGATTCCCCTAGGTCTCTAGTTTTCAAAAATGCATAGGTTTGGTAGGTTTCCCTAGGTGCCGGCTGAGCTAGAGGCCAAAATCTACAGGTAGGCACTTTGCAAAAAACACCTCTGTTTTCTGTCAAAAATTGTGATGTGTCCACGTTGTGTTTTGGGGCATTTCCTGTCACAGGCGCTAGGCCTACCCACACAAGTGAGGTATCATTTTTATCGGGAGACTTGGGGGAACACTGGGTGGAAGGAAATTTGTGGCTCCTCTCAGATTCCAGAACTTTCTGTCACCGAAATGTGAGGAAAACGTGTTTTTTTAGCCAAATTTTGAGGTTTGCAAAGGATTCTGGGTAACGGAACCTGGTCAGAGCCCCACAAGTCACCCCATCTTGGATTCCCCTAGGTCTCTAGTTTTAAAAAATGCACAGGTTTGGCAGGTTTCCCTAGGTGCCGGCTGAGCTAGAGGCCAAAATCTACAGGTAGGCACTTTGCAAAAAACACCTCTGTTTTCTGTCAAAAATTGTGATGTGTCCACGTTGTGTTTTGGGGCATTTCCTATCGCGGGCTCTAGGCCTAGCCACACAAGTGAGGTATCATTTTTATCGGGAGAGTGTGTAAAAAAGACGTCTATTTGAGAAATGCCCTGTAATGCACATGCTAGTATGGTGACCCCGGATTTCAGAGATGTGCAAATAACGACTGCTCCTCAACACCTTATCTTGTGCCCATTTTGGAAATACAAAGGTTTTCTTGATAGCTATTTTTCACTCTTTATATTTCAGCAAATGAATTGCTGTATACCCGGTATGGAATGAAAAAACACTGCAGGGTGCAGCTCATTTATTGGCTCTGTGTACCTAGGGTTCTTGATGAACCTACAAGCCCTATATATCACCGCAACCAGAAGAGTCCAGCAGACGTAACGGTATATTGCTTTCAAAAATCTGACATTGTAGGAAAAAGTTAGAGTAAAACGTAAAGAAAAATTGCTGTTTTTTTCACCTCAATTTCAATATTTTTCTTTTTCAGTTGTTATTTTGTGTAGGAAACCCTTGTAGGATCTACACAAATTACCCCTTGCTGAATTCAGACTTTTGTCTACTTTTCAGAAATGGTTAGGTTTCTGGGATCCAGCATTGGTTTCATGGCCATTTCTGTCATTTCAAACACGTGTTTCGTCAATGGAAATACTTTCTTATATCCCAAACGACTTCTTCAGGGCACTTTGATCTAAATCATTCATCTCTTTAAATATAGAGTTTGGTAATACTATTGAGCGTTTAAAGTTCATGTAGGCTTCATCCGTGTATTGTGACGCAAAACACGATGCAGATCCGATTCCAACGAACAGTTTCAGAAACGGCATTAGTAGTCAAGAACGCCGGGTTGCGAGTGCTCAACACGTGTTGGCTTGAACTGTATTACCATGGATGGGCCACAATAAATATTTGGACTGGCTTGAACTGTATTACCATGGATGGGCTACAATAAATATTTGGACTGGATTGGACAATTTGAAATTATTCTGAAATTTATTATTTTGTGTTTTTTAAATATATTCATATGTGTTAATATTTACTATTGCTGTTGTTCATGGGGTACCGCATATTGTTACAGTTAATGCTGAGGTTTATTTGAACCTTTGAGGGTTGGGTGAGTTCCCTCGTGCAGGCACCCCATCAATGTTGTGAGATTTCTCTGCCAATTTGAATCCTGAGCGCCTGCTTAACCCTAATATTTCACCCCATTAGTAAGCCAAGATGAACAACTGGTAGTTCCTGAATCCCTCTCACTACTGGTCAAGAAGTTCCTCTACAAGTTGTGAGTAGCAACACCGACACCTTTCTGAGCTTTGGGAGGGTGGAAAATGATCTTGCAGTGGTTCGACTAACATCAAATAATACAGAAATAGTTTATCGATTCGATACAGCTTCAATACAAACAGATGGTACTATTTATTCTGTGACACTGAGAGAGACACCAACTCCACCAACTAACACAGCTCCAGTTTTTGCACAAACTGCTTCTGGATATTTTGCTGACATCAATAATGACGTCTCAGACTCATTCACCTCTTCAACACCTGAACTGTCAAGAACACGTAAGCTAATGAACTGGCTTAAAATAGCATACTTTATTCTTCCATGGAACTATCTGTGGCTTTCTTTAACTGTACTAGCTTTCCTGCTTTGGATTGGTTTTGTCATCACTTTCTTTTTGTTAACACATGGTCATTTAGTTCCTGAAAAAGCAACAGCTGAACTGGTGGATGAGGTCCTAAAACCACATTTTTCATCACACAAAGTCCGAAGAGACTTGTCATTTGTGAACATTTCCGCAATACCAATTCCTGATAGGATTGTTTGGGATAAAGTAACTTTTTATATATACGGCCCTACGGAGGTCATTCAAATACCATATGTGTTCAAACTTTCTATGAATTATATATTAATACCAGGTATCGTCTCTGATGATTGGGATGTGAGAACAGTCGATTCTATGATGACTGAATTGCAGTATTATACTGTATTAGAAAACGAAGATGTTTATCAATCTAAAGAAAATTATGGTGATATGTGTTGCTACAATTATTATGGGCACGATTTCATCCACAGAGCAAGCAGTCCCCAAATGTTTTTTAATTATACACAGTGGGAACATTGTCCGACTCCACCACAAAGGAGTTCCAAAATGTATTCTGAAAAGTTTACATATTTTTCTAGGCATGATGTTAAAAATGCTGAGTTGTATTATTTTAAATTGCCACCTACGGAAAACATACGCATATTATTGACAAATACAAAATTTATATATTCTGATTTTTTTGTTTCCCGGTTGACAATAGAAGGCTATGAATATTGGCTGAAGTCGATTGACTTAAAAAGTGTGTGGGGAACTAGACATTGGTGAATACGGGGGAAGGAAGCTTTATTTAGAGCATGCCTCATACCTGTTCAAATGATATTTTTAAATGAAACTGTACAACAAACAAGTTTTTTAGGCTTAACAAAGATTAATGAATTGAACACGCCCAGTATAACTGCCCCTGCAAAATTTTATAAATGGCATAAATATACAAATGCAACTGAAGATCAGCTCGATGAATGGGCCCAGAATGGCACATTTAATATTTCACTGACACGTCTGGCGGGTGGTTATTGTGGCCAATAGATACCAATGGGTGTCACAAACATTTTATTAACTCCTCGGGGGGGCTTTAGAACAAGTAGGCTGGACCCTCGCTATATATCATCCGAACATGTGGGTATAGTAACAACATACAGTGTAGGGAAACTATGCCAGCAATGGTTAAAGACTTCCTCACTAGACGCGGTCAGAGAACACCTCAGTCTCCTGTCTAATAACACCGACTTATGGGATTTCCAGTTAGGCCCCAGAAAACATCAAAGAAAGCGTTTCTTATATGAATTAAATAATGAAATTTGGAAGCTTTCACAACAAGAAGCAGCTGCCCGGTTAAGGCAAATAGACCAGGAAAATCTAAAGAAGGCATTAGCTGTTGTGGATAATGCGATTAATACCCTGTCCGACCGGATATACACCTTAAATAACATTGGGGGTTATTCTAACTTTGGAGGAGTGTTAATCCGTCCCAAAAGTGACGGTAAAGTGACGGATATACCACCAGCCGTATTACGAGTTCCATAGGATATAATGGACTCGTAATACGGCTGGTGGTAAATCCGTCACTTTTCCGTCACTTTTGGGACGGATTAACACCTCCTCCAAAGTTAGAATAACCCCCATTGTCTCTTCTGCTATAGACATTATAAAAACTGATATGCCTTCCTTACACCACGGACAGGGTCATCTAAGGTACATTATGCAGTTGGGTTGGACACTTCAAACATTGAAGGGGGGTCGCATTCCCTGGCAACATGTCAGCGTGAGGGAAATATTTTCTTCCTTTAATTTAACCCAAAATCAACAACTAATGGCTAAGAAAGAAGCAACTTATGTCATGTTAAACATCGAGAAGCTAGAAAAGTTGCCTTTTACTGTGGCCAAAATACCATCTGCTGAATGGTTAATACAAGGGGTAATCAATCTGCCTATTTTCACACTTCAATGCACCTCACATTAACAGTGGGCAGATATGAAAGGCTAGGAGATAGTTACATCCATGAGGTGTGGGACCTTCCCTTCTCGTACAAATGTCTCAGTGGCCTGAAAGAAGTCTTTCTTAGCGGTAGTGAATGTGAGACTTCAGTCAGCCATTCAATAGTTTGTAAACAGCTGTCCTTGCATGGGGCATGTAACACGTCTGCAGCAAATTTAGCTTGTTATCTGAAGGGAGTTCCTGTCCCCTTGATTAGAACTACGTTCCAGGTACTTTCAAACAGCAGCTATGTTCTCCTCAATGGTGAAGACTGTTGTGGGATGCGAGCCGGAATAGTTTATGTTGTTTCGGTCTCTAATATTGTTACATGCTGCGGGAACGTACTGTTTCCTCCTACTAAAATAAAAGAGGTAGCAGACATTTGGCCTCACATTGCTACTTCTAATGTGAATTTTGACAAGTTAAGCAGACTCAAGGCTTTATTGTTTCAAAAGCATGTGGCCATTACATCTGCACACAAGACTTACGCACTTCAGGTGGCAAGGGCGTTAGCAGAGATACAGTCCCTTTTAAGTACCATCTTTCCGAGACACTTTGGTGAACTCATGGAACGGATATTTAATGTGTCCAGTACTACTAGAATTGCAAAGTTTTTGAAGGCTGTTGGTTCTGGTTTCGTTCACACTTTCACCTCTATATTCGGCTTAATACCATCAGCCATTCATTCAATTTTCTCCAGTATTTTGGGGGGATTTCCAATAACTTTGGCTATAATTGTTGCCATTTTGCTGTTGCTATTTTTTATGCACAATGGCTGTCCTGCCGCAACAAGGAGGAATGAAAGCACTCCCATCAGCGCAGCTGTGTCGTGAACGCATGATGCAGTATTTTGGAGCAACACTCCTGAAGCAATTGGAGTGTTGCTGGTCTCTATCATTCAGACCGGTTTTGCATTGTGTGCAGCCCGTGTTGCTGTGCCTCTGGTGCTCTTTTGAAAACGCACTGGAAGTCTGTTTTTCTACGCAGCTCTTGCTTTCATTGAACGCTGATCTGTTGATGTTCTCGCTGGGGGCCCATTACCAGACATGCACGTTAAGGTTGCGTTTGCTACGGGAAGCTACCTATGAGTTGCCCTTCCTGGAGGATGTGGCTCTTAACTCATCTTTGGGTACACCACGGAATGCTGCCTTGGCTGAGGCTATGGAACACAACTGCTCCTTGGTCCTTCTTGGCAATTCCTTTCCAACTTTAACACCTGCCGAAGTGGAAGATTTCCTGTCCTCCATGGTCCCAGAATCGATTGGAAATTTAAAAAAATAACTTTGACTCTTGAAACTTTATGCCACATGTTCACATTTTAAATTGTCCTTTTATATGCTCATGTGTCCCTTCGACTTGTCGTGATTGACATTAATTTTTTACATGTATATCTTAGGTTCAGCTTTTTTAGTAGCAATTTTATATATAACTAGGCTTTGAACCACCTTCAGCAGACAAGGGGAGAGTGTTGTGTAGCCATTTTAGCTATAGCTCCATGCACGTTATTTTAACACACTAGGCCATGCCGCTGTGCACTCTAACCTAGATATATTTTATTCAGCTTTATTTTATTATTGTTACAATAGCCACTTTTATGGTCTTGTTTTATTTTCTGTTTATCTAACTGTTTTTGCCTAGGCCAGCATTCTGTTCTCAAACAAGACATTCTTGCTCACCCTGTGCTTCTCCCAAGGCTACAGCAAGATAGGTTGCCGATGAACGTGGTATAAGTTTAGTCTCTAAGATTCGTAGAAAACATGCATCTTTACACAAGGACATTTTCTTAGAACATCAGCTGTTTTATTATAAAAATACTTCCTTGTCCCTTACACGTTAGAGGGAGATTCCAGCCAGAGAACAACTACTGTATGCTGATTGCTGAATGCTTCTACAGATGCTAATGCAGACTTCAAGCCTTTGCTCAGGCATGGGGGATGATATCTTCCCAGGGGAACCTGAAGAGCAGAATTAGAGCTTAACATGCAGTGCCCTATTATAGCCTAGGTAGAAATTAGTCTATTGACTGTAGTGACAATTTGGTAGTGTTATTCTTATGCTTCTCTCTCCTTGTCACAATTTTAATACTGTCATGCTGTGTTGTCCTGGTTATTTCAGCTAACGCTTTGCTACCTATTATGCAGTTGCTTCATTAGAATCATTATTGAAACATGTACTGCCTCTGTTCATCATTGTATATATGAGACTATTGTAATTGAGAGAAACGGATGATAACTGAGTGACCACTGCTTCCCTGAGAAACTAATTATGTCATGCGCTCGGCTGCCCAGTCATCCCTGCCCTTGGGTAGAGGTGAGGCACTGCTAGTTAGCCGGAGCAAAACCCGGATTGGAGTGACAGGTGTCACCTGCAGTGAGTCAGACGTAGTCTCCCACACAGCGGGCAATTCTGCCGCTCAAAATCCAGTAGTCTCATTAGAGTAATGAGAGCCTACGCGACATCATGAAGTATCAATTTACACATGATGTAGTCAGAAAATAGCATGTGTTGCACTCATATAGGTATGGTATTGCCCTATGTAGCATGGACAATATACACGGGCTAAGGGATCAGCAGCCTATCCACATACCTTCTCTACTCCAAATATATTAGGATGAAAGGTATTTGTACACATGTCAATGTAATACCATGAAATGGTAATGTCTTAGAAACCATGATATTCACATTGTAGGGTGTCCACCCTTAACAAATTTCACAATTCCCAATGCATGAATCTGACATGACAATAGGAACACCTCCTCAAACCTCAAAGAGAGTATAGTAACGTGGCCATATCAAAAGCCTGATTGGGATGACAGCCTCACATGAAGTGTCCAACTATTTCAGTACACATGATTACTTGGCCTTGTTACTCATCTGTCAGAACCATGGTTTTTGTGCCATTAGTGTATTTTTGTGACTGTTTTCAAATTGCGGCGAATTCAAATTCGCCGCTCCCTCCCGCCTCCCATCTGCTCCTCCCTCCCCCTCCCATCTGCTCCTCCCTCCCCCTCCCTTCTTAATGGCTGGCGCTGCGCGTCCGCGCCGCTGGCAAGCCCGTCTGCGCCCGTCCGTGCCTAGACCGCGCCCAGCACCACCCCCCCTGGTCCTCGCGCCCCCCGCACCCCATGCCTTCGTTACTCGGCCAGCGAACTCCTCGCCTTCAACCCTGGCCCCTCCACAGAGTGCTTCCAGGCCAGCCCGAAGCACACCAAAGGACCTTTTTCCTGCCGCACCTGCAACTTCACCTGCAACAGAACAACGAAGCCAGCAACAACCAACACAAACCACCTGCACTGCATCCTCCTCAACACATGCTCCGCACGAAAGCACACCATCGAACTCTGGGACCTGCTCAACAGCACCGCCCCAGACGTAGCCTTCCTGACCGAAACCTGGTGGAACGACTCCTCGGCCCCTGACATCGCCATCGCCATCCCTGACGGCTACAAGATCACCAGAAGAGATCGCACCAACGGAATCGGTGGAGGAATAGCCATCGCCCACAAAGCTACCCTCAAGATCCATACCCACACGGACGACACCCTCAAAACAGCCGAACACCTCCACTTCCAGATTCACACGGACCCCAACACTACCCTCAGAGGAACCCTCATATACCATCCTCCAGGACCAAGAGCCCTCTTCAGCGACACCGTCTCTGACCTCGCAAGCACCCACGCCCTCGCCTCTTCAGACTACATCCTCCTGGGAGACCTAAACTTCCACCTGGAGAACAACAATGACGTCAACAACGCATCACTGACCACCAACCTCGGACTCCGTTAACTGTTCAACACTCCCACCCACATCGCCGGCCACACCCTTGACCCACTCTTCACTTCAAGCAACCACATCTCTTTCAGCCACACCTCTGAACTCCACTGGACCGACCATCACTGCGTCCATTTCTCCTTCAAGAAAAACACCGAACACCACTGCACCCCTCTTCCGCCTCACCGCCGCTGGGGAAAAGTCACCGAAGACCAACTCACCAACACCCTCGCCCAAAAACCCACCACCTGACCCCACCGACCCGGACTCCGCCGCCATCAACCTCCAACAATGGATCCTCAACTGCGCCAACATCCTAGCCCCACTCAAGAGACCCACCGCCAACCAAGAAAAGAAAAAACCAGCCTGGTTCACAGACGAACTAACCACCTCCAAACGCACCTGCCAGAAACTCAAGAAAAAATTGATCCTCGAACGCACACCCGAGAACCTTGCTACCCTCAAGGAAGCCAACCGTAAACACCACCAACTGATCCGACTCGCCAAGCGCTCCCACTCCACAGAACGCCTTAACAACAACGCTCACGACTGCAAGGAACTCTTCAGCATCGTGAAGGAACTCTCCAACCCCAACGCCAACGTCAACGACATCCCTCCATCCCAGAAACTCTGTGACGATCTCTCCACCTTCTTCTACAAGAAAATCGCAGCCATCCACGACAGCTTCAACACCTCACCTCCGCCAGACCCCACCCCCAACAACTCCTCCCACGCCGACCACATCACCACCTGGACCCAAGTAGACGACGCCGAAACCCTAAAAACCATGAACTCCATCCACTCAGGATCTCCCTCTGACCCCTGCCCACATCACGTTTTCAACAAAGCCGACGTCGCCATCGCCCCCATACTCCGCAAGATCATCAACCTTTCCTTCAACACCGCTACCTTCCCGGACAGCTGGAAGCACGCAGAAATCCAACCTCTCCTCAAGAAACCTAAGGCTGACCTCAACGATCTCAAAAACGTCCGACCAATCTCCCTCCTCCCTTTTCCAGCGAAAGTCATCGAGAAGATCGTCAACACACAGCTCGCCCACTACCTAGAAGACAACTCCATCCTAGACCCCTCCCAATCCGGGTTCAGACGAAACCACAGCACAGAGACTGCACTCCTCGCTGCCACAGATGACATCAGACTACAAATGGACAATGGCGAAACCTCAGCCCTGATCCTCTTAGACCTATCAGCCGCCTTCGATACAGTTTGCCACCGCACCCTACTAACCCGTCTACACGAAGCCGGCATCCAAGACAAAGCCCTCAACTGGATCTCCTCCTTTCTCTCCGGCAGAACCCAGAGGGTCCGACTCTCACCTTTCCACTCCAAAGCCACCAACCTCATCTGCGGCGTCCCCCAAGGCTCCTCACTAAGCCCAACGCTATTCAACATCTACATGGCCCCCCTCGCACAACTGGCCCGCAAGCACAACCTCAGCATCATCTCCTACGCCGACGACACCCAGCTCGTCCTCTCCCTGACCAAAGATCCTCTCACCGCCAAAGCCAACCTTCACGAGGGACTGAAATCCATCGCCGAATGGATGAGCAACAGCCGCCTAAAACTTAACTCCGACAAGACGGAAGTCCTCATCCTCGGGCGCACCCCATCGACCTGGAACGACTCGTGGTGGCCCACCGCCCTAGGCCCTCCACCCACCCCAGCCTACCATGCACGAAATCTCGGCTTCATCCTCGACTCCGCCCTCACCATGTCCAAACAGGTCAACGCAGTCTCATCCTCCTGTTTTAACACCCTCCGTATGCTCCGCAGGATCTTCAAGTGGATTCCAACAGGAACCAGAAAGACGGTAACCCAAGCCCTCGTCAGAAGCAGACTCGACTACGGCAACGCACTCTACACAGGCATCCCAACAAAAGACATCAAACGACTCCAACGCATCCAGAACGCATCTGCCCGTCTGATCCTCGACATACCCCACCAATGTCACATCTCCCCTCACCTGAGGGACCTCCACTGGCTCCCCGTGGACAAGAGGATCACCTTTAAACTCTTCACCTACGCACACAAGGCTCTACACGACACCGGACCCACCTACCTGAACACCAGACTCAACTTCTACGTTCCCTCACGTCAACTACGCTCTGCCAACCTTGCCCTCGCCATCGTCCCCCGAATCCAGCGCAAGACCTCTGGCGGCAGATCCTTCTCCTACCTCGCCGCCAAGACCTGGAACGCACTCCCGACCTCACTACGCCAGACCCAGGACCTCCTCACCTTCAGGAGACTCCTCAAGACAGTGCTCTTCGAACGATAGCAGCACCCGCCCCCCCCCCCCCCCAGCGCCTCGAAACCCTAACGGGTACATAGCGCGCTTTATAAATTTTTGATTGATTGATTGATTGATGGTTACACATAGAGCATATCCAGTGGCATAGGAGTGGCCAGAGACCAAAGAGCTATAAAATTTAACATTGGGGTAAATGGACTTGGGAAAACTAGGTGGGAAGGATAACACAGCAGATTAAACATATATATGGCTGAGTGGAGTCACACTTATGACACATTCACATGTGCATCTCCACATGCAGTCATACTATTTGGTAGGCAAAGGTGAACAACATGTTCTCATGCACAATACATAGCCACATCTGTGTTTGTATGTTGGAAACTGTAGTACCATGTCTTCCTAGAAGTCACCATACCCGTAGCACTTACCACATTGTCACAGCTGCAATCCTTAGACATCATACAATAAGCTTTTAGAGGCAAGTACATTGGTTCTGTCAACACTTACCCCCTTGTGGCTGCTGTGCTGCCCTCAAATGCTCATCCACCTCAGGGTAGGCCACTGCCAAAATGTGGGCCACTGGGGCGAGGTCAAGGTATGACGGGCATCCCTCCCTCGTTGGGAGGACATCCCCAGCTGGGCCTCACTGGTCTTCCGGGCCTAGCGTCTCAGGTCCTCCTACTTCTTGCTAGAGTGGGTGCTCTGCCAGCTCTGGACCCCCAGGGTCTGCACTTGCTTGGCAATGGCACGCCAAATTACCTTCTTCTGATGGGCGTTGACCTGCATGGACGACATAGACAAAAGGAAAAAGTCATGTCCACATGCACAGACCATTAGGTACACACAAGGCATAGCAAGTAGGCAAACATTCCCAACCCATCAACTCACACACATTTACAAATTATCATCTGCATGCATCAACACCTTTACTACTTTACATTTCAGATACACCATCATTCACCACACCTATCATACATCGGTATTTCATTGGACTCACCTGCCCCTCTGGTGCACCATATAACTCTTCATACAGGGGTAGGACCTCCTCCACAAGCTTTTCCAGCTCCTCAGGGGTGAAGGCTGAGGCCATATCACCTGCAGGACGTGGTATGATAGCTCCTAGAAGCAGTACACAGCAGCCCAGATAGTGGAGGTCTTGCTGGCAGCAGTGTCAGGAGTCAAGTGAACAATGCTGCAGAAGATGGCAGTCTCGTCCGCCACGTACATGACCGTCACCGCCAGCGGACATCGCCAGTGGCCCAAGTCCGCCAAAGGCAGCAATGTCTTCCAATGCCAATTTCCACAGTGGTTGTCACTGCCTACCGCCATGACGACTTTCGCCGGTGGACTTAGGTCACTTCCATGTGTCCAATATAGTATGTAAGGCAGCTGCTATTTTAAACACATTATACATATGGAAGAGTTTTATCATCTGCATCGTTGCCTATACCCCAAACATGCAGTACAACTGTAAGTACTGCCTTCATGTTTAGTTGTCAATTTGTGCATCAGTGCAGTAAATGCTGTGTTACTGGAGGACATGTGGTGATAGCAATATACACCTACTCAAATGTCCCCATGTCTTTTGAAAACATTGATAATGTGCTGCAATATGTGTCATACATGTTAAATCAGTTGGACTTACAACCATGTACAGTAACAGATGAAGCTGTGTGTGTACTTCAATAGTTAATTGGGAGAATGAGCACCAACGAAAGTGTCATCAGGTTCATAACTATGTGCTGTACTGTAGATATCTGAGTTTGTAACTGAACTCGACAGCAGATATGTGTGATACATGTATCTGACTTTACAAGATGTCTTCATGCTGCATGTCACATATTACTTAAAAAAAAGTTCACATAGTTTTAATGTCATGAGGAAAGGAAGACAACCACCAGTGTACCGTTCATTAGTAGATCTGCACAATGGAGGAGCAACATTGTGTCCAGACATATCTGGACACAGATATGTGTCACCTGCTCCTCTGGTACACCATATAGCTGTTTATACAGGGGTAGGACCTCCTCCACGAGCTTTTCCAGCTCCTCAAGTGTGACGGCTGAGGCCATATCAGCTGCAGGAAGTGGTATGATAGCTCCTAGAAGCAGTGCACAGCAGCTCAGATAGTGGAGGTCTTGCTGGCAGCAGTGTCAGGAGTCAATGAACAATGCTGCAGAAGATGTCAGTCACGTCCGCCACGTACATGACCGTCACCTCCGGCGGACATCTCCATTGGCCCAAGTCCACCAAACGCAGCAATGTCTTCCAATGCCAATTTCCACAGCGGTTGTCACCGCCTACCGCCATGACGACTTTCGCCGGTGGACTTAGGTCACTTCCATGTGTCTAGTACAGTATGTCAGGCAGCTGCCATTTTAAACACATTATACATATGGAAGAGTTTTATCATCTGCATCGTTGCCTATACCCCAAACATGCAGTACAAATGTAAGTACTACCTTCATGTTTAGTTGTCAATTTGTGCATCAGTGCAGTAAATGCTGTGTTACTGGAGGACATGTGGTGATAGCAATATACACCTACTCAAATGTCCCCATGTGCTTTGAAAACGTTGATAATATGCAACAATATGTGTCATACATGTTAAATCGGTTAGACTTACAACCATGTACAGTAACAGATGAAGCTGTATGTGTACTTCAATAGTTAATTGGGAGAATGAGCACCAACGAAAGTGTCATCGGGTTCATATCTATGTGCTGTATTGTAGATATCTGAGTTTGTAACTGAGCTCGACAGCAGATATGTGTGATACATGTATCTGACTTTACAAGATGTCTGCATACTGCATGTCACATATTTTTTTTTTTTTAAATCACATAGTTTTCATGCCATGAGGAAAGGACGACAACCACCAGTGTATCCTTCATTAGTAGATCTGCACACCATGGAGGAGCGACATTGTGTCCAGACATATCAGCTGAATCGTCATACTATCTTGGACCTTTTGATCAATTGGAGCCAGATCTGATGCCTACCATTCGCAATCCCTATAGCATACCTCCCCTCGTTCAAGTCTTGTCAGTGCTATGCTTCCTGACCACTGGGTCCTTTCAGAACACAGTGGTCCTAACTGCAGGAATGTCTCAGCCCATTTTCAGTCAGGTTTTGAGGGATGCACTGTGTGCACTTTTGAAACAACGGGAAAGCTACATCAGGTTTTCCCAATGTGCAGATTTGGCCTATGTGAAGGGAGAGTTTTATGCTATGGGACACATTCCACCAGTGGCTGGAGCCATAGATGGCACCCATGTATCCTTGGATTCCCCCCAGTGCCAGTGAACATGTGTTTAGGAACAGGAAAAAGTACCACTCCATAAACGTTCAGGTGGTGTGTCTGGCAGGCCAGTAAATTTCACAAATCAGTACCAAGTATCCAGAATCAGTCCATGATTCCTTTATCATGTGGGACAGCAATGTCTCACTGCTGATGACATGACTCCAGACAGAGAGGGCCTGGCTGGTTGATAAGTTACAACTGAAATGTGTGTTTGCAATGTATGTCTCCTACCATCACAATTATTGATGTCCCACCTATATGTGTGTGTTGTTCCACCAATTTGTTCACAGGTGACTCTGGCTATCCAAACCGCCCTTGGTTGTTGATACCAGTGAGGTACTTTTGTAAAGTACCCTATTTCTTGGCATGGTTATCCCCTTTTTCTGCCTGACTTCAGTGTGTTTGACTGTGTTCACTGGGATCCTGCTAACCAGGACACCAGTGATTATGCTCTCCATCCCAAAACTCTGTATTCCATCCACAATTGGCACACTGGTGCCCCATTATAGGTCCCCAGTATATGGTACCTAGGTACCCAGGGCATTGGGGTCCCAGGGGAACCCTATAGGCTGCAGCATATATTCTGCCACCCATAGGGAGCCCAAGCAAAGTGTTCTGCAGGACTGCCATTGGAGCCTGCATGAAAAGGTGCAAGCATTCTTTCACTGCACTTTTTCACTGCACCAGGTCACTTATAAGTCACCCCCATGGCAGGTCTTTTAGCCCAAAGGGCAGGGTGCAAAGTACATGTGTGTGAGGGCACCCCTGCACTAGCAGAGGTGCCTCATGAACTCCATGCCCATTTTCCCAGACTTTGTGAGTGCAGGGATGCCATTTTATGCCTGTACTAGACATAGGTCAATATATATGTCCAGCTACATAATGGTAACTCCGAACCTAGGCATGATTGGTATCACCCCAAGGCTTTTGCACGCATTGGTTGTATGATTCCATGCACTCTGGGGGCTCCTTAGAGGACCCCCAGTATTGCCATTTCAGCCTTCTGAGGGTTTCCGGGCAGCCCAGGCTGCTGCCTCCTTCCAGACAGGTTTCTTCCCTCCTGTTACTTGAACAGCTCAAGCCAGAAAGGCAGAACAAAGGATTTAGGGGGTCATTCTGACCCTGGCGGCCGGTGGCCGCCAGGGCCACCGACCACAGGAGCAGCGCCAACAGGCTGGCGGTGCTCCCGAGGGCATTCTGACCGCGGCGGTTCAGCCGCGGTCAGAAAGGGTAAACCGGCGGTCTCCCGCCGGTTTACCACTGCCCGTTGGAATCCTCCAAGGCGGCGCAGCTTGCTGCACCGCCGAGGGGATTCTGACACCCCCTACCGCCATCCTGTTCCTGGCGGTTCGGCCGCCAGGAACAGGATGGCGGTAGGGGGTGTCGCGGGGCCCCTGGGGGCCCCTGCAGTGCCCATGCCAATGGCATGGGCACTGCAGGGGCCCCTGTAAGAGGGCCCGCTTGTATTTCACTGTCTGCTTAGCAGACAGTGAAATATGCGACGGGTGCAGTAGCACCCGTCGCACCTTCCTACTCCGCCGGCTCGATTACGAGCCGGCTTCATCGTGGGAAGGACGGTTTCCCCTGGGCTGGCAGGCGGCCTTTTGGAGGCCGCCCGCCAGCCCAGGGGAAACCTCAAAATACCCACTGCGGTCTTCCGACCGCGGTACGGTATTTTGGCGGCTCCCGCCGGGCGCGCGGTGACGGCACCCGGCGGGAGTCAGAATGACCCCCTTAATGTGGAAAAAGGTGTTACAGGCTTGGGAGGGGTAGCGTTCTCAAGCTAGTAGAAATGCTTTGAAGGGCACATTTGGTGCCCTCCTTGCATAAACTAGTCTAAACCGGTTCAGGGACCCCCTATCCCTGCTCTGGCACGAAACTAGACAAAGGAAAGGGGAGCGACCACTCCCCTGTCCATCAGCACTCCAGACGTGGTGCTCAGAGCTCCTCCAGAGGGTCCCCGAGTTTTGCCATCTTTGATTCAAGGTTGGCAGGGAACTCTGGGAGCATCTGAATGGCCAGTGCCAGCAGGTGACATCAGAGCCCCCTCCTGATACGTGGTCACCCAGCTAGGTTATCAATCCCCCTTTCAGTGCTATTTAGGGTCTCTCTCTTCAGTGGTTCCTCAGATTCGGATTGCAAGACTCCAGCAGGATTCCTCTGCAACCTCCACTTTGACTTCCGACTAAAAAAACTGCATCTGGACTCTTCGGAACCCTGCAAGCTGCAAGAAAGAAGCAAGACGCCTCCTGCAAAATGGTATCTCCGGCTCCTTCCAGCAACTGCAACATTTCCCCGGTGCATCCTCTGAGGACAGCCCATCTTCAGCTGCATCAGAAGGAAGAAGGAATCTCCCTTGGGTTGAAGGAGTTACTCCCGTGCTTCTGCAGGCACCAACTGCATCGATGACTGGCTGCGTGGATCCTCTCTCCTGCTGAGCTGTGTGGATCCAGTATAACGGTGGTTGACTGAAGTGGTCCAGACGGTCCTCTCTTCCTTCTGTCCAACTTGGGTGGAGGTAAGCCTTTGCCTGCCCACGCAGGACAATACCCCCCCATGCACTGCATCCTTTGCAGCTGCCAAGACTTGCTGGTTTCGTTTCTATGAGACCTTCAGGTGTCTCAAAGCTCCAGCCCCAGCACTCCTTTCTGTGATGCACAGCTCCCTGAGTGGTTCTCCGGTGGCGTGGGAGCCCTTGTCGTAGTGCTGCATGGGCCTCTTCTGCGACCTTCCTGTCCCCATCCTGTGGGACTCCTGTGGGTGCTGCCTAGGCTTCTGTGGGCTTTCTGTGTTGCTGAGGGCTCCCCTCTGACTCCTCCTCCTAGGTAGAGTCCACGTGGCCCTCTCTGGTCCCCAGCAGCTCCACTTTGTGCTAACTGCGAGTTTTGCATCTGCAAAGGCTAAAATCCGACTGCAATCCTCCTTCCGGTGCGGGACATCACCTGCATCATCCAGGAACTTGACTTTGTCTTCGTGGGTGCAGTGCTGACTCTTGTCTTCATCAGTTGTTCACCTCTTGCACCTTCAGCCTGGTGGGTAGAGGCTCCTGCCCTTCCTGGACTATTGTGTGCTTCTTGGACTTGGTCCCCTTTTTCCACAGGTCCTCTTGTCCAGGAATCCACTGTTGGTGTCTTGCAGTCTCTTCTCTGCTTTGCATTATTCTTCTCTTCTCTGTGTGTGATCTGGGGAATTTACAGTGATTTACTCCTGCTTTCCTGGTTGCTGGGGTGGATTGTGGTACTTACCTTTGGGCTTTCCTAGTACTCCCAGCTCCCCTCTACACACTACACTTGCCTAGATGGGGGACCAACTTTTGTCTTCCACTTTCTTAGTCTATGGTCTGTGCTCCCCCTAGGTCCATTTCTAACTATTGTGATTTTCACTAATTGCATTGTTTTCTAACTGGTTTTATGCCTATTTCTGCATACTAATGTATATAATTTGTGTATTACTTACCTCCTAAGGAAGTATAGTCTCTGTGGTATTTTTGGTATTTGTGTCACCAAAATAAAGTACTTTTATTTTTGGAACACTGAGGCGGTCATTCTGACCCTGGCGGTCATGGACCGCCAGGGCCGGGGACCGCGGGAGCACCGCCAACAGGCTGGCGGTGCTCCCAAGGGCATTCTGACCGCGGCAGTATGGCCGCGGTCAGAGACGGAAAACAGGCGGTCTCCCGCCGGTTTTCCGCTGCCCTGTGGAATCCTCCATGGCGGCGCAGCTTGCTGCGCCGCCATGGGGATTCCGACCCCCTCACCGCCATCCTGTTCCTGGCGGTTTTGAGCGCCAGGAACAGGATGGCGGTGAGGGGTGTCGTAGGGGCCCCCGTAAGAGGGCCCCACAAAGATTTTCAGTGTCTGCCATGCAGACACTGAAAATCGCGACGGGTGCTACTGCACCCGTCGCACCCTTCCCACTCCGCCGGCTCCATTCGGAGCCGGCTTCCTCGTGGGAAGGGGTTTCCCGCTGGGCTGGCGGGCGGCCTTCTGGCAGTCGCCCGCCAGCCCAGCGGGAAACACAGAATAACCGCGGCGGTCTTCTGACCGCGCAGCGGTATTCTGGTGGCTCCCGCCGGCACCGCGGTCAGAATGACCCCCTGAGTGTTTTCTTTCATGTGATGGAGTACTGTGTGGCTAAAGTGGTATTGCATGTCTCCTAGATAAGCCTTGGCTGCTCATCCACAGCTATCTCTAGATAGCCTGGCTTCCAGACACTGCCTACACTACACTAATAAGGGGTTACTGGTCCTAGTATAAGGTATAAGTACCATAGGTACCCATTACACACCAGGCCAGCCTCCTACAGCCGCTTATAAGTTTATGACTAGCATTTTGTGGTACAGGAGTAGTTCTAGTGCAGTATTGCTTTACTTACTAAATGTAGTTTGAACCAGTCCTGAGCTCCCTGTCTACTGAGACAGTCAGCAGTTGTTGGTCCTCATGGATGCCTGCTTCTCCATCAAGCCAGGTTATATAAAAGCTGGAAAAAATGTGTAGCCCAAGGCATTCCTGAAAAGCTAAAGCCAGACAATAAGGCCACATTTCAAGGTGCAAATTGTTGAATACCTATGCCAGTAATACATCAACTATTGATGTGTTACTTCCCACAGACCAATGGTGAAGCATTCCTCCACAAACTACCAAAAGGACAATGAAAATTGTTATGGCGCTTGATTGTGAACAGTATCAATGACCACAAAGCTACCTTTATGGTCTGTCCATCCAGCATTGAGGGTGAACATTCCCCCAATGTTCCTGCCATTATGGACCTTGACAAAAGAAGTGGTAAGGCTGTGCGTGGAGGCCAATGTAATAAACACTTATCCCAATCCTTATCCTTTACGGACTATGAACTTGAATTCCACTTTCAAGTATTCCACTTTCGCATTCCACTTTCTTAGTATATGGTTTGTGCTCCCCCTAGGACTATTGCTATCTATTGTGATTTTCAATAATTGTATTTCTAACTTTTTTATGCCTATCTTTGCATACTAGTGTATATAATTTGTGTATTACTTACCTCCTAAGGTAGTATAGTCTCTATGGTATTTTTGGTATATGTGTCACCAAAATAAAGTACCTTTATTTTTGTAACATTGAGTGTTTTCTTTCATGTGTGTAAGGACTGTGTGACTACAGTGGTATTGCATGAGCTTTGCATGTCTCCTAGATAAGCCTTGACTGCTCATTCAGTTACCTCCAGAGACCCTGGCTTCCAGACACTGACTACACTACACTAATAAGGGATACCTAGACCTGGTATAAGGTGTAAGTACCTTAGGTACCTACCACACACCAGGCCAGCCTCCTATAGGTGCCCAACCAAGTCAGGGGAAGTCTGCTACAATGAGGCCCACGGGAGGACAAGGAGCATAGTTGAGTGGACTTTTGGGCTCCTGAAGGCAAGATTTAGGTGCTTGGACAGATCAGGAGGAGCCCTCCTCTAATCACCCAACAAGGTATGTCAAATAATAGTTGCCTGCTGTATGCTCCACAATCTTGCCCTGAGACGACAGATACAATTTATACCAGATGAGGCGGAGCCAGTAGAACCTGTAGGTAGAAATGCAGATTTGCCAAGTGATGAAGAGCTAGAGGAAGATGGAGCAGGAGACTCTAGGGCAGATCTCACCAATCAGTACTTCAACTGACTGAAAGGTATGTGAAGTAGACATAGGCCCTCATTACAACCCTGGCGGTAAAGTCCGCTGACCGCCGTGCTGACGGCCGCCAACGTACCGTGTCTGCAGCAGAATTACGCTACGGGTATTATGACTCACACTTAGAAATCCTCCACAATACAGACACCAACACAAGTCCGCAACACCAAAGTCAGTGATAAACTGGCGGTACCAAAACCCACACCGTCACGCCAACAGGAATACGCCCACACTATCATGACCCACGAATCAACGCGGCGGTCAATGAACTGCGGTAAACCATTGGCGGTACACACCGCTGCACTCAAAATACACACAGATTTACAAAACGCAACCAGATTGGACAATTCAAAATATACACACCTGACACACATACACACACCACACCCACACACTCACACCACTATCAAACACACACCCACATTACCCACAACCCCTTACAATGAAATTCTTGGAACAAGCAGAGAGAGAGAAAAGCAAAGACAACACCAGCATCCAGAGGCACACAACACCATCACTCATACACCATCCACGCACCTCAAAGAACACACCCCAACCCTTCACCCCACACATGACCCCACACATCACCTCACACATCACTCACACCACATCATGACACCTCAAAGACACCCCAGTTTGTCTGAGGAGGAGCTCAGGGTCATGGTGGAGGAAATCATCCGGGTAGAGCCACAGCTATTTGGATCACAGGTGCAGCAGACATCTGTTGCAAGGAAGATGGAGCTATGGCGGAGAATTGTCGACAGGGTCAATGCAGTGGGACAGGATCCAAGAACACAGGATGACATCAGGAAGAGGTGGAATGACCTACGGGGGAAGGTACATTCCGTGGTATCCAGACACCAGGTAGCCATGCATCCTGAGGGCCTCACAGGAGAAGCAGGAGGACTCGACTCTGGTAAGTCATATCTTTACTATTATATCCCCCCACCCTCCCTGCATGCCATCACACACCCCAACTCCTACCCTCACACCCATCACTCCAACACCTCACTTATACCCCACTATCACAACCCACACATTCCAATACCAAGCCCTGCATGTGACAACAATGCATGGACACCCATCACAGACCTGCATGGACACCCATCACCAAAGCATGTCCAAGGGAGAGAGTCACACATGGCACACAATCACCACTCACACAAGGGCCAAGGCGATATTGCAAGCACAGTAGTAGAGGGAAACACACCCATTGCACAAGATGGCACACACAGACACAATAACAATGCATTTACCCCCCAACAGGACCCCTACACAATGTCAACGGACAGGACGTGCCAGCCATATCCAGTCCCCCCAACAGAAGAGGCCCACAGTGACGACAGCAGCTCTGCACGCCTGGATCAAGATGACCAGCCCGGCCCATCAGGGACCTCTGGACAGTCTGTTCCCCTGCCACAGTCCCAAACCACCACTGAACCTCCCCCCTCAGGAAACACCACCACAGCGCCCACCCAGCGGGCCCATGCCACTGTCCCCACGACACGTCAATCAGCAGTGTGTCCACCACTACAGGGACCCCAGGCAACCCCACTAACACACGACGATCAGGGACCTGGGGTCAGTGGCAGTGGGCACACGGTTCAGGGGACAGAGGCACAGGATAACAGGGAAGCTGGGAGGACTTCTGTGTGACAGGGGGAGGACAGGCCCAGGGAAACCACTCTCCACGAGGCTCTCTCAAACATCATGGGAGCATACCACCATTCCCAGGAGACCATGGGCACGGTACTGGCCAAGTTTCACGAGACCCAGCGGCTGCAGGAGGAACAGTACCTGGGGATCAGGGAGGACTTGAAGTCCATTAACACCACCCTGGTCACCATTGCAGGGGTGCTGGCAGACATGGCCAACACCATGAGGGAGACAGTGGCATACCACCGGGCCCCTGACAGCAGCCCGAACGATGAACAGCCTTCCACATCCGCCGGCGCTGGTGGACAGGAGGTCCCGCCACAGGACCAACAGGCCACCAGCACCCCACCCCCTGCAGAAGGAGAACCACCCCGCAAACGGACCCTGCAATCTAGGCACAAGACAGAGAACATTGCCAGGACACCCGCCAGGAAATAAGACTCTCCTGATTGTCACCCTACTGTCCCACTATGTCACCCTGTCCACGTTGAACTGACATTGCTCCACTTCCTATGCCCCCTTGGACAATGCACCTGTGATACCAAGAGACTGGACTCTACCATGGATATTCCTCCACCATCACCCCAGGCCATTGGACATCCCCCTCTACTTATTAGCACTTAAATAAACACCCTTGAATCACCAAACAATCTGGAGTCAGTCTGTACTTTCACAAATGTATTATTACAACTTCTTTGACAAATATCATTGTTAATGTTCATTTGCACATACCAATGTATGACAGTTGTTGGGCAGCAGTAAACATAGCAGAAGGCACAATGAGGTACCCAGATCTGTGAAAAGGAAAGCCAAAGTGAACTGTCAGGGTCCATACACAGAGGTTAAGAGGCTGACATATACAATGTCCTACAGTAGTCCGATATGAGATGAGCAGTGCCAGTCTCTTACCTGTGTCTCACTGGAAGTACTGCATGATGATGTTGTTTTGGTGTTGATATCTTATTCCTCTGCCTCCTCTTTCTCACTGTCCACAGGCTCCACAGCTGCCACAAGACCATCATCAGGCCCATCCTCATGCAGAAAAGGCAACTGGTGTCACAAAGCCAGGTTGTGCAACATGCAGCATGCAACGATTATTTGGCACACCTTCTTCGGTAAGTAGTATGGGGAGCCACCTGTTAGATGGAGGCACTGGAATCTGGACTTTAGGAGGCTGAAAGTCCGCTCAATAATACGCCTAGTTCGCCCATGTGCCTCATTGTAGCATTCCTCTGCCCTTGTCCTGGCATTCCTCACTGGAGTCAGTAGCCATGATAGGCTGGGGTAACCAAAGTCACTTGCAAATGTCGATAGATACCCAAACACCTATTCATACTGTGTGGGGACCTTGTGCTCACCTATTAGCCACACCCAGTGCCTCTGGAGTTGCCCCATTACATAAGGGATGCTGCTATTCCTCAAAATGTAAGCGTCATGCACAGAGCCAGGATACTTGGCATTCACATGAGAGATGTACTGGTCTGCCAAACATACCATCTGCACATTCATTGAATGGTAGCTTCTTCGATTTTTGTACACCTGTTCATTCCTGCGGGGGGGGGGGCAAATGCCACATGTGTACCATAAATGGCACCAATTATGTTGGGGATATGTCCCAGGGCATATAAGTCAGCTTTCACTGTGGCCAAATCCTCCACCTGGGGGAAAACAATGTAGCTGCGTATGTGTTTCAGCAGGACAGATAACATTCAGGCCAACATGTTAGAGAACATTGGCTGAGACATCCCTGATGCCATGGCCACTGTTGTTTGGAAGGAACAACTTGCAGGGAAATGGAGCACTGACAGGACCTGCACTAGGGAGGGTCATGTACCACATAGGTTGCACAAGTGTTTTTGCAGTAAGATGAGTAAATCCGTGTGTGGCGTCTGTCCGTATTTCTGCCCAAATGTGCTGTGACGCAGTTAGGTGCCATGCCATGTGCCACCCTGAAATTACGGCTTCCTGACCTGTAAGGAGGGACAAGAGGAAATTAGGTAACTGCGCTGGCATTGTGCAGCGTTGCGATAGGCGGTCGAAGACTGCCGCACAATTCTGCATTGGTTATCATTGGGCCCTATGGGTGCCAGGAGCCAATGACGAGGTACGCCGGCGGTGATGGTATGCACCGCTGCGGACGTAACTGCCATTTTATATCTGTTCACTCACTTGATACCTGACCTTCAACAGGAGAGGACCTACACTGCAAGTGCTGCTGTGACCTGTGTCTGGAAGCGACAATGGCTCAAGTGTCTGGGGAAAGGGCCCCTGCTTCCACTTCGGAGGAGTTGGAGAGACTAGTGGATGGGGTCCTCCCCCAGTACACGCTACTCTACGGTCCTCCAAAGAGGTGAGTAGACTGTGAGCATGATGCATGGGACATGAATATATGGAGTGGTGTGGATGGAAGATTCATGTGGGGTTGGGGGCTGAGGCCTGCATGAGAGGATGGTGAGTGTTTGTGTGTCAGGGCATGGGTGCCAAGTGGTGGACAATGAGTATGACGAACTGGATGGGGGAGTAATTTCCTATCATCCTATACCTCTCCTATAGGTCCCACCAGAAGAAGGGTATTTGGTGTGCCGTCGCCAAGGAAGTGCAGACCCTGGGGGTCTATCATAGACGGAGCACCCACTGCCGCAAGAGATGGGAGAACCTGCACCGCTGGAGCAAGAAGACGGCAGAGGCCCAGCTAGGGATGGCCTCCCAACGTGGAAGGGGTGCCCGTCGCAACATGACCCCCCAGATTTTCCAGATCTTGGTGGTGGCATATACGGAGTTGGATGGGCGCTTGGGGGCATCACAGCAGCCACAAGGGGGTGAGTACAGTCTCATTCAGCTGACTCTGCGCTCTTTACTAGGTGTCTGGATGGGGGATGTGGACTGTGGATTCCCCTGGGCCAGGGCAAACTTGCTAGGATAGGTCCCTTGTTAGGCAGGCTCTGTGGCACTCCAACCCCAATAGTGGTAATGGCCATCTACAACTAGTCAGCCTCCTGTGGGTTCCAGGTGTGCAGCGAATGGGGTTAGGCATAGTCCCCCATGGGCAGGTGTTTTTCCTACTAACTGCTAGTGCATGGCCTAGTGCATAGGGCTGCTCCCTGTGTGTTATGTCCGCCAACGGTAGTGGTGTTGCTGGCATTGACCATGTGTCTCCTCTGTCTCCCCCCCCAATTTATTTTGTCACCCTGTCCTTGTGTGCATTAGCATCATCTGGCGGAGAAGCAGAGGCACCGGAGACGGAGGGAGGTGCATCCCACATGGCCCAGGAGGGTGAATCTACGGAGTCTGAAGGTACCAGTGGGACTGAGGGCCAGGGGAGCTCAACGATGGGGACGGGAGGGGACACCGGCGACAGCGACTCCTCCTCTGATGGGAGCTCCCTTGCAGTGGCGGGCACCTCTGTGCCCACTGCAACAACAGGTACAGCTGCCACCCCCCCAACCGGCACCACCCTCCCAGCAGCCCCTCAGCGTGTTTCCCGTGCCCGCTCACCGAGGAGGGTGGGCATCTCATTCGCCCCAGGCACCTCAGGCCCTGCCCCAGTCAGCCCTGCTGCCCTCAGTGAGGAGGCTATTGACCTCCTGAGATCCCTCACTGTTGGGCAGTCAATCATTTTGAATGCCATTGAGGGTGTTGAGAGGCATTTGCAGCAAACAAATACATACCTGGAGGGCATTCATTCTGGCGTGGCGGCCCAACAGAGAGCATTTCAGGCTCTAGCCTCAGCACTGATGGCAGCCATTGTCCCTGTGTCAAGCCCCCCCTCTCCAACTTCTTCTACCCAGACCCAATCCCCTCTACCTCAGCCTATCCCAAGCACACCATCAGACCAGCATGCACACACATCAACACACAAAAGTGGCTCAGGCAAACATAAGAACCACACATCCCACATGCACTCACACAAGCACCATACCCATGCAGATACACCAACATCCACTTCCTCCACTGTGTCCCCCTCCACCACACCCTCCACCTCCCTCCCTGTCTCGTCTCCACTCACACCTGCATGCACTACATCCTCAGCCACTGCCTCCATCACCAGCACGCCCATCACAACACACCACTCACGAGCAATCACCACCCCTACAACCATGCACACGTCCCCTGTGTCCTCTCCCAGTGTGTATGTGAGCCCTCCTCCCAAAGTACACAAAGGCAGGCACACACCCACCCAACAGCCATCCACCTCACAACAGCCTTCAGCCCATGCACCTTCACCCAAACTCAGCAGACGTACACCTCCTATAACCACTACCTTGTCCTCCACTCCCACAGCCCCTCCATCTTCCCGTCCCAATGTGTCAAAGAAACATTTCCTTGCTAACATTGACCTCTTCCCTACACCTCCCCCCGTCCTTCCCCTAGGGCCAGTATGTCTAGAGCCCAGACCAGCACTTCAGCCACCAAATCGGCATCCACTGTGGTCCCTGCAAGTCTGGGAGGATCGAAGGGGGCACCCATCAGGGCTGCCAGTGTGCCACCTACTGAAGCTAAGGACCACCCGATTCCGCCACCTGCGAAGGTAAAGAAGGGGCCAGCATGCAGAAGGGAAAAGACGCACCACCCACCCAGCAAGGCCTCATCCAGAACCAAAGAGGACAGTGCCAAGGTCCCAGCAGCGTCTACCAAGGTGGGGAAGGGACACAAAAGCAAAGGAAAGTCCCCTCAAGGCACGGAGCCTCCTGGTGAGGGACTGGTGACCCCCATTTCTCATGAGAGGCCAGCAACCTGTACCACGGTGAGCAGCTCCGCAACGATCGCCACCTGCACCGCCACCTGCACCGCCACCTGCACCGCCATCTGCACCGCCACCTGCACCGCCATCTGCACCGCCACCTGCACGGCAGCAGCCACAACTACAGTCGCCAGCATCATCCCCAGTGGGCAGCCGTCCGAGGCTGCTGAGACGGCCTGGTGTCTCCCTCCACTACTACAGACACCTGCACCACAGGCAGCACCGGCAGCATCTCTGCCGCAGACACCGCAGCAGCCACCACCACCTGCCCCGCCACGTGCCCAGCCAGTGCCACTATAGGGGACATCAGCAGCATCCCCAGTGGGCAGCCGTCCGAGGCTGCAGGAGACGTCCTGGACCCTGCACACACTACATGAGGCAACACCACCAGCACTGGCACTACCAGCAGTTTGCAGCCTAAGTCACCGCAGGGTGGAGTGTGGCTCTGCCTCCATGGAGTATCATGCTACCTGTTTCCTGAAAATCTTGTGGCTCAGACACCCAGGTGAGGGAATGGAAACTGCCACACCCCAGGTGCAGCATCACTGGGCACAAAGCCTCCCCCAGAACCAGTGGAGAAAAGCATCCACTAACACAGTCCTTGGCAGGATGAAGCACTCTGGGCATAAAGCCCCCTCCAGAACCAGTGGAGAAAAGCATCCACTAACACAGTCCTTGGCAGGATGAAGCACTCTGGGCACAAAGCACCCTCCAGAACCAGTGGTGAAAAGCATCCATTAATACAGTCCTTGGCAGGATGAAGCACTCTGGGCACAAAGCCCCCTCCAGAACCAGTGGAACATGTCACCGACTTGAGAGACTGTGGCTTTGCACTCCCCAGGAGCAAGCAGTGGGCAGTGGTCCCACTTGAGAGACTTGAGAGACTTGAGAGACTGTGGCCTTGCACTCCCCAGGACCAAGCAGTGGGCAAACCACCCACTAGAGAGACTGTGGCCTTGCACTCCCCAGGACCAAGCAGTGGGCAAACCACCCACTAGAGAGATTGTGGCCTTGCACTCCCCAGGACCAAGCAGTGGACATGGAGCCCCCTCGAGCAGCAGTGGTGTCGTCCCATCATCCGTCAGAGGTGCCCCCCTTCCCTTCCCCCAGAGGTGCCTGTTTTTTTTCCGACCTGATGCCCCTGCAGTGTTCTCTCCGTTTTGAGGCAGGTGTCATGTGTGGGCTTCACCCATGCTTTTTGGGACCACTGGTCCAGGGACATTCCATGGGACAGTGTACGGACTTATGTACTTGCTGTAAATATTTGTTTATGCTGATTATTTACTGTTCTCTTGGGCTATCTGATTGTTCGAATATTACACTAGTTAAACTCATTTCGTTTGGTCCTTGCGTTCTACCAGGGGGTGACGGGGTGTATCTAGGATGTGATTGGATATGTGTGTGTATGTTGTTGTGGGTGGGGGGTGGAGGGTGGGGGTGTTGCGTGCGTGTGTCACTCTCTTTTCCCTCCTCCCCTCCCCTGTGTGCTAGGTGCAGTACTCACTGTGGTCGTTGCCGCTGCCGTTCATACTCCTGGTAGATGAGAAGATACACCAACAGTGGGAACACCTGTAGTTCGGGCTCCATGGCGTCCTGGTTCCTCGTTGGGTGTCGAGAGTGGTTTCCCTTTCAAAGACTGTTTCCGCCGTGCTTTTGATGGCGTTGGTACCGCCCCGGAAAATCTGGCGGATTGGTGCATTGTAATAGTGTGGGCGGTACATTGTGTTCCGCCTGTCTGTTGGCAGTTACTGCCGCAGTGTTTGCTTCTACCGCCGTGGCGGTCGGTGTGTTAAAGTGGCTGTCTGTGTTAGAGGTTTCCGCCATGGTCGTAATTCCATTTTTTTGACCACCGGCCTGTTAGCGGTATTACCGCCGCTTCATCACCGACTGCCAGGGTTGTAATGAGGGCCATAATGTTGTGGTTCAAATTTACAACCTGAAATAGATGGATAGAATGTCACGTCCTTTCTTGCGTCATCTGTGGGTACGTATATAGCTCCAATGCTTATGAGTGAGCTGTGCATGCAAACTGTAATTTGTATTGTGTACAGAACAGAGTGGTCTACAGTATCATGCATTGTTATAGCAGATGCAAAGTTAAACTTGTGGACATCACTTCTCTGATTTGAGGAGTGTATTCTGCTATGTCCCATCCCTTTTCTCTTTCAATCACAGATTTGCCTAGATCCTGTTTGACTCATCAGCCTTGGCAAACATCAGACAGTGTCAGAAGCAGATGGGAACTGCAGACAGAAATGAGATGTGGACATGGCTGAAACCAGGCACTATTAGTCTTGATTGTGTGGAGTGTAACTAACATTGTTAGAATGTCAGGACACTGGGTTTGAAAAGCGTTTTCCCATCAAGGTCACCTGTAGGGTACATAAGGGTGTCAAAAGCTGTCATTTGTGTCTGAATATGTGTCTGACTCGTGTAAATGTAGTACCATAGCCTCTCCCTGCACAATGGCAACGGTTTTATGTATCCTACCTTGAATCTAGCTGTCAGTGTGTTCCTACTTTGCAAACCAATGTGCATGCCACTGTGGAATGACATAGGTGAGTGACAAACCTACCGGTATGAAACCAATGTAAGTGAACTTTTCCAGGTATGGGTAGATCAGAACTGATCTCAGCCTGTACCATGGGATATGTATATTTGGAAGCTATGGTATGGGCATGTGATAAGGCTTTTCCAGGTGATACAACAAACCAATCTGTGTGTCTCTTGCCTTGTCGGTAGAGCGACATGACCCTAACTTCTGTATTGTATAGTTTAGTATTGTGTTACACCTTAGCAGACATCCTGATGCTACTCTCAGTCCTGCTCTTTGTGCTGTCAGCATATCTTTCACTGATTGTGTTAGGTTGTTGTTTAGAAACTATTTGGTATCTGTCCTGTTACAATCCTATTGTACTGAGACTCCTGCTGATGGAGTCGACGTTTGGGGTCCATAACAATGGGTGCTTCCAAAATGCAGTGGCCCACTCTGCTGGTATGTCCTCCCCAAACATGAGGACTTAGACAATGTGAAGGCTGACTTTTATGGTTTTGCCCGCCTCCCACATGTGGTGGGGGGTCATTGATGGCACACATGTTGGCTTGGTGCCACCGAAGGCCATTGAACAACTTTATCACAACAGAAAGAAATTCCATTCCATCTGAGTGCATGTTGATTGTAGGGCAGATCTGCACATCTCAAATGGGTGTGCCCATTAACCTGGATCAGCCCATGATTCATTCATAATGTGCAACAGGACCATACGCCAGTTGAAGTCACAACTGCACCCAGAGAGGGCCTGGCTGGTTGGTAAGTCACGTCTGTCCTGATTGTGTGTGAGCAATGTCAGGTGCTACAATCATGAAGTGAGTGACTCATTGTTTCTCTTATGTCCCATTCCTTAACAGGAGACTCATAATAGCCAAACCGCCCTATGTTGTTGACGCCGCTGAGGAATGCAACTACATCGGGTGAGGTCTGCTTCAATGAGGCCCATGGAAGAACACGGCCACCAGTGAAGCGGGCATTTGGGCTCTTGAAGGCTAGATTCCACTGTCCTGACTGGACTGGTGGAGCCCTCCTCTACTTATCCAGTAATGTGTGTCAGATCACTGTGGCATGCTGCAAGTTCCACAACATTGCCCTGCGGAAGAATATCCGGTATATCCTAGAGGAGGTGGAGCTTGCAGTGTCACTGGGTAAGAATCCTGAAATGTCAAGTGAGGATGACAGTGGTGAAGAGGAAGGAGCTGACTTGCAAGAAGATCTCATCCACAGCTACTTCTAATGAGTGTAAGTATGTCATGTTATGTCATGTCATGACTGTGACTGTACAATGAACTGTAGTTGTGAGAATGTGTGGTGATAAGTGTTTTGGAAACTGCCAGGGAGCTGATGTTCTGCAATATTAATTCAAAGGCTGCTTGATAAGATAGCTTTTGACACATACCCATCTTGATGATGTTCCTTTGTTTGTGTAAGTTTCCTTGCAATGTACTTTGTTTTCCAGATGCTTGCTATGTGACTTGTGTCATAGGTATGGTTTCAAGCCTATGCTCATTGTTTTGCTCTTTGTACAGGTACCTTCACCATGACATCTTCATGTGGCTATTTCAAAGTTGTGACATTGGCAGGTATGAGATGCTGTTCTGACATACAAAATGGACATGTATTGTTCCAGGTAATGTAGGTCGCAGAGTTTGGGTGTAAGAGAGCCGTACCAATACTGCACAGTGTTTGAGTAGAGGTTCAGAAGTGTCCATTCCACTTGTTTTGTGTGTTGTGATGGGCCTAATGCATCATTTGTGTCATCATGTGGTCATAGAATATGCAGTCCTAGCTTACAACCAAATCATTTTCCCTTCACATTGGCTAAAAACTCTTTGTGTATGATGTGTAGAGCTGTAGACGTGTTTCAACATTGTAGGCCACAGTACCTGTGCCACAACACTGACATATGTTTGTGTCATACCACCAGATGAATGGGAATTGGATTATGATGGCCCTGTGATTACGGACCGTTGTACTGCCATCTGTCTTTGTCTTGGATTATGGGATGTTGAATTACTTTGGTGTGATGTGTGATAAGGCTCAAGCTGCTGACATCAACCACATTAATATTTGTCTATTCTACAGAACAATGTCTGACAAATCACTTCCTTCTGTGGTCTGAGGGTCTGTGCCTGTCAATATGTTCATTTACTCAGTATGAGTCAATCACTCTTGATTTCCAATAGTTCCGACATATTAACAGCCTATGTGCTGAACAGTGTAATAAAATTTTGAGTTTGAGAAGAAACTTGTATGTATGGGTTTGTGTGGGAGGGTTGTAATCCTGAGCTGGACACTGTGTACATGCAACATATCCCATCTTAAACAAGTAGCTTGGATCATCATTGTATGGTTTACACGGTCTGACATATCCACATGGCTAAATATGAAATCACAATCAGCAGACAATGAGTCAGTGAAGGGTGATTTTATTGTGCAGCCATGACTAACATAAAATATACATGACATGACAAAACAAATTCAAATGTGAAGGGGTCAGTCATGGTGAATGAAATCATTGAAGTAGATGTCAAACCATTGGGAGTCCAAAGTCCAGAGTACTCCTCCCATTGGAAATGGTAAGCGGTTCAGGATCATTCCACAGAGTAAATGTGTAGCACACAAAGAAGTTCCTTAAGGAAGAGAGTTATTACTGGCAGTGGTGTGTGTCTTGCCATCCCCGCTTGTGTGTGGGGGGATCTGCTGCTACAGAGGAAGGGGTGTCTGGGGCTTGTTGTTCCTCTGGCTGGCCTCCCCTCCAGTGGCTGGCACCAATGTGGATGGGCCTGCTGTTGATGACCCAACGGAAGGGGCAGACTAGTGTTGAAAAGCCCTCCTCAGGGTGGCGTGTATGTCCCTCAACACCTCTGTTAGGGATGCCATGTGTTGGAAAATGGGCTATTGGTAAGGGCAGGTAAGTACCTACACTTAGCAATAGGCCACTGACCTCCACTTAGGTCCAGTTAGGTCTCAGTAAATTAAACCCAGCTCAACCCTTGGTAACTTGGCAACGAGCGACAAGGCTTAACTTAGGAGAGAGAGTGTAAAGCATTCAAATATCACATAACAGTAATTAAATAAAACACAGGAACTAGTTTAAAAATCCAAAATCAATTTGTAAGAATAGGAAATATTTTTGGCTTTAAAATGACTCAAAAACAAATAAAATCGGATAAGGGGAACCAGAGATATGAATTTTTAAAGAATTATTACTTTCTAGCGCATAGAAACAAAAAGCACCAATCTGGTTATCTGGTCGCACCTTGACCGGGGCAAAGTCACAGTTTAATATAATCAAGGGGGCACCTAATTGTCTGGGTTTGCAGGATGTGAGGGTGTTGCTGGGTTGCTCCAAATGTCCTTCTCTGCCTTTGAAGACCAGTTTGGCAGCCCTCCCCCTTCTTGCTTCACCATCTGCTGAGAGGGGGAGATCTCCTCCCCAGGCACATCTCTTTGTGTGGAGCCAGGCCCCTTCACACCTCATCAAGGCAGCCTGGCCAGGCTGCCAGAGGCTGGCCCATCAGGGCACAGCAGTAAAAACACTTCAGGGCTGAAGTTGGCAACTTTTCAGGTAAAGTTTAAAACTCTTTACCTGAACAAGTTATATTAAATCCAACAACTGGAAGTTGTGGGATTCATTATAACAATTAATTTGATACCAAATTTCTGGTATCGGTTACTTCAGGGGACTTTTAAAATTAAAATAAAGTCTCCCCATTCTAGCCTATGGAGGCCATTCACTACAATGAGGGACAACAAATTTGGCTGTTTTATCTCACCAGGGCTTATAAAACTATTTTTAGAAAGTCTCTGCTTATAGTTACATGGCACCCAGCCCTAGAGGCACATAGGGCACACCTTAGGGGTGACTTATATGTAAAAATAAGGTTGTTTAAGACTTTGGAACTACTTTTAATTCCAAAGTCGAATTTGCATGTAACTTGAATGTAAAAGCAGCCAACAAGGCAGGCCTACCTTTAAAGTGACACTGGGCACCTCAGCAGTGCACCTATGGGTGCACTTCCTATGCTGGGGTCCCTAAACCTACATGCCCTACCATATACTAGGGACTTATAGGTAGGTTGACTTGGCCAATTATAATTAACCTAATTTGCATACTGAGTTTACAGAAAGCACAGACCCTGGGACTGGTTAGCAGTACCCAGGGCACCATCAGAGTCAGGAAAACACCAGCAAAAAGTGGAAAATGGGGGCAAAAAGTTAGGGGGCCTCTGCAATCAGCCCTGTTCTCTCACACCATGTTGGTATTGTGGGCCTCCATCAGTTCCTGCATGTCACTATGCATGTCGCTCTGTAGCTGCTTGATTTCCCAGAGTGGCTGATGGTGACCTGGCCAAGAGCAGCCCCAGTGGCCTCAACCCACTGGCCCACAGCATCCCTCACAAGCACCCTACCCTCAAGGGCCTGTGCCACAGGGTGAACTCTCCAACTTGTTCCTAGATCCTTATTATCCTAAGTGTTGTGCTACAACTCAGGATCCCGGACTGGGGGCATGGGATGGTAGACACTGTGCTAGGGGCAAAGATTGGAGAGGCAAATGGTTGCCTGGAATATTTATGCAACAAGTTGGGTTGTGACATTGTGGGCACATTGAGACTCACTGTTGTCATTTGACCAGGTTGCACAGATGGACCTGAACTGACCTCCACATGCAGACGTCCAGGAATACTGTTGTCACTGAGGTCTTCATCCAGGGGGGTAGTGGCAGTCTGTTCCGTGGCCTCTGTGTGTCAAGCTGCAGATCCACCTGTTGATGTAAAATGTACAATGTTACTGGTTGTATTGTGAATTCTACAGTAACAAGAAAACTACAAATGTAAGTTGTAATCAATCCAATTGTGGCAAGTAACCATGGTATTGTGTAGAATGACATGACAAATGTGAAGCATACCAAATCAGTTTGACTCAAGCAGCCGCTGAGATGTGCAGATCAGTTGCACTTGGGAGGATGGCCTGAAAATGACATCTTGCCACCAGCACATCCAACACAGTGGCTAGGTAACATATGGCTTTGACCATTTGGAGCTACAGTTGAGTGTGATGCAGGCAGACCCAGGACTTTGTTGCATATGTAACTGGAGTCATCATGTGCACAGTGCTGTGTCAATGTGTCTGCTGCCAATACCAATCTTGTGATGCTACTTGAGGCCTTAGGAATACTTGTTGTACACACAGGGCAAGGTGTCATTCCTGTCCTCAATAGTTTCATCTTAGGTTTGCAAGTCAACATGGGGCTAGGTAGACAGACATGTCTCTTATTTGAGCATGATCTGTGCTTGATCACTCCCAGGTGAGCACACTTCATTTCTGAGTTGTCAAACAGGGGTATTTGGGCAAGTGACCACTGGGCTTGTGTTTGGAGCTACTGAAACAAGACCTGCTGGGATTTGCAGTCCGGTCACTCTCTCTACCCCAATACTTGACAGATGTTCTCCCCACAGGTAAGTAAACTTCATTTGTTGACAAACAGGGGTCTTTGGACACAAGAACACTGGGCTTGTGGTTGGAGTTAAAGAAACAGGGCCTGCTGGGAGTTGCAGTCAAGTCACTCCCTCTACTTCCCAATACTTGACAAATGATCCCCCCACTCCACCCCCCAGATGAGTAAACATTATTTTGAGTTCACTTACAGATGTATTGGGGCAAGTGAACACTGGGCTAATGGTTGGAGTTACTGAAACAGGGCATGCTGGGATTTGCAGTCAGATCACTCTCTTTACTCTCCAATACTTGACATATGTTCTCCCCCCAGGTATGTAAACTTCATTTGTGAGTTCACTTACAGATCTATTGGGGAATGTGACCACTGGGCTGATGTTTGGAGTTACTGAAACAGGGCCTGCTGGGAGTTGCAGTCAGGTCACTCACTGTACTACACAAACTATACAAATGTTGCCCCCCCCTGGCGAGTAAACTTAATTTGTTAGTTCACTCACAGATGTATTCGGCCAAGTGAGCCCTGGGCTAATACTTGGAGTTACTGAAACAGAACCTCTTGGGATTTGCAGTTAGGTCACTCACTCTACTTCACAATACTTGACAAATGTTTTTCCCCCCAGGTGAGTAAACTTCATTTGTGAGTTGACAAACAGGGATATTTGGACAAGAGAATACTTGGCTGGTGAATTGAGCATGGAAACAGGGTCTTCTGGGAGTTGCAGTCAGGTCAATCCCTCTAATACACACACTATACAAATGGTATCCTCCCAGGTCTTTTCAGGACAGCCAACATGGTGGTCTGGCGGTCCGACCACCAAACTTGTAATGAGGCCCAAGGTCTCCTTGATCATGGGTCATAACACACAGTCGCCAAACTTAGTTAATTCTCCCATAGTGCTCAGTGAAAAAATAACAAACATAAAATACGGACCGTGACTGTATTCAGTAATCTTCACATACAGAAGAAGAACAAGATGAAATCACCAACTTAAGCTAGTACATAATAGGGTGATGTAATCATAAATATGTGATCATAATAACATCACTGATACTTAAATCAGCAATGATTTCCACAGCTGCTCAAAAAATTGTTGGCTCTGGACATTCCTTTTGAACATCAGATAGAAAAATAAATGTAAATAATAATGTACTGTTACAGCAGTTACAATCGACTCAAAAGTGCATGATGTTACCATGTGGGCCAAGATTCAAAATCTAATGTATCTTTCAAACTTTGTCATCCAGCGTTATATCTATATCAGCATTCAATCTCCACAATCACCCCCAAGTGGGTGAGTGACTGAATTCACTGGTGTTATCAGTTTACAATTCACCATGAGTCCAAGGAAAATACATGAATCAATCCATAAACCATCATCAGAAATCAATCCTGCCCAAGTGGGCAAACTTCATAATAGTCCTAACCTAACACAGAAAAAGATACAATTGCTCTATTGCTGTATTTTGTCCAAACATCGACCGACATAGCTTCGATGTAGTATAGTGGCAGCAATTACATTCCCATTGCACTGGTCCATCCACCATAAATAAACATCAATGAAAAATATGCAACAAAAATACATTTTCAAAAACATTTAAAAGGTCAAGGTAATAATGTCCTGTACTTATCTTAGGAATCTGGAAACAGGTTATTTAATATGCATACTTAGACATGGAAAAACATCCAGGGAAACAGAGGTGCCCTATCCAACTGCAACCTCTTTGCTTTCTTCAACCCAAATGGTATGACAGCTCATCAGAAAGAAAAAAGCATACTGGATGCATCGTACTAAGGCTGATAATCAACCTGGATTCTAGTCTTCTCAGTACTAAAGTCCTATTGCCACCCCTATCCTGACATGGAATTCTGTCCAAAACAATAAATGTAAGGATGTTAACCTTCTTATACTGTTCTGTTTAAAGGTCTCTGGCAACTTCGCATTGTCTGTCCTCGTAGATTATGGCTTGCATTTGTTCCATGACTCCTTTCATAGCTTTATGTATCATGGTGTCTATACAGTACTTGTTACATGGGCAACACAATGCATAAATACAATAATCTGAATTACAGGTCAGATGTTTTCTTGTCTCAAAGCTCTTAGGGCCAAATTTATACTTTTTGACGCTAACACAGTTTTGCGTCAAAAAGTTTAGCGCTGTCTAGTGCCATTTCTTAACATCACCTGTGCATCAAATTTATTCTTTGACGCTGGGTGGTGCTAAGAGGAGGTTAGAGTCATTTTTCCTGACACTAACCATTGTGCCTTGTCGTAAGACATAATGACGTTAACGCAGGAAAAATGACTCCAATCCGGTTTAGAACATGTAAACACGTTGCAAAACGGATATGCACCATTTTTCCCCTCAATAGCGTCAAAAAGTGACGCAAATGGAGCGAACAGTGCAAAGGAGCCCCAAAATGGATCCCAGAAGCCAGGAGAGACCCCAGGGAGATCCCAGACAACCAGGAACCAGCCAGGAGGCCCATGGGAGAGACAAGAAGAAGAGGAAATGTTGCTTCAGCGCAGAGGAGCATGAAATACTGGTGAGAGACAAGACCCACGGGAGAGACAAGAAGAAGAGGAAATGTTGCTTCAGCGCAGAGGAGCATGAAATACTGGTGAGAGAGGTGACAGAGCATCAGCATCAACTCTTCATCACCTCTAAATTGCCAATTGGAAGGAGAGAGGAAATTTGGCAAAAGATTGTGGGCAAGATTAACAGTGTGGCAGAGGTCAGGAGAACTGTCACTGAGTGCAAGAAACGCTGTCGTGACTGCAAGCAAAGGACAAAGGAAAAAATGGCAAGGAACAGGAAGGAAGCACTGAAGACCAGAGGTGGGAGTCCAGCACCGCAAGAGGACTGGGACGAGATGGAGGAGATGGTTGCAGCCATCATTTTGGAGGAAATCGTCACTGATATCGCAGGACAGGGCAGCGCAGACTACCAGGAAACAACACATATGCAGGGTATATTGCATGAGGGACCAAAATGCCAAAATGCCAAGTGCAAAAAGGGAGAGGCACCTACCTACTACACAATGCATGTCAGCCCTGTAAATCAGGCAGTGGAGAAGGCAAAGAGGCAAGGCATGGGACTCCCTGCACTGCCCATGCCAGGTGCATGGGCTGTGCAGGGGCATCCAGGGGCACAGCACAACACAACACCAACAACCTTTGCATGGGGCTACACAGCCATGCCAAAGCTGCTGGAAATGCTGAAGCAGACCAGGAGGGTAGGGTAGAACGTAAAACTGGTCTGGTGTCACAGGACAGGTGGTATTGTCAGAAGGTAAACTAGAGGACAATGCCCAGTCTCAGGCCATTGGCTCAAGCGGCATTCCCCATTGACAACATTTGCCACAACTACCTGTGCTGTGTGCGCTGGTCAATTAGGAAATGACAGTTAGGTGCCCATGGAACAAACACACTCGAAATGAGGGTTCAGTATAACTACGTGATCAATCCCCATCAATCCCTATCCAAGTGCAGCTCCTGTCAACTGGTCATATCCATAGACTCAATAACCATCAGGCACTGTCACATATATAATGATGTACACAGCAGTAATTTCATACCCATGCTGCCCATCCCTGGGTTTACCCCTGTGCCTGTGTCACAATAGCTTCAATGTCACCATGCAACATCTCAGGTATCGTAGTGCTAAGACAACTGCGTTGAGGGGGAGGACATATGTGTGTAGGAAGGCAAACACACCCGCACAGTCACAAGAGGATTTGGAACTCTGCCAGGTCCATCAATTCAAAGCAATGTAGCACAAATACACAAACATCAGCATGAGAAACTACCAATGGTAACACGTGCATTGTCTCATGGAAATGCCATGCATGGTGTGGTGCTAGGTCTCAGCACCGCATAGGTATATGTGAAAAATGATAGACTGGGACAGGGCCATATTTTTATGTGTGGTGCTGTGGCATCAGCACACAAACAATCATTGCAAGGCCTCACCATGCAAATGGAAGCAGAGGGAGGGTTGATGAGGACAAGAAGGTGGCAAGCCACAATTTGGACAGAACCCACACCTAGAAGATGTGATGTAGACAATTGTCCAAACTGCCCACACTCCATGTAACATGCAGGTGGGGCATAGGGCTGAGAGACTGCAAACATTAATGACAGGAGCAATACATGGGAACCAAGATGACAATGTACCACCAATAGGAAGTCAGTGACATCACATTACAACTAGCACAACACAGACACACTAATTGTACAATATCTCATTGCAGAGGACGATGGCTCTCCTGTGGATCTGCCTGTCCTGGACTACCCTGATTACCTGGAAGACCAGCTGACAACCATCAGCCAGGAAACCCTCCAAGATGTCCTGGGAAACCTCCAGACACCACCTCCAGTCGCAAGGAGGAGCTTTCATATAGCAGCCATCTCAGAGGACCCACCCATCACCCCAATAGTATGACCTGCCAGCTCAAACACAGCTGAGGACTCAGATGACACAGGGACCACCTTTGAGAGAACAGTAGTGGGAGTACAGCAGGAGCTGGCCAAGGAAGTGGGAATGCAAACTATGGCAGCCAGCCGTAAGGGGATGCGCATGTGCATGATGACGACAGCAGCCAAACAAGTCACACAGTCCCTACTGCATGGAGTCCAACAGTGTGTGAGGGACCTAACCACTGCCATGAGGGAGTTGCCACAATACCTGCCCTCCCAATCTTGCTTCTGCATGCATGACAACAAGCAGGACTCCATGCACTGGAAACTGGCCTCCCTCAAGGCAGACATGGCTGCCTACCACAGGGATGTTGCTGCCATACTCAATAATCAGCAGCTCATCCTTGCTGCAATGGTGCCATATGTAGTTCCACAGATGGCAGCTGCTGGGAATTTGGTGTCCACTTCTCCAACCACTGAAGTGTGTGTGGCCCCTCAAACCCACCACCATCAAGGGCAGAGGAGACGACACACACATCAGAGGATGAAGATGTGGAACAGATCATCTTCACCCGTAGGAGTACCCGGTAGCATCAGCCCATGCCACATGGGCAGTGATTTCCCTTTGTCCTGTGCTTGACAACATGCCAGTTTTGCTACAGTTGGTGACATGCACTCTTCACCGACACACTGTTAACCTTTTCACTATGGTCTGCAATTGTCTCTCACTATTCCATTGGCAATTCATGTTCCCCTGCACTGAACGACACTTCACCTCAGCATGTCTAATGACATGTCCCTCAACCGTTGCGTATCAATAGAATGCTTTACACTTATGGGGTCACAGACCTGGACTATGTACATATTGCACTACAGCACTTTAAAATAAACAGCACCTACACAACCTCTTTGACTCTGTGTAATGTGACACATATACTTTGCTGGAGATTTGTGATGTGTGTAACATGTCTATGGTCACAGAGTGTCAATACCAGAGTGTAGAAATAATGTGGGCAGATATCTTGTACAAGGTATCTACAAGATGAACGTCAATGCTGTCCACATCCCCTACAAGCAAGTCACAGTGTATGTAACATTTGCTTTAAAATATACATGCCTCACCCACAGCATACAGCAGGAATGGCTGTGTAAGAGTGCTCGGCCAATAAAGTCAGCTGGGAGTATAAGTAAAACACATTGGCGTGAAATTTGTATACTTGGCCTCATCTGCAATTGGCACTACTCAGTTTAGCAGTATTGACATGAACTTCAGGCTGCAGGCAGACGTCCCACAGTGCCCAACATCACGACACAGGATCAAAACAATTACAGCTTAAAAAGCACACCTACCATTGCAATACGTGTGAACCATAGTCCTGTTGAGTGGTGGCTACAATGGATGGCAGTTGCATTGAGATTTAGATTTGTTGTAGCTGCCAATGTGACAGCTCAGTTGGAAGTGGGAATTAACATGTCAAGAGAGGGATGTGGTTGCAGGACGGAATTCACAGGCCAACAGACAATTGCCACTGTACACTCATGCAAAGACCCTGAGCCCCAAGCATATGACACCTGAAGTAAAGGAGTACCTACATTTTTAATACCTATGTACGGAACAGAACTTAAAACTATGTCACACACCTATACTAACCTAATCTATACTAACCATACATTACCCACAACTGGTCCTAACTACCCTATGCTAAGCTTACTTACCACATTTAACAACACACTCTAAACATTTGCCCCCCACACCCCTGATATGACGAGACACATACAGGACAACATATACTAACCTAAACATAAACTACCTAATACTAAGCAAATATATATATATATATATATATATATATATATATATATATATATATATATATATATATGTATTTTTTTTATACACAAATGCCCCAACATTAACCCCCACCCACCCACAAACTAACATGTAATAATATGAAAAATCACCCCCAAACCTTCTTATCCTATCTAAACAACTACCCTACTCTAACCTATCACTAAACCCCTTAAACCCACTACAAAACAGGATGAGGAATGAGGAGGGAGGGGACTGAACTAAGGCTGAGGGGAGGCAAGAGTTCACAGGTTTGCCCTCCTCAGTGTCTTTTTGATTACCTTCAGTCTCCATGTGTTTTTGTCCACATCCTCCTGGATGCTGTCCAGCTTTTTAAGGACCTTCTTCATGTCCCTCTGGAGCTCCCCATTGCGGCCATGTCCATTGCAGCAGGTGTGGTGGTCTGTGGTGCAGAGGTTGATGGTGCAGCAGGTGTGGTGGTCTATGGTGCAGAGGTTGACGGTGCAGTAGGTGGGGCAGATGTGACCGTGGTGGCTGTGGCCCTATGTATAGTTGTGGTGGTGGCTGCAACCTTTGGGGCCAATGCTGGTCCCCCTTGGCTGAAAGCCCGCTATTCCCTTGTGGCTCCCTCTCTTTGATAGCACTGTGCCATCTTTCTGTACCCAGACTCAACATCCAAGATGTGTCGGTATCGCACTGCCCGCTTCTGGAAGCCCTGATTTCTGCAACATCCATGTTGGCAGCTGTAAAAATGAGACAGGCAACCATCAGTGTCATAATTGTGTGATGCGTGCACAGATGATAATCTAAAACTCTACCTCGATTTGCACATGTAGTCCAAATCATAGTCCAGATAATACAATGTCCCTGATGAATGTAATGGCAATGCTGCCTACCCATCATGTCTTTTAAACCACAGCAAAGCACAACAAGAGTTGGATCAAATAAAGTGATCTGTGCATTGATGTAGTACAATGTGTCACAATGCAAAGGCAGCAACTACTTCACATTGGCCAAGCCGACTAATCTTTATCATCTGAGTCAACTTTAAAGCACACAAGACCAGTGACTTGTAGATGTAATTGGCAGGAAGGTATGCAGTTGCTAATCATAAGGGGTTAGTGTTGTTTGGGACACATGCTTGCTTGAATGAGATGACTGATCTACACTGTGACCATCACATCTACCGACATGTATGTTGTTCCCGTACCCCTGTGCCTCAGGGGTGATGGGTATGCAATACATCATCACAATTGTCGAGGACAACGTCGAAGGCATGTCCACTTGTACATGGATTTAGTGAGTGGAACACATGTGAGGAGGGCTTCCACCTAGAAATAAGGTATCCATAGGTCATTCACATCTACATTCATGTGTCCAGTTGTAGACAACCATCAACACCTGATCTACCAACACAATTCCCAAAACACCCACATTGATGCCAGCATACGTCTGGCCTTGACCTGCATGCACGCCTAGTGTATACCACATAAGTGTCACGTAAATTGATTACAACTTACGGGGCTAGATGCTGGGGGACAGTCACCCATACAGTGCTACACGTACATTACAATACAGGGATGCACACTTTTGTGTGGAAAACTGATGCATCACTGTGTTTTGAGAATGAGGGTATAACCCAGTGCCAATATACTGACACTGGAGCACTTTCAAGTCACACGTGGGCCTACATGTGGCTAGTAATCACCTTGTTCACACGCTGCTGCCTATTGCGCAGCACAAGACTCCCAAGATATGACTTTCTGCCTGTGAATGTGTAACCCCTGCACAGAACATTATGTCAACATCAAGCGGAGTAAGATATCAGATCACGTGCCAGCTCATATCTTGCTATGAGTGCAACACACAAGAGTCACTCACACAACAGCTGCAATCACCCACGAGACAGACATTGTCCCACTAACTGGATACGTCTGGGTCCTGAAATCAAGCCACTTTGCTGATGGTATAGGGGACAGGTTCACCTGTAAGACATGGAAAGGAAAGATATGCTCAATGTCAGATCACTATACAAACGTGTGGACAACATATCACAGTGTGTAACATTTTACATGAGGGAGCTGGTGATCCTGCATGTAGACAGTACAACTGACATGCCACTGCAAACTCACATTGACACTGACACTCCAGTGAGTGATAGCCACACATCTGCACACATGCACTGGGCCTAACAATCATGTGGTGCTAAACCCTATGACAACCATTTGTGGCTAATCCATTTCAGATGCTGCTCCATGACATGATTTTTATTTTGGTGACAATTGCAATTGCACTTCCCTGGTGCACTGCAATACAAGTGACTCAGGTATTGTGGCTTGACCATCAAGGGACACTGAGTTACTGTGTGATGGACATGTGGCTCAGTTTTCAGTCTGAAATTATCATGCATTCAGTGGTACATGACAGATGTGGCACAGTTGTACGTAGATAACAAATGCCCCATTGGCAGTGTCCCCTAAGCCGTGTATGCCCCCTTTGCCAACATAATGGTAGGGATCATGTATTTAATGATGACATTGTAGCGCTAAAACTGGATTGCCCACTTTGCTGTCCTGATACAGTGAAATGTGGTATGCTGACAGTGTCTTACCTGATCATCATTGACAGAACGCATGGGCACAGGTGTTGCCATTGCACATGAAATGTGTGACTAAGGGCCACATGTACGAAGATCAGATTTTGTGAGTCGCACATTGTGAGACTTATCAACTCGCAATTTGCGAGTAGGATAATCTGATGTACAACACTGCCAATGACACTGTTTGCAAATCACAAATGGGGTAGCAAATGACCTACCTGATGAATATTAATGAGGTAGGTCTCATTTTGCAAACCCCTGGGGAATGGCAGCACTCACAGGGATGCTGGCCTGCTGGGCTCAGCAGACCACCAGGTCTGTGACTGCTTTCAAATAAAGATGTATTTTCTTTTTTTTTTTAAAGCAGAGACCACTGCCTGCTCTGAAACAATTGTTTGGCATGCATTCACAAAAGGGAAGGGATCCTATGGGGACCCCTTCCCTTTTGTGAATGGGTTAGCACCAACTTGAAACTGGTGGTAACTGCAATTGTTTTGTGACGGCATTCACGGTCACCAAACAATCAATCAGCGGACTGTGACTCGCAAATAAGAAGGGAACGCCCCTTCCTAAATACCACTAGCAAGCCCTGTTTTGTGATTTGACAATGTGATTGCAGAATGGCAAAATTTGGTATGTGCATTGGAATAAAAAAAAAATCTTGCTACTGTCACTCAGGAGCATTCTACTGTACACATTTGTCAACAGTCAGGTGGTCTAGCAGATCCTGCTCTCTGGCCACCAGGTCAGCCCAGTGATGCTTCAGCTGAATGTCATTCCTGCTCGTATGGTAGACTCTTTTGAGGTGGTAGAGCACCTTGCCCCACCGCAACTGCCTCCCCCCTGTGTGATACCGCTGTATCACGTGCCCACCCATCTCCAGCATCAAGGGAAGGAAGTGGCACACCAGCCACACAAAGCCCCCAAGCTCCTCCTCCTCCATGCAGGTCAGCCTTGCCCTTCCCGACATGTCCCTGAACAACAAATCAAAATTGAGAATGTGTAAAAAAAAAGGAAAATAAAGGAAAATAAAGAAAACTTACAGCCCAAATCCAGGAACCCCAACTAACCCAACTAATCTAACCCCCAGACAGACACCCGACAGTACAAATACAATCGGAAAGACACTAAACTATACAAAATCACATTCACAGGTACAATAAACAAACAGAATTCACAAAAGACACAAGAGAGACACAACAAGAAACAATAAACACAATCGAGACACCAGCAACACTGAGACACAGCCACACAGTCAAAAAATAGCACAGACTGTAAAGTGAAAGTGAAAGTACACCCACTGTACCATGCCTGTAAACAAGATTTCCTATTACATCACTTCCTGTCCCCTTTGCGTCCTGTTTTCCGTCATGCGTGTATTTTTTTTACGCATACAATGTTTGAGTGAATATGTTCGACACATAATCTACATGTGTGGCAAAATACCACACATTACCTGTAGGCTTCAATTTCAATGGATATCTGCATGTGTGTGGTGCGCAGGTGGAATTCACGCTAAGGGCCATTGTATGGTTAGTTTTTGTTTTCGTGATTTTTCGACACATTTGCGTCAAACCTTTTGACTCAATCTGTGATTGCGTGATTTTCTAATATTTACCCTGCATGCAACCTGTATCAATCTGAAGCTAGGATAGTATGGCCTGCAGCGTGTGGTATAGTGGTTGGCCACGTGGTAGAGCATGCAACTGTGTGTTTTGGGTGTGAATGATCTGTAACAACAATCTGCGTGTTTCTGAAGAAACGGCATGCAATACATTGGACGTCATGCAAATGTATGAATGTGTTCCAAATGGGTATCTACATCCGATGGCAATCAGTGACTTACAACAGTCATGATATGTGTCTGTAATATGTGTTGACATGTGATTTGTGTAGTTGTTTGACTTTGGGACATTACATTTCACATGACAAACAAAACTCAGGGATGATTAAGGATGGCTGATAAGTGCTATGTAATATATGTTACCCCTCATATGTCATTAATTGTTGGTTACGACTTCAGGGTAATTTGTGCGTGGGCTACACAAATGTCTGACATATGTACATGTTTGGTACGTACAGTGTTTGAGACACTGTGCTTTAGTTCCACCCATAAAATGTTTGGTACACGTCAGTTTGACTCATAAGAATTACCTATGTTATTTATGTTGCTGTGGTGGACCTGCTGCCCTAGCTGCATGTGTTCACATATTTTCAGATGTGCATTCCACAGAAGTGTCCAGTTCAAGTGTATGGCATGTGTACCCTGTGTCAAGACTGGGCTCCATGGTGTCACGGTTTCGGGCTGGTCTAGTGGGGACTCTGTTACGGGCACCCCTTGAGTTCACAGAGTATCTTGCAAGGTTGTAGTTTCCCAAAGCAGAAGAACAGGTAAAGGCATATAAGGGGATAGGCCAGCTATGGTAAGGCAAATAAAACAGAAATATGAAGTCAGAGCAACCTTCGTGTGAACAAATATGGAACGGGTCAATAACGGGCAAACGCGCTGGGGCACAAAAAAGGATTATACTTACATACACCAGACTAGCCCTTGTGGGTCCGGCTGGAGACACAGTGGGGATTCCTGGAATACAGCTTTAGCACACTAGCACACTGTCACTGTTAGGCACTAAGGACTACATGCAACACCAGACAAAGGATGGGGGCTGGATTTGCGTCCTGGAAACCAGGTGCCAACCCAAGTACAAAGGAAAACACTTCTACACAGGTGAGGACTGATAGGACACTTACCAGACACGATAACCTAAGAGGAAACAGAAAGCGAGGGGACCAACTAGGAGGCAAAGCCAGGAACAGGGAACAGGCTCAGGCTGACGCAAAGGCTGGAACAGGTCTGAGAAACAGAAAGCAGGCTCTGGCAGAAACAAATAGGAACAAGGCTAGAGCAAGCAGGAACTGGACTGGGTAAATAGAGAGCAGGTTCAGACTGAATCAGGACTGTAACACAATCCAACAAGGGGTCTGGAACACAAAGGAATTGTACTCCAATGCATGACGTGGAGCTTCAGGGAATGGCAGCTTATAAGCAGTTCCAGGCAGCAGCAAGGCCAGGGCAGAGTCACATGGCTGGGCTGCACAACAGAGGTCACAGGTGTGTGCGGCTTCAGTCTCTCAGAGGTTCTGGAGGAGAGAATACTGTATAAAGGGACAACCAGACTTTTCCCATAGGAAGCAATAGACAGAAGATTACAGTTCTTACCGACTACCAGGCAGTACATTATGGGACCTGAAGTCCATGCAAGCTAATGTAGTTCTTCTACAGCATGCCATACAGAAAAGGGAAGCAAACAGGAGTCAGAAAGGGACTCTGGGTGAGTGTTAATGATGATTCCCAGGGTACAGATAGTCCATTTACAGCACCCCCTAGAGATGGAAGGGCAGAGACGTAACACATGGCAGTGGCAGGACTTATTTCCAGGGATAGACTGCGCAGGGCATGTGTTGTGAACATTGATTGTCATACCTTGGACACTCATGCTATCCATTTTCACAAATTATGCCCCCCTTGTCACACAAGCTCCTTGCAGAGATTGCAAATGTCACACTTACTAATGTCAGGGGTCTGTTTCCACTGATATTTCACATCCACTACCTCAGGTATGGGGCGCTTGTTTACTTTATGATTGGAGATGTCATAGTTGTGTGTCATGTGCTACAGTAGACCGTGTTGGCAATCTGGATGTGAGTCATATGCTGTGGTCCATTGATTTTGTCCTTCATATGTGAAATTCAAGAGATGAGTATTTTTTTATGTGTGTCATGTTTGCTGTACAATCATATGCATCACATGTGATGTTGCATCAGAAGTAGTCAGATTTGTCTTTATGACATGCTCCCTGAGGTAATACTGACATTTCTAAGGAACCTGTGATGGAGAATGAAGGAACCAGAGCAGGATTGTGTGATCAAGTAAGGTGTTTATTTACATATCTTAACAAGGCGTGTAGAGGGAATATTGAGTGAAAAGGTTTTGTACAACTTGCTGTCTGTGGCACATTCCTGCAGCTTTCGTCTGCTGTTCCCCCTCATTTTCCCTGCCACCATCCTCCTCCTCCTCAGGCAATTCTTGCTCTGGCTCATATAGAGGGATGTGCCTCGTCACACAAATGTTGTACAGGATAGCACAGGTAAGTATAATTTTACACACAATGTGTGGGGCATATAGGAGGCTGACCCCTGTGACATCCAGGCACCTGAATCTGCACTTCAGGATGCCAAAGGTCCTTTCCACAATGGTGCGTGTCCTCCGATGTGCCTCATTATAGGCACGCTTTGCTGCTATGCTTGGGGAATGGGGTCATGATCCATGGCAAGATATCGGAAACCTGATCCGCTGCAAAAGATAATTGGGGTGAGTATTTTGTTAGTGCTTGCAACAGGAATGTCATGTAGCATGGAAGTTGATATCTTGTGTCATCTGTGACTCATGTGTTTGTGGTATTGTGTTAGAACCTGGGCTTCTGTGAGTTTTTTTCTTGCACTGGGTTGTTTGACTTGACAACTTGTGTTTGGCTCATTGACCTGGGATCAATGATATTTTTTCCAAACTGTTGGTCAGCATGTATGTACCATGCGTTGTGTAGTGTCCAACATGCTTTAGTGTGCTTTCACTGGAGGGGCCATGATACTTCCACACACACAATAGATTCATATGTGGTGGTAACATGGTTGCACTACATGGCCTGGACATCCCATCCAATTAGATATAGGTCATTGCAGATGAAATGCAACAGTGAGGCCCTTTGATTTGGCTAGGTGACAATGCACAACACATCTCCATAAGTTGGCAGCACTGAGGTGTTCAGTATAGACAATGCATAAGTGTCCCATGTGTGTCTTGGTTCTATGCAAACCTTTGTTGTTCCCTCTGCCAGTAGCTCATGTGCAACCGTGCACCTACACTGCCGAACTTGCTCTAGGGAACCTGGCTAACTGCCTTGTGGAGGTGAATGTATCTGTGCAGGAAGGGCCATCTGCCTGTATATATGCTACTTTGATGGACAATTGGCTCTTTCAGTGGGTCCAGCAGTGTGCAGTTTGCATTCATGCCACATCAATGTGTGTTCATAGCACAGTCCACTTCCTTATTGCAACCCGGCAGCGGCACCCCAGGAGTAATGTATGATTCTGGGACTGACGCAAATTGAGTTTAGCATCACTTTTCGGACCTGCCTCCCACCCATGCGTCATTTTTGCCCTGTTGGATAAATAAGGCGCTAGGGTGTTTGAGTCATTTTTTGGACGGGAACGCCTACCTTGCATCTCATTGATGCAAGGCAGTTTCACGCATCCTTAAAATGGCGCTAACTCCACATTTTTTACGCTAGATGGGTCTAGCATCAAAATATAAATATGGAGTTAAGTTTGTGCTGGATTTGCGTTAAAAAAATGACGCAAATCCGGTGCAAACAGAGTATAAATATGGGCCTTAGGGACTGTAGTCTATTCTCACTGTGCCCCTATGCCTTGCAGTTACTACAAGTAAAAAAAAAACTAGACATTAGTTTTTTTTCGTACCTGGCTGAGTTACCAAGCTCTGACTTAAAGAGTCTGTCTGAAGAACGTGCCAATATTTATAGAAAATTGGTTTCACTTCCTTTGTTCTGCTGTTGAATGTGGGGTAATAAACCTCATATGTTGTACACCTGCTTCCGGTTTCTTCTTTGAGGCCAGCAAATCCTCTCTCTTGACCTGGTCTACTAGAACTAGGGCATTGTCAATGCCAGCTTTAGAGTACTGTTGCTCCAAAAATCTCCTAGTCATGGTTCATGCTTATTTCTGAAAAGCCATTTCAGGAAATGCAATATTGCCTGGCTCTCAGTAGCTCTCCAAAGGGGATGCTGTGGATCACATTATGAGGATGACCACTGCTGGTGTGCAGCAAGCTCTTTCCTGCTGTCTCTTTCCTAAACAAATTGCTTACTAGCCTTCTATTCTGTACACACACCTGTATTTCTAAAACATCAATCTTAGCAATCTCCACATGGCATGTGAATTTTAAATTCAAGGTAATATCAAAGTAATGCTTGGGGATTAGGGACTGGTGGTGGGGAGTATTTAATTTTTGTCATTTATTTTTTGGTATGCAGGTATTAATATTTTAAAGTTTTGGTTACTTTTGTTTAGTTCTTTTTGGACTTAGGGCCTCATTATGAGTTTGGCAGTCCTTGGACCACAGTGGTTGTCGGATCGTTGCATTCCGGGCTGTCCGACCCCAGATTATGATCCTGGCGGTCGGACCACCTGGAGACCTCTGCTGGGATCAGGGATCCCAATGGGTTGGGGGCTGTCAAAGTCTAGGTCAGCCATGGCAGTACCGAGTTTGGCACCACCATGCTGAACACAACTTTGCCTAACACCAGCTTTTTCATGGATAAAAAAAAGTCTGGTGGAAAGGCAGCATTATGGACCATGGCAGACAACACGCATTCCGAGGGGGATGTGTGTGACGGCATTAGCCTCAGCTCCCTCAGGAAGCACTGTTTCCACTGGGCTGACCGGCAGAAACTTTGTAATACAACGTTTTCAGTGGTCAGCACAGTGGAAACAATGTAATGGAACCGTGGTGAGGCTCCCGCCTTGATGGCCGCCTCACCACAGTCGTATTGGAGTTGTGGCATGTTGGAAAATGGGTTATTGGTAAGGGCAGGTGAGCACCTACACTTAGCAATAGGACACTATCCTCCACTTAGGTCCAGTTAGGTCTCAGTAAATTAAACCTAGCCCAACCCTTGGTAGCTTGGCCACGTGCGACAAGGCTTAACTTAGACAAAGCGTAAAGCATTCAAATATCACAAAACAGTAATTAAATAAAACACAGGAAACAGTTTAAAAATCCAAAATCAATTTATGACAATAGATTATATTTGTATCTTTAAAATGACACCAAAACGAATAAGATCCGAAAAGGGGAACCAGAGATATGAATTTTTAAAGAATTAATGCTTTCTAGCGCAGAGAAGCAACTAGCGCTCAAAGGGTTAATAAAAAAAAAGGTCACACTGGAAAGGACCAAAGTCCAGAGTTCAGGCCACCCACGAGGTAACACTGTCACACTTACTTTCAGAAGTGTTTCTTGATTCAGGAAAGTGGTCCACAGCACCAGCCAAGGGTTCAGAGGCTCTGGTTTGCCTCTTGGGGGCTGGGACTACGACTCCCACAATGCACCTCTTCAACTTATGGAGTTGCTCTAAATGTCTCCAAACTTCTGGATCTTCTTCCAGACGTCCTTTTTGGGTCCTTGAAGTATCCACAACTTGATCCAAGGTTCCAGAAGCTCCGAGTTTCTCCTTGGGAGTTGGGACTACAATTCCCAGAATGCACCTGGTCAGAATCCTCAAATGGCCACTGGATGCTGGTCAGATGGGCTCTGCTTGCAGGACTTGATGCAGGGGACTCTGGGCAGCTCCTTTATACCTGTAGCAAACAGGGAGTCCCTTCTTGAAGCAGTAGAAGACAGGTAAAGTCCTTTTAGTGGTGAAGCCCAAGTGTGCAGCTGGTGCAGTCCTCCAGAGTGCAGTGTCCAGGTGCAGGTCAGGGGTCCAGCAGGGCAGTCCTTCTCCTCCTGTAGTTCTTCCTTGTTAGAATCTGGTAGGGATCTAAGGTATGGGTGCAGGTCTGCGAGTTTTATCCCTGCTCCTGGGTGAAAAACAGGGGTGGTCCTGGTTCTCCAATCAGGGGCAGGGTCCTTCCCCCTGTGATGACCACTTCCTGGGAAGTGTGGTAAAAATCAATCCCAGGGTGCAATATTCCTCAAAAATCCATCATGGCTGAAAGTGATTTTTGGAGGTTACATCTGGCTGAGCCCACTCACTGGTGTGGCTAAAAATCCTAAACACACCCCTCTCCTGTCCTCTCCTAATCTAATCAAGGGGGCACCTAATTGTCTGCGTCTGCAGGATGTGAAGGTGTTGCTGGGTTGCTCCAAATGTCTTGCTGTGCCTTTAAAGACCAGTTTGGCATCCCTCCCCCTTCCTTCTTCCCCATCTGCTGAGGGGAGATCTCCTCCCCCAGGCACACCTCACCAAGGCAGCCTGGCCAGGCTGACCAATCAGAGCAAAGCAGCAAAAACACTGCATGGCTGAAGTTGGCAACTTTTCAGGTAAAATTTAAAACTCTTTACCTGAACAAGTTATATGAAATCCCGCAACTGGAAGTTGTGGGATTTATTATAACAATTAATCTAATACCAAACTTCTGATATCTGTTACTTAAGGTTTTTTTAAACAATTAAAATAAAGTCTCCCCATTCTAGCCTATGGAGGCCATTCACTACAATGAGGGAAAAACGAATTTGGCTGTTTTACCTCACCAGGGCTTACAAAACTATTTTTATAAGGTCCCTGCTTATAGTTACATGGCTCCCAGCCCAGGGAGCACATAGGGCACACCTTAGGGGTGACTTATATGTAAAAATAAAGTAGTTTAAGACTTTGGAACTACTTTAATTTAAAAGTCGAATTTGCATGTAACTTTAATTTAAAAGCAGCCCTCAAGGCAGGCCTGCCTTTAAAAAGCCACTGGGCACCTAAGCAGTGCACATATGGGTGCACTACCTATGCTGGGGTCCCTAAACCTACATGTCCTACCATATACTAGGGACTTATAGGTAGGTTGACTTAGCCAATTATAATTAGCCTAATTTGCATACTGATTTTACACAGAGCACAGGCCCTGGGACTGGTTAGCAGTACCCAGGGCACCATCAGAGTCAGGAAAACACCAGCAAAAAGTGAAAAATAGGGGCAAAAAGTTAGGGGCCTCTGCAATCAGCCCTGTTCTCTCACATGGCAGTTCAACCGCCCAACTCATAATCAGCCTTTAGTATTTTTTTGGGGGATTCTATTTTTTTGGGGACCTTCAATGTTTTAATTAATAAGTAATCATGTATGATAGTACGTAGCACATTTTAGACATTTTCGTTTTATAATTACTTTATTGAAATAGTAGAAGTCCACATTTTATGTTTGTGTATTTTTTTATCTAATGAAAATGTCATGCAAATACTATTATATTTTCTTAATAATCTCCTTTAGTCATTGGAGCATCGCAGTTAAGGATGAATTGAAGCGGTTACATTAGTCAGGTAGGAACCTATGTTTATTTACTTAAAGCATTACTAACAGTCCCTTTATTGTGAGGTGGAAATAAGGAAGGTTACTACAGTTAAATAATAATATACTTTGCCTGTATGGGATGTTTTTTTAACCTTTTGTCCCTTTCCAGGTTACTTAAGATCCTGCCTGCCAGGATCCTTTATTTTTTTTAAGTGTTTTGTTTAACAAAATCTTTTTTTTTAATTAGTATTCAGCATTTTTACTTTTCCACTACTACATAATTCAGATGTTTTTAATGCAGTTTGTTTTTCTTTTTTGGGACCTCTTCCACTTCGATTTCAAGTGTAAGGAATTACATTAATTTTTCTACCAACATTTGCTTTCCCATTCTGTAGGGAGCATTGTTTTACCTTTAATAATAGTCTCAATTATGGATTTGGGTTTTGACATTTGGATTACCATGAAGTGTTGAAAAATGGACTGTAAAATAGCACCATAACTTGAAGACAGAACACCGCTTAACAAATTAGAATTGTTTCATAGTTTCATGATGAATTTTTGTTGTATGATAAGACAGTGAGGTAAGGCTATTCCTATTGTGTTAGTTTATTCTATGTACTGTGAGTGATGTAGTACATAGGCTATGTTGTCCAGGTAGTCTGTACTGCCATAAACATTTCCTTTTCATGCTTTTGTGGTGACTCTGAGTTGCAGACTATTTTAAGACATTGGCATTTTTGCGTTTCCTGGAAACTTTTCATAATTTGCAGGAAAATGTAGAATGTGGGGTGCACTTTTCCTACAGAACTAGACAATGAGTTATGCCAACCCTCAATAACATTGTTAATTTTTGATCCTCCTGTAATCCAGTCCGGTAGCAGTTTCACCATTCAATTTGAAATTGTGAAACTCTACTGAGACTTAGCCTGTTTAGATGTCCGATCAATATTTCCTTGAAATAATTCAGTGAAGTGACAATTTTTCCTCATTTTGTCAAAAACATTTAGATGGTGTAATTACTGTGTAGAAATTATCTAAGTGTTGAAGTGCCACAGAAGCTAATGTAGCTAGTGTTTTTTTAATTCAAACTGTAGCTTAATCAAGTAGTTGCCTATTAGGGCTCTTTTTGTTTCAATTTCCACTGAATTGCCAGAGAAAAGTGAATAAAACATCCTTTGTTAGACCTGGCATCCTTGCCGTGGTCTTCCTTGTCTTTTTGTCTCTGCTTCACATGCTTTGCCTGTGTGCTGGACTCTGTTTTTGCTGGTTTTGTTACTCTGGGCAATTTATCACTGCTGATTATTGCTAAACCGCAAGTGTTCCCTGTTTAAATTGTATGTGTAATTGGCTTTTCCATGATTGGCATATTTGATTTACTAGTAAGTCCCTAGTAGAGTACACTAGAGGTGCCCAGGGCCTGTAAATCAAATACTACTAGTGGGCCTGCAGCACTGATTGTGCCACCCACATGAGTAGCCTTGTAAACATGGCTCAGACCTACCACTGCAGTGTCTGTGTGTGCAGTTTTGAACTGCCAATTTGACCTGGCAAGTGTACCCACTTGCCAGGCCCAAACCTTTCCTTTTTGTGCATGTAAGGCACCCCTAAGGTAGGCCCTACGTAGCCCCATGGGCAGGATAAAGTGTATGTCAAAGTTTGGACATGGACTGATGTATTTTGCATGTCCTAACAGTGAAATACTGCCAAATTTGTTTGTAACTGTTGCAAGGCATAGCTCTCATAGGTTAACATGGGGACTGCCTTTAAATATCCTTTTAGTGCAATTTAACTCTGAGAGCAGATAGAGATGTGGAGTTTGGGGTCCCTGAACTCACAATTTAGAAACACATCTTTTTGTAGAGTTGTTTTTTAATGTATCTGTTTGAAAATACCACTTTTAGAAAGTAGGCATTTTCTTGTTTAAACCATTCTGTGACTCTGCCTGCTTGTGTATTCCCTGTCTGGGTTAGACTGACAGTTGGGCTGTTTGTGAATCTCTACTAGACAGTGGCACAAAGGGAGCTGGGGTATAGCCTGCATTCCTGATGAGCCATCTGGGCTAGAGTGGAGGGAGAAGTAGTCACTTACACTTGAATGGGCTGTGCCGGTCCTCACACAATACAGTCTCCAACCCCCTGGTGTGTGTCTGGAGCCAGACTGGAGAAGGCTGGATCTTGTGAACAACAGAGACTTTCCTTTGAAGTTTGCCTACTTCAAAGGCAGAAAGGGGTATAAGTAGTGGACCGAAAACCCCAGATTTTCAGATTACTTCTGGAACCAAGAGGAACCTCTGCCAAGGAGAAGAGCTGAAGAGCTGGAGGAGGAGTACTGCCCCTTTGCCTGTGACCATGCTTTGCTGGGTTGGCCTGCAGTTGCTGCTTCTGTCTGAAAGAAGACTTTGTGGTATATTCCTGCTTGTGAAAAATCTCCAAGGGCATGGACTGAGCTTGCCTCCTGTTTTGAAGTCTCAGGGCCATCAAAGACTTCCTTTGCCAACACCCAGACTCTCTGCTGAAACTCCTGGCCTGCCAAGTGGTGCCCTATCCAGTCCTTTGGCCCTTGAAAGGTGAAGCTGGTAGAACAAGGACTGAAATCTATGCACAGGAAGCAGTGCGGGGAAAATTTTGATGCACCGCCTGCAACGTGGCTTTAAAAACAATGCACCACCCACCTCGCGGCTGAAATCGATGCACTACCTGCATCGCGGCTGGAGAAACAACACAAAACCGGCTTGTGGCTACTGAAAGCGACACAAACCCCATGCAGCACAGTTTTCCATCACCGTGTGGCCGGATTTCTCACGCATCATTGCTGGGCATCAAAATCAACGTAAACCTGCGAGGACCCGAGGTACTCAGTCCGGAAAACAACACATAGCCTCACTTCCGAGTGAGAAAATGACGCATCACTGACTTTTTCGACGCATGCTTGCCCGGGCGGCTTTATTTTTTACGCAAACCAGGTACTTTGCGTACCAACAACATTGTCATTGTTTTCTATGGAGTCAGACTCTTTTTACTTTGAAATTCATAACTTTACTTGTACATGTTGGACTTTTGTCATTTTGGTCTTGTGTGATTTAGATAAATATTGCCTATTTTTGTAAACTGGTGTGGTGTCCCTTTTGTAGTGTTTTCACTGTATTACTGTGTGTGTTTTGGTACAAATACTTTACACATTGCCTTTGAGATAAGCCTGACTGCTTCTGCCAAGCTACCAAGGGGGTGAGCAGGGGTTTTCTAAGTGTGTATCTCCATTGCCCAGACTAGAGTGAGGGTCCCTGCTTAGACAGAGTGCAAACTGACTGCCAACCAGAGACCCCATTTCTAACATCCTTGAATTTATGAGCAAGGATAAAGTTTTATAATAACCAAACATCATTGCTATTTCAAATTCAACCACTATTATCCCAGGACTTTTGTAATTGCTTTTTTAATTTATAATAAATGACTGCTTATCAGGCAGTGAAGCAAACCGTAGTAACATCATAGTACTATTACTTTTAGAGTCAATAGTGTACATTTGGTCCAATGGAACAAGTGATGTTTTAATTGTCCCACCCAACATCCAAATTACACTCTTTTCTAATGTTACTAAGTTATGGAGCATTCAAGAAATTAGTATTCTTTTTAGAGGCTTATGATTATCATAAAAATATGGTTCACATATATAGGTCTTTTTTTAGATGCTTTTGTAAGTTTTTGTCATCCTTTGAGGCAGTTGAATTGTATTTGCCTGTTCTTTTCTGTTTCTTATCATTATCAAGTTAGTGATGACAGGGATAGTTCCTGAAACATGCAGAGGGATGTGTCTGCATTACTTCCTCAACACTGCACCAGAAGACATTGGACTTAGTAGCTAGTGACTTTATTTTTCACATTTTTCTCTACATTTAGTTTCAGTTGCAGAGACAAGTGGTTATGTTCTGAGTTTTCTTCACTATAGATCCCCAGAGAAACCACTCTGCCCCTGCAATGGGCTGAGAAGTAGTTTCACAACTCTAAAGAGCCCTGGGCTCAGTATGTCTGCCCTTAAAGGCTACCCCTCATGTTTGAGTAATTGGCTCTCTCTTTTTGAAAATAAAATATTGGCATCATGGATGGTATGCATTATATCAGCAGTGTAGAACAAATACATTTAAAAGCATATGTAAAGAAATACTATTTTATTCTGCACAATGTTTAATTGTGTTTTGTCTTTTTAGATGTATTCCTTGCCCTTTGTTAGACATTAAATGAGCACTCTTTAATTTTGCTTAGCGATCTTTTCCCTTACCGGACTGATTTAATGTGGTGAAGAAAATTCAATTTGTAAAGTTTCAAAAAACAAGAACAGTTTGCTTCTTCTTTTCCTCTTCATTATTTTGTGGCTCCCGTAAATTTGCATTTTATTCAGTTACCTGAGAGGTAGGTGACAGGAGATAACTATTTAGTGAGTTAATTTGTTAGTTATCAGCATAACTAATTTTTTTAAATGATGTGATTTTTTTCAATGCTGTGTTTAATTTGGTATAGTTTTAAATGCACTGTAGCTTTTTTTTCTTCGAAGGCAGTAAACTTTTCAGTACTTCATTTTAATCTGGAAAATATTTAGACTTCTTTAAAAAATAGAAGGTGCCAGGCAAAATTACTAGTTTTGGAGTCCTTTTTATGTAACCCAAAATATGTTATAAGTTTGTTAGTAATCTAACCTCCTAGGATAGTTCAGAACATTAACGTAATTCGTTGTTAGATGACACAGTTATTTAATTACCTTTTTTTTACATTTATTTTAGGAAATTATTTTTTTAGAGTTCACCAACCCATTTCTCTTTAGAATTTAGTCTAAATTTAACAGAAGGAACAAGTAGTAATGCTACTCTAAATGTATATCACTTCTCATGTACAGTGTTTTTTATTTTTTTATATTTGTGCTTACTTGTGATAAATGGCCCTGTTCTCCTGTTCTCGTGAAAGAATGCAGTAACTTGGTTGTCTAAGAAGATGTCACAAAATGGTGGCAGGCTCTTTTGTATGTTTTTTAATTGTAACTATTATCATTTTTAAAACTTGATTCAAAATGTATACATTGTAAACGTATGAATACATGAAAAAGGACCAGATTAGGAGAACAGTGGTTGAACTGGCCGAAATCCAATATGGCGGTGGTGAGGCGGCCGTCAAGCCAGCGGCCTCACACGTCGTATTACAATGTTTCCACCAGGCTGACCAACGGAAACATCGCATTACGACATTTCTGCTGGTCAGCCCGGTGAAAACAGTGCGGTGAGCCGCTGCCAATGCCGTTGCACACAAGCACCCTTAGAATGCGCACTTATGAAACAGTGTGCATTCCAAGGAGTCTTGCGGGGGGTCTCTGTGGCCCCCAGCACTGCCTGTTTGCCCACCATGAAAAGGCTGGCAGAAATGAAGTAGTGATCAGCACATTGGTGCCGATCTCGGGCTTCGCCGTGGCTGACCATGACTTTGACCCCCACCAGCCCATTAGGATCCCTGATCTTGGCGGTGGCAGCCGTCTCCTGGCAGTTCGACTGCCAGGATCATAATCTGGCTGTCAGACTGCCAGGAGTGCCGTAGTCTGACTGCCACTGCGAGTTTTGTGATCCATGGACCATCGAACTCGTAATGAGGCCCTAAAACATGTTTGCTACTGATTGCTTCTTAAAATGTACTTCAAACTTTATTGGTCAGAGATTGTGGGTGCCATCTTTGTTGAGGATGATTTTTTGCCTTTATTACGTATAATGTTCATATGCTCTTTGTATTTGTGTTACTTTTTTTTTATCATTCCACTATGTATTTATTTTTTTATTCCCATTGTGCAAAAAAGCTTTATAAAGACATGCAGTGTAGGTGTAGTTTTCATACATATAATTTACTATTTGTGGTAAAGCCATGTATGATAAGAACTAGGCCTTGGCAAAATTAGTTTTATGCTGGTGTAATTAGAGTAATTTTGGAAATGTCATGTTACTCTTGTTATGTGAAAGTCCAAAGATTATCTTAGTATGCCACAATATGTAATTACATGCCATTAGCGCTAAATCTTCTGCAGACGCACAGGAAAAACACGAGTGACAAAATGAGAGCTGCTGTTGTTCACAATGCTTTTGTTTTTTCACTACTTTTTTTGTGCAAAATGCATTCTTGTGAGCAAAGTGGACATAAGGACACATTTCATACCAAGATAGACCATCAAATGACAATTTTGCTTTTCACATAATTATGTGTAATTTTTCATCATTCTGCTGAAATTTTGGGTAATGATGCAAAAGTGAAAAATGCAAATATAACACACTCATTAAAAACTGTGTAAAGACATGGGTGGTAAACTCTCACATTCATGAAGGGCTTAAAGAATTTATGGCATAGTGCACTAAGAGTGAGGCCTATGGGATTGAGTCTAGAGGGAAGACTACAAGAAGGGCATGAGTCTGAGGAGAAGCTGATTTATGGCCGGATTATGACCTTGGTGGATGGGATACTCTGTCACAAACGTGACAAATATCCATCCGCCGTATCACAAGTTCCATTATATCCTAAAATGGCGGGCGGGATATCTGTCACATTTGTGAAGGAGTATCTCATCTGTCAAGGTCGCAATCAGGCCTTAATGTTTGGACATATCTAGGCAGTGTCTGCAGGTGAGAGAGACAAATATTTACTGTGACCTGCATCATTAGTCATTCAGTTGGAATTTAGAGAAACCAATGAGGCTAATCATGGTTGTGGATTAAAAGTACACTGAATGCTAATTTTCTCAGAAGAGAGAAATGGCTAGCTAAGTAAGTCAGCATTAGTGGCCTACGGAGAACGGAATTCTTTGACTAAGTTAAAGGTTTTCCTGGTCAAATTTGAGGCATTGGTGTGTGAAGACCCACAAAATTAGCATAATACGAATGATGGGAGTCTCTTCAGTTGCATTGGTAGAGATTAAGAGCTGAGTGAGCACATCTCCACTTGTGTTCCAAAGTCTTACACATGTGCTTTATATCCCTGAGTTCTGGGGAGTACCAGGGTAGTGGGCATTTTGGCAATGCTGTCAAAATAATTTGAATGGGGCCACCTTGTCTAGTGAATTGGAGTTATTCAGTTGACACTGAGTTGCTAAGAAGGACAAACGCTGGAGGGTTTTTGCTAACAACATCCAAAATAGAAGAAGGTTCTACAGTAATCCAGGAACGGGCATTGGTAGAAAATGTAGTGGCATTAGGTTGTTGATAAGAACTATGTCTAGGGATGTGAAACTGAATTTGTTGGTAGTCAGTCTAGGTTGGAGGAAGAGGGGGAGAGATATGAATTCCTATGAAAATGAACAAGATTGGGTCCAAGATGGCACACAGTATGAATAGGATTAAGTATAAGAAGTGCAATAGTCTAAGTGAATTCATATCTGCAAATAAAGCATTATTATCAGGGTGAAGCAGATTATCCAAATGGCAATTGAGGTCCCTGATAACAGAAAACATTGATACTCTGAGAATATAGGTCGTCGTAGGTTGAAATGTTTGTTGATAAAGCCTGAGTGGAATTTAAGGTTAAGTAAATGGGAGGACCAGATATGAAAAAGTTAAGAGTTGCTTTAAAGCTAAAAATTATACATTCCAGTCAATTGAAGAAATAGATATCTCTAAACTCATAGGACCAAGTTGTGCTGTACACAACAGTGAGACCTCCACCACATTTGTCTTAAGTTGGTCTGCATGGCAGATAGAAAAGCCATCCAGTATGTAAACTAAAATACTCGGATTAGAAACGGAATGGAGCCAGATTTCTGTAATGAAGAGACAATATCAGATATAAGGAGATTGTAGATCTTTGTCTGATTTCTAGGTGAAAACTGAGCGTTGTTATGCAAGCAATTGAGAAATGTAACCTCATTTAGTCAGACTCCCAAACATATAGGGCAGGTTGGGGGAGTTAGGAGAAGTATCAGCTGGGTGAGTAGGTGGATCCAATAGAGGGAAGGAAACTTGCAATGACAATGCAATGTCATCAAGAAAAAGTTCCTTCAAAATGACGGGGGAAAGGTGGATCATCACAGTGAGACTGTGGAGAAACCTAGTAGAGTAAGTAAGTCCTTTCCTTGGATTGTTCTGGGGATAAGCTGGCAGAGTGTTTGGCATTTGGGGCTGTACAGGTGCACACGGGCAGAATTGGGCTTGCCTTTGGCATGCCCACTACACATGTCTGCTGTGAATATGAGCCACAGTGTCCCCTAAATATCTCCCTGTGGAGGGGCCCATGGCCCAAATTGAAAGAAAATGCCATGCTAAATATTGTGCAACATAAAAGAGGAAAGGGGAAAATGTAATATACAATATTAGCCCAGATACTGCTAAGCTGTGTGATCAACCTTCCTGTCACAGGTTCCACTGGGAGATCAAATCAAACTAAGGTTAAAGGAAGAACATTATTAAAGCCTAATTTGAGCAAAAAGGATAGCATTGGAGGCTTGCAGCAGGCTTTGCCTTGAGAGCCAGGCAGTTTCTTGAGATACAAAGAAAGAAAAAGATTCTAGTTCCCAGGAGTCAGTGCAGTAGCAGCAAGGAACAGACAATATGATTGCAGATGCACTGTAGTGTCCTTTACGTAGCCTTCTCTGGAGGGGTGGCATGGCCCAGATTGAGCAATACTAGCACTCTAAATAATGCACGATATTGTAAAACCGGCAACGGAAAGAGTAAAGTAAAACAGAGCCCGGTTACTCCTGTACCATGTAGTCTGCTTCTGGGTCACAGTTCTACTGGGAGAGCAAACTAAATTAAAAGGGAAAGCATTAATAAAACATGACATGACTAAAGCAGCAACATTACCAGCTAGCATCGTACATAGTCTGGGTAACCAGGCAGCTCCTTAAGATACTAGAAATTCTTATGTAAGCTTGCCTTGGAATTGTGAATTCAGTTTCTGACTCATGAATCTCCAGCATCTACAATCGCACCCAGCTATTGCAGTACTGAGGTAGGTAATGTATTGAGGTAGATAATGCTGTTCCAAGCTGCCATGTTAAGTGTTGAAGATTTGTGAGTTAGAGATCAGAATTGCAAATCCTGCAATGTTTCCTGTTGTTTCTGTTTCATTTAGAGTAATGGAGGACCTTGAAGGTCCCCACTCTGTGAACTTGGAGTCAGGGTGTTCCTATACTGGCCCATATCAGCCCTTTCTTGAAATGCTCCTGACAAAGGGCCTGTGCTCCATACCCTGAAATGGTTGCCACAAGAGAAACTTCTCTCTGGCAGGATCCAATTAGATTAGTTGGCACTATGGTTCCCACTTTGGAACGTCAATGATAAAAGGGACTGTAAGAAAATGCATTATTGGTTGGTATGGAGAAAGTCTAAAATCCTGTTAGATCTACCACATTAGTTTGATGAATAAACTCTGGTCAATCTCCGGTAGATATGTCATAAAGCAGACAGGCTTAACTTAAAGAAAAGTATGTAAAGTGTTAAGCAGTACCAAAAAAGGAAAGCAGGTCACAAAACAATAATAATCGCACAAGTAATTTCTAAAAATAGAGAAATATTTAGTAATAAAAATGACACCAAAATAGCTAAACAGAAACAGATATGAATCTTTACAGATTTAAGGAAATAGCACCAAGAAAAAGTAAAGCAACAATCCAAAGTCACTGTTCGTGTTTGAGACCTGTGAATGATGTCAAGCTGACTGCGGTAGAGTGGAGGTTGGATACCCTAAGCGGGGATCCTGGTCAAAGATTTTACCTTCTCCTTAGTCACTAAAATAAAAGTCAAAATCCCCTGGTTTGACAATCTGCAGGCTGTATCATGCGAAGTCCTCTCAAAGTCAGAAAGCTACTAAATGAGGGCCCGCTGAAGGCATTGGTCTTGGCTGGAAAAGCTCTGTCTCAAGGTCAACAAGATCCTTGCTTTGGGTGGACTCTTTTCAATCAGTCCCCTGTCAGGGCTTTGTCTTTCTTAGGGAGCTCAAAATACTCCAGTGGGGCAAACCTGAAGCAGTAGCCAATGAAGTCTCCTCGGAATCAGAGATACCATTGTTGTGAGGTCTCTCTGATGGTATTGGAAGTCCAAACAAAGCTTTCTAAATCCTAACTGTTCAGAGTTTCTGTAGCAGTTTCTTTTGGTCACTTCTAAAGTCCCATGATCTCACAGAGAGTATTTAGTAGCCATAACTTCTTCCAGCAGAGGACACCAGCAGGGTCTAATACTGTTTCATTTGTAACTGGTCAGCTTGTCACTCTAGAAACAGTACTCTTGCAGCTTGTTGTGTCCCTGTAGCCACACAGGAGGCCATTCCAATGACCCAAGGAGCACACTTCTTAGTGCTAGGTATACGTCAGAGCAGGTGAAGCCCTTCAGGTCTACACACAAGTCTCAAACAGCAGGTCTAGACCTCTTCTGTTTCTCTTTAGGCCCAGAAAGTGTTCTAACACTATGGGAGAGGTGTCACTTTTGTAGATTTACTAGCCAGTGGAGGTGACTCATGGACACCACTTAACTGATGAGGAAAACATTCCCACAAGCAACTCTTTCCCTTTTTGCAGCACATCATGTTTACCTTAGCGCAAACTATTCCACAGTTCACTATTCTGAGGCAAATCCAACATGGTGGATCTTTTTGCGCTTGAATGAGCTTGTGTGTCAGCCAGGTGTGTATTTAATGTTAATGAGTAGACTTTTCTTCTTCAGCTACACTAATCTGGCTTTGGGATCTGCTTGCTCTCCCTCTAGCCTGCTGCTAAACTGATGGCAATTGGCCTAAGGGACAAAGGGCTTCCCTTTCTAAGTTGTCCCTTTACACTTAACTATGAAGGGGCAGGTCTTATCTTGGACCCTTTCAAATTAATGAAGTTTCTGGACCCTCCCCAGCTTTCCTTCCTGTGCATAGAAGAGTCACATTCTTCACCCCATGTCTCCTGTGAAATCGTTCCTGTGCTGGGAGCCATTTTCACACCCCATTAAGGGGAAGTACTGGGATGGGCAACTGCAGGATAATGTTACTTAGCCACTGTAGGTTCAGACAGGTAAAATGTATTTTTAAAGTCACTTTTCCTAAATATTTACTAAAAATCTGACTTTACCAATACATTAGATTTTTAAGAAATATTGTAAATGATGATTTAATTGCCCCTGATGCGTATCCCAATCCAAAGATAGTATACTTATTATTTTAGCTGAATTTATTGTTTCTCATAGGGAGAGTACATCCCTTACAATGAAAAAAGCTTTTGAGGACTATTCAAAGCAGGTACATGCCAACATTCAATTCTTGCATGCATCACATTTATATACGAGGCACCCTAATATGTGGGCTGTATGATATTCATAGGAGTGACATTTAATAGTTAAAAGTATGGCTCTTTTCTATAAAAAATGGCTATGTTGACAGATTTACCCAAAGGTTTAAAAGCTGAGTCAAGCTGTTCAGATGGGCCTGGAGCCATATTGTCTTTGCCCCTCTATTGCATGGCCCAAGTGCTGCAGTGTACAGATGATATTTAACTTTCTATTCCATCACTGTAATTTCCTGCAGTACACACTGAGATCATACTGAAAAGTTATATATGTGATTTGTGCTAATGGTCAGCTGCATTGGGTCACTACTGGAAAACACTGCAAGATATCTGCATTTATTTCTCTTTGAATACATAACAACCTTACCATCACTTACATTATGGAAACCCTCATTGTAATGTCAATGTACACATCCATTCAGCACATTTGAGGCATTAAAGCTCGCAGATGCTTCCTGAGAGCAAGATCCACCACTTGAGACATACCAACATGATCACTGAAATGTTAAAAATATTGGCTAACTGACAATGTCTCCCCTGTCAATGACATCCAATACCTGCAGAAAAATTGAACAGCCATACGGACCTCCTTTGCCCCAAAATATGCCAACCCCTTATGAGGTAGTAGGGAAAAAAGGTTGCTTGTGCAGGAAATAATAAAGACTTGATGAGCAATGTGGTCCTTTGAACTAGATTTATTGATGATCGGTTTCTAATTTGGGCTGTGAATAAGACATTGCTAGAATTTATTAAAGAGTTGGACTAGAATGAGGGAAACAGACTTACAAGCAATTTAAGGTCAGACAGCAGAAAGTTTCTGGATGTCACATTCTATGTGAAGATTGAAGAAATATGCACAAAGATACAAATAAAAGTAACAACAAGTAACAACATATTACATGCAAACAGGAATAATCCCAAAACACTCAAATTGAAGACTTTCAGAATTTGGTTCAAGTATGACGACTTCAGTCAAGAAACAGTACATATAATCAAAAAGTTCAGAGAAAGGGGCTACCTAGAATTAGTATTACAAGATGCTCTGCACATAGTAAATAAAAAAAAACAGACGATCTCTTGCTTGAAAATTTGAATGACGAATGCAAGCATGACATTGTTCATGAAAACATGTGAATCCTGCAGAACATTTGTCTTGGGTATAAATGTAAGTGAATACTTAACATTTGAAAGAAACAAAATACAAATAGCAGAATGGATTGCATTCAGTACTGAGTTCAAGTCATCAAGTAACCCTACTCTAATAGTATTACAATGTACAACAAGTAGTATCCACCAAGACCCAATAAGATAACATGGAATTCACAGTTGTGAGGGCATCACAGCTTTCAAATATTGGGAGTGTATAAAAACACTTGATGTAAATGGTGCCCAATTATCTTTATGGACTTAGTGAATCAATAAATACTTAGCACCTCAATGTTGCAACACATTACAATATTTATTAGTTACATATTTAACAACATCTAAAGTAGTACATGTATTTGACTCTGTTTCTTTACAATTGTTGCTGTGTAGTTTAGACTGATATATAACAGTCATTGCAGTCAGTCAGTGCAAAGTGGTAAATTACATACGGGGTAGTCTGTTAGTTAACTCAAATGCCTGCTATTTCTATACTCAATCAATTAGTGATATTGTTATGCTCTAAAAGTTACATAATGAACGGTTAGTGGCCTCCAAGGCTTAAGCAAAGGGCTTGCATCTTTGCACAAGAGGGTGATTCACTAAAATTAGAGTCTGCCTTATCATTACTGATGGCTAAAATGACAATTTGGGCATTCTGCCTTCAACCCGTAAATTACAATCTAGTGGTCTGCTTTTGGAGCTGAAAGATGCGATCCAAGCCAAACAACACTTAGCAAATGTAGTTGAAGAAAATGGTCTGTAAAATGTATTGTTTGGACTCATTTGTTTTCTAAAATGTTCGGTAAGGAAAGAACCGCCATTACCCAAACCCAATGCTGAGAGTGAGGCTTGTTTGCTGCACTCTCTTGCTCAGTGAGGTGACCACCTAGCATGTTGTAAGTTTTGAGCATTGACTGCAAAAGTTCAAGCTACATGATGAAAACTGAGGACACAAACTCAGGCCACTTTTATTGATGTAGCTGAAAAGGTTAGGACATTCATATCAAAACTAGTAAACAGATGCCCCACACAAGTTTAAATCAAAGATGTTTCACGATCTTTGGTTTGTTTACTCTGGTATTTCTCCTGTTCCCTGCATACTAGCAGACCTTCCAACCTCCAACAAAATCTCTCAGTGTGAGGTGAAGGGACCTGGAGCAGGCAGATACTGGGGAAGGGACGGGCCCTTGAGATCATTCCACCACATGCATGAAAGTGCTTGGGGGGGGTGGCCATTGAGAGAGGTGGGGCTTAGTGTAGGTCACTGGCTGTGACTTTTTCTATCCCACCCTCCAAAAACTGAAAGCTTTAAAAAAGGCTGCCACTGATGTCCCGAGAGACTGCAAATCCCCAATGGACATCAGCTGTGCTGAGCCTCTACACAATGTGCTCTTCGCAACTGTGTCCAACTCACATTGCTGCGTTGTGATAGCAGCTCCTCAGTGGGTGACCATGTGAAGGGGCCGATCTTGTGAACACTCTGTAGTGCCATGTGAGTTGGCAGGGCTGTACCAGGGAACTGCTTTTAGTGTTGAATTGGCTGGCATGACTCGACTATGTCTCAATGGCCTTATTCTAGTCACAGCCACCATAAGTGTGGTGTTGATTTGAACGTTTTTGCCACAATGATTCTGGCCTCTAGTCCAGCACTGTATATTGAGAGCAAGTAATGTTTAGAATGAAAAAAGCGCCAGGTCTTTGGTGTCAGGAAACAAGGCTCTAGCCATACACTGATAGGCAAATGCTTCAATTTGGTGCCTGGTGTAGGCCTTACTTTCAGCTGCTGGGCTGTCAATAAGTCACCCACTTGCTCCTGTGATCCTTTTGGCCTTTTAGAGTTTTCAAAATGGGGACTACAACCTCAGACTGCAGACATCCTACTTCTACTCTCCCTTCTGCCATCTCAATGCGTGCACCCTGGGATTTGGCGGGTGGCTGACAGTCCAAGACTTCTAGGGCTGATACACAGCCCCCCTGAGGGGATAATATACAGTGTCAGTGTTTTGTTGGAGCAGGTCTGGCTCAAATCATTTGTATCCTTCCACTGTGACAGTGCTAGCAGCACCTCCAGGACAGCAGTTGTCTTACCAGTGCCAGGTTTGGGGTCCTTTCCTGTGACAACAGGTATCCCCTGGCCCTCTGGTCTCCCCAATGTGGATGGCATCTACCTCCTACACATTGTTCTTCTCCAGGGCCTCTCTACCTTACAAGTAGGAAAAAGCACCCCAAGAAACCTGTCTTTTGGGATTACCTGGTCAGCTCTTTGTTTACCTGTGGGAGCTCACTGCCAAGGATGCAGCCTGTGAGTATGTGGGGGCCATCAGTAAGCCTTCTCCAGGCAAGTCCTCCCTCCCATTCTATGTTTACCAGGGCCACAGGGCAAAGGCAGACAGTTTCCCTCTATGTTCCTGGCTGACCCTGCAATCCTGCCCTGGCAGATAATGATCTAGGGATACCAGCTTGTCCACCACCATGGTATGGCTGGCAAAGGTATCCACAGAGCAGTGACAGAGACACCATTTACTGTGACTCTATAGAAGCACTTCCTAGAACTCTCCAGAATCACCTGCTTACCTTCTGGGTCTACCTCCCAGCTAAAGGCTACTAGGGCCTTCTCTGGGTAGTCCTCCCACACAGCTACACCAGCCTCTCCTGTGGAGTGCCCGGTAGTGTGAACCTTCTTTCTGGGGCATTAGGAATCTCCCTTACGTTTCCTGGCTGCAGGCAGTCATAGCACCTGCCCCTCTCAAAGAATTTCTTTCCCCCTGGGTTCAATCTTCCTTGCTTTTCAGGGGTGGGTTGGGACTCTCTCCCCTTTTCAGATGTTTGGGGCACAAGGAGTATTCTTTTTGAGAAATTTGAGTAATGTATTGCTCCCCTCCTTTCATTGGTGCAGGCTTGCTCCCTATTCCTCAAATGGCCGTCATGGGACTGTTTGGACAGCGGAGTGCTTCCCTACTTCACTGTCTCCTCTTCTTCCCTGGTGCATGCTTCAAAAAATCTTCAAGTGGCTCCCCTGAACACTAGAAGCATGTTACACAAGACATCACTATAGGCAGGCTAGACTACAGAAACACTCTGGGGCATATTTATACTCCGTTTGCGCCGAATTTGCGTCGTTTTTTTTCGACGCAAATTCGACGCAAAACTCCATATTTATACTTTGGCGTTAGACGCGTCTAGCGCCAAAGTTCATGGAGTCAGCGTCATTTTTTGGTGTGAACACCTTCCTTGCGTTAATGAGATGCAAGGTAGGCGTTCCCGTCTTAAAAAATTACTCCCAGACATGTGCGTGGTATTTATACTCCCGGGCAAAAATGACGCCCGGGAGTGGGCGGGGCAAAAAACCCCGCATTTGCGCCTCTTTTTAACGCCTGGGTCAGGGCAGGCATTAAGGGACCTGTGGGCTCAGAATGAGCTCAGAGGTGCCCTCCCCTGCCCCCAGCGACACCCCCTGCCACCCTTGCCCACCCCAGGAGGACACCCAAGGATGGAGGGACCCATCCCAGGGAAGAAAAGGTAAGTTGTGGTAAGTATTTTAAAAAAAAAAATTGTGGCATAGGGGGGCCTGATTTGTGCCCCCCTACATGCCACTATGCCCAATGACCATGCCCAGGGGACAGAAGTCACCTGGTCATGGCCATTGGGCAAGGGGGCATGACTCCTGTCTTTGCTAAGACAGGAGTCATGTTAATGGCGTCTGGGCACTCAAAAAAAATGGCGCAAATCAGGTTAAGACGATTTTTTTGCCTCAGCCTGACTTGCCCCATTTTGGGACGCCCAAACGCCATTTTTCCCTACGCCGGCACTGCCTGGTGTACGTCGTTTTTTTTCACGCACACCTGGCAGAGCCGGTCGGCTAACGCCGGCTAACGCCATTCAATAAATACGGCGCCCGCATGGCGCTTCAGAATGGCGTTAGCCGGCGCTAATTTTTTTGGCGCAAAACTGCATTAGCGCAGTTTTGCGTCAAAAAGTATAAATATGGCCCTCTATACTTAGGGATAGCTGAACAACACCTCCAGATTACACGGACCATTCAGAATGCCACAGCCAGACTCGTTCTTCACCTAACCCGATGGGCCCCAATCACTCCTCACTTTGAGGAACTCCACTGGGTCCCGGTACAGAAGAGATGTCAGTTCAAGCTGCTGACCCATGCATACAAGGCCCTACCCAACCTAGGATCGACGTACATCAACCACTGCCTAAAATCTCACCAACCTTCTAGACAAAACGCTCAACCTCCCTCTCACTCACTCACATTCCCTGCTTCACGCATCAACAGAAGTACAAGTGGAGGGGGCTCCTTGTCCTACTTCACAGCTTCTCTACTGGAATTCTGAAAGGTGCTCAAGACCTGGCTATTTGACTGACTCTGCAAACACCTGGATACCCTCTTGGGTTATTAGCTATGCTATACGAATCAATTAATTGATCGATTTGATTAATTGGAGCACTGTCATTCTCTTCTTCATTCCCTTATGGAGTGATCTGTGCTTGGCTGGACTCTTTCCCGGCCTGGAGGGCTTTCAGATAGCCAGCCTTCTTGGGCTTGTGGCTCAGCTTCAGCTGACTCACTTTACACATGGCCTTCAGCTATCCCACACTAAGGCCAGCCAAGGTTGTCAGATCAACCTCCACATTCACTGAGGAATATGGTGCGAAAATTGTAGCATAAAATGAAGTTTAGAAAAATTATAAAAATTACCCCATTCAAAACCTAAATGCCAATTACAATTCATAAAAATAATTTTTGCTCTAAAATCAGCATAGTAATTTTTGAGGTTCTCTTAAACCGGCATAGTGTTGCAAAAACAAAACTCAAATTCACCAAAAGCTACTTCCTGATTAACTGACCAGTCCACTTGTACAAGCTGAAAGAGTGTGTTATGATGGCTTCTCGAAAAACATCCTCACTTTAATACAGAAAGCGGGAATGAAAATTTGTGTAATTTGTTTACTGTAATCATGTGAAATTACATCAGAGTTGTGTGAAATTACGTGTTGTTATGTGAGATGCAAATATCATCGTTTCACACTATGGGGGTGATTCTGACCGCGGCGGACGGGTTCCCGCCGAAAGACCGCTCCGCGGTCAAAAGACCGTGGCGGTCATTCTGGCTTTCCCACTGGGCTGGCGGGCGACCGCCGAAAGTCCGCCCGCCAGCCCAGCGGGAAACACCCTTCCCACGAGGAAGCCGGCTCAGAATGGAGCCGGCGGAGTGTGAAGGTGCGACGGGTGCAGTTGCACCCGTCGCGAATTTCAGTGTCTGCAAAGCAGACACTGAAATTCTTCATGGGGCCCTCTTACGGGGGCCCCTGCAGTGCCCATGCCAATGCATGGGCACTGCAGGGGCCCCCAGGGGCCCCGCGGCACCCCCTACCGCCATCCTGTCCCTGGCGGGAGAACCGCCAGGAACCGGATGGCGGTAGGGGGTGTCAGAATCCCCATGGCGGCGGAGCGCGCTCCGCCGCCATGGAGGATTCTCAAGGGCAGCGGGAAGTCGGCGGTACACCGCCGACTTTCCGTTTCTGGCCGCGGCTGAACCGCCGCGGTCAGAATGCCCAGCGGTGCACCGCCAGCCTGTTGGCGGTGCTACCGCCGACCTCCGCCATGGCGGTAATTACCGCCAGGGTCAGAATGACCCCCTATATTTTAGAGTAAAATGTGCACTTGCATACATTTTTGGCACAAGTATGCATTTAAACAATAATACTGTGAACAACAGCTTCTCTCGTTCCCAGGCATAATGCAATAAATAGACAGTCAGGGACAAATCCAATAATTATTTAAAGAAACCAGTACTAACTCCTGATTTCTGGGTTGATTCCTTTCCCTTATTTATTTAAATCTTTATGACAAAGGACAACAGAAGCATGTCATAAAACACTCCATCACACATAGTACAAACCTAAATATAACATAGTATAAACATAAATATAATCATCACTTTACAAATACATGTAACAGAAATATACAAAAGGAGAGATATGCCCACCACCATTTCTTTGCATTGTGGTCACTATTTACAAAACTATAGATGTGATCCACTAAGTTGTGGTGATCGAGGGTATCAACTGCACCCAGCTGTGAAATACCTAAATGTCTTTCAAAGGTTTTTAGATGGTGCAAGAACACTTCTGATATAAATTGATTGGCTTCCAAACCCTTGATCCCACTAGAAAAATGTCTACGCGTTTCGGCCTCGTCAGTCATGGCCTCATCAGGACTGCCAGGGGGCACTGGTACCTCTACAAAAATTACCACAACAATTAAAATCAAACAACCTAACAAGGTTTCACCATCATTCATCTACAAACACAGTGTGTATCAGTATTCAGAGTTAGCCCAAAAATAAAACCAAATCCAAGCATTGGAGGTCCTTATCTAAGCAAATCTATATTGACACCGAAAACTAGTGTGTGTATCCACTCCAAATAATGGTCGTACCGAGCCAATCAACACGTCTATATTTATTTTGACACCAAGGCATGCATCTAAGGCTAATGGCCACCGAGGGTGTAACAAGACTAAAAAAATCATACCTTTCTTCCATCCAATTTCCTCTAATTACCAGAAACAGCATCTTTTCTCAAATTATTGGTTATAGCTAGCTGGTCAAAACGGAGAAACGGAAAAACGACCGGACTCGTTAGTGCTGTGAGGCAAAACCTTTCTCATGCAAAGGTGCCGCTGTGCCATATATATATACTCTCTTACCTCTCTATCCGAGCATTATGTCCTAGATTCAGGCGTCTTGTCTTGAACTACAGTAAGGGCAAGCCTCTTACCGGGTAAGCCGTTATCTATACAAAAGATATAGAGAAAATAGGCCCCATTCAAACCCTGGCACTACATCTTACTTATTAGCGCCTTAATTATAACAGGGGGTAATTCACGAAGTCAACCAACTTACTAATATTGCCGTGCAGCCCACAGCCACTTCTACGCTGTTCTGTTGCGCACGTCTTCGATACTGACTTCTGTTAGCGTCTGCTTTCGTAAAGCGTCTCTGCATGGAACGCGGTGCCGTTTAAAGGGAGCCAGTAATCAATAGCGCGCATCTCTGCGCTACCCGGGGCACGTCTCGAGTGCCATCTTCAAAGTATCTCCTAACTACGGAAAGATCAAAATGAAATTAAGTAATACAGAATGCTATATCGAACCGGGCTGGTGTAACCCTCAGGGCCATTAATGCTCATACACTTTCAGCCTCTACATAGGTCTTAGAGCTATACTTTACTCTCTAGCCCTCGTGGTATCTGGAGATTCTAACACTTTGGAGGCCATATTGGGTGTACCGACGATCTATTATTCGAAGTGTAAAGGAAAGACGAAAATGCATAACTCTATCGCATCTTATTAGCTGTTCACTGCTCATATTGACTCCGGCATCCTTATATCCTTCCTCTCATGGGTATACAGTCCGGACCACCTATATAATCACCTATATAATCAAGTGTGCATATGCCATACATAACACTTACTTATATCCTATTTACTATGACTTCAATCGAAGCTATCACCTTTCACCATATTCAGAATACCTTTCAGGAATTATCACACATTTTGTACTAATGATTTATAGTTTTTTAGAGACTAGCTGAACAGCTTATTCTGATCTCATCAACTAATTAGAGTCCAAACTTCATCACAGTCATTTAATCCTGTTTTGACTGTCTGAAATTTCTCGATCATTCTCGCTTCTAATTTCAGCAATATTGTCAGCATTGTTGGTCCATCCACTTTCGGCTGTATCACAGCCAGCACTGTCCATCGAATATCATTGGCTTTATGACCATATTCCAAAAAATGTTCAACAAGTGGTGCTCCTTTTATTCAACATTTGATTCTTGACCGGTGCTGAAGAATGCGGCTTTTTATTGGTTGTGAGGTTTGCCCAATATAGGCTTTTTCGCAAGGACATACAATACAATATATCAAATTTTTTGTGTTGCAGTTTGAGAAATCCAGTTGGGCATGCCTTTTGCCGTTTATTACTATCTCTTTGGAGTCCTGTGTGTACTGGCATGCTATACATTTACAGCACCTAAAATGTCCCTGCACAGCAGGTAATTGCAACATTGCTTTTAGGTTGTTTTTGTCTGTCTGTTTTTGTGCCGCCTGTACCCACTGATCTTTAAGGCTACGTGCTGTCTTAAAAGAGAAAAGTGGTTTCTCAATATTAAGATCTTTGATAATCCTCCAGTTTTTTTCTATGATTCCGCGTATCTTATTAGCCTTTGGACTAAACGTCAACACGCATGTTAGGGGGATCTCTTTTGTTCGTGTTTTAGGCGTAAGGAGTGTTTCTCTTGGCGTAAACCACACTCTTTTTGCAGCCGCTTTAACCAACTTTTTAGGATACCCTCTGACTCCAAGCTTTTTCATCAGTTCTTCTGCATTGCAGAAATAATCATCTTTGTCTGTGCAATTTCTTCTTATTCTTAGAAATTGCCCATATGGTAAATTCTCTTTAAGAGTTCTGGGATGTCCGCTAGAGGAATGCAGCAGTGTGTTACAGTCTGTCTGTTTTTTATATAGGCTCACTTCAAGGCATGGCACGTCCTTTAGGGTGGAGGAGCCACGCCCCCACCTTTTGCCCCTCCATGTAGAGTGGCTGTCAGGCTGAACAAAGGTCAGCCTGACAGTCACTCTTCATGTTCAGCTCAGGCAGCCAGGAGCGAAACATGCGCAATTTGCGCAGACTCTTGGGTGCCTGAGCTGAACTTTACTGGGCTAAAGAGGTCACAGCACCTATGGCCGTGAGCTCCTCAACTCAGCAAAGGTGCCTCAAGACTCTTCCCCTCTATGAACGAGGGGAAGTGTCACCCATTGACTCCGACCTGGGCGCTTCAGGTTTAAGACATGAATCGCCCAGGGCAAGTGTCAATCAGTGACACTTCGTCACAGAGTGGGGTGGGGTCAGCACTCTTACTGACCCCATCCCACTCTGTGACGAAGTTGGGAGTGCTGCCTTCCCTCATTGGCTGATCTCAGGTCAGCCAGTGAGGGAAGGCAGCAGTCCCACCCTCCTGGGACCTCCTGGGACCTCCAAGCTGAAGGTAAGTGTGTGTGTGTGATTTTTTTAAATGAATGTTTGGTGCATGCATGCATGTTTGAATGTTGATGAGTGTTGTGAATGGATGTGTGTGCGTGTGTGTGTGAATGAATGAGTGTGAGTGTGCTTCCCGACCACCCCCTCCCTCCTAAAATTGCCGTCCGCCACTGCTCGTTCTGTTGTTCCTGTGCATCTGTGGCAAATCTTCAGCACAAACTTCATATGTGCTGTAAAGTTTTATCATGAATGGCATGTAATTATGTGAAGTCGCTCAATTTAAATTTAACCAAGTTCTAGTTTGATGTGACTCCATGTCCTTTTTCCAAGATCTATCCTCATTCACCTTGATGAAACACAAGACCTTTGGTGATGTTACAGTCACTCTCCGCCAGAAAGCAATCCTCTACAGATGGGGGTATCTGCTCAAACTGTCCTTTACCAGAGGGGGCAAAGAGCATACAGTTGTCCTTCTAGAGGAGGGCTGCAAGATATTTGGCATCCCGGGTTGCTTGGTGAACACTGGAAACCCTAAAGGCATGCTAAATAATGAAAGTGACCAAAAAACCCTGACTCCCAAGGCCTGAAGGAACGCCTGTAGATAAGATCACATTTGAGACAAAGAAGCCCACCTAGCTTCATTGGACGATGACTGATCTTTCTTGGCCTGGAATTTGCTCCCCACTCACTGGACCTGGGAGGGGAGTTTCAACATCCTTCTTTGGGCCTCACATATTTTAATTGGCCCTTTCTACTTTCTTTTCAATGTTTACCCCTCCACTGTTTGTTTTCACGTTTGCAGTGAGAGATCCTGTTTGTTGGGGTGACCGTTGAGGTCCCTTGATGGACCCCTGTAGGTTGTTTGACCCAGTTACTTAAGTTTGGGGGCATGATTGTCTGTCCCACCAGACCTGGTGTCTAGCTTTTGAACTTATTGCTTTCATGTTACAGTTTGTGTTTACTGTTTACATTATCTACAAGTTCTTACCGACGAACAGATTAACAAGGCGAGGGCAAGGGGTGTGTGAAGAAGGCAATAGTGCATTAACTGGAGATGCATGCTTGATTATTTGATAGTATAATGGGGTGGGGATAGTAACCATGAGGTCCATTACGAACATGATATAAATAAACACTTCACCATTCCTTTCAATGGCTAACATTAAGATATTAACAGGGAATGCCTAGGGTTTGAATTTGCCGACTAAGAGGTGAGCAAAACTGAAATGGTTACCTTTCCAGGGATGAGATGTGGTATTACTACAAAAACCCCATCTTATTGGTTAAGATGGACCTTCCTAAGAATCATTCCCATGCAATAAACAAAACAAGGGGTGTGTCCATACTACTGAAAAGAGACTTACCATTTCAATTTGACTCTTTTTTATGAAGCTGCGAAGGTAGAATGATTAGTATTCATGGCAACATTTTATATAAAGAACCAACATTTGTTCAGTAGGTGGACCTAGTGAGTCTCATGGGGCCTATTGACTATAGGAGGCACCTTCAACGCTGTTTTGGATGAAACTTTATAAAAATATATCCTTAGGAAAGCTACATATGCAGCACTTCAGGTGCTATTAGAAGATATTAAGACCAGGAAATATTATTTCATGTGCCTGAGAAAAATTAAACCTTTTATTCCTGAATCGATAAAACACATTGTAGAATAGAATTCTGCCTGACTAATAGGATGGCCTATGAGAAAGTGTAGTCAGCAGAAATCTAGATCTGCACCCTTTTAGACCATTCTCCAGTGGTGCTGTTCCTGGGCCTTGGGGTGCCTAGTCCTCTTGCCGTTGGACATGGAGCCTGAACAGGATGGTTTTTGGAGACACTACTTCCCAGAGAATGACACTGGTGAACTCCCTCTTGCCATGGTTTGGGCCACGGCAAAGTTGATCTTAGGAAGGAAGCGTATTTCCCACATGACTACATTCCAGCGATGAGCAGGAGGAAGGAAACAGAAGCTTGAGTCACAGATATGTACACTCAACAGCACTATAAGACTTACTGCCTTTCTCGAACCTTCCGATCCATATGCAAAACTAGGAGAGAATTAGAATTGATACTAATTAGCGAGACAACCAAGTAATGGTTATTCACAGGCCAGAAATACTATCAGAGGAGTGGAAAGGCCAACCGTCTTCTAACCGTATTTTAGCCTTTAAATGTAATGCTCTTCAGACATACAGCTGCATAAAAAGAGATGAAGGACCCTGATGACATGGTGTTGAAATTCTACAAAGGTTCACAGAGTACACTAGGCTAAATCTTTACCCACAAGCCCATGACCTCAACCTAAGCTTGATTCAGTGATTCTCCACAAATTAGTGAGGATAATCACTCCCCAGGAAGTGACTCTAGCCATACCAGGGATGCCTGTGAATAAAATGCCAGGCACGGATGGCCCTCCTATATTGTTTTACAAAGTATTTCCTTCCATCCTAGCAGAGCCTCTGTGCAATTTGTTCAGCTGCACAGGATAGTCAATAGGGGACAGTTACCATGTTGAAAGCCATAATTATGCTGTTTCTCTAACCAAGGAAAACCCCAGTGAGCTGTTGTTCCTACTGACCAATAGCTCTCTCTAACAATGATGATAAAATATTTACAAAAATTCTGACTTTTAGGCTGAATCAGCTATTGCCTCAACTGATTTCCCTCTCCATTCAGGGTTTTTTCTTTGGGTGTCACACCTATGATGGCACTAGCAGTGAACCTTATCAAAGCGGCTACCAAAAACAAAACCCTAATGGTCCTTCTCTCGATTGACGCAGAGAAGGACCCAGATCTTGTCGACTGGCTTCTTAAGTTTTGCCAGCTCAGTTCTTGTGCTGTGCTTTGAAGTATATTGTATTCAATATAAATCTTAACAGGGGCTTATATCCCGCCCTTGATTTTCATTGGTTCCTGTACTTGCCACTTACTTTTCTTCCATTTCTATTGTTGAAGCATACTATGGGGGTCATTACAACATTGGCGGTAAAAGCCGCTTACGGCCGTGCAGAAGACCGCCAACACACTGCTGCGGCCGCGGAATTCCGCCATGGTCATTATGACCCACAGCACGGAATCCGCCAAAATCCAGACACCCACACAAGTCCGCCACACCAAAGGTCAGTGATAAACTGGCGATAACAAAACCTCCACCGTCACGCCAACAGGAATACACCCACACTATCATGACCCAGGAATCCACGCAGCGGTCTTTTAACCGCGGTATTCCATTGGCGGTACACACTGCCGCGCTCAAAATACACACACATTTACAAAACACAACCACATTGGACAATTCGAAATACACACACCTGACACACATACACACACCACTCCCACACATCCAATACAATATAAAACACACACCCACATCACCCACAAACCCTTACGACCACAATTGCGACTGAGGACCAGAGAGAGACACCACCATCTACAAACTAGCATCCACAGGCACTCAACACCATCACTCATACAACATCCACGGACATCACACAACACACCTCTAAATATCACCCCACACATCACAACACACACCACCCCACACATCACCCACACCACCCCATGGCACCACAAAGACACCCCAGGTTCTCTGAGGAGGAGCTCAGGGTCATGGTGGAGGAAATCGTCCAGGTAGAGCCACAGCTATTCGGATCACAGGTGCAGCACACCACCATAGCTAGGAAGATGGAGCTATGGCGAAGAATCGTAGACAGGGTCAACGCAGTGGGACAGCACCCAAGAACTAGGGATGACATCAGGAAGAGGTGGAACGACCTACAGGGGAAGGTGCGTTCCGTGGTCTCAAGACACCACATCGCGGTTTAGAGGACTGGCGGCGGACCCCCACCTCCTCCCTCACAACTAACAACATGGGAGGAGCAGGTCTTGGCTATACTGCATCCTGAGGTCCTCGCAGGAGTAGCTGGAGGAATGGACTCTGGTAAGTCACTCTTCACCACTTTCACCCCCCCTACCTGCATGCCATCAAAGACCCCCACCCTCGCCCTCACCCCCATCACTCCAACTCCTCACAGATGTCCTAATATCACAAACCACACATCCCAAACCCAAGCCCTTCATGTAATACCAAAGCATGGACACCCATCACCAATGCATGGCCACTACACATACTCATACACCCCACAAAACCATTATCACACAAGGTCCTACACAGGAATGCAAGCACTGGGGTACACGGTCACCCACCCATTGCACACCATGGCACACACAGATGCAATAATCATGCCTTTACACCCCTGCAGGACCCCTACCCAACGTCACCAGAAAGGAGGGTCCAGATATGTCCACTCCACCCACAGAAGAGGCCCACAGTGATGACAGCAGCTCTGTCCAACTGGATCTAGATGATCAGCCCGGCCCATCTGGGACCTTGGGACAGTCGGTTCCTCTCACACTGGCACAGGCCACTACAGAGCTTGCCCCCTCTGGAAACACCAGCGCAGCACCCACCCAGCGGGCCCATACCTCTGTCCCCAGGACACGTCAATCAGCAGTGTGTCCACCACTACAGGGAACCCAGGCTAACCCACCACCCCAACAACACCAGGGACCTGGGGGCAGTATTAGTGGCCACACGGTTCAGGGGACAGAGGCCCAGGAACACAGGGGAACTGGGAGGGCTGCTGTGTGACAGGGGGAGGACAGGCCCAGGGAACCCACTCTCCACGAGGCCCTCTCCAACATCATGGGAGCCTACCACCATTCCCAGGAGACGATGGCAACGGTACTGGCCAAGTGTCAGGAGACCCAGCGGCTGCAGGAAGAACAGTATTTGGGGTTCAGGGAGGAACTCAAATCCATCAATTCCACCCTGGGCACCATTGTAGGGGTGCTGAAGGAACTCGTCAACACCAGGAGGGACACTGTGGCACAACAAGGGGCCCCTGACACTAGCCTGGACGATGAACTGCCCACCACCTCCGCCGGCGCTAGTGGACAGGAGGCACCGCCACAGGACCACCATACCAGCACCCCACCCCCTGCAGATGGAGAACCACCCCGCAAACGGTCCCTGAGATCCAGGACAAAGACAGAGAACAATGCCAAGACCCCTGCCAAGAAATGAGACCACCCTGATTGTCATCCTTCTGTCCCACTTTGTCACCCTGTCCATACTTAAACTGCCCCAGCTCCACTTCCTATGCCCCTTTGGACAAAGCACCTGTGAGACTAATAGACTGGACTCTGCCATGGACATTCCTCTACCATCAGCCCTGACCATTTTACAACCCCCTCCACTATTGAGCACTTAAATAAACACCCTTAAATCAAAAAACAATCTGGAGTCAGTCTGTGCTTTCGAAAATGTGTATTTACAATTACAGTGGCAAAATGCTATATCAAATGTAATGTCAACATACCTATGTCACACAGCACTAGTCCATGCGTATACAAAGCAGATGTCACACAGTGTGACCCACATCTGTGAAATCATAATGGAAAGTGACAACTCAGTGACCATACACTGGGTGAAAATGACAGACAGATGAGAGGTAGTAGAATTAAATCACATGTAGCAGACTGTGTTGTCTTCTTACCTGTGTCTCACTGGAAGTATTGCAGGATCACCGTATTCCTGTTGTCTATGTCCTCTTCTTCAGCTTCCTCGTCTTCACTGTCCACAGGCTCCACAGCTGCCACAACACCTCCATCTGGACCATCCTCCTGCAGAAAAGGCACCTGTCCTCGCAAAGCCAAGTTGTGAAGCATACAGCAGGCCACGATGATCTGGCCTACCTTCTTTGGTGAGTAGAATAGGGAACCACCTGTTATATGGAGGCACCGGAACCTGGCCTCCAGGAGGCCGAAGGTCCTCCCTATAACCCTCCTAGTTCGCCCATGGGCCTCATTGTAGCGTTCCTCAGCCCTTGTCCTGGGATTCCTCACAGGGTTCAGTAGCCATGACAGGTTGTTGTAGCCAGCGTCACCTGCAAATGTCGAGGGACAACTGTTAGACACACACTAACCCTTAGGGACAACCCCAGACCCAGACAACTATCCAGACTGTATAGGGTCCATGTCCTCACCTAATAGCCACACACGGTGCCTCTGGAGTTGCCCCATCACATAAGGGATGCTGCTATTCCGCAGAATGTAAGCGTCATGCACTGAGCCAGGAAACTTGGCGTTCACATGGGAGATGTACTGGTCGGCCAAACACACCATCTGCACATTCATCGAATGGTAACTCTTCCTGTTTCTGTAAACCTGTTCCCTCCTGCGGGGGGACCAAGGCCACATGTGTCCCATCAGTGGCACCTATGATGTTGGGGATATGTCCCAGGGCATAGAAATCACCTTTCACTGTAGGCAAATCCTCCACCTGAGGGAAAACGATGTAGCTCCGCATGTGTTTCGGCAGGGCAGACAACACTCTGGACAACACGTTGGAAAACATAGGCTGGGACATCCCAGATGCTATGGCCACTGTTGTTTGAAATGACCCACTTGCTAGGAAATGGAGTACTGACAGCACCTGCACTTGAGGGGGGATTCCTGTGGGATGGCGGATAGCTGACATCAGGTCTGGCTCCAACTGGGCACACAGTTCCTGGATTGTGGCACGATCAAGTCTGCAGGTGATAATCACATGTCGCTCCTCCATTGTCGACAGGTCCACCAGTGGTCTGTACACCGGAGGATGCTGCCATCTCCTCATATGCCCCAGCGGAAGGTGCCTATGGAGGAGAACAGCAAGCAGAGAGTAAACCAACTCTGAGGTACGTAAACACAGCATACTCAGAAATATTAGCAAATCGACATATGCCTGTATGAGTGCTTGGGCAAGGCCTAGATATGTGTGGCACAGTCCAAAATAATGCCATGTGGGCCCATGAAATGGCGGCTGCCTGACCTGTAAAGTGGGACAATGGGATATTAGGTAACTGCGCTGGCGTTGTACACCATCGCGGTAGGCAGTCGAAGACCGCAGCGCAATCCTGCATTGGTTAACATTGGACCGTATTGGTCCCAGGAGCCAATGACGATGTACGCCGGCGGTGACTGTACGCACTGCTGCTGACGTGACCGCCATTTACTCTCTGTTCAATCACTTGATACCTGATCTTCGACAGGAGAGGACCTACACTGCAAGTGCTGCTGTGACCTCAGTCTGGAAGAGACAATGGCTCATGTGTCTGGGGAAAGGGCCCCTGCCTTCAGCACGGAGGAGTTGGAGAAACTCGTGGATGGGGTCCTCCCCCAGTACACGCTACTCTACGGTCCTCCAGACAAACAGGTAAGTACACTGTAAGCATGCTGTATGGGCAATGCCTGTGTGGAGTGGTGTGGATGAAAGATAGGGGGGGGGGAGAATGAGGCGTGCATGAAACGACGGTGAGTGCATGTGCGTCATGCCAAGGGTAGGGATGCGGGCCAATGACTGTGACGGTGCGGACGGTAATAACTTATCTTTTTCCCCTGTACTATTCCTGTAGGTCAGCACCCACCCGAAGAAGGACATTTGGCGTGCCATCGCCAAGGAAGTCCGGACCCTGGGGGTCTACCACAGACGGAGCATCCACTATCAGAAAAGATGGGAGGACATTCGCCGCTGGAGCAAGAAGACGGTGGAGGCCCAGCTGGTGATGGCCTCCCAATGTGGGAGGGGTGCCCGTCGCACCATGACACCCCTGATGTTCAGGATCATGGCGGTGGCGTACCCGGAGTTGGATGGCGCTTGAGGACATCACAGCAGCCACAAGGGGTTGAGTACACTCTCATTCAGCTGATTCAGCGCGCATTGTAGGTGTTTGGGTGGGGGAGGTGGGCTGTGGGTTCCCCTAGGCCAGGGCGAGTTTAGTAGGCAAGGACCCTTCTTAAGGCAGGCCCTGTGGCACCCCACCCCACCTGTGTACACTGCCAACTACACCTAGTCAGGCTCCTGTGACATCCATGTGTACAGCAATCTGGCATAGCCTTGCAACCCATGTCCCTGGGATTGAATAGGGAACTCCAAGTGCGCGGCGCAGTGCAGGGGGCTTCTGTGTCTGCATTGTCTGCCAACGGTAGCGGTACTGCATGTACTCAACATGTCTTTCTTCTGTCTTCCCCCCCCCTTTTTGTGGTCTCCCGGTTCTTGTGTGCATTAGCATCATCAGGCGGAGGAGCAGTGGCACCGGAGCAGGAGGGAGCTGCATCCCACATGGCCCTGGAGGGCGACACTACGGAGTTGGAATTTACCAGTGGGACGGAGGGCGAGGGGAGCTCCACGGCGGGGATAGGAGCTGACACCAGCGATACAGACTCCTCCTCTGATGGAAGCTCCCTTGCTGTGGCAGGCCCATCTGTGCCCCCCGCATCTACAGGTACAGCCGCCAAGCCTCCTACCAGCACCGCTCTCCCAGCAGCCCCTCAGCGTTTGCCCCGTGCCCACTCATCCAGGAGGGTGGGCATCTCCTTCGCCCCAGACACCTCAGCCCCTGCCCCTGTCACCCCTGCTGCCCTCAGTGAGGAGGCCATTGACCTCCTCAGGTCCCTCACTGTTGGGCAGTCTACTATTCTGAATGCCATCCAGGGTGTAGAGAGGGAGTTGCAACAGACAAATGCATACCTGGAGGGCATTAATTCTGGTCAGGCAGCCCAACAATGAGCTTTTCAGACTCTGGCCTCAGCACTGATGGCAGCCATTGTCCCTGTCTCTAGCCTCCCCCCTCCAACTTCCTCCACCCAGACCCAAACCCCTGTATCTCAGCCTATCCTAAGCACACCATCAGACCAGCATGCACACCTCAACACACAAGGGAAGCTCTGGCAAACATAGGCACCACACATCCCACAGGCACTCACGCAACCATCACACACATGCAGACACACCAACATCCACTGCCTCCACTGTGTCCCCCTCCTCCTCGTCTCCCTCCTCCCTCCCTGTTTCGTCTCCACTCACACCTGCATGCACTACATCCTCAGCCACTACCTCCATCACCAGCTCACCCACCACCACTCCCCGCTCACGTGCAGTCACCACCCCCACTACCATTCACACATCCCCTGTGTCCTCTCCCAGTGTGTCTGTGAGGCCACCTCCCAAGGTACACAAACGCAGCCACACACCCACCCAACAGCCATCCACCTCACGACAGCCTCCAGCCCATGCACCTTCACCCAAAGTCACCAACCGTACACCTCCTACAACCACTACCTCTTCCTCCACTCCCAAACCCCATCCATCTACCCGTCCCAGTGTTTCCAAGAAACTTTTCCTGTCCAACCTTGACCTCTTCCCCTCACCTACCCCACCCCTTCAGTCTCCTAGGGCCCGACTCTCCTGGTCCCAACCCAGCACCTCAGCCACAACATCTGCGGGACCAGTGGTGCCAGTAGTAACCGGCTTCTGGAGTGCGCCAGGCAGCAGGGCAGCCAGTGTGGCAAGGAGCCAGAACACGGACAGTCCCCCACCTGTGAAGCATAAAAAGTTGGCCAGTGCCCGGCAGGAGAGGGGAAATAAATCAGCCACCAAAGCCGCTCCCATGGGTACAGTTGGGGGTGTGGAGACAGCAGCGCCACCATCCAAGGTGGGGAAGGGGCACAGTAAAACCGGCAAGTCTGGGAAGATATGCACGGCGGACAAGACCGCCACTATCCCCGCTGCCCAGGACACCGCTGCCACCATCCCCACTGGCCAAGACACCGCCACCAGCAGCACTGCTGCCCTGGACACCGCTGCCAGCAACCCCGCTGCCCAAGACACCGCAGCCAGCAGAACCACTGCGCAGGACACCGCCGCCAGCAGCGCCACTGCCCAGGACACCGCCGCCAGCAGCACCGCTGCCCAAGACACCGCCGCCAGCAGCACCGCTGCCAAGGACACCGCTGCCAGCAGCACTGCTGCCCAGGACACTGCCGCCAGCAGCACCGCAGGCCAGTGAGCGCCAATGATTCCGACGCTACTGAGGCCGCCATGGGCGGGATGAAGCACTCTGGGCACAAAGCCCCCTCCAGAACCAGTGGAGAAAGGCATCCACTACTGCTGTCCTTGGCAGGATGAAGCACTCTGGGCACAAAGCCCCCTCCAGAACCAGTGGAGAAAGGCATCCACTACCTCTGTCCTTGGCAGGATGAAGCACTCTGGGCACAAAGCCCCCTCAAGAACCAGTGGAGTATCACATCCACTACCTCTGTCCTTGGCAGGACGAAGCACTCTGGGCACAAAGCCCCCTCCAGAAACCAGTGGAGAATGTTATCCACTTGAGAGACTGTGGCTTTGCACTCCCCAGGATATAGCAGTGGGCAACCCACCCACTGGAGAAACTTGAGAGACTGTGGCTTTGTACTCCCCAGGATAAAGCAGTGGGCAACCCACCCACTGGAGAGACTTGAGAGACTGTGGCTTTGCACTCCCCAGGATATAGAAGTGGGCAACCCTCCCACTGGAGAGACTTGAGAGATTGTGGCTTTGCACTCCCCAGGATAAAGCAGTGGGCAACCCACCCACTGGAGAGACCTGAGAGACTGTGGCTTTGCAATCCCCAGGATAAAGCAGTGGGCAACCCACCCACTGGAGAGACTTGAGATACTGTGGCTTTGCACTCCCAGGATATAGCAGTGGGCAACCCACCCACTGGAGAGACTTTAGAGACTGTGACTTTGCACTCCCCAGGATAAAGCAGTGGGCAACCCACCCACTGGAGAGACTTGAGAGACTGTGGCTTTGCACTCCCCAGAATACATCAATGGGCATGGAGCCCCCTCGTGGATCTGGTGTCGTGGACTCATCCGGCTGATGTGCCCCCCCTTCCCTTCCCCCTGAGGTGCCTGTTTTATTTCTATCTGATGCCCCAGCAGTGTTCTCTCCGTCTTGTTCGGATCTTGAGTGTGGGCCTCGCCCATGCCTTTTGGGCCCAGTGGTCCACGGACTATGATAGTGGAATACCTTGGACTTGGATTCTTGGTGTATATATTTGTTTATAGTGTGAATATCTTAATATATGTATATATTTTTTATTACTGTCTTCGTATATATTACAATCATTCGACTCATTTCCTTTTGTCCTTGCATTCTTCCAGGGGGGGGTGGGGGGGTGTAACTGTGATGTATCATGATGTATTGGTGTGTGTGTTGTCGTGGGTGAGGGTGGGGGTGGGGGTGTTGCGTGTGTGTGTCACTATTTTTTCCCTCCCCCTCCCCCTCCCATGTGTCGTAGGTGCAGCGCACACCGTGGTCTTCGCCACCGGCGTTCGTGCTCCTGGTAGAGGAGCAGGAAGATAAGGGCTGGAGAATCTGAAGTTCCGGTTCCATGGCGTTCTGGTTCCTCGTGGGATGTGTAAAGGTGAGCGTTTTCCATTCCAAGTCCTGTTTTTGCCGTGTTTTTGTTCGCGGTGAATCCGCCCCGGAAAAGGTGGTGGATTGGTGGCTTGTAATAATGGGGGAGGTACATTGTCCTCCGCCTGTCTGTTGGCGGTTACTGCTGCGGTGTTTGTTTGTACTGCCTTGGCGGTCGGAGTGTTAAAGTGGCTGTCTATGTTGGCGGTTTCCGCCACGGTCGTAATTCCATTTTTTTTTCCACCGGCCTGTTGGCGGTTTTACCGCCGCTTTAACACCAACCGCCAGGGTTGTAATGACCACCTATGTCCTGTTGTTCCTTGTGTGTTTCTCTTATCAGTCTTCTGAGGCCCAAGTTCTGTTTTCATGCGCTTTGTTGGAACTTCTTTTAAGTGTGTCAGTACTTCTGATGGGAGGCCAATGCTTCTTTTGCAACTCACATTCACCAGTTCTTCCCGGGGTGAAGCAGGGACGCACTCTAATGCTTCCTTTTGTTTGTAAACCAAGCAGCGCACTAACCAGTCCCCCTGGGCTGTAGCAGGGGCCCACTGTAGTGCTCCCTTCACAGTGAATCAACTTAAGTGCAGTCGGGCATGCTGCAAGTCTGCTATGGTATCTGTGCTTTTAAAACAGTACACTTCTGCAGATTCTAGGAGCTTGTACCACTCTGCTCCTGTCAGAAGAAATCTAGAATTATTTTCACTGCATCGCCTTCTACCGTATATCTCCCTGCCTGAAGGACCACAACTATGGTGAGAGGCCCCGGCCTGCTGAGCACCGCACACCACAAAATGTCTTAATAATTGTTGTGTTGCTGATGGCCGTGTGGAAGAAGTCAGGGATGTCCACAAACACAATGCTTCTCCCATACAGGTCACAGATCTTTTTTCTGACACTTTGTGGTCACTGACACTGGTGAGGATTCTGATTTGTGTGCTAATCTGGGTTTTTATGTCAGATGACCAGCTGCATCAAGATAGCAGCCTCGCCGCGCAGCTTAAACACAGTTCTCTTTCAGTACAAAAAAACTCAGCTCTCTGAGGCTTCTGGCATGTGCCGATAATCAGATTTTCATGGCTAAATCCATGGCTGTTGAACAATGCTAGCCATTGTCCCAATATTACCCTTAATGAGAAGTAAAAGAAACACAGTATTCAGCAACTAATTGGTTTATCATTATGTCTGATGCAGTTTTGTTCCACAATTAAGTTCGGCCAGATTCATACAGCCAGTCACTCCTCTGATACGGCTTGGCAACTTTAACCCGTTTTAATAAACTGTCATTCAGTACTAGTGTTTGGTGATTCTCTGAGACAGTCCCTGAAACTGTTGCCTCACCCAAACAAAATAACTTTCTTCAAAATGAGCACATGTATGAAAATCCGATTAGTAAGGTACTGTTGCCAGGTTGTTTTAGTGAATGGGAGCTGAGCCTGTTGTTCCTATGGCACAGTATCTGGTCCAAAGACGAAACTATTTTTACCAAACAAATTATCCTAGATTGTTTAAAATTGGATAGTGCTTTATGTATCACCTGGCTTGCCTACATTGACTCTTCTTTCAAAACTCTGTTCAATAGAACCATACATTTGGACCCAGAACAAGTGTTGACACTCTCAAAGAAATCTATTGAGGATACTTTCCTGCAATATAAGCTGGATGGTAGGAAAACCATTGAAATGGCAAAATCTACCGCTGGTATATGCATTTCCTTTTCTTCGGGGGTAAGCAGAGAAGGATATCTATCAAGCATCACTGATATGGAGCATCGGTTTGTCAGATTGGGAATAGTGCATCATCTAGTAGCGTTCCCCAGGATGAGGACCTGTCCCCATGAGTTGGACGGCTGCCCCTGGGATGGGGTTAGTAAACAGAGCACCCTGCACTTTATGCTATTTTGTTAATTTTATGCACTCATTAGGATTTCTTACCTCAAACCCCTTTTTATTGACTATAATATAAGAACACGCTTGGTTGCACTGGAATTTATATGAAACTTAAACAATTTCCATGTGTGCTATAAGGTGGCACTATGGGGGTCATTCTGACTCGGGCGGGCGGCGGATGCCGCCCGCCTGGTGGGAACCGCCACATGGCCACTCCGCGGTCAGAAGACCGCGAATGCCATTCTGACTTTCCCGCTGGGCCGGCGGGCACCCGCCAAGGGAGCGCCCGCCGGCCCAGCGGGAAAGGCCCTGCAACACAGAGGCCGGCTCCGAATGGTGTTGCAGGGGTGCGACGGGTGCACTTGCACCCGTCGTGATTTTCATTGTCTGCTATGCAGACAGTGAAAATCATGCGTGGGCCCTGTTAGGGGGCCCCTGCACTGCCCATGCCAGTGGCATGGGCAGTGCAGGGGCCCCCAGGGGCCCCACGACAGCCGTTCCCACCATCCTGTTCCTGGCGGTCAAAACCGCCAGAAACAGGCTGGCGGGAAGGGGGTCGGAATCCCCATGGCGGCGCTGCTTGCAGCGCCGCCATGGAGGTTCAGCCCAGCCAGGGGAAATCCGGCGGGAAACTGCCGGATCCCCTTTTCTGACCGCGTCTTTACCGCCGCGGTCAGAATGGGCACTGAAGCACCGCCAGCCTGTTGGCGGTTCTTCCGTTGCCCGCGGCCCCGGCGGTCTTAGACCGCCAGGGTCGGAATGAGGGCCTATATGTTTTAAATGCCATTTATGCTAGGAAAAGCTTCCCTTTTTAGCTTTTGCATAATTTGGATATGGAAAATTGTATGTGCTGTTTGGTCTGTTTTAATTGTTTTGAATTTGTATGATAATGACATTACGATCCTGGCTGGGACTGTGTTGAATGTTTTATCTATTTATTTTTTGTACATTTATGGCTATTTTGTATTTGCTGAATAAAGTTTTTGAACTGACTTGATTGGGAGATTGGATTGTTGCTGTGTTTTAGGTGATAGAGGTAAGATTGCTTTTTTGTTGTGTGGCTGAGATAGGAGTGAGGTAGGGTGAATGACCTGTGGGCAGTTAGGGCCGTATGTCTCAATGGACAACATTTTGAGTGATTGAAGTTTTATTGTTTATTTTATCTGATAGCTGTTGTAGAGATGGCTGTGATGACTTATAACTGCTTTGGTTATATATTTGGTTGAAGTTGGGTGCCGTCAGATATCTGTTTATTGACTGTTCACCCCAAAGTCAAGAAACTTCACCCATCACTATGAAGGGTGGAGTTTCTCAACCATGCAGCAAAGTTTTAACTTCACCTGCCCACAGTGGTTGCACATTGTGTGATGCTGTTCTGCATTCCTTGGATGCATGTGTGAATGATTGTGCTGTGTTTCTACAGGTACTCGATTTTAAGGAACACAGTTTGGTCTCCCTGGCAAATCAAAAACTTCTCTCAGGCAGTTTTTCCCTTGCTGTACCGTTGTAGATTTCATTACCATCGTTAATTTCATTAATAGCCATCGTCCACAAATCCACCCTCAAGATCCACACCCACACGGACGACACCCTCAAGACAGCGGAACACCTTCACTTCCAGATCCACACGTACCCCAACACCACCCTCAGAGGAACCCTCATATACCGACCTCCAGGACCAAGAGCCCCCTTCAGTGACACCATCTCTGACCTCGCAAGCACCCACGCCCTCGCCTCAACGGACTACATCCTCCTTGGAGACCTCAACTTCCACCTGGAGAACAACAACAACACCGCATCACTGACCACCAACCTCTTGAACCTCGGACTCAGACAACTGGTCAACACACCCACCCACATCGCCGGTCACACCCTAGACCCACTCTTCACTGCAAGCAACCACATCTCATTCAGCCACACCACCGAACTCCACTGGACTGACCACCACTGCGTCCACTTCACATTCAAGAAAAACACTGAACACCACCGCCCCCAACTACCGCCACACCGCCGCTGGGGAAAAGTCACCGAAGACCAACTAACCAGCACCCTCTCCAAGAACCCACCGCCCGACCCCACCGACCTGGACTCCGCCGCCATCAACCTCCAACAGTGGATCCTCAACTGCGCCAACACCCTCGCACCACTCAAGAGACCCACCGTCAACCAAGAAAAGAAAAAAGCAGCCTGGTTCACAGACAAACTGATCACCTCCAAACGCACCTGCCAGAAACTCAAGAAAAAATGGCTTCTCGAGCGCACACCCGTCTGCCTAGCAACCCACAAGGAAGCCACCCGCAAGCACCACCAACTTATCCGACTCGCCAAAAGCTCCCACTTCACTGAACGCCTAAACAACAACGCACACGACAGCAAGGAACTCTTCTGCATCGTGAAGGAGCTCTCCAACCCCAACGCCAATGACGTCCCACCATCCCAGAAACTCTGCAACGCACTCTCCACCTTTTTCTACCAGAAAATCGCTGCCATCCACGACAGCCTCAACACCACTCCTCCGCCAGACCCCACCCCGACAACTCCTCCCACGCCGACCACCTCACCAACTGGACCCACGTAGATGACGCCGAAACCCGAAAGACCATGAACTCCATCCACTCAGGATCCCCCTCAGACCCCTGCCCACACCACGTCTACAACAAAGCCGACTCCACCATTGCCCCCCAACTTCGTAAGATCATCAACCTATCCTTCGACACTGCAACCTTTCCGGACAGCTGGAAGCACGCCGATATCCAAGCCCTCCTCAAAAAACCCAAGGCTGACCTCAACGATCTCAAAAACGTCCGCCCGATCTCCCTCCTCCCCTTCCCAGCGAAAGGTCATCGAGAAGATCGTCAACGCACAGCTCACCCACTACCTCGAAGACAACTCCATCCTGGACCCCTCCCAATCCGGATTCAGACGAAATCACAGCACCGAGACCGCACTCCTCGCCACCACAGACGACATCAGACAATAAATGGACAACGGCGAAACTTCAGCCCTCATCCTCCTAGACCTATCCGCCGCCTTCGATACGATCTGCCACCGCACCCTACTAACTCGTCTCCACAAAGCCGGAATTCAAGACAAAGCCCTCAACTGGATCTCCTCTTTTCTCTCCGGCAGAACCCAGAGAGTCCGGCTCTCACCCTTCTGCTTCGAAGCCACCAACCTCATCTGCGGCGTCCCCCAAGGCTCCTTGCTAAGCCTGACGCTGTTCAACGTCTACATGGCACCCCTCGCACAACTGGCCCGTCAGCACAACCTCAGCATCCTCTCCTATGCCGATGACACCCAGCTCATCCTCTCCCTTACTAAAGACCCACACACTGCCAAAGCCAACCTCCACGAGGGACTGAAATCCATCGCCGAATGGATGAGAAACAGCTGCCTGAAATTAAACTCTGATAAAACAGAAGTCCTCATCCTCGGACGCTCCCCCTTGGCCTGGGACGACTCCTGGTGGCCCACCGCGCTGGGACCTCCACCCACTCCAGCCAACCACGCACGCAACCTCGGCTTCATCCTCGACCCCGCTCTCACCATGTCCAAACAGGTCAACGCAGTCTCCTCCTCATGCTTTAACACCCTCCGCATGCTCCGTAGAATCTACAAGTGGATCCCGACGGAAACCAGAAAAACAGTGACCCAAGCCCTCATCAGTAGCAGACTTGACTACGGCAACGCACTCTACACAGGCATCCCAGTAAAAGACATCCAACGACTCCAACGCATCCAGAACGCATCCGCCCGCCTGATCCTCGACATACCCCGCCAATGCCACATCTCCCACCACCTGAAGGACCTCCACTGGTCCCCGGGGACAAGAGGATCACCTTTAAACTTCTCACCCACGCGCACAAAGTACTACACGACACCGGACCCGCCTACCTGAACAACAGACTCAACTTCTACGTCCCCTCCCGCCAATTCCGCTCTGCCAACCTCTCCCTCGCCATCGTTCCCCGAATCCAACGCAAGACCTCCGGCGGCAGATCCTTCTCCTACCTCGCCGCCAAGACCTGGAACTCACTCCCTACCTCCCTGCGCCAGACCCAGGACCTCCTCACCTTCAGGAGACTCCTCAAGACATGGCTCTTCGACCGATAGCAGCTGCACCCCCCCCCTCAGCACTTTGAAACCCTAACGGGTACATAGCGCGCTTTATAAATGTATTGATCGATTGATTGATTGATTATAGATGCCATGCTTTTGTACCATCACAATTAGCTCATATGGGGCCAGATGTAGGAACCGTTTTGCATGGCGCAAACAGTGAAATTCGCAGTTTGTGCCATGCAAAACGGGCATCGCGATGCACATTCCCATTTTGCGAGTCGGTCCAATGGACCACTGCCTACTGTGAAAAAATTAAACCAAATGGTTTCATTTTCTCGAGAGTATTGCAACTCGTTTTCCTTTAAGGAAAACGGGTTGCAATATATTTAAAAAACTGCTTTATTAAAAAAGCAGTCACAGACATGGTGGTCTGCTGTCTCCAGCAGGCCACCATCCCTGTGAGTGCAGGGAATCGCAAGGGGGTCGCAAATTGTGACCCACCTCATTAATATTAATGAGGTGGGTCTTTGCGACCCCCTTGCGATTCGCAGATGGTGTCAGGGACACCATTCTGCATATGGTTTTGCGACTCGCAATTTGCGACTCGCAAAACCATTTCTTTCTACATCTGGCCCATGGTTCTGTAAACGTTGCTCTTTTTCAAACCATTCTGGCACATACACTATTATTGAGCTTGTGTGTTGTATTATGGCTTATATGTCTTTTGTTAAACCTGTATTCATTGATTGCACCCATGACTTTGCTGAGGAATATTTCAAGGGTTTGTCCTTCCTGTTTCTGCCAATGTGACATGATTGGGTGACTACATATATTCGCAGAGCACCAAGGTGTCCCCATAGTCTTCAGCTTCTGGATGTGCCTACACCATTAAGATGCTGCAGATAAAGGAGTGCGGGGATGGCTCGGACATTCTTGGAAAATTTTGATGATCAAACAATTGGCACTTCATATGTATTTTATTTTCATAGTGTGCATGTCACCTACTCACACATGTGCATTTTCAATGCATATGGTGCTTGTATGCAAGTGTGTCTGCAGTTTATGGAACTTCTAATGTTAGGTATTTCAGTATCCTGTGTGTGCTGATGCTCTGGGAATGATTATACCATCCAGAACATCTGCAGCTTTTTTTTTGTTTACTATACTATCTGAACTTTCTATTAATCTATTTGTTGTTTGTTGAATTATTTCACATCTTTTAACTTTGCTGCCAGGCTTTTAATTATTCTCTGCATATGCTCTAGAATGAGATCAAATGTCTGATGTACTATGCTCAAGTTAATATGTGAAAGAGGTTTAAGAGAGGATTTTACAACCCCCTCCACTATTTAGCACTTAAATAAACACCCTTAAATCACAAAACTATCTGGAGTCAGTCTGTGCTTTAGAAAATGTGTATTTACAATAACTGTGGAAACATGCTATATTCATTGTATTGTCAACGTACCTATGTCACACAGCTCTAGTCCATGAGGAAACAAAGCAGATGTCACACAGTGGGACCCACATCTGTGAAATCGAAAGGGAAAGTGACAACTCAGGGTCCATACACTGTGCGAAAATGACAGACAGATGAGAGGTAGAAGGATCAAACAGATGTAGAAGGCAGTGTTGTTTTCTTACCTGTGTCTCACTGGAAGTATTGTTGAATCACTGGGTTCCTGTTGTCTATGTCATCTTCTTCTGCTTCCTCGTCTTCACTGTCTACAGGCTCCACAGCTGCCACAACACCTCCATCTGGACCATCCTCCTGCAGAAAAGGCACCTGTCGTCGCAAAGCCAAGTTGTGAAGCATACAGCAGGCCACGATGATCTGGCACACCTTCTTTGGTGAGTAGAACAGGGAACCACCTGTCACATGAAGGCACCTGAACCTGGCCTTCAGGAGGCCGAAGGCCCTATCTATAATCCTCCTAGTTTGACCATGTGCCTCATTGTAGCATTCCTCTGCCCTTGTCCTGGGATTCCTCACTGGGGTCAGTAGCCATGACAGGTTGTTGTAGCCAGCGTCACCTGCAAATGTCGAGGGACAACTGTTAGACACACACTAACCCTTAGAGACAACCCCAGACCCAGACAACTATCCACACTGTATAGGGTCCATGTCCTCACCTAATAGCCACACACGTGCCTCTGGAGTTGCCCCATCACATAAGGGATGCTGCTATTCCGCAGAATGGAAGTGTCATGCACTGAGCCGGGAAACTTGGCGTTCACATGTTAGATGTACTGGTCGGCCAAACACACCATCTGCACATTCATCGAATGGTAACTCTTCCGGTTTCTGTAAACCTGTTCACTCCTGCGGGGGGAACAAGGCCACATGTGTCCCATCAGTGGCACCTATGATGTTGGGGATATGTCCCAGGGCATAGAAATCACCTTTCACTGTAGGCAAATCCTCCACCTGAGGGAAAACGATGTAGCTCCGCATGTGTTTCGGCAGGGCAGACAACACTCTGGACAACACGTTGGAAAACATAGGCTGGGACATCCCTGATGCTATGGCCACTGTTGTTTGAAATGACCCACTTGCTAGGAAATGGAGTACTGACAGCACCTGCACTTGAGGGGGGATTCCTGTGGGATGGCGGATAGCTGACATCAGGTTTGGCTCCAACTGGGCACTCAGTTCCTGGATTGTGGCACGATCAAGTCTGCAGGTGATGATCACATGCCGCTCCTCCATTGTCGACAGGTCCACCAGTGGTCTGTACACCGGAGGATGCTGCCATCTCCTCACATGCCCCAGCGGAAGGTGCCTATGGAGGAGAACATCAAGCAGAGAGTCAACCAACTCTGAGGTATGTAAACACAGCATACTCAGAAATATTAGCAAATCGACATATGCCTGTATGAGTGCTTAGGCAAGGCCTAGATATGTGTGGCGCAGTCCAAAATAATGCCATGTGGGCCCATGAAATGGCGGCTGCCTGACCTGTAAAGTGGGACAATGGGATATGAGGTAACTGCGCTGGCGTTGTACACCATTGCGGTAGGCAGTCGAAGACCGCGGGGCAATCCTGCATTGGTTAACATTGGACCCTATGGGTCCCAGGAGTCAATGATGATGTACGCCGGCGGTGACTGTACTCACCGCCGCGGACGTGACCGCCATTTACTTTCTGTCCAATCACTTGATACCTGATCTTCGACAGGAGAGGACCTACACTGCAAGTGCTGCTGTGACCTCAGTCTGGAAGAGACAATGGCTCGTGTGTCTGGGGAAAGGGCCCCTGCCTTCAGCACGGAGGAGTTGGAGAAACTCGTGGATGGGGTCCTCCCCCAGTACACGCTACTCTACGGTCCTCCAGACAAACAGGTAACTACACTGTGAGCATGCTGTATGGGCAATGCCTGTGTGGAGTGGTGTGGATGAAAGATAGGGGGGGGGAGAATGAGGCGTGCATGAAACGACGGTGAGTGCATGTTCGTCATGCCAAGGGTAGGGATGCGGGCCAATGACTGTGACGGTGCGGACGGTAATAGCTTATCTTTTTCCCCTGTACTATTCCTGTAGGTCAGCACCCACCAAAAGAAGGACATTTGGTGTGCCATCGCCAAGGAAGTCCGGACCCTGGGGGTCTACCACAGACGGAGCACCCACTACCAGAAAAGATGGGAGGACATTCGCCGCTGGAGCAAGAAGACAGCAGAGGCCCAGCTGGGGATGGCCTCCCAACGTGGGAGGGGTGCCTGTCACACCATGACCCCCCTGATGTTCAGGATCCTGGCGGTGGTGTACCCGGAGTTGGATGGGCGCTTGAGGGCATCACAGCAGCCACAAGGGGGTGAGTACACTCTCATTCAGCTGAATCAGCGCGCATTGTAGGTGTCTGGGTGGGGGAGGTGGGCTGTGGGTTCCCCTAGGCCAGGGCGAGTTTAGTAGGCAAGGACCCTTCTTAAGGCAGGCCCTGTGGCACCCCACCCCACCTGTGTACAGTGCCAACTACACCTAGTCAGGTTCCTGTGACATCCATGTGTACAGCAATCTGGCATAGCCTTGTAACCCATGTCCCTGGGATTGAATAGGGAACTCCAAGTGTGCGGCGTAGTGCAGGGGGCTTCTGTGTCTGTATTGTCTGCCAACGGTAGCGGTACTGCATGTACTCAACATGTCTTTCTTCTGTCTCCCCCCCCCTTTTTGTGGTCTCCCTGTTCTTGTGTGCATTAGCATCATCAGGCGTAGGAGCAGTGGCACCGGAGCAGGAGGGAGCTGCATCCCACATGGCCCTGGAGGGCGACACTACCGAGTTGGAATTTACCAGTGGGACAGAGGGCGAGGGGAGCTCCACGGCAGGGATAGGAGCTGACACCTGCGATACGGACTCCTCCTCTGATGGGAGCTCCCTTGCGGTGGCAGGCCCATCTGTGCGCCCGCATCTACAGGTACAGCCGCCACCCCTCCTACCAGCACCGCCCTCCCAGCAGCCCCTCAGCGTTTGCCCCGTGACCCCTCATCCAGGAGGGTGGGCATCTCTTTCGCCCCAGGGACCTCAGCCCCTGCCCCTGTCACCCCTGCTGCCCTCAGTGAGGAGGCCATTGACCTCCTCAGGTCCCTCACTGTTGGGCAGTCTACTATTCTGAATGCCACCCAGGGTGTAGAGAGGCAGTTGCAACAGACAAATGCATACCTGGAGGGCATTAATTCTGGTCAGGCAGCCCAACAATGAGCTTTTCAGACTCTGGCCTCAGCACTGATGGCAGCCTTTGTCCCTTTCTCTAGCCTCCCTCCTCCAACTTCCTCCACCCAGACCCAAAACCCTGTACCTCAGCCTATCCCAAGCACACCATCAGACCAGCATGCACACACCTCAACACACAAGGGAAGCTCTGGCAAACATAAGCACCACACATCCCACGGGCACTCACGCAAGCATCACACACATGCAGACACACCAACATCCACTGCCTCCACTGTGTCCCTCTCCTGCTCGTCTCCCTCCTCACTCCCTGTTTCGTCTCCACTCACACCTGCATGCACTACATCCTCAGCCACTACCTCCATCACCAGCTCACCCACCACCACACCCCGCTCACGTGCAGTCACCACCCCCACTACCATTCACACGTCCCCTGTGTCCTCTCCCAGTGTGTCTGTGAGGCCACCTCCCAAGGTACACAAACGCAGCCACACACCCACCCAACAGCCATCCACCTCACGACAGCCTCCAGCCCATGCACCTTCACCCAAAGTCACCAAACGTAAACCTCCTACAACCACTACCTCTTCCTCCACTCCCAAACCCCATCCATCTACCCGTCCCAGTGTTTCCAAGAAACTTTTCCTGTCCAACCTTGACCTCTTCCCCTCACCTCCCCCACCCCTTCAGTCTCCTAGGGCCCGACTCTCCTGGTCCCAACCCAGCACCTCAGCCACATCTGCGGGACCAGTGGTGCCAGTAGTAACCGGCTTCTGGAGTGCGCCAGGCAGCAGGGCAGCCAGTGTGGCAAGGAGCCAGAGCACGGGCAGTCCCCCACCTGTGAAGCATAAAAAGTTGGCCAGTGCCTGGCAGGAGAGGGGAAAGAAATCAGCCACCAAAGCTGCTCCAAGGGGTACAGTTGGGGGTGTGGAGACAGTTGAGCCACCATCCAAGGTGGGGAAGGGGCACAGTAAAACCAGCAAATCTGGGAAGATCTGCACGGCGGACAAGACCGCCACCATCCCCGCTGCCCAGGACACCGCCGCCACCATCCCTGCTGGCCAAGACACCGCCACCAGCAGCACTGCTGCCCTGGACACTGCTGCCAGCAACCCCGCTGCCCAAGACACCGCCGCCAGCAGCACCGCTGCCCAGGACACCGCCGCCAGCAGCGCCACTGCCCAGGACACCGCCGCCAGCAGCCCCGCTGCCCAAGACACCGCCGCCAGCAGCACCGCTGCCAAGGACACCGCTGCCAGCAGCCCCGCTGCCCAAGACACCGCCGCCAGCAGCACCGCTGCCCAGGACACCGCCGGCAGCAGCACCACAGGCCAATGAGCACCAATGAATCAGACGCTACTGAGGCCGCCATGGGCAGGATGAAGCACTCTGGGCACAAAGCCCCCTCCAGAACCAGTGGAGAAAGGCATCCACTACCTCTGTCCTTGGCAGGATAAAGCACTCTGGGCACTAAGACCCCTCCAGAACCAGTGGAGAAAGGCATCCACTACCTCTGTCCTTGGCAGGATGAAGCACTCTGGGCACAAAGCCCCATGAAGAACCAGTGGAGAATGACATCCACTACCTCTGTCCTTGGCAGGATGAAGCACTCTGGGCACAAAGCCCCCTCCAGAAACCAGTGGAGAATTTTATCCACTTGAGAGACTGTGGCTTTGCACTCCCCAGGATATAGCAGTGGGCAACCCACCCACTGGAGAGACTTGAGAGACTGTGGCTTTGCACTCCCCAGGATAAAGCAGTGGGCAACCCACCCACTGGAGAGACTTGAGAGACTGTGGCTTTGCACTCCCCAGGATATAGCAGTGGGCAACCCACCCACTGTAGAGACTTGAGAGACTGTGGCTTTGCACTCCCCAGGATACATCAATGGGCATGGAGCCCCCTCGTGGATCTGGCGTCTTGCACTCATCCAGCTGAGGTGCCTCCCCTTCTCTTCCCCCTGAGGTGCCTGTTTTATTTCTATCTGATGCCTCAGCAGTGTTTTCTCCGTCTTATTCGGGTATCTTGTGTGGGCCTCCCCCATGCATTTTGGGCCGAGTGGTCCCACGGACTATGATGGTGGAATCCCTTGGACTTGTATTCTTGGTGTATATATTTGTTTATAGTGTGAATATCTATATATATGTATATATTTTTGATTCATGTCTTTGAATATATTACAATCATTCGACTCATTTCCTTTTGTCCTTGCATTCTTCCAGCGGGTGGGGGGGGGATGTAACTGTAATGTATCATGATGTATTGGTGTGTGTGTTGTAGTGGGTGAGGGTGGGGGTGTTGCGTGTTGCGTGTGAGTGTCACTCTCTTTTCCCTCCCCCTCCCCTGTGTCGTAGGTGCAGTACTCACCGTGGTCTTTGCCGCCGGCGTTCGTGCTCCTGGTAGAGGAGCAGGAAGACAAAGGCAGGGAGAATCTGAAGTTCCGGTTCCATGGCGTCCTGGTTCCTCGTGGGGTGTGTAGAAGTGAGCGTTTTCCCTTCCAAGTCCTGTTTCTGCCGTGTTTTTGTTCACGGTGAATCCGCCCCGGAAAAGGTGGCGGACTGGACTATTGCAATTCTGTGGGTGGTACATTGTCCTCCGCCTGTCTGTTGGCGGTTACCGCCCCGGTGTTTGTTTGTACCTCCTTGGCGGTCGGAGTGTTAAAGTGGATGTCTATGCTGGCAGTTTCTGCCACAGTCGTGATTCCAAACTTTTATCCGCCGGCCTGTTGGCGGTTTTACCGCCGCTTTATCACCGCCCGCCAGGGTTGTAATGACCACCTATATGTCCAATCTGAGGCTACATCACATATCATTCATTGTCTACATTATCATGGATATCATTACACAAAGATGCAAAATTATTATATCAATATTTTATTAATCATTACTAAATACATCATAAAACAGACAGTACCTACATCATTCACACTACATTTATTCTGCACTATTATATACAACAATATACCACAAAATAATCAAATATTAACATCTAATCAAATATCAACATATATATACTGTAGTATCCATATACGTTTACTTAAACCTATAGAGTCCAATCTCTTAATATTCTCATATGATGCTCCAAGAACATAGTAAGAACCAAGGGCCTACGCGGGTTTCGGGGATCCTCTCATAGGGAGACCACCTTCATCAGGGCCGTTCCCAAATCTATATTCGAAGGTGGATACCAACACCATCGGACGGACATATATATCAAACGAGGAGCTGATGTCTCAATAAATGCCACTTGAGATAGGGATATCTAGTATATAAAAAAACATAGAAAACCTGCCTTGAAGCCGTGAAATCCTGAGTCCAAACACGTTAGACATGCACTATGTACAGATTAAATGCACACAGACCTAATATCACATGCAAAGGACGAGTGCAAAAAGCAACAACACCACACATAAAGACAGCCTGTTAGTGTGATAAACACCAAGAGAGGCCAGGTGAAAACCCAGAAATAAAACATTAACAAAGAAAAAATTATAAACTTGTATCAATTAAAACATGCCAAATCATGCACCAAGACCTGAAAAGAACCTGTGGTATCTTATATAATCGTATAAATCAAATATTGCCTAGAGGTAATTGCACCCCCACCGTTTGTTTTCAAAATATGGGCAAATATTTACCTGCCATTTACTCTAGGTGGACACTATGATGGAAAATACACACTCTACCAAGGGTGTGATAGATACTCCCTTGCACTACGCCTTAACGTCCACGTTACTTCTTCAGAGATGGAATTCTCTATGAAAAAAGACCAAATAGTGGCTAAGATAGTAAATACCAAGATAGTAATAGTCATAATTAATCAGAGTGCCTAAGAGGGTCAATATTCAAAAAAATGGCTTTACCTCTATTACTGGCTCATTTTTAAAGAACAATGGGGCTGTTAGGATACACTGTTATAGTAGTTTAGGACCCCACTTTGGCACAGGTGTCCGTTGAATTATTCTGAAAAGGAAAAATATGTATGCAATATGTACTAATTCGCTGACCGCTCACCAATCTTTGTAGCACATGCGGGCCTGATAGTATACCAGGCAGCGATGCTGGTATATAGCCTTTGTGAGAAAACAGGGCTGATTGCAGAGGCCCCCTAACTTTTTGCCCCCATTTTCCACTTTATGCTGGTGTTTTCCTGACTCTGATGGTGCCCTGGGTACTGCTAACCAGTCCCAGGGCCTGTGCTCTGTGTAAAATCAATCTGCAAATTAGGCTAATTATAATTGGCTAAGTTAACCTACCTATAAGTCCCTAGTATATGGTAGGGCATGTAGGTTAAGGGACCACAGCATAGGTGGTGCACACCTAGGTGCACTGCTGAGGTGCCCAGTGTCATTTTAAAAGCAGGCCTGCCTTGCTGGCTGCTTTTAAATTAAAGTTATATGCAAATTCGACTTTGGAATTAAAAGTAGTTCCAAAGTCTTAAACTACCTTATTTTTACATATAAGTCACCCCTAAGGTGTGCCCTATGTGCCCCTAGGGCTGGGTGCCATGTAACTATAAGCAGGGACTTTATAAAAATAGATTTATAAACCCTGGTGAGGTAAAAACAGCCAAATTCGTTTTTCCCTCATTGAAGTAAATGGCCTTCATAGGCTAGAATGGGGAGACTTTATTTTAAATGTTAAAGTCTCCTTAAATGTTGCATACCAAGAATTTGGTATCAAATTAATTGTTGTAATAAATCCCACAACTTCCAGTTGTTGGATTTAATATAACTTGTTCAGGTAAAGAGTTTTAGACTTTACCTAAAAAGTTGCCAATTTCAGCCCTGCATTGTTTTTGCTGCTGTGCTCTGATTGGCCAGCCTGCAGCAGTTTAGTCAAGCTGCCTTGATGAGGTGTGAAGTGGCCTGGCTTCACACAAAGGAATGTGCTTGTGGGAGAGAATCTCCCCTCAGCAGATGGTGAGGCAGGAAGCGGGAGGGCTGCCAAACTGGTCTTCAAAGGCAGAGAAGGACATTTGGAGCAACCAGCAACACCCCCACATCCTGCAACCCCAGACAACTAGGTACCCCCTTGATTAGATTAGGAGAGGGCAGGAGAGGGGTGTGTTTATGATTTTTAGCCACACCAGTGGGTGGGCTCAGCCAGATGTAACCTCCAAAAATCAGATTCAGCCATGTTGGATTTTTAGAGAATGTTGCCTTGTGGGATGGATTTTTGCCACACTTCCCAGGAAGTAGTCATCACAGGGGGACGACCCTGTACCTGATTGGAGAACCAGGACCCCCCTGCTTTTCACCCATGAGCAAGGATAAAACTGGCAGACCTGCCCCCACACCTCAGATCCCTGCCAGATTTCAAGAAGAAAAGAACTAAAGGAGAAAAAGGACTGCCCTGCTGGACCCCTGGCCTGCACCTGGAACCTGCACTCAGAAGGACTGCACTAGCTGCACACTTGGGCTTCACCACAAGAAGGACTTTGCCTGGCTTCAACTGGTTCAAGGAGGGACTCCCTGTTTGCTACAGGTGAAAAATTGCTATCCAGAGTCCCCCTGCACCAACTCCTGAAAAGTGACCAGCTGACCACTGTCCAGTGGCCAAAAAGGAGTTTGCGCCAGGTGCATTCTGGGAGTTGAAGTCTGCACCCCCCAAGGACCATCACAGAACTTCTGGACCCTTGGGGTGAGCTGTGGACCCCAAAAGAACCTTAAAAGAACATCTGGGTGAAGCCCCAGAAGTTTGGAAAAGATTTGAGAATTTTTGAAAAAAAGCTCCAGAGAGGGACCGACCCGCCGCGGAAATTCTAGCCGGCTTGCCTCAACCGCGACCCGGCCTGACTTGGTGGTTCGTCCCGGTAAAGAAAAATCTCTGAAAAAGAGACCAAGTCCGAAGGTAAAAAGTTGACCGGGACCTCCCAGCCATCGTATCCGAGAAGGGCTCCACGGACGTCGGATCAAGATCCAGGTTTACCCCGGTCGAAGGATTTTCACCTCGAAAAAACGACTAAGTCCGAAGGTAAAAATCTCCACCGAGGAATCCAGCATCGCGTATCCGGACAAGGGCTCCAGGAGGTCGGATTCGACTGGCAGGTTCGTCCCGCTGAAGAAAATCTTCAAAATAAAGACTAAGTCAGAAGGTAACTTTTTAACCAAGGCCTCCCGCGACTTGTAGCCGAGCAGGGCTCCATCGCGGTCGGCCTGAAACTTTGACTTTGCCCTGGTCGAGGTGCAACCAGATGACCCGATTGGCGCTTTTTGTTTCTAAGCGCTAGAAAAATAATAATTCTTTAAAAATTCATATCTCCGGTTCCCTTTATCCGATTTTATTCGTTTTTGTGTCATTTTAAAGATAAAAATATAAACTATTTTTATAAATTGGTTTTGGATTTTTAAACTGTTTCCTGTGTTTTATTTAATTACTGTTTTGTGATATTTGAATGCTTTACACACTGTCTCCTAAGTTAAGCCTTGACGCTCGTTGCCAAGCTACCAAGGGTTGAGCTGGGGTTAATTTACTGAGACCTAACTGGACCTAAGTGGAGGTTAGTGGCTTGTTGCTAGGTGTAGGTACCTACCTGCCCTTACCAATAACCCATTTTCCAACATTTTTGGTGGCAGCGGTGGGATCCTGTACTTGTGTTCAGTATCACGTTACAGTTTTAAGTAAAACAAATTAAAAATCCTTTCAATTGTCCTAGTACAAAAAATATTTTTTTAAAATTTTTTTTATTAATTTGGATTAATTTCAATTATTGAATTTTTGTAATTTTTCTAAATTCTTGTTTCCAATTTTTGCAAAAAGTTTTTGTTGACACAAAACAAGGGAACCATGGAGCTTGATCTGGCTAGCCTACCCACACTGACAGTAGTCCAGCTTAGGGGGTTGTGTATTGAAAGAGGGTTGCCTGCAACCACTGATCTCAGGAAGCAAATCCTGATCAAATCCCTGACAGCATGGGCTGAGGCCCAAGAGGTAGAGTCAGAAGAAGCTCCAGAGGAGGGAGAAAGAAGGGAGGATGCTAGCTCTAACCACTCAGGGGAGGGAAGGCATCTGAGCCTAAGTGAGGATGAGGAAGAACGGTCCTCAGTAAATACAGTCACTAGGGGCAGACCCAAAGCTAGTGGTGGGAAGGGGGTCCTTTCAGGAGGAGAGAACCCATCCATCAGAGAAAGAGAGCTGGAGGCCCAGCTAGCATACATAGCTTTGGAAGCAGAGAAGCTGGCCCTAGAAAAGAAAAAGTGGGCAAAGAAAGAGAAAAGAGATGGTGGCAGCGACAAAGAAGTTGAGGTGTCCATGGGTGGGGGAGTTTGCCCCAGATTACCCAAGGGGGTGGTTCCTGCCTATGTAGAGGGGGATGACATAGATAAGTGGCTGGGGGCCTTTGAGAGGGCCCTCCAGATGAGGAGAGTCAAGCCTCAGTACTGGGGTTCACTTCTTTGGGAGTTAGTTCCCAACTCTGGGAGGGATAGGCTCCTAACCATGAGTGGGGAGGATGCAGACTCATACCCCAGTAAGAAGAGTTGCTTGACTAAAAAGTTTGGTCTGACCCCAGAGCAGTATAGGCTCAAGTTTAGGGACACCCAAAAGACAAGCACCCAGTCCTGGGTGGACTTTGTAGACACCTCACTTAAGGCACTAGAGGGCTGGATTATTTGTAACAAAGTAAATACTTATGAGGGGTTATACAATCTGATCATGAGAGAGCACATCTTGACCAATTGTACCCAAGAAAGGTTACGCCAGCATCTAGTGGACTCTAAGCAGACCAACCCTAGAGAGCTAGGGGAGGCAGCTGATGAGTGGTTGAGAACCAGGGTGGTTGTCAAGTCCCAGGGGGGAGACTCCAAGAAGGGGGGGTCAGGTCCCCAAAAACCTAAGGAGGGAGGTGGTAAGCCCACCACAGAGACTCCCTCTGTACCCCAGAACCCTAAGAAGGAGGAGAGTAAATCCCACTCCCACTCTGACAAGCAGAGACAGGGAGACCCAGGGTTAAAAAAGCTCTTGGACAGTAGGGCTTGATTTGACTGTCAGCAGACAGGTCACTTCAGAGGAGATGCAGCCTGTCCAAAGAAGGTGGTTAGCACTGGGCTGTCCAGTGTAGCCATAGAGGAGGACTCCTCAGATGATGAAGTCCTCCTAGCATTAAGCTGGGAGACAGGACCAGATGGTAAGCTGGTGATCCCTGAGGGTGGGAGTAGGCACTTCCACCACATTCAAGTGAATGGGATCCCTACCACTGGCCTGAGAGACACCTGTGCCAGTCACACTATAGTGAGTGACCGGTTAGTGACCCCAGACATGTATGTCCCAGGAGAGACTAGGAAAGTCAGGATAGCCACAGGGAAGGTCACCACCAAACCTGTAGCCATAGTGCCCCTAGAGAGGGAGGGTATCCTTGACTGGTTTAGGGTGGTAGTCAGTGCTGACCTCCCCCTAGATTGTATCCTGGGCAATGACCTCCCAGAGGTGAGTCTGGTCCCAGATGGGGCGGTCGCCCAGGGCGCCCCCCCAAACCAAAGTCCTGGGGAGTCAGTCCCTACAGTTAGGAGACAGGGGTCCCCAAGAAAAGGAAAGAAGAAAAAGAAGGGTAGGCCACTCTTAAAGAGAGTTCAAGGGAGCCAAAGGCCTTCTGCCCCAGTAGGGGGGGAGCCCAGAGTTGGCACTGGTGAGGCCTCCCCTGACCCCAAGGAAGTCCTGAGTAGTCAGGCAGCTGTCCAGATGCAGGGTGTTGCCCCTGCACTGACAGAAGGGAGAGTGGAAGGAGGGTGTCTGCCACAGGAGGTGGTAGCCCCCCACTCTAGACGGCAAGAGGGGTGCCAGGACCCCAAAGTTGCCCATAAAGCAGCTCAGCCACCTGTCAGTGGAGAGCTTAGGGTGTGGTTCTGGGTACTGACAGCTGTCAGTAGCCTCTGCTGGGTGCTAGCCTTCCTGGCAGCACTGTACTTGGCCTGGGAGGCAGACCCCAGGGCCAATAGCAAAGTAGGCCCCCTGACCCTATTGGTCATGGTGGGGTTGCTCAAGTGTTGGGTGACCTCTTTGGGTAAGCTAGGTGTTGCCCTAGCAAAGTTAGGAGTAGGGGAGGTGGGCACCTCACTACCCAAGTTGGCAGAGAGAGAGGAGGAAGACCCCCCTAGAGGGAAGTTTCAGTTTGAGATGGGTCCTTTCACTGTTGGGATGGCTTCACTACCCAGAGGGAGTGACCATGACAGGAGGATGTAAGGCAGAGTAGGCCCTGCAAAGGAACAGCCAGTTTTCTTCACTGTCTTCCTCGCCTAACAAGCCAGGAAGACTCTCCCAGGGTTGGGCTGAGTCTCCTGGGCGTGTGGGCTGGGGGGGCTTGTGTGAGAAAACAGGGCTGATTGCAGAGGCCCCCTAACTTTTTGCCCCCATTTTCCACTTTATGCTGGTGTTTTCCTGACTCTGATGGTGCCCTGGGTACTGCTAACCAGTCCCAGGGCCTGTGCTCTGTGTAAAATCAATATGCAAATTAGGCTAATTATAATTGGCTAAGTTAACCTACCTATAAGTCCCTAGTATATGGTAGGGCATGTAGGTTAAGGGACCACAGCATAGGTGGTGCACACCTAGGTGCACTGCTGAGGTGCCCAGTGTCATTTTAAAAGCAGGCCTGCCTTGCTGGCTGCTTTTAAATTAAAGTTATATGCAAATTCAACTTTGGAATTAAAAGTAGTTCCAAAGTCTTAAACTACCTTATTTTTACATATAAGTCACCCCTAAGGTGTGCCCTATGTGCCCCTAGGGCTGGGTGCCATGTAACTATAAGCAGGGACTTTATAAAAATAGATTTACAAACCCTGGTGAGGTAAAAACAGCCAAATTCGTTTTTCCCTCATTGAAGTAAATGGCCTTCATAGGCTAGAATGGGGAGACTTTATTTTAAATTTTAAAGTCTCCTTAAATGTTGCATACCAAGAATTTGGTATCAAATTAATTGTTGTAATAAATCCCACAACTTCCAGTTGTTGGATTTAATATAACTTGTTCAGGTAAAGAGTTTTAGACTTTACCTAAAAAGTTGCCAATTTCAGCCCTGCATTGTTTTTGCTGCTGTGCTCTGATTGGCCAGCCTGCAGCAGTTTAGTCAAGCTGCCTTGATGAGGTGTGAAGTGGCCTGGCTTCACACAAAGGAATGTGCTTGTGGGAGAGAATCTCCCCTCAGCAGATGGTGAGGCAGGAAGGGGGAGGGCTGCCAAACTGGTCTTCAAAGGCAGAGAAGGACATTTGGAGCAACCAGCAACACCCCCATATCCTGCAACCCCAGACAACAAGGTGCCCCCTTGATTAGATTAGGAGAGGGCAGGAGAGGGGTGTGTTTATGATTTTTAGCCACACCAGTGGGTGGGCTCAGCCAGATGTAACCTCCAAAAATCAGATTCAGCCATGTTGGATTTTTAGAGAATGTTGCCTTTTGGGATGGATTTTTGCCACACTTCCCAGGAAGTAGTCATCACAGGGGGACGACCCTGTACCTGATTGGAGAACCAGGACCCCCCTGCTTTTCACCCAGGAGCAAGGATAAAACTGGCAGACCTGCCCCCACACCTCAGATCCCTGCCAGATTTCAAGAAGAAAAGAACTAAAGGAGAAGAAGGACTGCCCTGCTGTACCCCTGGCCTGCACCTGGAACCTGCACTCAGAAGGACTGCACCAGCTGCACACTTGGGCTTCGCCACAAGAAGGACTTTGCCTGGCTTTAACTGGTTCAAGGAGGGACTCCCTGTTTGCTACAGGTGAAAAATTGCTATCCAGAGTCCCCCTGCACCAACTCCTGAAAAGTGACCAGCTGACCACTGTCCAGTGGCCAAAAAGGAGTTTGCGCCAGGTGCATTCTGGGAATTGAAGTCCGCACCCCCCAAGGACCATCACAGAACTTCTGGACCCTTGGGGTGAGCTGTGGACCCCAAAAGAACCTTAAAAGAACATCTGGGTGAAGCCCCAGAAGTTTGGAAAAGATTTGAGAATTTTTGAAAAAAAGCTCCAGAGAGGGACCGACCCGCTGCGGAAATTCTAGCCGGCTTGCCTCAACCGTGACCCGGCCTGACTTGGTGGTTCGTCCCGGTAAAGAAAAATCTCTGAAAAAGAGACCAAGTCCGAAGGTAAAAAGTTGACCGGGACCTCCCAGCCATCGTATCCGAGAAGGGCTCCACGGATGTCGGATCAAGATCCAGGTTTACCCCGGTCGAAGGATTTTCACCTCGAAAAAACGACTAAGTCCGAAGGTAAAAATCTCCACCGAGGAATCCAGCATCGCGTATCCGGACAAGGGCTCCAGGAGGTCGGATTCGACTGGCAGGTTCGTCCTGCTGAAAAAAATCTTCAAAATAAAGACTAAGTCAGAAGGTAACTTTTTAACCAAGGCCTCCCGCGACTTGTAGCGAGCAGGGCTCCATCGCGGTCGGCCTGAAACTTTGACTTTGCCCCGGTCGTGGTGCAACCAGATGACCCGATTGGCGCTTTTTGTTTCTAATCGCTAGAAAAATAATAATTCTTTAAAAATTCATATCTCCGGTTCCCTTTATCCGATTTTATTTGTTTTTGTGTCATTTTAAAGATAAAAATATAAACTATTTTTATAAATTGGTTTTGGATTTTTAAACTGTTTCCTGTGTTTTATTTAATTACTGTTTTGTGATATTTGAATGCTTTACACACTGTCTCCTAAGTTAAGCCTTGACGCTCGTTGCCAAGCTACCAAGGGTTGAGATGGGGTTAATTTACTGAGTCCTAACTGGACCTAAGTAGAGGTTAGTGGCTTGTTGCTAGGTGTAGGTACCTACCTGCCCTTACCAATAACCCATTTTCCAACAGCCTTCAAGTCACTCACCAGAAAACGAAGATAGTCAGACCCGTATCTCCTGAACACCAGCATCTTCTTCGTGCACGCGCCAGCATCTGTGTCTACCTTGTAGACTCCCGGTCACATGACTACGCACACGGAGAGACTGGCACGAAATGAGGTCAACTACTGAAATCCATGGCAACCACCATTGGATAAAGCGGTCGCCATGATGGCAGGGAGTAGTTCAAATTACCGCGCAAGGAATGAAATCTACCGCAGGCATATAGATAATACGATGTATTATAGATACCACCACAAAATTAAAACATAACTTGTTACAATGAAAACAAAAAAATTTGCAACATAGTACTAAAATATTTAAAGGAAACCATTTCATAAAGGTTTTCTTTAATATATTATATGTATATACACTTCCATAGATTTTTTATAGAATAATATAACTGGGGGACTAAAAGTCAGAGGATCACAAACAGCCATCTAGACTGCTTGGCCAAGAGGAATATGTCAACGGACCCACCTAAGAGGTCCTTGTATATAATTAATTTATAGAACAGGTTGGTTGATGACAGATAACTAAATCTCAAAGCCAAAGTCTAAGAAGATAGTTACAAAAAGTCCTGATGTTTAACTACAATATAAATGCATATACATCCACAGCATAACATCTAGCATTATTGTAGAGATCTCGGATCTTATTCAAGTTGTATATATATTTTTTATCTAATTTATCATCAAACGAGGATGATATCTCACAGCTGGGAATTTTATACCAATTATATTTTCCCACGGAATATCTTCATTCAGCCCATTTTTACAAGTATCCAATGTAATGATCCAAAATACTTCAAGTTTTTTCCTAACTTTATTGTCATCAATTCCTCCCGATTTCCTCATCTTTTCTAGAATAGTCCATGTTAAGTCCTCTATTTTATGTTCACAATGGTTCCAGTGTTGGACTAAGGGGAGCTCCCTCCCGCCTGTTCCGGATATTGGACATATGTTCCAAGATCCTCACTCTTACTTCTCGTACTGTTTCACCAACATATCCCAAGCCGCAGGGACACTGGATCAGATATACACAATTAGTTGTTCTACAGTTTGTCATGTCAGTAAGGTTAAAAAAAAAATTAATCCACAGTATGGTGTCACTCACAATAGCTCCAGGACATGCCTTACAGGTACCACATTTGTGGTTCCCTTTAACTGGCTGTGACCCCCTTATTGATTTTTGACAAAAATCTTGATCTCTAGACATACACGATCTAAACAATTTGTTGGACGTATTTGGATTTTTTCTAAAAGCAAGCAATGGACGTTCAAAGTGTGATAAATCTGGATCACTATTAAGTATGTGCCAGTTGTTGAAGATGATTTTTCTAATTCTCTCATTCATATTAGAATGTTGTACGACACACACCAATTTATTTTTTGTATCTTTAGCATGTTGTTTCCCTGTTGTAATATTTTGCTTTCTTGTATGACTCCCTGATGGTTCTTTTGGGATATCCTCGTACCAAGAGTTTTTGCTGTAGTACATCCGCATGATGTTCATAGTCTTTCATATTAGTACAGTTCCTATGGATACGTAGAAACTGACTAAAAGGTATTCCCTGCTTTTGACTCCTTGGATGGAAACTGTCATAATGTAAGATAGTATTCTTGGCTGTAGGTTTCGTATAGAGGGACACTTCTAGTTGAAAATCATTATGAACTATCCAAATGTCTAAAAATTCAACCTTTTCCCTACTTTTATGGGTGGTAAACCTTAGATTCGAATCACAGGCATTGATACATTCACAGATTTCATTGAGCGATTCCTCTAACCCTGTCCAGATGAAGAAAATGTTGTCTATGTACAGTGACCAACATTGGACATTTTCATAAAAGGGAGCCATTTCATTATAAATGTGGGTTTCCTCAAATTTACCTACATAGATATTCGCTACACTCAGGGCACAGGCAGCCCCCATACTTACTCCTTTCCTCTGTAGGTACATGGTTCCATCAAACTCAAAAAAGTTTTCTTGGAGGACAATATCTAGACATTGGAGGACAAATCTAAGATGGTCTGTCATCCCATCTCTCTCAAATAGGCTAGCTATAGCCTGCCAAGCCTCCCTTTGGGGGATGTTAGTATACAAGGCTTCAATGTCCATCATTACCAAAATCTGAGAACTCGGGTTATAGGGGATACCTTCCAGTTTTGAGATGATATGTCCTGTATCTTTTATATAAGCAGGCAAACAGACCACTCTATGTTTTAAGAAATTTTCTACATATTTTGAGAGCGGTTCCGTCAGGAAACCTATAGTAGACACAATTGGGCGAAGGGGAGGATCCACCTGGTTTTTATGTATCTTTGGTACCCCATATAGTACCGGCGTACTGGTGATCTGCGGGTTCAGATATTGATGTTCCTGTTCACAAATAATGCCCCTACTCCATGCCTCATAGCTGATCTCATATATTTTTTTGTTTAATCTCGCTCAACCGATTTCTTTTAACCCTGATATAATGCTCAGGGTTACTAAGCATCAGGTGCATCTTTTGCTTATATTTTTCTGTGTCAATCAGTACTATACCACCCCCTTTGGGGGGGTCTAGGGGTGGATCTAAGCATAGTTTTGATCTTTTCTAGAACAATACTCTCCAAGATCTTGACTTCTGGTCCCACCATGTCCAAACTTGGTACAAAAGTGGATATTGGTTTGAGACCCGATATGTTGGTCTCTGTGGTGGTATGTCTCCCCTCAAAATACCTTTTCAGACGAATGCGTCTAAAGAAAGCAAAAAGATCCAAGATCAAACCAAAATGGTTGATGGAAACACTCGGGACAAACAACAAACCTCTCTTAAGTAGGGTATCAGTATCTTTGTCCATAGGGACCGATCTAAGATTGAAGGCTGGTATAGTATCTAGTCCCACCCATATTGTTGTCTTCGTGTTTGTAGTACATGCTGTGTGTTGTCTATGTTGTGGTACCTCCCTCTTTGAGTATTCCTGAATCTGGTCCGATGTGTTTCTCGTCTGGACAAAACATTATTGGCGCGATTTGGCCCCTCATTCTGACCTTTTCTACCACCATATTGGTCAAAGTGATTCGAACTGCCTTCCCCATCAGACTCCGAGGTATCAGAGAAGGTTACAATCTTTTTACTGGTCCAAAACTGACGATCCTGCTCCAGACCGTTTGATTGTTGGTTTTGATAGTACTTCTCTGACAAATATGGATAGGCACGCTCCTTAGAGAACCACCTAATACCTTTTCTCAATTTGTCTGTCTTTCTTTTGGTCGAATATAAGTTGAAGGATTCTAGCTCCTGGCTTATGGCTTCTAATTGCCTTTTAGCTTCCTGTAGTGAGTCCTGTACCTTCAACTCATCTTCTAATGTTTGAATCTCCTTTGCAAGTATTTCCATTAGTTCCCTGGCTGTCTCTACAATGAGAATCATCCAGTCTCGGGAGCATCGATTCGATATCAGTGACCATTTTTCAAGAAATTGTTTGATTTCAACAAATAGTCCTGGTATATTCCTTACCCTCAGACCTGCTGGAATAACCCCCCGCTCGAAAGTATTCAAGAATAAAGTCAGCATGTAATTCAGTTAGTTTAGCTTTTTTCTTTAATTCCATAAGTTTGTACCACCCCTCTTTGGGTTGATTAAATCCCAGAGACCCCCTGGCTCCTATGCCCGGTTGGGCTAGAAGTCGGGACAGGTCTTCCTCATTAAACACAAATGTTTTAATGCTATGCATAATAGGATAGTACTTGGGCTTTGAGATAAACACAAATCCAAAAACAAATAAGAATAAAAATTATAAAAAAGGATGTGAACAAAGAAACCAACACCAGTACTAAAGGTCACCCAGAAACTGTGCGCATAGACTGCAGGTCTAACTGAGGTGGCAGGTCCTGAGGACTCCACAGGATTCAAGGATCTACAAAAGGATATATACCCATATGCGACATACATAAAGATACATCCAATGCCCTCTCAATAAAGTTGTCGAACCTATAGGACCTGAAGAAGAAAGAGGGTCCCTGAAATTGATATAGTAGCTCAACCAGGGAAGTAGAAGCGGAAGCTGCACAGAAAATAATGAGCTACCCTAGAATCATATTTCATACATAGATACAAGACAAGAAAAAGGATATGTAACAATATTCATCTTATAAGTATGTCAACACTTGCAAAAAACTATGGGGGTCATTCTGACCCCGGCGGGCGGCGGGAGCCGCCCGCCTGGAGGGAACCGCCGAATGACCGCACCGCGGTCAAAAGACTGCGGCGGCCATTCTGGCTTTCCCGCTGGGCCGGCGGGCGACCACCAGAAGGCAGCCCGCCGGCCCAGCGGGAAACCCCCCTCAACAATGAAGCCGGCTCCGAATGGAGCCGGCGGAGTTGTAGGGGTGCGACGGGTGCAGTGGCACCCGTCGCGATTTTCAGTGTCTGCAAAGCAGACACTGAAAATCATTATGGGGCCCTGTTAGGGGGCCCCTGCACTGCCCATGCCAGTGGCATGGGCAGTGCAGGGGCCCCCAGGGGCCCCACGACACACGTTCCCGCCATCTTTACCGCCAGGAACAGGATGGCGGGAAGGGGGTCGGAATCCCCTGGGCCAGGGGTAAACTGGCGGGAAACCGCCGGTTGCCCTTTTCTGACCGCGGCTTTACCGCCGCGGTCAGAATGGCCCAGGAAGCACCGCCAGCCTGATGGCGGTGCTTCCGCGGTCCCCGGCCCTGGCGGTCATGGACCGCCAGGGTCGGAATGACCCCCTATATGTCCAATCTGAGGCTACATCACATATCATTCATTGTCTACATTATCATGGATATCATTACACAAAGATGCAAAATTATCATATCAATATTTTATTAATCATCATTAAATACATCATAAAACAGACAGTACCTACATCATTCACACCATATTCATTCTACACTAATATATACAACAATATACCACAAAATAATAAAATATTAACATGTAATCAAATATCAACATATATATACTGTATTATCCATATATGTTTACTTAAACCTATAGAGTCCAACCTCTTAATATTCTCATATGATGCTCCAAGAACATAGTAGGAACCAAGGGCCTACGCGCGTTTCGGGGATCCTCTCATAGGGAGGCCACCTTCATCAGGGCCGTTCCCAAATCTATATTCGAAGGTGGATACCAACACCCTTGTACGCACATATATATCAAATGAGGAGCTGATGTCTCAATAAATGCCACTTGAGATAGGGGATGGTCCCTGGTTACACACTCTGCTCCTCAGCCATTAACTGGAGAAGAAAGCCCCTCTCCATCATGATAAGTTCATTACCCCAGAGCACAAGCCTCTGCTTGTTCACTGCTATGTTAACCTGTTGTCTCTATGGTACAAGGGGAGCTAGGCTAAATTTTCCTAACTGCCCTGCGTATGCTGACACTTGTAGAACCAGTGCTCTCTCAGCTATAAGATTTGTAGAGGTTATTTAGAGGTACGGGAACTGCTTGGTTTCTTTTAGTGGAATCTCAGTAGGCACAGGCAACAGCAACCTTCGCCCCAGAGCTCAGTCTACCACTTGAGCACTGGGTCATAGAGGCAGGAAGTAGGAGGAACGATTTTGTGTTTACAAGGTTTCCATGGTAATTTTGCAGGTCACGAAGGCTTATGTTGCACAACTGCTCACCAAGCTACAGTTTACTAACCAAAAAATGTATTATTATTCACATAGGTGAAACCTACTGCAGTTACCAATGCTTGCTTTTTTTCATCTTGCACTGCAGTGTGGGCTGCTGTGAAACATGGCTTAAAGTAAAAAGCTCTATGATGGATCATTGTTGGTCACGCTGCTATGCAGCATGGAAAAAACATTAACAAAGCCAATAGATTTTGCCCAGGCGAAGCCGATTGGCTTTGGCAATACTTGTTATTGGAGAGGTTTTATCCACATCGTCAATCTGTCCTGCCATATCGACCTTAACCTTGGCTAACTATAAACTACGAACGGCCCTCATCAAAACTGATGGAGAGCTGTGTCATAATATATGACTTACCCTTGGCCTTGGTGCCCACTGTCCCCTCTAACTTTGAGCCTGGCCCTGGAGCCCTTCGTCAAGAAGTTTACAGCTAATCAATCAATACACGGAAACATAGTCAACAGCGATGTGTACAAGTTAGCACTTTTCACAGAAGAAATGTTAATCTTCCTAACAGATCCAGTTGAATCCATCCTGTTCCTTAAAGGGGAATTGGAAGCATTCTCTGCAGAATAAGGTTTAATGTCAGCTATTTGAAATCTGTTGGTATGAGGTTTGCAGACCTGACTCAGACTATGAATTTATGAGTTAACAACACCTTCACTCAGGTAGTTTTGCTTGCAATTAGGTCCCTTATCTTATTTGGGAATATGGCTGCCTTCTCAATCTAGTGAATTATATGCTTGAAACTCCATCCATAGCTGAACATTCTTTTCAAGGATCTCTATCACTGGGACAGGCTTGATTTATCCTGGATCATGATAAAAATTACCCTTTTTCCTTGCATATTGTATTTAGTCCAGGCACTTACCTTGGACACTCCATGAGAGACCATAAAGGAGATTTACTCTCACCTTTGATCCTTCTGTTGTTAGGGTCGATTCCCTAGGGTAACAAGGGCCACTCTAAGTAAAAGGTAGTCTGGGTCTCCCTGAAATGTCTTGTTACAAAACAAAATGTCCCAGACATATCTAGCAATAGAATAAATGTGGTCTCAGCAAAACAAATCCTTGGTTATGATAAAATAGACTCTAACCTATCCCATCACAGCATTTACTCTGGTCGCCCTCATGTCACAAACCACAGAGGTCCACATTCCCATATAACATTCTCATACTTTTGGAACATTGGGAGAGCATGATTCGCACTAGGTATGCTACAACTTTGCCTGCCTCCTAATCCCATTGATACACAATCCAGATTTTCCTCCAGGTAACCAGTACCCTGCTTTCGTACAACATGGTTAGAGAGGCCAACACAGGTGTGATATTGTGTATATTTCTTAAGTAAGTGTTTCACATGGTATGTTCCCTTTCCCTCATCTGTTTTTCTCATCATATTGTCTTACTCCCAGTGTTTTGATGGAATGTTTATATTTGACTGGAAACTGTGACTGCCAGTTGCAATAGCTTCTTTGAACCACTGGTTGGAGTATATATGATTTGGAACACAGCTTTCTCATCCAAGGAGCTTTTGGATTCATTCTTCAAATTCACATTCAATGCCAGCCGGCGCTGCCAAGGATGTTGCGAAACTTCAGCACTTTCGGAATTGAACTTGGTTTTGAAAGATGCTTACTTGCTACAACTGGTGAATTGGACGAGAGACGTGGTCTCACCTATTTCTGAGGTATTTATTGCTTCAAAAATATCCAGCACGTTATTAACTTTAACTCGCCACTTCTCTTCGTGCCAATTCTCTTCACCCCCCCAGCCTACTCACCACCTGGGCCCCCACCACCAACGAAGAAACGGAAAAAAAAATTAACTCCATCCACTCTGGCTCTCCCTCCGACCCCTGCCCCCATCGGATATACAACAAAGCCAGACCAAACATCGCCCCCAAACTTCGAGCCATAATCAACAGCTCATTCGAAACCGCCACCTTCCCAGACCCCTGGAATCACGCGAAAGTCACCGCTCTCCTAAAAAAGCTCAAAGCAGACCCAGACGACCTCTCCAACTACCGCCCCATCTCTCTCCTCCCTTTCCCCGCCAAGGTCACAGAGAAACTAGTGAACTCCCGGCTATCCCACTTCCTCGAGGAAAACCACACACTCGACCCCTCCCAATCTGGCTTCCGCAAGAACCACAGCACGGAAACCACCCTCATCGCATGCACTGACGACATCAGAACCAGAGTCGATAAGGGCGAGACCGTTGCACTCATACTCCTGGACCTCTCCGCCGCCTTTGACACTGTCTGCCACCACAAACTCCGCACACGCCTCCACAACTCTGGGATTCAACACAAAGCCCTAGACTGGCTCACCTCCTTCCTCACCGATAGAACCCAGAAAGTCTGCCTCCCACCCTTCCAATCCACTGCCACCAAAATCACCTGTGGAGTCCCACAAGGATCCTCCCTCAGCCCCACACTCTTCAACATTTACATGATCCCACTAGCCACCATCCTCCAACCACACGGAATCACCATCCTCTCCTACGCAGATGACACACAACTCATCTTCTCCCTCACCCGCAACCCCACCATCGCCAAAACCAACCTCCACGCTGCACTCCTTGACACCGCCGCTTGGATGACAGCTAACCACCTCAAGCTCAACTCCAACAAAACTGAGATAATCATTTTTTTCCCCCACAAAAACATATGGGACGCCTCCTGGTGGCCCACCACTCTAGGCCCGCACCCACTCCCGCAGACCACGCACGCAACCTCAGCATCATCCTGGACCCCTCCCTCTCCATGGCCCACCAATTCAACGCCATCACCTCTTCCTGTTTCAACACACTCCGCACACTGAAAAAAACCTTCAAATGGATTCCCACAGAGACCAGAAAGACCATCACCCACGCACTCATCAGCAGCAGGCTAGACTACGGGAACGCCCTCTACGCTGGCACCACACTTAAACTCAAGCGCAAACTACAGCGAATCCAGAACACAGCAGCACGCCTCATCCTGGACCTCACCCGCCATGAACACATATCACCACACCTCAGAGCCCTTCACTGGCTCCCCATAGATAAAAGGATCACCTTCATGATCCTCATCCACGCACACAAATCCCTCCACAACACCGGCCCAACCTACCTCAACGAAAGAGTGAACTTCCACACTCCCACACGCCACCTCTGTTCCGCCGACCTCTCACTCGCCACAGTCCCCCGCATCAAACACACCACCACAGGAGGCAGATCCTTCTCCTATCTCGCCCCCAAGGCCTGGAACTCCCTCCCCACCAACCTCCGCAAGACCCAGGACCTCCTGCTCTTCATGAAGGGCCTCAAGACATGGCTCTTCGAACAGTGATCACCAGCGCCTTGAGACCCTCACGGGTGAGTAGCGCGCTCTATACATTTCTTTGATTGATTGATTGATTGATTGATGAACTGCTTCAGAGGATAGACCCTGAATCATGGGCCCCGTATTTCTAAGTATTTCGTATTGCATTGAAATATTATTCCATAAAATTATAACTTGTAAAGACTTTAATGTCTCTCTCGTGCTACTCTGAAGTGCCACACACTCACAGCATTCTTCTCTGCTGCGTGCCCTATCCCCAGTGCTTAATTTTTAAATAGAAAAGTGCCGGTGCTCAGAGCTCTCCTCTGAAACATGCGGTTGCTGCAGTTAAATGTTCGAGCATAGAATAGGAAGGCAGCGTAATCCTGAAGCCATCTCGGGCCTCTTTAATCCATTTAAAGCCACTCCCAGCGCTTCAGCTCACACTTGCAGCTTTCTGCTTTCTCTCTTTGTGACCCTTTTTCGTTTTTCCCTTTCTCCGTCTTTCCCACATGTGTCTTTTGCTCGCAGCAAATGCTTGAGGCAGAAGAGCAAGGCCCGGCGCTTAAAAAAAAGTGCTGGTGCTCAGCATCGGAAACAACAAGCACAAATTAAGCACTGCCTATCCCAGAGCCTCGAGTGTCATTGGTTACCTTCTAGCTGTACGAGTGCCGCCTTCTGAGTACAAGCCCGATCGTCGGTCTTACACACAACGGCCCATATTTATACTTTTTAGCGCCACATTTGCGCCGCTTTTTGTCGCAAAAAACTTTGCGCCACTTATGCATCAAGAAATTACACAAATTCGGCGCTAGAAAAGTATAAATATGGGCCAACATTCTTTTCTGCGACGCTGACTGTCTGGTCCTGACATGATTACAATTAGCTTCAATTACCGATGCTTACCTACCACCATTCCTGGACTCCTTCACTGCACTGCTTTTTTTAAATCTTTATTACTTTGGATTAGTAACAGTTGAATGCCCCATATTCATATATCCATATATGAGAGTTCGAAATGCTGGAATTCTCATCTATTTGTTAGGACACACATTCTGGAGGTACCTGAAGTTATCTAAAGCACAATAGAGGCAGCCAGCTTAATAACATGAAAGCATCCACACATTTATATTCCTGTGACAACAAACTTCTTAACATCAACAATCTGTGATATATACCGTAACCGAAGATGTGTGGTTTCTAGTGTCTGCAGCAGGGCGCAAGTTAAGGGAGTGATTAAGGTCGGCGGGCTTGGCTGGGTGGGTTGCGTGGGGGAGGGGAGGAAGAGGACCCAGTTGGAAGGGTCCGCTGCTGTCTGTGTGATCTAGTTGGATGCTGAGAATGGGCCAGTGATATACTCAGTGATACTGGGTATTGTGCCCAGGGAGTTTGTGGCTGCTGTTCCGAAAGGAGTGACTGCCAAATCGCTGCCGACACCAGAGAGTTAGGGTAAATCATTTGCTGCCTATGGTGGCCTGTCATCCGATTCAACCGCAACTTTCTCCAGATACTTCTCCTAGTCTGGAGGTGTGGCTGGCATCAAACATCCCGGCCCTCCTGCCTTCAGTGCTTGTTGCTCCACCAGGATGCTGGATTGTAGATCCGAGAGCCATATGCGAGTCAGGGGAGGCATAGTTGAATTCCAGCACATGGCTATGCTCTGCTTTACCAGCACTGAGGTGAGGTCTATGAATTTATCAATTAGCTTGCGTTGGCCGAGCGGGAGGTGACCCCCAATTTGCAATGCATACTCTCTCTCTGGAAGGGGGTGCCAAGTGTCTCTGTGATTAACCCTGTGATCTCCTCCCTAAAGGGACAAGTTGAGGTGCGCTCCATACCATGTTTATGAAATCTGCAGGTGCGTATCGGCAGCGGGGAGCAGGTGTTGGCAGTTCCTGGGTACATTTGTGCCAAGCACTCTGGGGTGAGATATGTGTGGTGAAGTTAATTAAATTGTGTGTAATTCAATCTAGCTTTTGAGGATATTATTTTTGGTACTTTTACACCTTGTGTCCCCTGTTTGTCTGTTATTGATGGTTATGGCAGCCTCCTAATGAGAGAGTAGATGGTTGAGGGGGGCTTCCCTGTCAGTGCGGTAGATATGCCCCATCAGTGGTCCTACTGCAAGAAACACACCTCCTTGGCACCCACTGTCCCATGCTAGCGAGAGGGGGTTACGACAAGGTCTACCACTCAGGCTTTACACGCAGATCAAGGGGGGTGGCCATTCTTTTCCACCGTTCACTGCCCATAGTTGTCACTTCTATGAAATCCGACCCACAGGGAAGATTCGTGGCGGTATCCGGATCGCTTCACGGATCACCTTGTAATTTTGTTTGCACGTATGCCTCCCCGGCTGGTCTTGACAGATTCTTGCTGGAGCTCCGTCGGGCTCGGGCGGATCTCCCCAGGGTGCTACCCTAGTGGGTGGAGATTTTAACTCAGTCATGGACCCCTTATCAGACGTCTCGGGGAAAGTCTCGAACTTCCGAACTGTGAAGGCAACCGCCCTGCGTGGTTGGGCAGACAGCCTTGGTGTGTGCGACGTGTGGAGAGCTTGGCACCCAAAAACGAGGCAATATACGCACACCTCGGCAGCCCACCACTCACAGGCTAGAATAGACCTTGTATTTATGCCGGCCCAAGATGTACTTAGCATCACAGGCTCAGAGATTCTGCCCGAGGGGTCTCCGACCACTCACCTGTCCGTGTCAGACTGGGAGGGTTGGATCCGACCCGACGCCCAATATGGCGCCTGAATGCCTGGCACTTGCAAGAAGACGAATACACCCAGGAAATCAGAGACCACCTCTCACAATATTATGAACATAATTTGGGCTCTGTGCAATCCCCAAGCACGATATGGGCGGCTGGCAAAGCTACCCTCCGGGGATACGCCAAACACCTTGTTCGTATCCGGGAACGCGCCCGTAACTAACAACTGTCGGCCTTGGAAGACAAGGCACTACGACTTGAACGCCAATGCCTGGGAGTCTTACATGCCTCTGCACTGAGGCAACTCACCAAGACTAGGGAAGAGCTCAAACATCTAGCACTTGAATCGGCAAAACATCTGGAGAGCGAAGACAGCCCGTATATACGGTTGGGGAGATAAGAATGGGAAGCTCCTATACTGGCTGGCCACAAGACCCCTAGCTGACAGGGTCATCCCGGAAATCCTGGACGAGTCAGGGGCACTAGTCAGATCCCCAGACAACATTGCACAGGCATTTGCCGCATATTATACACAGTTGTACGCGGAACGCCCCAGACCCTTGGCAGAGAGAGAATCTCCCCTTCTGATAGACATAGTGTTTCCCCGGATCTCACAGGGGACTAAAGAGTTCTTAGACGCGGAACTGACCCTCGCAGAGGTAGCAGAGGCAATAACTAAATTATCTTCAGACAAGACCCCTTGCCCAGACGGCTTCCCGTCAGAACTATACCGTCTGTGTGGCGACATACTAAGCTCCCACCTCCTCAACATGTACGAAGAGGCTGAGAGGGTGGGCCACTTCCCACCCGGGATTGACCAAGCCACTATTGTGGTAATTCCAAAGACCCAGCCTCCATCCCGCAACTGCTCAGCATACCGGCCCATTTCCCTTCTTAATACCGAATTCAAAGTGCTGGCAATAATACTCGCCAATAAACTGAAACCCACTCTCTCTTCGTTAATACGCTCCGACCAATGCGGGTTCATGCCCTCCTGTAGCACGAAACACTGCATTAGGCTACTGCACTCAGCCTTGGCACACCGTGGAATCCTATTTCAGTCACCTCTGGCCCTACTTCTCCTAGATTTCGAAAAGGCCTTCGACACAGTGGACTGGTCTTACCTGGAACAAATTCTCCGACACAACGGGATTGGACCAAAGTTCCGAGGCCTCGTCAAATACTCTACTCCAACGCGACGGCCCGAGTCCAAGTGAACGGGGTGGTCTCCGAATTACTCCCCATTCGACGTGGTACTCGCCAGGGGTGTCCCCTGTCCCCGGTGCTTTTTGCTCTAGTGATAGAACCCCTGGCAAAGCTGTTGCGTGCGGATCCCCTGATAGAGGGTTGGGCATGGCCAGATGGCCCTGAAGACAGAGTGGCATTATACGCGGACGATGTGCTCGTCTACGTCTCAAACCCGGCGACAAGCGGTCCCCGGATCCTGGAACTCCTAGACCTTTTCTCTCAAGCCTCGGGTCTGACCCTGAACCCCAGTAAGTCCCTCCTGATCCCCTTACACCCATCTAGAGAGTGCATCGACTGGCAAAGTAATAACCCGATCCGAAGAAACAACTTCAAATATTTAGGCATACACATAGCCTTACTGCCCGAGCAGGCATGGGAACTAAACACTACGCCACTCACCAAAAAAGTTAGAGCTGATCTCCAGAGATGGATGAACCTACCCCTCAACCTGTTGGGAAGAATAGCTCTTTACAAGATGATGATACTCCCCAGATTCCTATACCTCCTGCAGAACTTTCCACATCCAATCCCCAAAAAGTGGTTTGACGATATAGACACAGTGACTTGTCGATTCTTGTGGCACGGCTCCCGACCTAGACTGGCCCTAGCCACATGCCAAAGGGACACCTATGAAGGAGGGCTAAACATGTAAAATATGTACTTCTACTACTTAGCCACGCACCTCCTAGTGATCAGTGACTGGGTGGGAGGAGGCCGGTCTGACCCGGCCTACAGATGCGAACTTCAATCACTCGGTTACTCTGGTGTCTTTGGCGCCTTATACAGGGGACGTGTTCCACGCGACACCCCTGATGTAACGAAAATAGTACTGCTGGGCTGGCGCGCGGCCCAAAGAGTGACGGGCTGGTGGGGACGCCTTACCCAGCAGACTCCCCTGTGGTGGGGGACTCACCTACGTGAGGTCACAGAACTAGAGGGATTCCGAAAGTGGGACATTATAGGAATATCCACCCTGGGAGACGTCTGGGGGGAATCACACATGAGATCCTTCGCAGAGGTCCAGGAATCCTACTCCCTAAATAACACTCAATTCCATAAATACCTACAGCTTAGACTCACACTTTTGGTACATGTTAAACCAGGGGATACTATCCCAGAGTATAGCCCTATGGAGGCGAGGACCCTCATGGGTGACCTGGGTAGGGGAGGGATCTCCCAGCTTTACTGTGCCTTGTTCGCTAATACTGCCCCCCCACTTACGGGTCTTCGGCGGAGATGGGAGAAGTGGATAGGCCCTATTGAGGAATCGGACTGGACAGACGCATTGATGGCCCCTAGGACCCTAGCTATCTCTTCCCGATTTCGAGTACTCCAGACATTCTTCCTACACACAGCCTATCTCTCGCCTATGAGGCTCTTCAAGGCGGGCCTACGACACACCTCCTCCTGTCCCCGGTGCTCCAGCCCCGACGCTGACTTCTTTCACATGGTTTGGGACTGCCCCATCATAGCGGCATACTGGAAGACGATAATGAGACAGATTTCTGGGGTTCTGCAAACGGAGATGGAAGCCGCCCCACTCCCACTCCTCCTGGGGGCCATGGGGGACATGGACTTAGGGAGAGCGGACCGTATTTTTGTGGGAGTGGCGTGCCTAGTGGCAAAGAGAGACATTATGACGGAATGGAGGGCGGGAGTAGCTCCCACACTGTCCAAATGGAGGAGAGGGGTTGATTGGTGTGCAATGTGCCAGAAACCTGTGTACGAGGCCAGAGGATGCCCAAACAAATACAAAAAGATATGGGGGTGTTGGGAGGGCACGTGGGAGGCAGAGACTGCTGCAGGGGGAGGTCCACCACAGATAAGTTAATGTAGAAGGGCCAATCTCCTGAAAGGGGGTCGCTCCGACCCTCTTCGCCTCACTTGATAATAGTCCACTGGTCGGGAGGAAGGTTCCCTAAATCGACACCACACGGCATTGACTCACGCAAATTATGTATTCATAAAATCCAAACTAGAAACATCCAGGCCCTTGGTCACATCTCGGTTGTCCCATTCACTATTATATCTTATGTTTCTTACACCATGCACCCTACTCCTGATTTTTCTCTTTCATTTTACATTGCTTTACTTTAAGTGTTATCATTTAGTGTCAAAGAAAGAGTTTAACCTACAGTGCCTTAATCAACTGTACGTTCCTATCTCCGCTATTTTGGTTTGGTGTAGATGCATATTCATGTTCTGTGTCTGTTTTAAATAAATAATAAAAAAATATCTTTATAAAAAAAAAATCACTACAGTCTTAACCAAGTTTTCTTTTGGTCTCACTCCCCTGCCCAATAAGGCAGGGGAGTGTGTTTAGAAAGAAGTGGCACTGGACATCGTTGGGCTTATACATGTGGGAGAGTCAAATAAGCATGCCTTAGTTGTAATTGATATGTTGTCAGGGTATCCGGAGTTTGAAGTCTGAAAAACAGAGGCATAAGACACAAATAGTGAGTTTTCTACCAATCAGAGAGCAACGAATGGTAGAGAGGTTTAAGAGAATACTGAAAGTAACCATTCAATTTGCAAAGATTAACGGAGTTAGTTGGGTTCAGGCTCTTAAGAGGAAGGGTGAGGAATACCGACTCACACCTCACTTCATCACAGGTGTTACATGTTTTAGCCCTTTTGTTTTGTTTATGAAACAACCCTAACACTACCATAATTCCCCTGAGGGTGAAAAGTTACAGTGGGGATTGAAGGAAGGTCACAATCAGCAAGAGGGACTTTGGAGAGAGAAAAGTGGGTGCAATTAAAAAGAAAGGAGAACTATGATGTCTGCCAAGTGGTTAAATCAAAATCAGTAAATGTTGGAGATTTAGTAAAAAGTGAGATGTCCAGTAGGGTTTTTTGCATTTCAGTGCGACCTCCAGAGTGACAAAGGTGTTTTGTAGTGCGGCCAAAATGGATAATGGGCCAATTTGGAACTTTACCAGAATTTTAACAGTGGGATGACATTTTTGAAACATTTTATTTTCTCCATGGCCTATATTTTCCATTTGTCCATATTTTAAGGGGAGGGTCTGCAATACTGTGTATATATTTCTTAAGGAAGTGTTTTACTTGGTATGTTCACTTTCACTCATCTGTTTTGTTCCTCCCATAACCCCATAGTATTCTCTTCCACCCAGTATTCAGATGGAATGTTTATATTTGATTGGAAACTGTGAATGTTAGTCATGATAGTTTCTTTGGACCGCTGTGGCTAGAGTTTCTATTACTTGGAATACATCTTTCTGCTCCTCACATAAGGAGTTTTTGGATTCATTATTCAATTTCACAACAGGTTTCTTGATTTCTTCAACATAGTGACTTGGTGACCATTGATGAATATGAGGCTAGTCACCCTCACCAGAGAGGTGATAGATTTACTGTCACTGTTGGATGGAATATAAGAGAAACGTGCCCTAGGAGCTTTGAATTAACCACGTTAAAAACAAAATTAGAAAAGGGTTTCCTAAAAGGACATCACTCGCCTATACTGGTCACTAGATGTCAGACCTGACCCCATTTGCCACATATATGTGCCCAGGTGGGAGGTGGAGTTGGGACTGGTTTAGGGGAAACAAACATGGGACACCATATGGCAAAGGGTGGCGCCTACCTACATCTGCACTAAATACATTAAAAAACGCCCTTCAGGTGTTAACAAGATGGCCATGCTCAAGATTATGAATGGAACAACTGATACATGGTGGAGTGGTTTCCAGACCAGGGGTACAGTGGCTCACATTTGGGGGTCCTGCTCACAGGGCCAAAGGGTTTTGGTGGCCCTAGTTAATCTCATTAACAAAATCACAGGAATTACTCTTATGCTTGAACCGGTACTGCTCCTGTTGGGCCACCTAGGAGAGGATATAATATATCCAATAAGGTATCCTATGTCATGCCTCATCACCCATTTCCATCTGGCAGGAACATTAACTTTGGCTCGTTGTTCGAAGCAGCTAACGTCTCCACTGCTGGTCTTGTGGATGAGCAAAATCTGTTCTAACTATGCAATTGAAAGATTGGCTGTGCTTCCAACCAACAGAATGTTTAAATAGGACAATTTGTGGAGGCCTTTCAGGACTTACATAAAATCACAAGATGGAGAATGGCAAAAGGCAGAAAATGTGCAAGACCTGGAGAGGAAGAGCCACTACTGCTGCATGTCTGCTTTCTCTAAGCAGTGCTTCTCTGACATAGACAATGAGCCCAACATTGACTGATGCTACTCACTTGGGCTAGGCAATCATGGCCCCCTTGTGCCCTTTATGAAACACTGAAAGTTGCCATAGTTTGCTATGTCTTGAGTTGTAGTATGGCTTCTTGTGATGTACCCTCCTTCCCCACCTCGCTTTGCCCCCCTGAGACTCCTCCTCAAGAGTCTATTTGCCATAGTGCTAATGTTTACCACCTATCATGTTTTATTCCCATAAGAGGCACTGGGTCAATGTTCTCACAATTTTGGTTTCTAATGCTATTCTTTAGAAACTAAACTACACCATGCCATTTCTGATGTCACATATGTTCCACTCTTAAATATTATGCACCCTACCATGAGGCCAACCAGGTACACCTAGGGGTGACCTATTTAATGTTTACAGTCAGATTTTCTACTTGTCAAAAGTGGGATTTTGACAGATCTGTGTAGCAGGATTCAGACTGCTGCTGTCAGGCCTACACAGAGTAGACCTGAAGTCATGTTTTCACTGCCATGATAGTGGATGGCACATTAGGTGCTGCAGTCCACAAGTGCATTTAACTTCCAATGCTATGGGTATATTTCTGCACTACATACTATGGCCTTATAGGAAGGTTTAGTGTGTCAATCTGGTTTTAAGCCAATTTCAACTTTTTTAAGGGGACAGAGCACATACACTGGTTACTGAATAGCAGTGCCCTCATGTTAGAGTTTAGGATTATCAGCAGGTGAGTCCCTATAATTTTTTTTTAAAAACTGGGGGTGGGCTCACCCACAAAGGGGTTACTTTGCAACACATGCTCACACTGACACCAGTACTCACAAATCATATAGACCTGCTTAATGCTGCCTGCAGGCAGAGAGGCTGCAACGTGATGCAATGGAGCTCTTTGACTGGAAGGAAGTCATCTAATCACATTGTGTTTTAGTAACCATGGATGGTTTTGTTATAGTTGCTTCAGCCTTTTTACTAGCAGAGCTTCCATGCTCACAAACCATTACCAGGGAAAAAACACAATGTTTAAATAATGAAATAGCAATGTGATTGTTGAGCGGGGAGGCATGGTTAGACTGCGGAGTGTGAAAAGAGACTGGGGAGAGTGGGTGATAGGGAATGTGAAAGTTTGGTAGGAGGAGAGACTGGAGTGGGGAAGAAGTCCTGGAGCGAAGAAATTGGGTGAGGGAGTGACGTAACGTGGAACAAACCAACCAAAAGAAAGAGACACCCACCAGGAACATGAAAGAGAGAGGAGAAGAAGGAGGATAAGGCATGGGTTTTGTGAGGTAGTGAGAAGCAGACCTAGGAGCAGTGTGAGAGAACACAAAATAGTGTAAGGAGCAGGACCTGTACTCACATGAAGTGCCAGAACCTGCTTAATGGCGGTGCAATAGGTGCCTCCACACAGGATGCCAAGCTCGGGGGAACACTGTGCTTTGAAATATCACATGGGTTTTAAAGCGCCAGAGTTCCTGGTGTTCCCAGCAAGTTTCAGGCAACAATAAAAATGTCAAGATAGTTTTGGTGATTAATGTATCTTCTGAAAAGAAACACAGTTTCGACTTATTACAAAACAGCACAGAAGATTTTTTTTATTATTCTTTTTATTGAGTTTAACAACAACAGAAACAGCCCATCATATAAACTTAATGAAGCCTGTGCCTTATAGACGCTGATCAGATTAACAGATAACATTCGCAGAAATCTGCACCACCATATATCAATCTTGTGAACACTTAAACCATTGAGCCTGTCAAAAATGTCCGGTGTCGCCCACAGTAGGCGTGCAGAGGTAGCGGCAATCACAGAGACAAAAAGTAAGACTCAAAAAACATCTGTAGGGCTGTATAACATACCTATACTCAACAGAGAGAAGAGAAAAAGGTGGGACAAGAAGAGACACAGAAGCAGAGCAGCATCCATTTCAACAAATCAATCAAAGTTCACGGAGAGCAAAGGTAGGGTTCTGATCACAATGCACTTGGGAGGGTACAGTTCCCCATCTACAATCTCACAGGTTGGTCTCCAAGAAAAGGCGTAATGGGGCCCAGATATCCCGAGGTCGGGATCCCTCAGGCATCAACTCCCAGTAAAGCATTAATTGTTCTTGGCAAAAAGCAGCATCAAACGGTATCTCGTCCACATATACAAGCAGCACAAGCTTAGGGGAGTAGGGCAGAACCAGGCCAGTTATCAATTCTATCATATGCATCACCTCATTCCAGTAAGCGCACCGCAGCACAACTCCATGCAAGGTGAATAAAATCTGCGTCAAAAGCACTGCATCGTTCACAACAAGAGTTGACCCGCAGTACCATGTCACGCAAACCGCGGGGGGTATAGTACAAGCGGTGCAAGAATTTGAAATGAATAAGATGTCTATAATTGGGGGAGAGCACCTGAATATGCGCGCAACATTTCCTCCACATCTCATCAGAAATATCTTCACCAATGTCTTCTTCCCACCGCGCCTTAGTAGTCGTCGCCACTCCTTGCTTCTCACTCTGCAAGCAATTATACAACTTAGCAATGAGCCGACGAGGGGACTGCGCACAATACAACAACTCCAGCGCCTGACACACCAACGGGGCCTCAGGAAGGCCTGGGAAGCGGCACGGAGCATCGCACCAATGCGCAGCACATATAACCGATGCAATGCAGAGTCTTGTCCATCCCCCATATCTGTCTCCGACGAGATAAACCGCCCTTTCAAGAACCAGTCCCCCAGGAGAGTTAAATTCGATTCACAGAGGAATTTACGCAGTCGGGCGTCCCGGTGCATCCGCTCTTCTGCAACATCAAGTACTGGCATCGAAGGGGTGTACCACACACTCACACCAGCCAGGTGCAGCAAAGCAGCCCAGGCCCGAGTCGTACAGGCCATGGTATCCACACCACCTGGCCTAGGGCGGGAGAGGTTCCTGATCCTCCGTGACAAACCGTCCGGCCACACCGCATCACTGTCTGGCGCAAGATGCTGTACAAATCGGATAGGTCGTATCCAGAAATGTGCATAATGAGCTTGCGCACAGTGATGGTAAAGCTCCAAGTCCGGAGCAGCAAGACCACCCAAGTGAAATGGGAGTGCCAACTTGTCCCAAGAGATTCTGGGCTGTCTGTCCGCCCAAGCCAACCGTATCAACGCAGAGCGGAGTCTCTGCAAAAAACTGGCCGTGAGAATAAGAGGTAAATTCACAAACAGGTATAAAAATTTTGGAAGCACCACCATTTTAGCAATCGCAATATGGCCCGTGAGTGAAAGCCGCAACGAACTCCAGGCCTCCACCCTTTCCTCCAGCCACGTCATTGCTCTTTCATAGTTAGCAGACCATAGTGTCTCTCCCTCTCCACTTAGCCAAATGCCCACCTATCGCACCGGTCCTCCAGCCCACCCAATAGGGTATCTGGAAGAAAATTGCGGCGTTCCCACAGAAAGAGGCATAGCCACCGATTTAGACCAGTTAATCGTAATCCCAGAGAATGCACCAAACTGTACTATCTCGTCAAGCAGGATATCAAGATGATCACGCGGCTCGGGTACATACAATGCAATGTCATCAGCGTACATGGATATCAATATAGGGTGCTGGCGAAATGCCAGTCCACGGTGGTTATGATGTTGTCTCAGCCTCGCTGCAAGGGGCTCCATGGCAATCACGAAAAGCAGCGGAGACAGAGGGCAGCCCTGCCGAGTCCCCAGAGCTACCCGGAAGGGACCGGAAACAATCCCATTTACTCGCAGCCGAGCAGTAGGCTCCGAGTACAGCAAGCGAATCAGTTGCACAAACTTAGCGTTCATTCCCACTCTGGCTAGTAGCGCAAACATATACTGCCACACCAAAGAATCGAAAGCTTTGGTGGCATCTAAAAAAAACGCTGCTACATTACCCTCAGCTGCAATTGAACTCGAGACAACAAAAACGTGCGAAGATTATGAGCCGTAGACCAACCAGGAACAAACCCAGACTGGTCAGGCAGGACCAGCTTCGGGAGCAGGGGCTGCAATCTCGCCGCAATCATCTTGGCCAAGATTTTGTTATCAGTATTAATCATAGAGAGTGGTCGATACGAGTCACAGCTACACGGATCCTTGCCAGGCTTAAGTAATGTGACAATCAGGGCCTCATGCAAGGAGGTGGAGAGAACCCCGGTGTCCATAGATTCCACGTGCACCTCCAACAAGTGAGGTGCTAGAATGTCTGCATATTCTTTATAAAAGGACGGGGTGAGACCATCAAGTCCGGGAGACCTATCGCCTGGCAAGCTACAAATCGCCGTTTTGACATCTTCCACAGTGAAGGGGACGTCTAGGTAGGACCTATGCGAGTCTTCAAACCACAGCAAGCTGATCTCGGAAAAGTAGTGCTGCCGGCCTCTGGGTCCAGACCAGGAGACCCCGCGTACAATTCTGCAAAGAAGTCAGTAAAGACCCGTAGGACGCCATCCGACCCCGCCACACGCCCTCCTGATGCGTCGTTCAGTTTGACAATATAGTTGCTAGGCCATGGCCTTCGTAACATACTCGCAAGGGTGCATCCTGCCCTCTCACCTTCCCCATTCCTCCTTGCTTTGGCATGTTTCCCCAGAAAGCAGATCTCACGCAAAGAGGCCTCCTCATATTGTGTGACAGTTCTTCGCAAAGCTGAGAGCGTGTCCCCAGACCAGCCAACAACCAGACGCCCCTCCATCTCCACTATCTGTGCCTCCAAGTCAGCCAAGTCCCGCCAAAGGGACTTCAGCACACCATGCTGTTTAGAGGCATACCCCCGACCCACAATTCTCATCGAAATAGTGAATAATGGCCTCACGAACTTCCTCCTGGAACACCTGATCTTGCAATGCTCCCTGCGGTAGACACCACGCATACGCACGCCCGACCCTCCTGGCACCGCCAGCACTAACTTGACCGGCGATTGATCTGACAAAGTGTGCGCCATGTGCTCAACCGACCGCGTCCAAAGCGCCACATCCCTCGTGCCCAACCAGCAATCAATCCAAAACCAGCTATTATGAGCATAATTAACGCAGGTGCCCTCTCTAGTATCCCCGTGCCCCTCCCGCCATAGATTCAACAGGGAACCCTCAGTCATAACAGACGACAGGGCTTTAGCAGCAGCAACGTGCTGTACACTAGCCAGGCTCTTGCGGTCCAATCCAGGGTCCAGAATGACATTGAAACCCCCTCCCCAAATCAAGGTGCCGCTTCCCAGCAACTCAATCAGCTGCCACACTTCTCGGAAAAATCTGGGGTCATCAGTATTAGGACCATAAACAGAAACAAGCCTGCAAGCTCTGTCTAACCTGACCCGGCCGCCGATCCGGCCTCGGGGGGCGAGCAGGCGCCCACCCCCCACTGTCCGCAGCCGCTCCGAAGCTGGGGCCGCCACCCAGGTGACCCGCTGGAGGAACCAGCAAAGCCCTGGGACAGCGCGATCCATGAGGCAGCAAGCGCCTCCCACAGAAGGCCCCATAGAAGCGGCGGAATGCTTGGGACAGCTCTCTCCGGTCAAGGAGCGCCCGGGGAAGCCACAGCCCGCAGCCACCAAGAAAAACAGCGTGCTGCCTCAAGGGGATTGACAGGAGGGCTCCCCTCTAAAAATAACACATAAAAGGGGCCGCTCCGAGGATAAATGGAAGAAATAGGCCCCCAGCCCAGCAGAGCCTCACAGCACAGAGTGATGGCCATCTTGCTGGTGGGCCAAGCCATGCCCCCCGCACAGAAGATTAATATGCCTGCTGCAAAGCATGTGCACCATGCAGATTAAAGAACTGTATTTTATGTAGACAGCTCAGAGTGTTAGAGCTTTTACCAGAGATATTCTTTTGTTACTTGCAGATCTTAAGCTACAATCCTAATATAGCAGAGGTTATAAACCTATGATTATTTTTAGTCTCTTGTTAGCTTAATGTTGCTAAAAACCTTTGTCTGAGTAGAAATCAATTCATATTAGTAAAGGCAAAACGAACTACTGTGGTACGATTTAAACCCTACGTTGGTACTTCTCTCGACTAAGCACTCTTAAAATATGAGTCCTACAAGCATGGATGACGTGTCTCCTACACCTTGTAGTTCTTTGTCTTATGTAACATTTCCTATACACTGCTATTCACACCTGGATGATCCATTGTCACTAAATTATGTGTGCGTGATGTAAAGTGCTTTGACACTTGACATTGGTATGAGTAGTGCTATAAATCAAATGCAATACATGTGTGGGCGGGGTTATGGAGAGATGAGGGTGGTAGTGAGGAAGCAAGTCAAGTGGGAGAATCAACAAAGATTGTCACTCTGGGCACCGCCAGCGCTAAAGCCAGCCCTGATGAGTGCTGAATAACAAATGAAATGTTGACTGTCAAACAGTCCACAAAGGTACCATGTGTGACAGATATCTGTATGCATTGGATGTCTTATTCGATTTAGGTAGATCAGTGGTAGGTTTCTGAGAGTATAAGCAGCAGCGGTTTCTCTGTGGGAACAGAGGAGCGTCACCCCCCCAAAATGCTGTGCAGAAAGCATAAAAAATAAAACAGTGATAAAATGATTTTCTTAACATTTTATTTATGATGCTTACTGCCAGCAAACGGAGGGCAGGGCGGGGCCACTGGGTCACTGCTGCCAGTAATTGGCAGCATTGAGGAGTGCCCACTTAAGTTTGAAGTGTGCTTGTTGTTTTGGCAGGCTACCTTGCTGTGGCCAAATAACACGTGCAATTCAAACCTTTCCACCCCTGCTGTCTTGGACAGCTGGGTTGGAGATCAGGCACAGGCCTAGAGTGCCTTTTGGAGCGTGGAGCCAGCCCGCTCAAGCCAATGAAGACACTTTACTGATGCTTCTTAACAGCATGAAAACAGTGTCTTGATTGGATGAGGGAGTTGGCTGCGTGCTTCGTGCCCAGAGGACATGCTGCAGAGCAATGGGACGTGCTGCAGAACATCGAGTACGGTAAGTGATTTTTTTGTACTTATATTAGTGTGTATATTATTGTGTATGTTATGTGTAGTTTTTTGTGTATCTGTTTTGTGCCCCTCCAATGTAATTTGCATCAACCGCCACTGAGTATTAGCCTGTCTTTTAAGATGATAGCCAAAAAGCATTGTTAGAGGTTGTTAGAAACAGGGTCTCTAGTATACATCTTTGTCCAAGTAGGTGCCACAATCCTAGTCAGGGTAAGTCACACACAATCCAAATTAGCCTGTGCCCTCCCTCTGGTAGCTTGGCACTGAGCAGTCATAGTCGGTTTTCGGCCAGCAGTCTTGGTTCCAGACTGTGATGCGTGTATCTTTTTGATGTCCAGGGTGTAGGAAAGTACCATCTTGCCTGGCATTTTACCCCCATATTTCACTGTAGATATGTAGTTTTAGTCTATGTGTCACTGGGACCCTGCCAGGCAGGGCCCCAGTGCTCATAAGTATGTGCCCTGTATGTGTTACCTGTGTGAGGCCTAACTGTCTCACTGAGGCTCTGCTAACCAGAACCTCAGTGGTTATGCTCTCTCTCTGCTTTCCAAATTTGTCTCTAACAGGCTAGTGACTAAATTTACCAATTCACATTGGCATACTGGTACACCCATATAATTCCCTAGTATATGGTACTGAGGTACCCAGGGTATTGGGGTTCCAGGAGATCCCTATGGGCTGCAGCATTTCTTTTGCCACCCATAGGGAGCTCTGACAATTCTTACACAGGCCTGCCAGTGCAGCCTGAGTGAAATAACGTCCACGTTATTTCACAGCCATGTACCACTGCACTCAAGGGCCAGATGTAGGAAGCCTTTTGCATGTCGCAAACTGCGAAAAACGCAGTTTGCGGCATGCGAAAGGCCGAACGCGATGCACAACCTCAAATTGCGAGTCGGTACCGACTCGCAATTTGAGGATGCGACTCGCAAATAGGAAGGGGTGTTCCCTTCCTATTTGCGACTGCATCGCCATGCTGAGTTGCTTTGTGACCGCGAATGCGGTCGCAAACCAACTCGTAGTTACCACCCACTTGAAGTGGGTGGTAACTCATTCGCAAAAGGGAAGGGGTCCCCATGGGACCCCTTCCCCTTTGTGAATGCCGAAAAAAATGAAACCAAATGGTTTCGGAAGTTTTTCTTTTTGCAACTCGTTTTCCTTTAAGGAAAACGGGCTGCAAAAAGAAAAGAAAAAAACTGCTTTATTAAAAAAGCAGTCACAGACATGGAGGTCTGCTGTCTCCAGCAGGCCACCATCCCTGTGAGTGCATGGACTCGCTATGGGGTCGCAAAATGCGAACCACCTCATTAATATTCATGAGGTGGGTCTTTGCGACCCCATAGCGAGTCGCAGAAGGTGTCTGAGACACCTTTCTGCATACAATTTTGCGAGTCGCAAATTGCGAGTCGGTCTGACTCGCAATTTGCAACTCGCAAAATTGTAGATTGCTACATCTGGCCCTAAGTAACTTATAAGTCACCTATATGTCTAACCTTCACCTGGTGAAGGTTGGGTGCAAAATTACTTAGTGTGTGGGCACCCTGGCACTAGCCAAGGTGCCCCCACATCGTTCAGGGCAAATTCCCCGGACTTTGTGAGTGCGGGGACACCATTACACATGTGCACTGTACATAGGTCACTACCTATGTACAGCGTCACAATGGTAACTCCGAACATGGCCATGTAACATGTCTAAGATCATGGAATTGTCACCCCAATGCCATGATCCCCCAGGTCTCTAGCACAGAACCCGGGTACTGCCAAACTGCCTTTCCGGGGTCTCCACTGCAGCTGCTGCTGCTGCCAACCCCTCAGACAGGTTTCTGCCCTCCTGGGGTCCAGGCAGCCCTGGCCCAGGAAGGCAGAACAAAGGACTTCCTCTGAGATAGGGTGTAACACCCTCTCCCTTTGGAAATAGGTGCGAAGGCTGGGGAGGAGTAGCCTCCCCCAGCCTCTGGAAATGCTTTAATGGGCACAGATGGTGCCCATCTCTGCATAAGCCAGTCTACACCGGTTCAGGGATCCCCCAGATCTGCTCTGGCGCGAAACTGGACAAAGGAAAGGGGAGTGACCACTCCCCTGACCTGCACCTCCCAGGGGAAGTGCCCAGAGCTCCTCCAGTGTGTCTCAGACCTCTGCCATCTTGGAAACAGAGGTGTCTGTGGCACACTGGACTGCTCTGAGTGGCCAGTGCCAGCAGGTGACATCAGAGGCTCCTTCTGATAGGCTCTTACCTCTCTTGGTAGCCAATCCTCCTTCCTAGGTAGCCAAACCTCCTTTCCCGGCTATTTAGGGTCTCTGCTTTGGGAATCTCACCAGATAACGAATGCAAGAGCTCATCAGAGTTCCTCTGCATCTCCCTCTGCACCTTCTACCAAAGGATCGACCGCTGACTGCTCAGGACGCCTGCAAAACCGCAACAAAGTAGCAAGACGACTACTAGCAACCTTGTATCGCTTCATCCTGCCGGCTTTCTCGACTGTTTCCAGGTGGTGCATGCTCTGGGGGTAGCCTGCCTCCTTTCTGCACCAGGAGCTCTGAAGAAATCTCCCGTGGGTCGACGGAATCTTCCCCCTGCAACCGCAGGCAACAAAAGACTGCATCACCGGTCCTTTGGGTCCCCTCTCAGCATGACGAGCGTGGTCCCTGGAACTCAGCAACTCTGACCAAGTGACTCCCACAGCCCAGTGACTCTTCAGTCCGAGTTTGGTGGAGGTAAGTCCTTGCCTCCCCACGCTAGACTGCATTGATGGGTGCCGCGTGATTTGCAGCTGCTCCGGCTCCTGTGCACTCTTCCAGGATTTCCTTAGTGCACAGCCAAGCCTGGGTCCCCGACACTCTAACCTGCAGTGCACAACCTTCTGAGTTGTCCCCCGGCGTCGTGGGACTCCCTTTTGTGACTTCGCATGGACTCCAGTTCACTCTTCTTCTAAGTGCTTGTTCAGGTACTTCTGCGGGTACTGCCTGCTTTTGTGAGGACTCCCTGACTTGCTGGGCACCCCCTCTGTCTCCTCATCCAAGTGGCGACATCCTGGTCCCTCCTGGGCCAGAGCAGCATCAAAAAACCCTAACCACGACTGTTGCAGCTAGCAAGGCTTGTTTGCAGTCTTTCTGCATGGGAACACCTCTGCAAGCTTCTTCACGACGTGGGGCATCCATCTTCCAAAGGGGAAGTTCCAAGTCCTCTTCGTTCTTGCAGAACACCAAGCTTCTTCCAACAGGTGGCAGCTTCCTTGCACCCACAGCTGGCATTTCTTGAGCTCCTGCCCACTCTCAACACTGTCGCAACTCTTGGACTTGGTCCCCTTGTCTTACAGGTACTCAGGTCCGGAAATCCACTGTTGTTGCATTGCTGGTGTTTGTTCTTCCTGCAGAATCCCCCTATCACGACTTCTGTGCTCTTTGGGGGTAGTAGGTGCACTTTACACCTACCTTTCAGGGTCTTGGGGTGGGCTATTTTTCTAACCCTCACTGTTTTCTTACAGTCCCAGCGACCCTCTACAAGCTCACATAGGTTTGGGGTCCATTCGTGGTTCGCATTCCACTTTTGGAGTATATGGTTTGTGTTGCCCCTATACATATGTGCTCCTATTGCAATCTACTGTAACTTTACATTGCTTGCATTACTTCCTTTTGCTATAATCTGCATAATTTTGGTCTGTGTACATATATCTTGTGTATATAATTTATCCTCATACTGAGGGTACTCACTGATATACTTTTGGCATATTGTCATAAAAATAAAGTACCTTTATTTTTAGTAATTCTGTGTATTGTGTTTTCTTATGACATTGTGCATGTGACACCAGTGGTATAGTAGGAGCTTTACATATCTCCTAGTTCAGCCTAAGCTGCTTTGCCATAGCTACCTTCTATCAGCCTTAGCTGCTAGAAACACCTCTTCTACACTAATATGGGATAACTGGACCTGGCACAAGGTGTAAGTACCTCTGGTACCCACTACCAGCCAGGCCAGCCTCCTACACAGGGACAATGCGGGGAAATCCTTGACGTGATGGAAGAAGGTAGAGGCATTGAGTTGATCCAGTAGGCAATGAGTCGAATTTTCAGTCGCAAGGCAGGCGCTGCATTGGATTTCCATTCGGGAAGTCGGACTGCGACGTTCCGGTTTGGATGTGCAACGATTTCTAGGTCGCAAGGCAGGCTGTGCGTTGTTTCTGGCAGGCTATGCGTCGATTTTGATCGCACAAGATGTTTCCTGAATCCTGAAGAGATTCATTCTTTTGTCCCTGAGACTTCAGAAAACAGGAGTCAAGCTCAATCCAAGCCGTTGGAGAGCACTTTTGGGGAAGGTGGAGTCCTCAGTACAGTCAGAGGCCAGCATGGCAGCATGACATGGCAGCATAGCAACAGCAGGGCAGCAGTCCTCTTCTGCAAAGTAGTCCAGGTGACTTCTTTGGGCAGCCAGGCAGCTCTTCGTGACAGATTACAGGTGCAGGTCCAGAAGTGTCTGAGTTGGTGGTGTCAGAGACCCAGTTTATATACCCAAAAATGCCTTTAAAGTGGGGGAGACTTCAAAGAGTGGTTATGAAGTGCACAAGATCCCCTTTCAGTACTGGCCTGTCTGCCAGGGTCCCAGTAGGGGGTTTTCGCAGTCCACTGTGTGAGGGCAGGCTACCAGATTTTGAAATGTAAGTGTCAGGCCCGCCACCCTTCCAGCCCAGGAAGACCCATTCAGTATGCAGATGAGTGCTGTGTGACTGAGTGTCCTGTGTTTGTGGTTGTCTGGGAGAAATGCACAAGGAAGCTGTCAACCAGCCCAGTCCAGACATTGATTGGAGGCAGGCTGTAAGGCACAGGTGGTTTTTAAGTGCAGAGCAATGCTCACTTTCTAAAAGTGGCATTTCTAAAATAGTAATACAAAATCCAGCCTCACCAATAAGCAGGGTTCTCTATTACCATTCTGGCCATACTAAATATGACGTGGTTACCCCTTTCTGATCAGAATCTACCACTCAAAAAGTATGGGACGGCAGCCCCAATGCTAGTCTATGAAGGGAGCAGGCCTCACAGTAGTGAAAAACAAATGTAGGGGTTTTGTCACTACCAGGACATATAAAACACATATGTACATGTCCTGTCTTTTACCTACATAGCACCCTGCCCTATGAAGTACCTAGGCCCTACCTTAGGGGTGACTTATATGTAGAAAAAGGGGTGTTTGAGGCTTGGCGAGTACTTTTAAATGCCAAGTTGGAGTGGCAGTGAACTGCACATACAGGCCTTGCAATGGCAGCCCTGAGACATGGTTAAGGGGCTATTTATTTGGGTGACACAATCAGTGCTGCAGGCCCACTAGAAAATAGCACTTAATTTACAGGCCCTGGGCACATGTAGTGCACTTTACTAGGGGATTAAAAGGGAATTAAATATGCCAATTGGGTATGAACCAATGTTACCATGTTTCAGGGAGAGATCATATGCTCTTTAGCACTGGTTAGCAGTGGTAAAGTGCGCAGAGTCCTAAAACCAGCAAAAACAGTGTCAGAAAAGTAAAGGGAGGCAGGCAAAAAGTTGGGGAATGACCACCCTAAGGCTGTCAGGTCTAACACAGGTATGTGACCCCCTGACCTGATTTTAGGTCGGGTTTCACTCTCTACGTCGCGCAGCTCCTCCTGACTGCATCCGTGCCCTCTACCCCACCCTAGCTGCTGCTGCAAGTTCGAGGCCCTCCACCACCTGCAGGCACCCGCCTGCGCCTCATCCCTGGTGTTTAGTGGTTGCTGTAGGCATTGTGTGTTTGTCCTGTAATTGTCTTTCTTTTTGTGCCTTTTATCACTTTTGCCTTTCTTTCTCTTGTTTGTTGTGCCTTTTATTGCCTTTTGCCTCATTTCTCTTGTTTTCTCTTGTTTTCTGGCTTTTCAGCCGCTCTCTCCGTCTCCCTTCTCCTGCCGCTGCGTCCCCTGCAGCCCTGCCCCCATTCGCCCACCGCTCCCACCTCCCAGCTGCTCCTCCCTCCCACTTCCCCTTCTCAATGGCAGCCGCTGCGAGGTGCTGAGTGACCTCTGACCGGATTTTGGGTCAGGTTTCACTACCCACGCTGTGCAGTTGCTCCTGACTGCCTCCGTGCCCTCTACCCTGCCCTTGCTGCTGCTGCGAGTTCGAGGCCCTCCAGCACCCACAGGCACCTGCCTGCGCCTTATGCCTGGTGTTTAGTGGGTGCCGTAGGTATTGTGTGTCTGTCCTGTAATTGTCTTTCTTTTTGTGCCTTTTATCGCTTTTGCCTTTATTTCCCTTGTTTTTTTGTGCCTTTTATTGCTTTTTGCCTCACTTCTCTTGTTTTCTCTTGTGTTCCGGCTTTTCAGCTGCTCTCTCTGTTTCCGTTCTCCCGCTGCTGCGTCCCCTGAGGCCCTGCCCCCTCGCGCCCCCATTCGCCCACCACTCCCGCCTCCCAGCTGCTCCTCCCTCCCACCTCCCCTTCTTAATGGCGCCCGCTGCACGGTGCTAAGAGTGACCCCTGACCTGATTTTAGGTCGGGTTTCACTCTCCACACCACGCAGCTCCTCCAGACTGCCTCCGTTCCCTCTACCCCGGCCTCGCTGCTGCTGCGAGTTCGAGCCCCTCCACCACCCGCAGGCACTCGCCTGCGCCTCATCCGTGGTGTTGAGTGGTTGCTGCAGGTATTGTGTGTCTGTCCTGTAAATGTCCTTGTTGTGCCTTTTGTCGTTTTGTGCCTTTAATCACTTTTGCCTTCCTTTCTCTTTTTTTGTGTGCCTTTTATTGCTTTTTGCCTTATTTCTCTTGTTTTCCGGCTTTTCAGCTGCTATCTCCGTTTCCCTTCTCCCACCGCTGCTTCCCCTGCAGCCCTGCCCCCCTCGCGCCCCCATTCACCCACTGCTCTCGCCTCCCAGCTGCTCCTCCCTCCCACCTACCCTTCTTAATGGCAGCCGCTGGTGCACCAGAGGCAAGCCCGTCAGTGCCCGTCCGCGCCTGGACCACGCCCAACGCTAGAGCTGTGGCCCCCGCGTCCCCCACGCCGCCTGACACTGCTACAACACCAGCGACCTCCTCACCCTCACCACAGGCCGCTCTGCCTCTTGCTTCCAAGCCACCCCGAAGATCAACCACGGACCCTTAACCTGCAGGAACTGCAGCTTCTCCTGCCCCTAAGCCACCAAACACCACTCCAGATCCAAATGCAACCACATCAGCTGCATCCTTCTCAACACCCGCTCGATCCACAAGCACGCCGTGGAACTTTGGGACCTATTCACCTCATCATCCCCGGACATCAATTTCCTACCCGAAACATGGATGAACCCTTCCTCGGAACCCGACATTGCCAAAGCCATCCCTGAAGGCTATAAGATCACCCGCAGAGACCGCTCCAACAGACCGGGAGGAGGGATCGCCATAGTCCACAAGAACACTGTCAGAGTCTCGACCAACACCGATGACGCCCTTGACCCAGCCGAACACTTACATTTCCAGAGTTACAACACCACCCTCAGAGGAACCCTCATCTACAGGCACCCCAGCCCCCGCCACAGTTCAGTGACTCCATCACTGACTTAATCAGCACCTACACCCTTGCCTCTACTGACTACGTCCTCCTCAGTGACCTGAATTTTCACCTTGAGAACGCCAACAACAGCAACACCACCGCCTTGATCGCCAACCTCGCCAACCTTGGTCTCAAACAACTTGTCACGACGCCCACCCACTCCGCCGGCCACACGCTCGACCCCATCTTCTCCACCAGCAGCCACGTCACCTTCAGCCATACCACCGAACTCCATTGGACTGACCACCGCTGCATCCACTTCACCTTCCAGCAGAAACCTGCCACACAAAACCACCCACAACAGATCCCCGCTGCAGCTAGAACAAGATCACCGAAGACCAGCTGATATCCACCCTCACTTGTGCCCCGCCGCCCATCACCACCGACCCAAACACAGCCGCCCTCAACCCCAGACAATGGATAAACGACTGCGCCACCACCCTCGCCCCAATCAGGAAACCCTCCATCAACCGCACCAGTACTAAGGCAATGTGGTTCAACGCCGACCTTCAGGCCTTCAAGCTGGGTGGCCCCACAATCAAACAGAGAGCAACCTCACCGCCCTCAAGACAGACATCCGCAAGCACCACCAACTAATCCAGACCACCAAGAGATCCTTCTACAAAGAATGCATTGACAACAATGTGCACAACAGCAAAGAGTTCTTTAGCATCATCAAGGAACTCTCCACCCCAGGGCCTGTTCCATCGACCCCCCTCCCTCGCAAGACCTCTGCAACTCCCTCTCCACCTTCTTCCACCGCAAGATCACGGACATCCACGACAGCTTCAACACCTCAACCCCCACGACCACCACAGCCACCACAAAGCCCAACTCACCCAGCTGCACCAACCTCCTGCTCTCCTGGACCCACATCAACGACAAGGACACCATCAAAACCATGAGTACCATACACTCCGGATCACCCCCGACCCCTGCACCCATCACATATTCAACAAAGGAAGCCCGCCAACTCCATATGACCATCAACAGCTCCTTTGAGACCGCCACCTTCCCGGAGAGTTGGAAGCACGCCGAAGTCAACGCCCTGCTAAAGAAACCCAAAGCGGACCCCGAAGATCTCAAGAACTACCGACCCATCTCCCTTCCCCCTCCGAAGGTCAATGGCCAACTAGCCCACTTCCTAGAAGACAACAATACGTTGGACAACTCTCAATCAGGATTCCAGAAGAACCACAGCACTGAGACTGCCCTCATCGCTGCAACCGATGACATCAGGACCATGTTCGACAAAGGCGAAACCGCGGCCCTCATCCTCCTAGACCTCTCGGCCACCTTTGACAGCGTCTGTCACCACACCCTCCGCACACGTCTCCACAATGCAGGGATCTGCCACAATGCCCTGGACTGGATCACATCCTTCCTCTCCGCAAGAACCCAGAGAATCCACCTCCCTCCCTTCTTCTCTGAAGCAACCAAGACCATCTGCGGCGTTCCCCAAGGATCCTCGCTCAGCCCAAACCTTTTTTACATCTACATGACACTGCTTGCCAACATCTTTCGATCCCACAACCTCAACCACAACCTCAACATCATCTCCTACGCCGACGACACCCAGCTAATCCTCTCACTCACCAAGGACCCCGCCACCGCCAAAACGAACCTCCACAACAGAAGAAAGGCCATTGCCAACTGGATGGAGAGGAGCCGCCTAAAACTGAACTCAGACAAGACAGAGATCCTCAACCTCAGCTCCAACTGCTCCGCATGGGATGACTCCTGGTGGCCAACCGCCCTTGGAACCGCACCACTGCCCACGAACCACGCACGCAACGTAGGTTTCATCCTAGACTCAGCGCTCACCATGACTCAGCAAGTCAACGCCGTCACATCCTCCTGCTTTAACACCTTCCGCATGCTCTGCAAGATCTTTAGATGGATCCTCACTGAAACAAGAAGGACAGTCACCCATGCCCTTGTCAGCAGCAGACTGGACTACGGCAACGCACTCTATGCGGGAACCACGACCAAGCTCCAGAAAAAGCTCTGCACGCCTCATCCTTGACATCCCATGCCGCACCACATCTCAGCCCACCTGAGAGACCTACACTGGCTCCCCTTCAACAAGAGAATCACCTTTAAACTCCTCATCCACGCTCACAAAGGACTCCACAATGCTGGCCCTGCCAACCTCAATGAGCGACTCTCCTTCCACACTCCCAGCCGTCAACTCCGCTCCGCCAACCTCGCTCTCGCCACCGTCCCTTGCATCCACCATACTACAGCCGGCGACAGATCTTTCTCCTACCTCGTCGCCAAAACCTGGAACTCCCTCCCCGCCCACCTACGACAGACCCAGACCTGCCAACCTTCAGTAAACGCCTCAGGACCTGGCTATTCGAGCAGTAGCACTTCTTAACCCCCCCCCCTGTCAGCGCCTTGACACCCTAGCAGGTGAGTAGCGCGCTTTATAAATGATTGATTGATTGATTGATTAAATGGATTTTCTGAATTGTCTGCAGGCTATACTGAGAAGAATCTTGAAATTCTTATGGACCTATTTTTTGGAAGATGACAAACAGATGCAAAAATGTAATGTTTACGGTAACTAGCACATGAATGTTTTGTTTTCAGAAAACAATTTTATTTTCAATCTAAAAATAACAATCTTAAGCCTTGCCACAAGATGGCGTTAATGTACAAATTTAAAGTAAGATGTGTGCACATGAAACCGATGTTTGTGTGACTAACTTTTGATTTTATATTGTAATCATAATCTCTAGAGCGACAACCAGTATGGTTGAAATACTTGTCCTCTTACACTAGGTGAACAAATATGTTATAAATAGAAACCTAATTGTAAAAAGAAACAAACATTTTTATGGGCGGTTTTGCCAATGAGAGATGACAACTGTGATCCGACCTGATGAATTCTACCACTTTAACAAACGTTGTAAGTTGAAAAGAAAACTATTATAAGGGCATGAGTCCAAGGCTCAATTTGACAAGCTTTTTAGTACAGGAAGCATAATAGCTAAATATATTGTAAGAGCAACCATACTGATATGCGGAAGTAACATTGTAGGAGCGTAGCTTGGCTGTGCCACTACGTCTCTGAAATAAGAATGCAATAGTGGTCACGTTCTGGTGGTCACAATTTCATGGTCACATTTTGTATAACATGATGAAGTGCTTTTATATAATTACTGCTCTGCAAAGTATATAAGTAGAGTGCACCATTGGAAATAATATTTAAGTAACATTTCATGTGTATCTATTTGAAACTAACTCTTTGAAAGTATTATTTTGAATAATTATTTGCTAAAGTCTCACATGTAATGCTTAAAATTAATTTAATCTGAAAGTATATTTGTGTTTTATTAACTTGGCTGGATTGAAGCCCTTCATATATTTCTTTTCACAGTTAACTTTTAATGTGGAGTTTATTTTCGTAAATGTTTTCTATCCAAGATGCAGGTGCTAGGAAGGGGTTAACAAGAAGCTTATTGTGCCTGAGAAATAAGAAAGCCTGCAACTGAGCTATGCAGGGAGCATCCTGGATGTCATCCTCTAGGGAAACTTTGATTTAAAGATTTGAAGAAGGTTTAGATAGTGAGAGAATACATCCTTTTCCACCCTTAGAGCTGAAGGAATCCTTCAGAGGTAAAGACCTCGCACTTTGATTTTATGTGGCTTCATGCTGTATGCACTGCTCTAAACAGAATATTCTACAGAATGTCTGTTTGCTGACCTTTCTCAACTATTTTAAATAGAATTAGAATAGTTTAGGGTTTAGTTTAAATGTTTAGGCAGGTGAACTTGGCTCTGGTGACCAAGAACCACACGCTTTTTCTGATTTTCTGTATTGTGGCAGTCAAAGTCTTGGTTTTGTATATGCTGACTAAGTTTAATATTGTACGATGCTTTAATTCTCCTTGGGTGATTTTGTATATCTATACTATGGTTTTGAGACTCATTTATGTAACATTGACTTTGAGTCTCTAATGAAGCCTCTATAGATCTCTGATTTCACTCTGAATATTATTGTGTGAAATTTGGGTTGCACAAAAACTATTTAAATGATGTGATAACTGATACGCTCTACCCCTCAGAACTGAGAAGAAAGGATATATTGGACCCCAGAATTAGAGATAGGGCCCCAGGCTGGACCAGATGGTTCTCTTTCTAAAGTGGAGACAACTGGAACCGTGTTCTAGAGTAGGTAGTCCCCAGAGACCTATTCTTAAAGTCTATGCCCAGAGATGGAAAATCAACAGTGTCGCAGAAGAGCAGAAGAGAGTTCAATCAATCGTTCAATCAATCAGTATTTGTAAAGCGTGGCTACTCACCCATTAGGGTCTGGCTGCAAACTAGTGAGTATTAACAGAAATGCAACAGCTTGCGGTTAGATTGCAGTGATTGTGAAATCGGATGGTGTTTTGAAGAGATGTTTTCAATGTTTTGTGAGTGTGGGGATTTATAGAGAAGATGAAATGGTTATTCGGTCCGGCATGGCCTAAGATCCCAGTAAGATTAAAAGGTGTAGAAGACACCATATTATATTGTTTGCGGAATATTTGAGGTCATTGTGGTATGTCATGAATGGCCAGGTTAAACTAGAAGTTCACTTTGTGCGAATGTGAGAGAATCAGTATAGATGATCTTATCGTGCAGAGGGAAGCTGTACTGATTTAGATGTTACCCCGCAGGTCAAGGTCTCATCAGAAGTGGTTGGAAATCTTCTTGTGTGTTTCTAACTATTCATTCTTTGGCAAAGCGGACAAAGATTATTGTGCTGTGTTTTATTAGTGTGTGTGATAAGTTTTGGAACAAGTGTGCATGCAGGTTTTAAAGGAGGGTACTGCTGGAGAGAGCAAGGTATTTGGCACAGAGTACTGAACTGGTACAGGTCACTCAGTGTGGTTTTATGCTGTAATAGGCAGTCGACGTCACAAGGTGCCGCAATGCGATCGGTGGTTGTGGAGGGGCAAGGGATTGTGGACACAGCGCTATTTTTAATTACATTTGGACTATTGTGGAAAACTAAAAAATGAAATGTTTCAGTGTTGCATGGGATATGTTTAGAGGAGATGCTTTTATCCCTAGTAGGGAGGGAGAAGTGGCACCTCCCGAAGGTACTCCAGGTCACTATATGGACAAAAATGTAGGTCTTCATACATGTGTTTGGCTTGATCAATGGTACAAGATCACAGAAAAGATTGGTCCATTGAGATTCCTGCAATATGGCACATTTAATTTACGAAGTATTAAAAATTTGAGTAGGGCGCTATAAGAAATGAAGCCACCTCCTAGACCCACACCTTGTGAAGCACTTAATGCTTGGGAATGTGCTGCTCATGCTAAAGAAAGAGAGAAATACCAAGGCAAAGTAAGGAAGGCTGTGCATAGTTATGCAGATGCTAGATGAGATGCTGAGCAGAAAAGATGGAGAACAGACATGATAGAGGGAGTCAAGCTATACCCGGCTCTGACTATTGATACGAATGAGGTAGAAGGGGAAAGGAAAACAATGCAAAAACTGAAGAAAAAAAACAAGGGAGCCTGATGACATGGGCAATGATAGTGATGGGAGTCTGGAGTCTTCTGGACATGTTACTTTCTGAATGTCCACCCCATATAATGAAAATGGAGATGGAAGTTGAAATCAAAATGTTGGTGGTTGTGGCCCAGCTGCTATTGTGACTGCCCCAACCAAAATGACCCCTAGTCGGTAGGGGTTACTTCCACCAGTATACCCTGTGAGTTTCAGAGTGGAGAAGAAGAATGTGCCCCCATTGATCCTACAGTGAGTACTGTGGATGGTCTTACAGTTTCAGTTACTATTTGTCCAGTAGTTGCTTTGTACAAGATAGAAGGCCCTGGGAGAAATACATACAATCTGACTGTACCTGATAATGTTGAAAGTTAGAGTAGCGTTCCAAATATTTCTAGTGCCAGGGACTTTGTTTCTTTAATTCCAACTCATGCTAGTACTCCTTGTTGGGCAAGTGCAGATACAACAACAAACCTGTCAGGATGTCCTTCAATAGGTTCTTATCAAAGGATGTCCACTCATACTACTCCTGTATGGGAACCACCTCTGATTCTGATCAGTAGTACCCAGGGAAATTATTCCATCACAAAAATTCCTCCTGTGATTGCCTGATCTATTACAGCGAAGGAGATAGATGAATGGGTACAGTTCTTTAATGGAAGTACCTCATACAAGGAGAGTGCACATACAGGAGTGAGTGAGGGAATGCTCCCATCGCCTAGAAGCGAGAGGGCTTTAGATGAAACAAAATTATGGACTGAATTAGACGTGATGATTGTTGGAAATCTTGGTTTGAAAAGGCTAAACACATATCAAGAAGATGAGCTCGCTTTCATATGTAGGGAAATTACTAAACGAGCGGGCCAAGTGTATGATAAGTTGGCACAATTGGCACAAAGATATGAGGTATACCTAAACAAAACAAAATACTTGCAGAGAAGCTATCAAGTGTGTTATGGTGACAAAGATATTTCTGAAATGAGAACACCATGATTAAAAACTCAGATTAGTGAACTGATTCATAGCATTAGGAAATGGAATGAATTGGATAATTGGGAGACCAAATGGGTGAAAAAGAAAGAGGTGAAGAAACCATCAGTTGAACTGCAGTTGCAGCAGAGGGAAGCATCAAAGCTTTCCCTTTGAGAGAAGTGCCTTGTGGAAGTTATGTTCATGTGCCATGGAGTAAGAGTGATCTTGCATCATTTACCAATGATTTCCCAAAATTGTGCGAAAAGCCAATTGAATGGTATAAGCAGGTTGTAAGGTTTGTGAAAATCTTGCAGGTGTTGTGGGTTGATTTGAACATGTTTGATATTGTCGTTGTGAGTGATTTATGGGTGGAATATAAGATAGCTGTTCACTGGCCTGAAAAGGAACCACTTAGTAACTAAGGGTCCCTCACCATTGGCTATGAAGAAATGTCAGGAGGTCATACTCTTCCTGAAAGGGAAAGTGCCTCCTCAGGATGCTGATTGGGGCTAAATTGAAACGACGATTCAAGAACCAAAGGAGTCAATACATGATTATTATGAGAAATTGCTGCAGGCATTCAAACAGTATAGTGGTATGGAGGCCTTGTAGTTTAAAGTTATTGGACATTTTGTGTTGAGGTTTGTGATGGGTTTGAGGTCAGAGTTTAGTTTGTTGGTTGAACAGCATATGATTTGTTGGCAGAATAAGGTGCCATTATGAACTTGGCGGTAAACACCGTCGACCGCCGTGGCGACAGTGAACAGAAGACCACCATTGGCGGTGAACAGAAACCCGCAATATAAAGATGCCAAAAACAAAATCTGCCAAAATATCTGTTACCACCAGCCACCACCAGGGCCTTGTCAGTGGAAAGGCTGCCCATCCCACCCTGCTACCGCCAAACAGACAAATCCCCTGTCCTCCAAATAATGATGCACAAATCACTGCAGCAGTTAGCGCATGTCGAACGACCATTGGCGGTACAGACCGCCATCGCCAGCAATGGGACCCAACAGCAAGAAATGCACACATTGGCAAGTTTGAAACCCACACACCTGACACACATCCATAACACTATAAAAAACGCACAGACACACCCCACAATCCTTTGGATCACCAATAGGATAAACCAGACTGACAACACAACACGCAGACACTGAACGCAACATCGCACAACTCACACACCCAACCACACAACAGCACCCTCACCAATATCCACACAACACACCACCCACAACACACACCATGGCACCCCCTAAGCACCCACGCTTCACAGAAAGGGAGCTAAGAACAATGGTGGATGAGATACTCACGGTCGAGCCGCAAATCTTCGGGGCACAGGTCCAGCACACACCCATCGTCAGGAAGATGGAGTTATGGCAGACTGTAGTGAAGAAGGTCAACGCAGTGGGAAACCATCCACGCATGAGGGCCGACATCCGCAAGAGATGGAACAACCTGCGTGGGAAGGTGAGGTCCATAGCATCCAAGCACAACAATGCGGTCCAGAAGACTGGGGGAGGACCCCAACCTACACCCCCCGAATACACTGACTGGGAAAAAAAGGTACTGGCCATCCTTCACCCTGAGGGCCTCACTGGACTCACTGGAGGAATGGACTTGGGTAAGTCATCTACAATTACACCACACCTGTAATGCATGCACCACCTCACCCCTCCAACTACCACCAGGATCACACCCACCCTGGCCTCAATCACCACATCCAGGCACCTTGCATGCCCACAAACCCACTAACAGGCCCACATCCCTCCCCCTGGGACCAGACACCCACCCCTGCAAGGTATCAACATGGCACATCACCATCCACAATGCACCACCACATCCCATGCAAAATGCAATGGCAACCCCACAAAAGGTCCCTGCATGGCCCAACCGGGGAAATAACTGCACAAAACAGGGCAGAGCTGTGCATCCTCATCCGAATTAGTAAATGTAGCACACATGTCCATTCCTCCCTACAGGTATCACCACCCATGCCACCCTGACGGAAAGGCCAAGGAGTGTAAGCGTGCCACTTGGAGACAGAGGCACCACTCAGGACACTGGAGAGGGAAGTGTGGACACTAAGGAATACCCTGGCCTCTCACACAGTCATACACTGTCACCCTCCAGCAGCCCCACTCAGGACACCACTGACACCCCTACCACCCAGCCATCAACATCAGCACATGCCAACGACCCCACACCAGTGTATCCAGGCCACAGACTGGTGGAACACAAGTACAGAGGCCATAGTCTCCACCTACCAACAGGCAGGATAACGATGGCCCCAGTACAAGTGGTACTGCCAGACCTGTGCAGGGGACACAGGCACAGGGGCCTAGACCCAGTGGGAGGGCATCAGTGGCCCAGTGGGGAGGCCAAAGGATGGATGCTGCAGCCCAGGAGGTAATCTCTGAGGTCCTGGGAGCATACCACCATACCCAAGGCAGGATGGGCTAGATCCTGGCCACCCTGGAGCAGAGTCAAAGGCTGCAGATAGCCCAATATCAAGAGACCATGGAGCAGTGGAAACAACTCAATGCCACCATGGCCACTATTGCAGGGGTGCTGCAGCACCACCACCCAACCCAGCCTGAGACCCCCACAAACCAAGAAGCCCCTACCACTTACCACGACACAGACCAGCCATCAACCTCAGCAGCAGCAACTGGACTGGTGTCACTGTCTAAGGACACACAGGAGACCAGCACCCCTGCCCATGCAGCCCAGCACCACACACTCAAACGGTCCGTCAGACCGATGTATGGCACAGGAACACTTGCCAAGACCAAGGCACCCTCAAAGAAGTGACTTTGACATGAACTGTCTCCCAAGTGTGCCACTGTGCTAACATCTTCATCGGTCAATAGCAACTCAACAACTTTCCCAGGTACAGATGGACCTATCCCACTGCCACCAATCGCTGAGACCATGTACCCAGTATGGACATCCACCATCGGCCCCTCCCTATCACTGTAATGCACACCAATGCATTCCTGACAACAACTAAAACACATTTACACCAATTCCTATGTCCCCTGTCATTATGTTGAATCAATTGTAAGTGTGAATGCATTTGCCTGTTAAATTCAATTATCAGACCTTTATTGCAGGAATGGTACCCCACGCACAACAATGTGTGGAGCAAACAGAAATGTACACCATGTTGGTTATCATGGCACATGGCACCTTACATTCATGTAACAGTGGCAATGACTACAGACCTCACATCTCCATAGTGAATAAGTCAGACTGACATTATGCAGTGCAGAAAACATCATCAGTGAACAGTACCTCATAGTCACTGGAAGTATAGTTGGATCAGTTGGTTCCTGGAGTGAACATCTTCTCCCTCTTCACCCTCACCATCACTCTCAGAGGAAGCAGGTCTGATATACAGCACCCTCCTCCTCCAATAGGGGGATAGATTTCCTCACAGCTACGTTGTGCAGCATGCAACAGACCACCACTATTCTATACACCTTCTCAGGGCCATAGCACAGGGATCCCCCAGAGAGATGGAGGCAACAGAATCTAGCCTTCGGGAGACCTATTGTGCGCTCTATCACCCTCCTAGTACGTCCCTGAGCCCCATTGTAATTACTCTCTGCATCTGTCCTAGGATTCCTCACTGGTATCAGGAGCCAATGCATGTTGGGGCAGCCAGAATCACCTGCAAAAGTGGGCAAAACAGGACTAAAACAAACTACCATCACTTGCAGACAGCCTAGCTGTCAGCTATGTACAGAAAAAGTGTCAAACACACTCACCTATGAGCCATCCTCTGTCCCCTTGTAGTTGCTCCATCATGTGCGGCACACTGCTTTTCCTTAGGACAAATAAATCATGGACTGATCCAGGAAACGTGGCATTCACATATGAAATGTACTGGTCTGAAGTACACACCAACTGTATGTTCATTGAGTGGAAGTTCTTCCTATTTCTGTACACTGATTCATTTACTCTTGGGAGTATGAGAGCTATGTGGGTGCCATCGATTACACCTATCACATGGGGAATGTTAGCAAAGACATAAAAGTCTTACTTGATGGCAGGGAGTTGAGCCCTTTGGGGAAACTTCACATATGTCTGCAGATGTAGTGCAAATGCATCCAGGAATTTGGACAGGATAAGACTAAACGTTGGCTGTGAGAACCCTGCACCCATGTCCACTGTCACCTGAAATGAGCCCTTGGCCAGGAAATAGAGTACAGAGAGCAGTTGCACTTCAGTAGGGATGACATGCTGATTCCAATTTGCCGGTCTCAGTACAGGATCCAGTAATGCACAAAGCTCATGGATAGTAGCAAGAGTGAGTGTATAGTTGATATTGATGTGACGTTCCACCATGGTCTCCAAATCAACAAGTGGTCTGTGCACAGATGGGGCCCTCCCTCGCCACATGGGTCTGTACCTAGGAGGAGTGGAGAACACATGTGCGAGACACACATTCATTTGCACAAACTGTTGTGTATAAAACACTGCTCTACAACATGTAGGTTACACACAAGCATTGTAGGATGTACAACTGGAGTGACATGTTTTAACTGATACGTCTGGACTGTTGTGGGCAGAAAATAGTAATTTTGGCATGCGACTGAGGGCTGGGGTCCATAGGGCCTGCATGGGGTACATTACCAGGAAATATCTGAGTAGTACTTGCAAAATGGCAGCCCCCTGCCATCCAGATATGTAGCAGTGGAAGTGACCTCATTTCGCTAGCGGTTGTTGTTATGGCATAAGGCGGTGTTCACCGCCTTGCACCCATTAATTGGTTAACATGGTTTGTCAATGGGTAATATGGGCATATCATAATCGCCGCTGGCGGTGACAGTGCACACCGCCGCGGAGTGTATGCCATTTCGTCACCCTAGGTTCACTTGAGTCCCGCATTCTGTGCATGGAAGTACTCCACTGAGTGTGCTGCTGTGTCCTGACTCTGGTTACTCAAATAGCAAGAGTCAGAGAGAAAGGGCCCCGGCTTTCACCACAGAGGAGCTGGAGAAGCTGGTGGACGGGGTCCTGCCCCTGTATGCCAAGTTATATGGGTGACCAGAGGTGCAGGTGAGTAGGCAGATGGTGTGCATGGATGTGTGTGATGGTGGTAGATGCCTGCATGCATGTGTGAACGATTTGTAACTGCACAGGCATTGAATGTTTGACAATTAGCGTGAGTGAGGTGGTGAAATTATGTTGTAAGTGTCCGTCCCATAGGGGACGAAAAGCCAGCGGTATCAAATGGGCATTGTCTGACCTCTGTGTTACTTTTCAGTGTGTCCCCTACAGGTCAGCGCCCATCAGGAGAGAGGACTCTGACAGGCCATCACCAGGGAGGTGCGGACCCTGGAGGTCTACAACCGGCAGAGCACCCACTACAGGAAGCAGTGGGAGGACCTTCGGCGCTGGGCCAGGAAGACCTGTGAGGCCCAGCTAGGGAAGTCCTCCAAATGAGGAAAGGGTGCCCGTCGGGCCCTGACCATTCCTTATGTGCTGCATTCTGGCTGTGGCATATCCAGACTTGGATGGGCGCTTGAAGGCTGCACAGCAGACACATGGGGATGAGTACCAAGACCATTTTATGCCTCCTTGATGGATGTCTGAGGGTGCTGTAGTATGTATGCTGTCTAGTGGCAGGGACTCTGACTTGTGTCTTACAGCAATACAGCCCCCATGGGCACTGAGAGGATTAGGGTCAGGTCTGCAGTTCCACAGGTCCTTCTGTCATGTGGGAGATGGTTGTATGCTAGGGTTGTGGCCACTAGTCAGGGGCATAGGCATGTCTATAGCTGTAGGTGCTGCATGTTGGTGTATTAGCTGGGTGGAAGTATGAGTGAACCAAATATGTACATCCATTCAGGTGTTAACATATTTCTTTCCTGTTTTGTCTCCCCACCCCTGTACTCTTGTGTTGCCTGTGTATATCATCATCACCTGGCAAGGGAGCAGTGGCACTGGCGAGTGGGGATTCAGTGGCCATGGTTCCAAGGAGGCAGAGTCGACCGAGGCCAAGGGGACCAGTGGGTTGGAGGGAGGCTACTTCCACTGGCAGTAGTGCATCAGAGATTGATTTGCAGCTACAGACCTTAGGCTTCAGGTCTTGTTGAATAAGGGAATGGCCAGCTGAAATTGAGATTGACGAAGGTGTGTGCTTCAACATCTCTGAAATGGCCTGTTGCTTTGCCCCATGTGTTGATGAATCTTTGGAGTGTACCTGATCGAAAGACTGGTCTGTCCCCCCACAAAATCCTGATGGGGGGTGATGAGACTGCCAGCGATTCCTATGAATGCACTTGTGAATATAACTGATGACATGGTCCTAGAATATTGCATAGGACTACCTGATGTGGTGCATTTGGAACAGTCACAGTTTCCCCACAACAGGAACAGTGCCGTGGCCTCAGTCCCAGTGACTGAGTCTTGGTTGATTAACACATCAGGAAGATGTGTTTGGAACCTTGTTAGTGTGGTCCTTATCAGGTGATCCTGGTGACAACGACCACTGTGAAGTGTGGAGGTCTCCCCATCTGAATCCATGCATCCCACACTCAAAGGGTGGAGTGTCCTCTTGATGTGACAGTGCTGTCCCAGAAGAGCCAGTAGTGCATGAAAGATAACCGGAACAGGTCAGCCAAACTGTCGGGGACCAGACTGAGCTTCAAAACAGCACTTGATCAGGGAGAAGAGGGTCTACAGCAAATAACATCTGACTCTGAAACAGGAACAATCAAAGTTTATCCTGAGGTGCAGGAGTCAGACTCAGAATCAGACCCCAGAGAAGGGACGAGTGCTAGCGGAAAGCGAGCAGAAACTGGAGACCGTTGGACTAGACTACAGGAGTGTGAAAGAGTGAACCTGCCTAAAGAGTGTGTGCTATCAATGACTGCTGAGGAAACAGAGCATTCTGATCAGAGCGACAGCAAAGACAAAGGTGTAAAACAGAGAAAGTAAAAAAGAACAAGAGTATCGAGTTGTAGGTATTCTGAATGGACGTACTTTGCAAATGATGCAGACCAAGAATTCTGGGAATGTTGGCATCAGCCTACTCATTCAGCTGAGCCTCTGTGAACTGGACTTTGTGATTGAGCAGTATTTGGAACTTCCATTGTTATTTAGAAATATGGTTTGTGCAAATGTTAGAGACATTTATATTGATCGTGATCGAGGATTTAGAAAAAGATCTGGCCCCAGTAGAAGAAAGAGGTTTGTCATTTAGCAGAACATGGAGTAGGCTCATGAAGAATTATCTGCGTTATTGCTGAATGAACTTTGAACATTTGAGCTTTGTCTCCTGATTGCATTGATATAATCAACAAAGAAACACTTACTGCTACTATATTTTGCTTGATAATAGATCTGATTCTAAGGACATAATGGAGTTAAATCGAAGAAACAGACGTAGGTACATAATAGGTGTTTTATTTCTTGTTTTGCTCACAATATTAATGATATTACCAGTAGGAGTGTTTTCCCCCACAAATCCTGTACAAGGAGGGACGTCTTCTAATATTCCTTCCCACGCTCTTAGTTCTAGAAAAAGTTATAGGTTACATGAGAAAGCATTACTCTTAGATACATCTAGAGGAGATTATTCTGCAAATATATATTTCCGCCTGTTATGTGAATATTTAGAGACAATGAAGGCAAGGGACTGCTATATGTGTACTCAGTTGCCTGCTTCTGTTTCAGAAGGTATTACTTATTTGCACATCCCTGTGATTTATGAGATTTCATGTCGTTTGTTGTTGAGTTCATTTTATGGGACAGGACATTATCAGTATTATTTTTCCAAATACGACATGGGTCTTTCAGAAATTCCTATGGCTGAACATTTGAATAGATGTCCAGTACCTTTGGAAATGAAAATTATTGCAAGATGTTTAAACCTGTTTACACCTTAGATACCTCATATGCACAAAGCCACAACTTAACTTGTCTTTTATCACATGTAGAAAGAAATTCTTGAATTTAGTTGAAGACAGGAGGAGAGATTTCAAATCTGGATCACAGTCAGATGATCTTTTCCGAAGTCAAAATCAATGTGCAAAAGTGGAAATAGAACACCAGTTAGCTGGGGACCTAGCTGCTTTAGTTTTAGATTGGGAACATGAAGGGAGATTGTGCATCTGGATAGAAAGGTCTACCACTGACAATGTGTTCATGGGAAAGAGTGAATGTGAGCACATGTTTGAAGTTTGGGGAAATTTCAAGTTGTATTTGGATGGAGAAGATGCAGTGATTCCTGGTGTTTATGTGTAAAAAGTGGGCATATTTTAGACTGCTGAAAGGATGGTATGGTATGTGTTATTTGGGAAGTGTTTTCCCTAAGATATATCATGTGGAGCACTTTGATAATCCTGTTTGGACACAAGTGTTTAGACCTAAGTGAGGTGTGACACAGGATAAGTAATGGGAGACATTTTTGGTGCTATGATTCCATCTTTCTGAGTGATTTTTGAATGACCTTAAAATCTTAAGGTTGTCTACTATAGTGGACAAACTAGCCACTAGTACTACTGGAGGATTATTGGCTGTCAATACTGAAATGATAGCGATCAGATCAACGGTTTTGCAGAATTGACTTGCAATAGACATGTTGCCCCCAAAAGAGGGCAGAGCTTGTCGAATGCTTAAAGTTCAACTATGCTGCACTTTTATCCCGGATCAAAGTAATGATTTGCAGAAGTATATTCCAAATATTTCAGGGTTGACAAGAGATTTGAAAAAATTGGAAGGAACAGTTGCATGGGAAGCGATTGGGAATGGACATTCTGCTATAGGCAGATGGTTTGGTCACCTGGGAAGTTGAATATTAGGGTTTGTGTTAAAACCATTGTTGATTCTTTTGACTGTGACCATAGGTTTATTTGTAGGATACTGAATTTTCTGGAGAATGAAAGTACAACATGGCAGAAAGGTAAAGAGAGCAGAGGTTGAATTGGAAGATAGTCAATGTAGATGTTATAATGATATGAAGCATTTGGTGGAATCTAGGCGATCGTTGTTCAAAACAACTAGGTTTTAGAGAGTCTCGTTCAAGAATGAAAATGGATTTGTGATGACTCTAAAAGTCATCAGAGGGAGGGTTGTAGGAGTGTAGTTTGGCTGTGCCACTTCATCGCTGAAATAAGAATACGAAGGGTGGTCACTCTCTAGTGGTCACATTTTGGTGATCACATTTTGTATAACATGGTGAAGTGTTTTTATATAATTACTGCACTGCAAAGTGTATGAGTGGAGTGCACCATTGGATATAACATTTAAGTAATGGTTTACGTATATTTGAAACTAACGCTTTGAAAGTATTATGTTGCCTAATCAATTCATATATTCTCGCATGTATTGCTTAGAATTAATTTAATCTGGAGGTATATTTGTGTTTTATTACCTTGGCTGGAGTGAAGGCCTACAAGCATATTTTTCTTTTCACAGTTAACTTTCAATATGGAGTTTGTTTTACTAAATGTTTTCTCTCTGAGATGCAGATGTTAGGAGCTGAGAGGGAGTTAACAAAAAGCTTATTGTACGCGGGGGATAAGAAAGCCTGAGACGAGCTATGTAAGGATGAAGAAGAGCATTCTGGAAGTTGGCAGCCGTAACCTTTTGATTTAGCAGAAACCAAAGAGTATTAAGATCGGGTGGGCAAAGTCTCTGAAAGCTGTAACTTCTAATTAAAAATAATTGGGGGTTCAATCGAGAAGCTTTGACTGTGATGTCATTGTCTTGGGAAACTGTGATTTAAAGAAGCTTTAGTTAGTGAGAGAACACATCCTTTTCCACCCTTAGAGCTGAATGGACCCTTCAAAGGTACAGACTTTACTTACACTTTGGTTTTATGTGGCTTCATGCCACATGCACCTCTATATACAGAATATCCTACAGATTTCTGTTTGCTGACCTTTCTCAACTATTTGAACTAGAGTTAGAATAGTTCAGGGTTTAGTTTAAATGGTTAGGCAGGAGAACTTGGCTCTGGTGACCAAGAACCACATACCTTTTCTGATTTTTTGTATTGTGAAAATTGAAGTCTTTGTCTGGTATATGCTGACTAAGTTTAATATTGTGAGACACTTTAATTCTCCTTTGGTGATTTTATATATCTATACTATGGTTTCCAGACTCATTTATGCAACATTAACTTTGAGTCTCTAATAAAGCCTCTAGAAGTCCTTATTTGACTCCAAAATATTATTGTGTGACATTTGGGATGCACAGAAACTGTTTAAATGATTTGATAACTGTTAATCTCTACCCCTCGGAACTGAGAAGAAAAGATGAATTGGACCCCAGAATTAGAGATAGGGCCCCAGGCTGGATCAACATCACACCCCATTTAAACTTTACTTTCACTCACACACACTGGCTTACACACATACACACACTTGACTCACATTAACACAGTTTTGCTTGCAAGCACCTACACAACATACATCTAAGGGCATTTTTTTTAGAAACCTCAGCTGCTAGGGACGGTCATATTCCAGCTAATTGTAATCCATTCTTTACTACACTAAGTGTGAATAATAAAATATCATTTGCTATTAGTGTGAGGATAAATTGACAGAATGCTAGGAAAGTGGAGCCTTAACCTACATCCATAAAGACAAGCCACGCTCTTGTGATCCCGGCACTGATTTTGCCACCTGTGAGGCCAGAGGTCACAAAGTTAGTACCAGGGGTGGCAAGGAGCAAGCCAAGGATCATAGCTGCAACCTCTTGTGACCCCTAAATGCCGTCCATGCAGACTGACACTACCATCAACCTCCATACTTAAGCACATCCTAATATTCCCACAGAAGTTCGACACCCCATGATGTGACAATTAATCAATACGCCACTGCACACAGACAGAGATCCACTTATTCAGACTAGCACATTTACACTAGTACTCAAAAATAATATAGCCTCCAGCTCGCCAAAGTCCCACTACTACCCTCCCAACACATATACACAACGTTACCTGAAATAGAATGCAATGGATCTCATGTACTGTAGGGAGACTTGTAAAATTGCAACATGCCACATTCTTTTCTATTAGCATTGACTATTATTTTATATACACGTTCATCTTATTTGAGAAGCAGAGCTGCCATGCTCCCAAAAACAAGCTACCATGGCCTTATCAAAAAGGCCATTGATAGGGAAAACAGTGTGGCTTGAATAATAAAATTATGAAATAGCGATTAGTTCTATGAGGAGCAGAGATATGAAGGTTTGGAAGGGGGAAAGTCAGGAGTGACAAGAAGAAGCCATGTAGAAAAGTGAGTGGTTGGGCGAAAGAGGTAACAGGGAACCAAGGAACCAAGACGTAGACATTTACCAGGAACATGAATAAGGTGTAAAGAAGGTGGGAAGGGGTGAGTTTTGGGTGGCAGCAAAAAGCTGACCTGGCAGCAATGGGAGGAATACAAAGTGGTGTAAGGAGCAAGACATGCACTTACATGGAAGGCTGAATAAGAAATTAAACATAAGCTATACAAAAGTCCTCCAGAATGCCAGCAACATGCCAGCCAGCAACATGTGGCAAATCTCTGCATGTATTGGGTGTGTGTCCTCTTTGGTATTTATGGGATTAGTTTAGTTTAGTTGCCACGTCTGGCAAATCTCTGCATGTACAGTATTGGGTGTGTGTCCTCTTTGATATTGAGTGGTTTAGTTTAGATGGATTGGTGATAGATGTCTGATAGTAGAAGCATGCCTTTTGATAGATTCAGTTTTTTAAGATAATAGTCAGCAAGCAAGGATCAAGATATATACAAGTAAATGGATTTTCTTGATTTGCATTAGGCCTGTATAGGGATGAATCTTTATACTTTGAGGTAGCTATGTTTGGAAGAACACAAAAGGTTGCAAAAGAGTGATGTCTACAGTAACCTGCATGCAAATGTGTTGTTTAAAGAAGCCAGTTTAATTTGGAGTATAAAATATAACTGTCAGGATGGAAACGTCATCTGCATAGATGTGCACCCCTACTCTTAGTGCCCCAGCTGCATCGATATCTGGATCACTGGAACTGATTGCTAGGTCATGCCTGTGTGCTATGACCTACACCTGTCCCACAGTAATGTAGTCTGCTAAGACCAGAAGAGCACCCAGCACTACCTTTCTGAAGGTAGAGGGCTACTGTCCTTACCTGGAGCTAAGTGACACAAGTGCGGTTGTGACAGCTTTCTCTTTTTGTCTTCAGTAGGATCAGTAATGTGAACAGGCCTTTTTAGCTGTCACTGGAGTGTGGCCTACTTCTATAAAGTTCTGTGCCTATGTACATTACTCACTGTTAGCCAGTATTCATTGTGTGTAGCACTCAAAAGGCACAGATACTAATGTGTGCATGCTGGGTTGCATGTTTGCCCTTGGACAGTACACAACATGGAGATCTGTAGGTTCCTATTTGGACACGCAGAGTCTGAAGAGGTTAGGGTTGCTTATCCCAAACAGAAAATGTGTTTTGCTAACATTTCTGAGATTTGGGGTGCAACATACACACTAAAAGAAGAGGACCAGAGCATCTTGTCACGGTCTGCACGTCTCTCACCGCCATAGGCTGGAGTACTTGGAGGGACGCCTGATTTCTTACTGGTTCTGGACTATCCAAGATAAGGGCGACCCCTTCTAGTAGCCACAGGGCTGCTGACTAGAAAAACGTTAAAGTAGACCGTACCCTCCAGAATGAGTCCCAGAGGAAAAACCCAAGTAATGGGAAAAAACGTCTATGACAGGAACTCCTGAAAAAGATGAAAAAACAATGAAAAAGGCAAAAATAAAAGTCAATTCCACAGGGAAAAAAGCAGGCGTGAGTAGAAAACTGAAAACAGGAGTGAAGATCACCACCAAGACGGAAGTGTTTGCAATGCATGGAAGGAGGGAACTGCAATGCTTATATACCATGAAACAGGAAGTTACAAAACAGGAAGAACGTACAAAACCATCTTGGATTGGGAAAAGCCACATAAAAATGAATGAGAAAAAAAATAAGTAGAAAAGGAAAAGGAACAAGGCATGCTGGGAAGACAACCACCCCAGAAGAAGACAATATGGACAACCAAGAAGAAAGAAGACATGAAGAAAAAAGAAAAAAGAAGTAAAGAAAAAGGACCCAAGTAAGGTAAGTTGGAAGGGAAAGTCAAGGAAATGTGCCTCCTGGGCCGCACTGTGGCACAAAATGGCAAACAATTGCCAAAAAAACTGGCTGCGGTGGTTCCTGTGTCCCGAAACGCGGACTGCTGGCCTGACCGCACCCCAAAAAAAGGACGCCACAGTAGTCCGTGGCATCACAATAGTCCCCCCCCCCAGGCCTTGGGCTTGTCGAGAAAAAGAGAGCAAAAACTGCAAATCAAACGGGTTGCATGAACTGAAGACGCATCTTCCCATGAACAGTCACTGAGGGGATAACCTTTCCAGTATATCAGGAATTGTAGCTTGTTTCAAAAGATGCGAGAATCACAGATCTCCTGTACCTCATATTCAATGAGCAAATGCAAGCCAAGGGATGAAACAAAAGCTGCGTCACACACGTGAGGTATACAATGAGGTCCTGGAAAGACTGCGATGCCATAACTACTAGAGGTACCTGTCCTCAGTACACGAGGAGGAGGGCAGGGCTGGCAGGGTAGTTGCCCGGCTGGTGCACCCAGGTAGTGAGAATATCCAAACCACTAGCATCCGACTCACGGAGGGGATGTGTGAGTACTCCCCTTCAGGTATTAATTGTGTGTTTAAAACCTACTATATGTCCCTATATATAGGCAGCCGAACAAGGCCCTGCCCTTGGAGTGTCACTTGCGGACACTACCATTGCGATCACTCGACCCTGACCCAAGGGACTCTCTGGGGGAGTCAATACCTTTGGTTGAGGTCAAGACAGCCATCAAACAGCTGGCAGCGGGCAAAACGCCACACATGAAGGGGCTCCCTATGGAGTTCTATAAGTCGTTTGACGATATCCTAGCATCCACATTGGTTGAGCTATTGCAGAAGCGTGCGCAAAAGGCATTTTTCCGGAGACACTGAGGGAGGCGCTGGTGGTCCCTTTGCCCAAAACTAAATCCAAAGAGGCTTCGGTGGCTGATTTCCAGCCTTTATCCATGCTAAATTGCGACTCCAAGATATTGAGCAAGATCATGGCTAATTGACTGCTCCCCCACATCACTCAGTTAGTACACAATGATCAAAATGGTGCACACACTCTTACACATTCCACCAGACCTGCAGCATCCCAGTGCTATGCTCCTTTCAGTGGGCCTGGAGAAAGCATTTGACTCATTGAGGTGGGACTATCACAGGGCAGTGACAATCAGTATGGGAATGGGCAACTGCTGGGTGCGATGGGTGGAGTTATTGTATAGCTCCCCAGTTGAAGGTGAAGACCGGTAGGATGATCACCGAAGCCTACAGTATATATCGCGGTACCAGGCAGACATGCCCCCTGTCTCCCCGTCTATTCGTCATAGCCATTTAGCCCCTCGCAGCACAGTTCCGACAGCAAGGACACGATCGAGGAGTGCTGATGGGAGACACTGATCATGTTATCTCTTTATATGCAGATGACTTGATGACTTGTTGGTATAACTGTGGGATGGGACAATGGGGGTTCCCTGGGCCTTACAAATACTTGAGGAATTTGGTGGCTCAGCTGGCTTAAAGGTGAATAGGAAAAAAACATGTGTGTTTCCACTACTCGCGGATACAGTCCGCCCTGCCACCTGCCCCCTGATATTTCCTGAGCCCCCCACAGGTTCAAATACCTGGGGATACAAATATTTCACGACCCCCAGAACCTTTGGGATGGTAATTTGGGTTAAGCACTCAGATCACTGAAAGCTGAAAGCTTCTGTTGATGGCTCGGGTAACCCTGACTAAAATGATTATGCTACCCTGACTTTTATATTTTTTTATTAACCTTTCAGTGTCCATTCCAGTAAACTGGTTCAGAGATCTGGATGCCCTCCTTAGGGAATTTCTTTGGGATGGCGACAGGCAGAGGACCTCTCTGTCCACACTTCGTCATCCTGCGATCGAGGGCAGAATAGGGATGCCTGATTTTGAGTCATACTATCTGGTAGCCCAACTACAGTGGATAGCGAGGTGGCTAGCAGGCAGGAATCTCCCAGACCTGAGCATGACAACTGGGAGGGTCAATGGTGATCTACTAATAGCTAGAATGCTGGACTCGAGGGTCTCCATCCAGGACCCAGGTGCTCTGGTAACAGTGGCCCTGACCTGCTGGAAGCGCAGCCTGAGGCAGACTGGCGTGAAAGTCCTGTATGCGCCTAAACTGCAGCTAGTGGGAATACCCATGGCACTCCATTGACAGAAGTAGGGATGGAGACCCTGGGGGGTTGTTTCCGGGCTGGTGTACTGGTCCCATTTGAGGCCCTCATGGCCGAGACCAGCTTACAGGTTGGGTAGTTCCTTACCTACAGTGCACTGATGAGAACCCCGTGGAACACAGTGAACGCAGAACTGGAAGTGCACAGAATACTGCAGATCCTGCTGTCAATGGGCGAGGGTTCGCACTTAGTCACCTGGATTCATAGAGCCCTAAACAAAACTGCTCTAAAGTTGCTGCAGGTGTTGAGATCCAGATGGGAAGGGACCTTGAGTAGGGAACTGACAGAGTCTGAGTGGCAGAGAGTCCTCGCTTATCCTCACAGGATTTCCTGGAACTGGTGACTTAAATATCTCCAATACAACATCTATGGGACATACCTAACACCGCAGAGGCTCCGAATGATATATGGAGGTGAACCCAGGGGGTGCCCAAGATACACTGCTCCGGATCCAGACTTTAACCACATGAAATGGAAGTGCCCTGGTGTACAGCAGTTTTGGCTTAGGGTCTTGGTAATGCTGGAGGATGCTCTGGGCCGACAGCTGGCGACTGACCCCTGTGTCTGCCTGTTGGGACTGTTCCCTAGACCGGCTTCTGGGAAGGTTGGCAGTAGATTCCTGGATTTGGCATTAGTGTTAGCCAGATTCTGGATAGCCATGGTGTGGAGGTCTCCTGTGGGCCCAGCACTAGAGGAATGGTGGAAAGATGTGACGCAGTGGGCGCGGGTGGAATCACGCTTCTTGAAAAGGGAAGAAGAGCGGGGAGTTCATCAGCGTCCCATTGCCTCTTTGTGGTCTGAAGTGGTGGAGACGTGGGAGTCAAGGGAGCGGGATAAGGACTGAGAGACAGGAGTCATGGTGTGGATAATTTTGAGGGACCCTGGCCCGTCCCCCAGGATAGATGAGACCCTGAGAGAGGGATACAACTATTGGACACCCTATAGGTACTTGCCTGTACGATCAGGGGATGCGACAGATGAACGTGGCCCACCGGAGGCATGTTGCAGTTAGGAGTGTTAGCCACATGTGTGATCTTTGCAAACACAGACGGGGACACCCTCTAATACAAGAAGTTACACGGCCTTAGGAGATGGTTCCACATACGGGTACCCCCCCCCTCCCAACATGTACTATCATAAGAACTCCTGTAAAGAGAAGTTCCACAGGCGCTATGTTTAGAATTTGGTTACAGTTCTAATTGTTTAGCTGGAAAATAGATGTATCCTTGATCTCTGATATACATCCTATAAGTTATGACATGCGGGTGCATAAATGTTATAAGATCGCCCCTGACTCAATGTAATTGCATGGCACCGGCATAGTCCCAATGCAATACCAGCCGGGGCTAGTAACAATGACGGTGTATATGAAACTAATATCAAACTGTAGAAATAATGAATGTGAGATGTAATGTTTTTGAAAAAGCCAATAAACAAAGTATTTTTTTTTTAAATGAGAGAATGCAATCTCTGGCTCTGCAATCAGTAAAATTCACCAGTAATGTGTGTGGGTACTTGGAGTTTGGAAGATGATGGGCGGGTACCCGATGTGCCAGAGTAATTTTCAAATCTCCTGTTAACTCCAGGATAGCTTTATTCAGTTGATTGTCCACCCAATCTGACAACTCTTTATCCTCAGCCCCTTCTGGCACCCAAGTGATCCTGATATTAGATCATCATACCCCCCAGCTTATCCTCCAAGTTGGAAATTCTATCCTCTGCCTCTTTTAACCTACTGGGGATCTGTCCTGTTGCCTCCATGATTTTGGCCAAACGATTATGAAGAACCATGATTGCTTCTCATTGAATGGCAGCTGAGCTGACCCGCACACTCCACTGCTGACGCGCTCTCCCCTGTCCTTCCCCTGGAAATGAACGTCAGAGTCTGCTTCGGAGCGGAGCAAGAAGGTGCCGGAGTCGGAGTGCCCCTGGATTGGTGGCAGTAGGAGCAGTACTTGGGCTAGGCTGGAGCCTGGCTATCGAGTGCTAAGCAGATATCCAGCAGCAACCCCCCCACCACACATCGCCATCAAGTACGGGCACAATTTCAAGAAATTCTGGATCCCCAGCAGGCAGGGAAGGTGAGTGCAGCGTGCCGCAAGGAGTTGTGGCGGCCATGGCTCACCTTGTCGCTCGTTTGAAGATACAGGGTAACAGCACCGTGATGGCAGAGCAATGGGGGGGAGGATGGCTGTGCAGTTTATGGCAATGTAAGAAATCATGTGCTCTGGATATAAGCCGCAAACCACTGTTAGAAGTACTGTGAGTACTCCTGAAGCTGCCTGGGCCTGCCTTTTTAAAAGGTTTAAATGAGTCTCAATCCTTAGGAATCAGTGGCTATATTGTTGTAACACACAGTGCCAGGGGTGCATCAAAAATAATGATGCACAGGAGGAAATGCATTGAAAAATGAGGCACTGCGTCTGATTTTCCGGTGTGGCACAGAAGATGCGTTGTTTCTTTCCCCACTGCAAGGTGATGCATCGATGTCCAGGAGCGCATGCTTGGTTCCTCACTGCGATGCGATGACATTTTGACACCCAGGGAGGATGCGTTGAAAATCCTTGACTCTATCATAAGGGGCAGGCACTGCGTCGCTCCAGTAGGTGATGCAGTGAATTTTCAGCAGAGAGGCAGGTGCTGTGTCAATTTCTGCAGGTGTTGCATTGATTTTCCGACACAGGTGGATTTTCTTCTCTGCAGTGAAGTCTTTGTGGCCCTGCAACTGCAGACCAGGAGGCAATCTCAATCCAAGCCCTTGGAGAGCACTTGTGAGAAAGGCAGTGTCCTTCCAGCAGAACAACAAACAGGGCAACAGTCCTACTCAGCGAAGCAGTCCAGATATCACAGTGTGCTTTCCTCGGGATCTGCACGTTGCTGAACAAAAGGTCCACCTTCCGGCGTCACCAACTCAGAGAGCTATTATAGCACAGAGTTATTATGAAGCCAATCGGGGGAAGGGAATTAGGGTAGGGAACGGCAGGGAGAGAGATCTGAAAAGAAAAGGTTAGAACAAATATGCACTTACTCATTCATAGAAATATAACTCATCAATAGACTCTTGACTAAAATGCGTCTCTGTGATATCAGATGGAGACCCCTTTTGAAATGAGGGCAAAGACCCTTCTTTGAATCATGGAACAAGAAAAAACTATGACCTCAGAACCAAGAGATGGCAAGAGCTTTGGACTATGATCATACTCAGAATATCAATCCTGTAACATCTATGCATTCATAACATAAACCTTTGATCATGACCTAGAAAATCTCAAATAATTAAATATACTTTTCACATATTATGCTTTCCAAAAAACAATGATAACTATGATTTGCTTATCTCCAAAAATACTTTCACTTCACAACTATAAGGGGCGAAAAGTTTTTAGTCATTGAACTTGAAGCGCTTTACTTATAATACCAGGAAGCGTTTTCACTTGTCTTGCCTGAAGCGCTACGCTCGTTATGATAAGGGGGCTCTTTACTCATGTGGCCTGAATCACTTTGATTGTTGTGCCAAGAGCCTTTTACTCCTGTGGATTGAAGCACTTTGATTGCCGTGCCAAGAGCGCTTTACATCTGTGGACTGAAGTGCTTGAATTGCCGTGCCAAAAGCGCTTTACACCTGTGGACTGAAGCGCTTGAATTGCTGTGCCAAGAGTGCTTTACACCTGTGGACTGAAGCACTTGATTTGCCATGCTAAGATCGCTTTACATCTGTGGACTGAAGCGCTTGAATTGCCGTGCCAAGAGCGCTTTACACCTGTGGACTGAAGCGCTTGAATTGTCGTACCAAGAGCGCTTTACACCTGTGGACTGAAGCGCTTGAATTGCCGTGCCTAGAACACTTTACACCTGTGCTCTTAAATGTCTTTGATCGTCGTGCCAAGGCCGCTGTACTCTGGAAACTGAAAGCGCTTTGCTCATTGTGCTAAGGGACGCTTTACTTCTGGATGTAACGACTTCCTCCAAAATTGGATTCATCAAGGCCTTACCGCAACGAGTACGACCTACTCATTTTTTAATTCACCATGGAAACAAGGATACTTCGATTGGATGTCACTCTGCCATGCAGGAACTCTGCTCTTCTTCAGAGAAACCCCCACAAGGTCTGACTGCATCGAAGTCTTCAAAATAGTGAGCAACGTGCTTGGGTGTGGCTGGGCTTTATAGGCCTGCCACACCCCAAGATGGCTGCTGCTTCTAAAAACATGGAAATTGTAGTCCCTTCATGGGATAGCACTTGTCCACCAATGTCCTGAACCTGCAGCTCTATGAGCTTTGCCACAGGGCAGACGACGCTGATGGCCACCTTTGGAACAAGAGGGGATGACAAGTGGTGCGCATAAAGCGCTGCAGAGCCGCGCAGCGGAGTTTCGGGCGGGACCTGGACTGCGCATGGCCTTATTCCTGACACCAGATGAGTCTTTCAGGCAGCAAGGTACTCACTCTGACAGAGTCCAGGTGTAGATCCAGAAGAGTCTGACTTGGTGGGGTCAGAGACCCAGTATATATACCCAAAAGTGCCTTTGAAGTGTCGGGGGAACTTCAAAGAGTAGTTATGAAGTGTACAAGTTCCCCTTTCAGCCCAGTCAAGTCTGCCAGGATCCCTGTGGGGGGGTTGTCAGTCTTTTGTGTGAGGGCAGGCCGCTGACCTTTGAAGTGTAAGAGAGAGCTCCTCCACCCTTCCTGCCCAGCGAGACCCATTCAATGCAGATGAATGCAGATGTGTCCTGTGTTTATGGCTGTCTGGGTGGAATGCACAAGGGAGCTGTCAACCAGCACAGAGAAGACATAGATTGGAGACAGGCTGTAAGGCACAGATGGCAGTCAGTGCAGAGAAATGCCCACTTTCTAAAAGTGGCATTTCTAAAATAATAATATTAAATCCAACTTCACCAGTAAGCAGGATTTTCTATTACCATTGTGGCCAGACTAAACCTGACAGGGCTAATCCTTTCAGATCAGAATCTACCACTAATGCTGACTTATGAGAGGAGTAGGAAGTGAAAAATGACTTTGTCAGTTTTTCACTACCAGGACATGTAAAACACATAAGTATATGTCCTGCCTGTAAATGACAGAGCACCCTGCCTTTTGATTTACCTAGGGCCTATCTTAGGATGACTCATATGTAGAAAAAGGGGAGTTTAGGTTTAGCAAGTACTTTTAAATGCCAAGTCGAAGTGGCAGTGAAACTGCACACACAGGTCTTGCAATGGTAGGCCTGAGACATGGTTAAGGGGCTACTTATGTGGGTGGCGCAATCAGTGTTGCAGGCCCACTAGTAGCATTTAATTTATAGGCCCTGGGCACATGTAGTGCACTTTACTGGGGACTTACAAGAAAATAAATATTGCAGTTGGGTATGAGCCATGCACTTTAGCACTGGTTAGCAGTGGTAAAGTGCCCAGATTCCTAGAGCCAACAAGAAGGAGGTTGGAAAAAGAAGAGGAGGAAGACAAAAAGCTTGGCTTCAGACAGGGCCATTTTCCAAAACACCCTTATTACCATGTGGATACAAGTGGTCAGTGTCAGACGTTGTGCACTCTCTGCAAAGCGTTCACAACATCAATAGCTGCCCCTTGTTTACTATGTGTACCACAGTCACAAAATAATGTCCATAATTACCATTGTAGAGCTAACATTTTGCATATTTCAGCTGTTTTATCCTGTTTTATCTCTAGATTTGTGGAGAACTCAGATGCATCATGAACATTGATTCACTAAAGCGCCAGTGGTAGTGAAAGTTATTTCACACTTCAATTACATCACAGGAAGTGTTATCATATGACTGTGGACCCTGAATCCTAGGAACCAGGTCTTTGTGACTGGGGGAGAACACTTACATTGTTCAGCATTCCATCCATTCTCTGTTCTTTTTGCTTTTGTTCACCTAAGTGGGAAGCCTCTGCCCAGACATGCGTCCGGTGCTCACTGTCCACTGGATTCAAGCTAGCTTGGCTGATATGAGGTGACACCCTGAAACCGTTCCCAGGATGCTTGTTTCTGGTTCGGGGAGGACATGGCCTGGCAGTTCAGATGGACTGTTCCCATGGTAAGCAGGGTCAAGACTGATTTGTATATGGTAGGGTCCAAACTGGGATTGCATGGTGGGCAAAAAAGTGATGGATTAAACCCAGATCTTTGTGACTGGGGTTGAATGTTTGCATTGTTCAGCATCTCAACCACCATCTGTTCTTTTTGCTTTTGTTGCCCAAAGTGGAAAGGGTATGCCCAGAAGTGGGCCCCATGCTCACTGTGCCACTGGATTCAAGCTAACTTGGCTGATGAGAGATGATATCCCAAAACTGGTCCCAGGATGTTTGTTTCCGGTCTAGGATGAGCATTCCATGGCCTGGAAGTTTAGGCTAGACTGTTCCCATAGGAAGCAGTGTCAAGACTGATTTGCATATGGCTAGGTACAAACTGGAATGGGGTGGTGGGCAAAAAATGTTGAATTAAACCCAGATCTTTGTGACTGGGGGTGAATGTTTGCATTGTTCAGCATTCCCTCCATCATCTGTTCTATTTGGTTTTGCCCGCCTGAGTAGGAAGGGTCCAATGCTCACCACACCACTGGATTCAAGGTAGCCTGGCTGATGAGGGGTGATACCCCGAAAATGGTCCCATGATGCTTGTTTCCGGTCCGGAGACGACCTGGTCTGGCAGTTCAGGCTGGACTGTTCCCACAGGGAGCAGGGTCAAGACTGATTTGCACATGGCTGGGTCCAAACTGGGATGGCATGGTGGGCAAAAAAACATGGAATAAACCCAGATCTTTGTGACTGGGGGTGAATGTTTGCGTTGTTCAGCATTCCGTCCATCATCTGTTCCTTTTGCTTTTGTTGCCCTAAGTGGGAAGGGTTTGCACACAGGTGGGACCCGTGCTCACTGGAGTCAAGATAGCCTGGCTGAGAGTGATGATGCCCCGAAACCTGTCCCAGGATGCTTGTTTCTGGTCCGGGGAGGACCTGGCCTGGCAGTTTGGGCTGGACTGTGCCCATAGGGAGCAGGTTCAAGACTGGTTTGTATATGGCTGGGTCCAACCTGGAATGGCGTGGTGGTAAAAAAAATTATGGTTAAACCCCGATCTTCGTGACTGGGGGTGAATGTTTGCAATGATCAGTATTCTGTCCATCATCTGTCCTTTTCGCTATCAAAATAATTGACATCACTGAAACCAAGTGTACCTCAAACAGAAAAATGTATTGCTATATGACAGGGAGATTCACAGAAAAGAGATTTAAACAAACACAACAGTGGTTAGGCCCACAATAATAATTCATAAAGACTATAAATCATTTATGCAGTATGTGGTTGGCTTGCATACTCATTTTCATTGATAATAGGTTTTGATTTATAATTTCTTGTAAGGAAGTATCACAAATACACAACACAGATCCCTCTATTCTGTTCATAACTTTTCTCAAGAACTCACTTTAATGGACTTTGGGGACTGTTTTGAAAAATGTCAGTTTCTTAAATTTAATGTGCACATTCCGCTTCTGAATTTGTTGTTTCCTAACAAAGTGTAATACCACATTGGGATCGGCAGAAGGTAAACAGTGTTCATTAGTATTATCTTCTAATTTTGGTACTGTTTTGCCAAGTCTTAGGTCAGAGATCTCATAAGCAGTGCTAGGAGTTGCTAGGGGAAAGTGAGGAGTCAAAAGTCTGAGTCCAGGCAACCCCTGACGGATGCCCATTGGGGCATATTTATTATTTTTTTATGTAATGTAGCTCAGCAACCAAATTTTGGGCCAGATTTACAAGAAAGTGGCGCATCAGTAGTGATGCGTCAATTCTCTTACGTCACCCTTGCGCCACCTAACCACACACCATGGCGGTCATTACACGATATCGTCAATTTTTTTTACGCATTGTGGTGCTTTGCTACACTAGCGACAAAAATGTTGAAGCTAGTGGAGCAAAGTGCAAGGACGCTCCTTGATTTCAATGGGTGCGTCATTTCAACGCCAGCTCTGAGCAAGCATTAAAATTGACACTAAAAAAGGTGCAGTGAAATTTTGTACATTTCACTGAGCCTTTTTTTTGGGGCTTCCGAATGCCGGAACACCCCCTCTTGCATATATTATGCCTGACTCGGGCATGATGCAGAGCAAGGGGTCGCAAATTGGCGCACTGCATGCATTGTGCCATTTTTAAATTATGGCACGGCGAAAATTGCCTTCTTGAGCCACATTAGCGTAAAAAAATAATAATGCTAATGTGGCACAAGGAGGTACTAGGGCCTTGTAAATCTGGCCCTTTGTGTGTTACGCTTTGCAAGAGGGAGAACACAGCGCAGAGTGAAATCTATTAAGATCGGTGCCTGCACTGAAACTCTATAAGGCTGCCTTGTGTGACGTAATGCCTTGTAGCGGTTAATGTGTGCTGTGCAGCAGAGGATTTGTAATGGGAAATAGATACTAGTGCATTGTTTCCAATCGCATTGCATTGCTTTTTAATACCAGAACATCTTGGTAAATCTGTCCTTGTGACTGATTGTACACTTTTGTGGTACTGTCATTTTCATTCTCGATGCTTATATTTATTGGTTTGTAAGGGGTTTTATTTGTAAATTATGTAAATTAAATGGATTCTTGGCACTCAAATGTATTTTTATCTGTTTGTGAATTGAGAAATAGATCGCCTTCAAATTCACCACATTGCTAATTGAGAGAGAGCTTGTCCGTTTTTGCTTTGCAACTTAGTAATTAGTTTTTCTATAACTTTTATTTGATATACTATGGATTTCTTTTTTACCACAAACTGATTAATTGTGTTGCAAAATTATTGAATACTACAGTTATCTCATTAAACTTTGTTTGCCAATTGGAGCGATTCACAATTTTTTGCAACGCAAATCCACACAATTCACTTTCGTATAACTTCAATTGACCGATTCACTGAGAAGATATCACCGTGATACATTTTCACCAGAATGTACTTATCGAGTACTGACTTTGTGAAACCCATCGCTGAATTATCCTTGAATGGGTTATCACTATATCTACCTTATTTTAATATTTATACATTGAAATTTTCCTAATGCATTCAGCTTTTTGCTTGAGTGAAAAAATGCAGTCAGTATTTTTATTTAACTGAGTGAACTTAATCTGCATTTTATCATTCACATTTAGCATTTTTATTGTGAACCTTCAGATAAAGTACAAATCATTGGGAGCCTTATGTTGATGGAACCAATGATAATATTCAGGAGTTGTCTCTGACTAATAAGAGCGGCTCTGTTTCTAGCTTTACACCAGTTGAAGTAACTTTCTTTCGCTTATGGTACATAACAAATTGTGCTATCACAAAAATGTCCAGAACAACAACCCCGAAGCTTCCAAAAAGCCAGGGCAAATGGTGCATTACGTACAGATGCCTGTGGGGGGCACTTTCAGGCATTTTCAAGATCAGACTCAATCCATAGGAGCAGTTCCCCATCATAGATAATGCAAAGAGTCCATAGGAAGTTCCTTCGGTTGATTTTCTTTGGAAATTTTTGTACAGTTGTGGGAACCGAGATCCCAGATAAAAAACAGATGACACATAGCCGCATATGAACCCCAGCATCTCATGTATACCATGTGGATGTTTCTCAGAATCAGATTCAATTGAATGGTCTTTTGTGAGAAGGAAGTGGGTTGGTAGAATAACTGAAAGCGAGATGCATGCCATCATCCAGGAGAAGCAAAAACTCTTAAAGCTGCAGCTCCATTTCCTCTTCTGATTTTTAGCTTTGTAGTAGGCAAACTGAGAAATCATGATGATGTCCATATTGATGTACAAAATGGCCGTGACGATCTGAATGGGTTGCTGTCTGGTCATGAAGCAGCCCAATGCATTTGTAAGGTCACCCGCAAGCCAAAGTAGCAGAAATCCCTTTGAAAGTGCCTGGTCTACCTTTCCGTTCTTGTAGGCCACATACATCTGTGGTACAGCAGCAAATAGGAAGAAAAATACAGAGACGAGTCCCATAACAACACTCCAGTATTCCCAGATATTCTCAACGCATTGCTTCAGGAGATGCCATATCCAAATGTATCCATTTTTACAGAACTGTTTGCTCTGGCTCTCGATGACACTGTCCACATGAGGCTGAATGTATTGAGAAGTCATCTGTAAAAAAACTGAAAAGTTATCTGTGAAAACAGCTCAAATATTGGTGTGTTACTGACAAAAAACATTTTGGGCTCAGTAGAAATTACCCACTCGTGCCAGCTATCACTTGAACGCATACACTCCTTTCTAATGTGATATTTGTTGGACTACAATAAAACTCTTACCAACATGAATTGACTTTCACTGTGATGTCGTTCTGTGACTTCAGAGTATTCTTAGAACAAAGAGACTTCAGGAACAAGGTATTTACTATGGCAACCAGAACCTCTTATTCTATAACATAATTCCCATTGCTATAGCAAAATATTGAAAGATTCTTGACGTCAACATATTACTAAAGCTTGGTGACAGCTGACATGAAACGACGAACTTGCACCCTGCTCCCACTCACCCTTGTTACAAACCTGTTGTGTTGGACAACCGGAAAACAACAGGCATACTTATTAATCAAGAGAATTGTCAACAAGTTTCCTTCAGAGAATCTGGTCGCATTAAGGCATAACCATTATCACCATGTACGTTTTCACAGGTACTGACCACTGTGTAATTGCTCTAAGTTCACTGCCTAACAGTCTGTTTTCAATTAGAACTTGTCCTAAACTGGCATCCGCTGTTATAGATGGATCCACGTGTATTACAGACATTCACACACACTTAAGAAAATGGAAATGATTGCAACAGACACAGAGAGGTTTACAACGAGTAAATATAGTGATGCATTCTGTCCTTTTTAGGTCGAGCGTTAGCGTTCGGCCTGCTGTATACTAAAGTATACAATAGAGTGAGTTCCAGCCTTCTGATTTGTTAGTTGCAGTGTCCTTCAAAAATCCTTGCTTGCTAGTGGTCAGTTTGCCTCTTTGTCCTGACTTTTTTCACTTTGGGAGCAGCACAAAGTACTGTGTAATTATGCTATGACCTGTTTATCTCTTCTGTAAGGGACTTTTTTTGGCATTTGTCTGTTTCACCTCAACAGTGTGGGTGCTTGTTCAGTCCCTCCTCCCCTCCAGCTCCCTCTGTAAACATAAACCAACAGCAGAGGGGGGCTTTTCTAGGGCCAGCTCACCCTCCCTCTCTTCATTTTGTTGTTTTCAGTCTGTGTGGCAATAAAAGTCCAGTCAGTAATTTACAACGCTATCAGCTCTAACTCGAGCAAACACTAGACTATTGCATTCCAAATGCTTGTTATGTGGTTATTGTCACAGAGAGCTTCGGCAGGCCGTTGTTGGCATGACAGTATAACATAAACAAACCATGACTAATTTAATCGAGTCGAACCCTAACTACGAACGTCAGACAGGCTTTGTGTGAGATCGGGATACTCTAAACTTTCATATATTTCAGTGCAACTATCGCTTGTAAATAGTTTCAGAGTGATGTCCTGTAACTAGTATCGTTTGACAGGGACACCTCAAAAGTGAAGTCTGAGGAAATGTGGCTGGCCACGTCGCACGTAGGGTGACAATAAGGGGGACAGCTTCTTAGCGTCGCTCCCCTGTTAGAGGGACAAATGGCCAGGAGGGGCCTCCATACTTAGGGAGGGTGGTCCACCCCTTGTTTATGGCCCCTAAAGGTGTGAGGAGGGAGGATTGAGGCCAGGAGGTCCTTTTAAGGGGTGACCTCGCAGGGCTGGGCCTCTTTTGGCGTAAGGCGAGCAACGAGAGAGTGGCAGACCGGGACCTGCCGTGAACATCTGCGCAGAGCATGTCCTAGGTGAGTTGGGAAAATTAGGGGGGCAAGGGCGGAGGCCGGGGGTGGGATGTATTTCTGCTCTAAGGAAAAGGGTGCTGTGGACCGTAGAACCGAGCCCAACCAGAGGCTCGTTGTGTTCAATTTGCCATCAGCCCGCATCCCAGCCGCCGTTATCCGTCCGATTCATATTCCCCCCACCCAAACACCAAGGAGTTGTAGCGCAGGCTAAGGTCTGGTGCCTTCGGCAGCAGGCTACCCCGGTACGGGGGTTCCAATCAGGCCGCCCGCCTTAAAAAATGCATTCCAGGCACCTAACACTCTCTCGATTTCTGGGGGTCCATTGTAACTCAAATCCGGGCCCCCAACTTCGGCAAAATTTCGCACTCAGAACCCGGAAATCACGGGGTTCAACCCCGCCACAACAAGCGATTTCTCGGGGCCGCAAGAGTCTGGCCCCAAAGCCAAAAACCCATTGCCGCCGTATCCACGTTGCATACGCCCCCTCCAACATCAACTAAGACCGAAACCGTTTTCCCCAACAAATAAAGAAATAAAACTCACCAGGTTTCTGACTCCGTTCCTTAGCAGATAAACACCAACTAAGGATTGCTCTCAGAGCCCTCAGGAGTCCGGAACCGTTTTCCTCACACAACAGTGGGGCCCCCGATGGCAAACACCTACTACCGCTCCAGCATAGCACAGCGGGGCTATTTAAAAGTTGCCGTTAGCGGCGGCATGGGCGCCCTCGCCGGCACGCCGCATGGCCGAATAGGTGGTCGTGTGGCTGGAAGTGGGGGTGACCTCGTGGTCGTGGGTTCAATCCACAACAAAGCCGGGACGGGCGAACAACCCGCAACCGGAGTCGAGTTGAGTGCCCAAAATCGCATAAAAACTGCCAGCACCCGCCACCGTCTACAACCACTCTGTCTCATTGCTTAACATACAGGAATCTATGTCTGGCGGGTGTGCTCGCGAAGCTGCAGCCCCCCCTCCACCCCAACCCCAGAAGCAAAGACTCTCGACCGCCGCTCCAATCTCCCCGCAATACCACCCCCGCAACACGCCACCCCAAATCGGTTGCCCCAAAAATTAAAATAATAATAAAATAAATGTAACGAAGGTGCCTCACCTCCTAGTGCGACGTCGGAAGCGCCGACTTTGAGGCAGTTTAGGTGCGGGGAGGTCGAAGGCAGACGGCCGCTACAGGACACATATAACGCGCAGAGGATAGCCCCTGCCTCCCCCGCGCCGGCTTGCCAAAAGGGTGCTGCTGAAGGGGGCGCATCACACCATCAGCGAGCGCAGGGCTCATGGTGGGCACCAGGCTGTGAGGCGCGCGAGGGGGCGCGTGCTGCTCCGGTGTGGTAGTACTTCGAGGATTGTATGGGATGCCGGGTCCCGATTAAACAGGGATCGCTGTTGGGTGCATTGGGGGTTAGTTCCATGTGCCGCTGGCCCCGCACATGCTGCGAGGGTAGAAGGATTGAATAAGCTCGAAGCGGCAAGAAGACACGACGCGTAATTTTGGGATGGGCTTGCAAAGGAGCCACATCCTGGCTGCTGGTCGGGCTCCACCCCCACCCCCTCGCAATTGATGGGAAGTTATTTCAGCTCCCCATCCCTCCTGTGCGTACTGGCAAAGTTGAACGTGCTGCGCTCAGATGTAACTGTACAGGTGGAATGTTTTATAGAGGTACGTAAGCCTCGGGCAGTGACTGTCCAAAAAGAAAAAAAGAAAATAACAGGGTCCCCCCCCCGGACTGTGATTGTGTGCACATGAGGAACACACTGTTAGACGCAGTGCTGCAAGGCTGAGCAAGGTGGTCCGGATGGCAGGAATCGTTGGTGACCTCGTGGTCGCAGGTTCAAGCCACGACCGGGTCACAGGACGCGTGCAGGAACTGGTACTAGGGGCGGGCCGATGCCTGCATAGGGCCGAGTGGTGCTCGGCTAAAAAGGTACCAGCCAGCCCTCTTGTCTAGTGCGGTACTCATGGTCGGGCATCTGAAACCACGTGTCCTCGATTGGAGTCACTGGCTTACAATATTAAGTCTTCTCAAAGGCTTTAGCGACTGGTTATTAGTATAACAGGGTCAATGGTGCTAGTTATCAACGCTGCAGGTTTATGACTGATTACCCTAACGATGTATAGTTTGTTCCTAATTCATGTTTGACAAACCACAAAGATGTAGACATCACTATTAACAAATGGACTTTCAGGGTACCTTCCCCTCCCACATTTGACTCCATGACTACAACAACATAGTGCCCCCTAGCTGTGAGCGGTGGCTCTATATCAGGATCTGACTGAAAGGGAAGCAAAACTCAGCGAGATGTATCTGGCAGAATCACGTTTTAAGCGCCTGGCAGACTGTAAGGATTCTTAGTTAGCATTGTTTCCTCATTTGCATATTTTGAGAGTAATATGTAGACAACAGAATGCAAAGGGGAAAAAGGAGTGTACGGTGTAAAACACATTTGGAATTCGCAACCTCCCCAGATTTAAAGAGTGATGACAGTAAGAAAAACAAAGCCTCTACAAACGCTTTACAGAAGCATTTTTAGACACGGCAGACATTTACAAATGCCACAGATAATCCAAAAAGGAGCCCAGTTAGGCTAAATGTATGTATAAATACGGTTACACAGCTTAAGCCGAACGGAGGGACACTAGCATGCCGCAAAAGAGCATCACATGTAGGCGACTATAAGTACTGGTTACCATGCAAAAGGGCAATCTTTTGGCTGCGGTGCTTGAACCTGTCACTAGTATATCTTTTAGTTGTCTCAGGCTATATAGGGAACGGCTGCTTAACATGAAGGCTGTCCTGGTTTGTAGTGGGTACCAGAGGTGCTTACACCCGGTGCCAGGTCCAGTTATCCCTTATTAGTGTAGAAGAGGGTTGCTAGCAGCTTAGGCTGATAGAAGGTAGCTATGGCAAAGCGGCTTAGGCTGAAATAGGAGACAGGTAAAGCTCCTACTTACCACTGGTGTCATATGCACAATATTATAAGAAACACAATACACAGAAGTACAAGAGGTAAAGCTCCTACTATACCACTGGCGTCATATGCACAATATTATAAGAAACACAATACACAGAAGTACAAGAAATAAAGGTACTTTATTTTATGACAATATGCCAAAAGTATCTCAATGAGTACCCACAGCATGAGGTTAAGTTATATACGCAAGATATGTGTACGCGTGAGGCAACCCCGCATCATGAAACCGATTACCAAGCCCCCCCCCCAAAAAAAATATATATAATAATTCCCAGTGGAGTAGATGTGAAATGGTGAAGTGTTATGAGGGGCCAGCAAGGGCTTGGTTTTACACTGTCTTGGGAAAATGGGCGGTGTCCCCGACCGTTTGTCCAGGGTGCAACCCCCCCCCCACTCCCCTTGCACGGCAGAACCAGCTTGCACCAAACGGGGAGCTGCAATACTGCAAACCACGTAATTCCCTGGCGAAACTAAGAACGGCGTTGTTCATTGTACCATTACTAAGAATTCCTTGGGGAGGCCACCTAGGGAGCAGAAAGCCCCCACGTTCAGTTATAACACAGGGATACGCAACAGTCTTGAGGCATTATGACATACGAGGTTTATGCAAAGGTTACAAAAAATAAAAAAATAAAGAAAACGTGGGTAATTTATTGGGACACTAAAGGTTGATAAAGCAAAAAAAAATATATATATATTTTAAGGTCACATGCACGGTGGAGGATGTGTAACAACTAGAGATGCCGCCTGAGGGGGGGTGGGAAACATGTGTGCAGATCACCGCATCTCCGAGCTTTCCAATACCCTCAGGTCGAGTGTGCGCAAATAAAGTCAACTAACAACGCTCTAATACCCTCGTGTCGAGTTTGCATTAGTAAGTCAACAACACAACGGTAGCCACAACCTTGAGCGGGGGAACCAGGTTCGGGGCTAGGCTTCAGGCCCTCGTCCCTCAAGACAGCCAAACCAATGGGTCCTGGTACAAGGTCGATTCAAGAAGGCCATGGAAACCTGTGGGGCAGTAGGTTAACGCCCCCTTCGATAGCTCAGTTGGCAGAGCGGAGGACTGTAATGCAAAGTCAGGGATCCTTAGGTCTCGGGTTCGGATCCTGCTCGAAGGACATGTTTACCCTAGGGTACCATTATCAATATTATGTTATTGCCAACATGGGTAACACGGCTGCCCCATTATCAACAGTATGTTATTTGTAACATTGATAACCCGGCTGCCCCCACCACACAAGGCTCACTGCGGCATCACAGGACTTAGCGTAGGTGGGCAGTGGTGGAGAGTGGGACAGCACCACCAGATCGGACATGCAAGAACGTTGTTGGCAGCATACATAAGATAGGGACTTGTTGGAGGGTTGAGTCAGGTGAACGATTCCAGGCACAGGTGCATTTCTGGACGACGTATCAGGAACAGTAGATGGAAAATATATTTTAAAAAAATAAAAAAAGAGCAATATATGAATATATACGATAATAATAATATGAAATGAACATATATAAGTAATTATATCATTAAAGATGCGAAGCAGAAGCTTAGCCGCAAGTAGCAGGACTCCTGTGAAATTTAACAGGATGGAACTAGCAATGTGGGACCTACCAACGGTGATTTATAACCTGTCTCCAAATTCTGTCTTACAGTCATAAAGAGAGCAATGCGTGGCACTCGAACTTATTATGACGTTGTAATAATTTATGGACTTGTCATTTGATTTATGAGGGGACAAAGTGAGTTATGAAGCAAAGGCCTGTCGCAGGAGTCTATGCAGGTAAGGAAACTGCGGCCCAGCTACCACGATGAGAAGTGTTGTTATCAATCTGATGAGGCAGGGCCGTGTGGCAAGAGTTTATGCAGGTAATAAAACTGGGCCCCAGCTGCCTCGAAGAGAAGGGTTGTGACCAATCTGTGGGCAGCAGCACCGGGGGCTTGGATGCATGCACTTAAGTGGGTTTTAACAAAACAAAAAAAAATAATAATAATGAATAAACAGATAAATGAAAGTAGCGCCATATGTTTAGGAATTTTAAATGATTTTCAGCCAGGCCGAACTGTAGCCCGGCTGCTGCTCAGCGCGTAAAAAAAAAAAATAATAAATCACCGGAAGTCAGTCCTAGTGCACATACCATTCGGCAGGGTGCATGTTATGTGGAGAGCCATCAGCGGCAGCGATTTCCAAAACAGTTAAAGTTTGAACACATCAAGCAACCAGAGGGGTGGATCGATTAATGCGGGGGAAAAAGATAAGGGGGAGTCACACGCGCGGGTCGCTAGGTACTTGACGGTAGGTGCCGGTGTCTCAAATTATGAAAGAAGAGTGGGAGCAGAAGGCGGTCTTTCCTTGGAGGGCAGCACTAAGGATGGGCTGGACATGAAGGAAAGACACCTGACCAAGGGCTTCCATCGATCCAGACATGCGCAGGGCGTTGGCTGGGGGGGCGCTACCGGCCAGCTGTAACACACAGTAGGAGCAGCGGTTCGTGGGGCACAATTTCCCTAGCTTTCCGGGTAATGTACAACGCCTTAGAGTTGTGGCACAGGCGAGGAGAGGCACTTCAGTTAGGGCCCAAAGATGGGGGTGAGCTCAACATGGGATGGGACATGGCGGAACTAAGGTACATAGCCCCCCCATTAATGTCCCCCGATAGATCTACACGGGAGGGACACCCATGCCCCCTCACAACCAGGATACCTCTGCTTCACCTAGACGGCCAACCTTAAAGCAGGCCCATTACAGGGGGGACTTGTGGTGGGCAATAGCAAAAGCAGGGTACTGACTGCGGTAATGGCGGACACATCCGAAGAAGTTAAGGGCCTGGCTAAGGTGCTAAAAATGCGTGAATATATTGTAGCATTGTCGAGCCATAACATGTGCTGTAACAGATGTCAAGAAATTGTGAGGTAATGCTTTCCTTCTCATCCATCTAGGGACTGTGACAGTATGATGATGGGCCCACTCCTTGGTGGCCAGAGCAGAACACCGGGCCAGAGTGGGTGGCTGGAACCCTGGTTTCAGCAACAGCAAACTCGCCTGGATAGGAACCCCTGGAACGTGATGTGCCATGTGTGAGCTAGAGTTGGCCAGCTGGTGGGCCAATAGAGGGTTAAGCCAGGCTTTCCGGTAATCCATCTAGGGTAAACGAGCAAAACAACTGGTGGGAGAGGTCCACGGTGGCAGGCCTTAACACAGGGTTTGGCCAGAACTGTCGCCCCGAGGGAAGACTGGGGAAATAATTGGGCCAAGATGATCCCAGGGGAGGGGATTCAGGGAGCCGGGTCTCCGGCCACAAGTGGAATGTCCAGGCAGAGAAACAACCCGCGCTAGTGCGAATCAGCACGGATTGTATTCAGCAGATGGGTACACCGGTCTGAGGCGGGCACAGATACTTCCTAACAAGAGTAGAGACCCTCTCGAGATAACAGCCTGAAAATTAATAAGTAAGGGAGGAGCACAGGTGGGGGGGCCTCGGTTATCGCGAGATGCCATCCCCGAGGCTTGGCGGAGTTACAGGGCGATCCTAAAGCTTTATAAATGATTAAAAGGCCTCCAGATGGTGATTCCTGGAGCCAAAAGCTATTCCTCAGGCTACTTGGAGCCTTTATGGCGGGGCCTGGGATGATGTGACGACGCTCCGTAATCCCGCAAGGGACAGTTGGAATCCTAAGCAACTGTGGAGACTGGCCGGGGTCTCGCTCTGACTTGTCAGGAGCATGACAAATTCATAAAGTGGTAAACCACAATAAAG